>NC_133157.1:80970000-81595000 GCF_040802235.1 Manis javanica
TCTTTTCCACAGTTCGGATCAGTTGTCAGTGGTGTCAAGACAACTTAGGGAGCTCCACAGCCCTTTTATCCAAGGGTGACTAAAATCTCCCCAGGTGCGGTTAAAAACAAGGAAAATGAGGGAATTCAGACCTTCCGTAGGACCGTGAGCTTTGCCATCTCTGATGAGAGAAAAAAAGGTGAGAGGCATTTCTCATTTGTCTGCTCACCCAAGGGTGGGGGTGTTTGCCATCCTAAAGATAGTCTGAATTTTATTTGTTTTTCCTAAGGAACATCTGCTTGTACAATGATTAGGCGCTGGCATTCATTAGCACAGGAAGTAAAGTGTCTGAGGTTTGTGTCACTGAGAGTGTTTGAGAACAAAATAAGACAGACACTCGTGGGAGTGATTTGAGAGCATTTTTCACATTGTGCAAAGGTTCAGCCTAAGAGAATGTCTAGTATTCGGGGGCGCGGTCGTTGAGAATTCAGTTATCTGTAGTAACTGGGAGTCACTCGCCCTGTGACTGTGGAGCAGGGTGGACAATGGAAAACACTGACCATGTGCATGTGCACATGAATGAATACCTGACGGGGGCCTGGTGGCAACACTACCTCAGCAAATGCTCTCTGAATAAATGAATAAATTTCTCAGACATGCAGTGAAAAAAATGCAAAGCATTCTGTGCACCCTTTCTACATTCCAAAGTGCATTTACATACATTGTGTCATTTTGCCTCTTAACATTCCTATGAGGATTGAAGCACACCGTCTTTTTTCCCCCCATTTTACAGATAAGGGTCTGGCCACAGTCTGTGAGCTAGGGAACTAGACAGCAAATTTACTAATTCTTGAAAGAATTTTAGAATACTCAGTCATCTGGCCAGTGACTTTAGGGAAAACTCCTGGATTCTTAGTTCTCATTTAGAAGATCAAGATATAGTGTCAATATATTCTGAATCTCTTGCTTCCTTCTAACCTCTTCCCCCAGTTAAAAAAAGAGAAAAAAAGCTGATGCTATTAAGAACTGGATTTTTGAGCATGTTAGATTTTGTATGAAGAGTGTGACACAAAGGAAAATAATAGAAGCCAAAAGTCAGTTATTCCACTTCCATATCTGCTCTTCAAGACATGCAGCAATGGTAATTGAACAGATATTGAAAAAAAAATGCAAATTGCAGGAATCAACCAGCTTTTCCTCATTAATTAAAGGAGAGAATTGAAAACCTCTGCAAAGAATTGAGATGTCACATTGTCCCTTGGCTGTGAAGAGAAGGTGGGACTAGAGGTACATGCCCATAAAACTGTAGATTTGGAGAGTAATTTAGGGATGTACTAGCTCCTTCCTGTCGGGTCACAGATGAAGAAACTGAGGTGCAGAAGGGTCATGAATAGTCGTGTAGCTGTTGGGAGCACTACTGAATCTCATCCCTGGGTTTCCTAACTCCCAGAGACCCTACAGCAAGAGTCTTAATGTTATATTTCTTTGTTCTCCCTGCAGCTGAAGCTGGGGTTCTTATGCAGTGGCCTGTGTGCAGGCGTGTGGGGCTGTATGTCCCCTGCATGCCCTATTTTCTCCCTTCACCCCCTTCCCCACAAAATGGGGTTCAACACCTGTAACTGAACACTATAAAGTTTGTGCATGTACATTTTAAATAGCTACAAATTAAAATTAAAGTATTTCTGTTGCTGTGACTCAATAGTTAGAATGAAAAGCCAAACAGAATGTCTCTCTAAATTTCAGTTGCCCCACCAATTTCCAGCCTCTACTTAGGAGATCAGTCCCAAATAACAAACCTGAGGGTGAGAAAGAATGCGGGAAAGCTGGTAACAGCTCTCCATTTCTGTCCCCCACGTGGGTCCTTCTTTCCCCCAGCCAGCTTCAGTTTTGGCTCCTGGAACCCGCTGCCCTCTGGGGACACAGTCCGCCCCCCATCATCTTCTTGACTGGCTCCACATCTCTCTCATGTCTTTTTAAAGAGATATTTTGGGAAGCAGCGCACGCACATCCAGAGACCAATTACTCAATCTCCCAGCAAGTATGGAGATGATGGAAGTGTAGCCCTTCTGTCTCCTAGCAACAGCGTGGAGGGAGGCCGGGGGAGGAGCTGGTTGCCCAGCACCACCCTGCGTAGAAGGCATTTGCGCATTTCGCTTTTGTTGTCTTTGATGGCCATTTCTAAAACGGGCTCTGTATTCTTGGGGGGATTTTAGGCACTTAAGTTATTCTTTTAAAAGATCTCTGCTGACATCCACAGGTCCTATAATTAACATTTCATGCCTTCACACACCGGAAGTGTTCCATCACCCCTAAAAATACAGAGTCCCATCTTGGTCTTCCTCTTCCAAGTTTATTGGGAATGTGTCCAGGGCCCTACTTCCTCCTTGGCCTCTCCTGCCTTTACACGTATTCACCCCAGGTGTAGACATTCAAACACTCTTTTCTCCCTCCCTTCCTTCCTTCTTTTTTTCTTCTTCTAATTTTTTTTCCAAATTGTGAACTCGGCCTTCTAGGAAAGTCAAATGATTACAGTCACTGGGCATCTTAGTTTGCTAATTTAACCTAAAAATATGCTAGTTAAAACAGATTTCCATACCTGCTGTTCCAGGGCCTCCTTAATCTCCAACTCTGCCCCTCAGCAAATGTGTCAGTGAGGCAGGAAATACTTGACAAATTGGAGGAAGAATTGATAAAATGAGGGAGGAAAAGTATGAGCCAGGCCTGATAGCTGGCTTCCCTAACTGGAAATACCTAGGATCTCAGGAGAGAAGGCTGTTGAGTGGGAAGGCAGTCGTTTCTGTTGTTTATGGGAGAGGGATATTTGGGGTAAAAGAAATAGAAGCAGGATCAAAGGGAGTTGTGGGATTTCCATTATCAATCAGAGAAAACTGAAAAGGTGAGAGAGGTGAGGAGATCTGGGTCTGCTCTAAAACCAGGCCCACATCTGTTATTTCTGACCCAGGGGCCCCTCAACTTTGGAAATTCTTGAGAGCGTCAAACCTCCTGACTGAGGCTTGGGAACAAGGCAGGGTCAATGGGAATGCCAATGACAGAAATGTTTTGGGGGTTGGGGAGGGGAGACTGCAAGGATGGGGAGGTGGGATGGTGATGCATTTTTGCAGGCACATTGACTGAAAGAACAGGCAGGTCACCAAAGCCCACCCTTCCATGCTAAGTTTCTAGCTACCTCTCAGATATAGGGTGTAGGAAATGATGGCTCTGATGAGAAGAGGCGATTCTTAGATAATCTCAAAATTCTATTTTAGCCAAGAGGCTGTTTCTTTAATAAGCAAGGAAATCCCTCCATTTTCCCTCCTCAGACTGTGCTCTGGTTCACTATTCCTTGGGTCAGGACATCCATACAGATGACACCTTTTCCATCAGCCCCCCTCTGAGGCTATGGCCAACCATAAAGCCTTGTCAAGCTGTCCATTTTCAGTCCTTTGGAGCAGGCTCCTGAGAGGTGGTGATCATCTTGCTTCTAGATGGAATTCAAGCCTGAACAATGTAGCTCATGAAGCCATGAAAATTGGCTAAAACACTGGTGGAAAAGGAGAAGAAAGAATTCTCACTGTGACTCTGAATCTCAGGACCAGTTCTATGGAGGGGCCCCTAGCCTCCCATGAACACATGAGCTCCTTGACACCTCTAGACCCAAATCAGGGGCTACACCAAGTCTGGGCTGAGAGGAGGGGAGGGTGTGGGGGAAGAGGAAGAACCCAGAGCAGGATCTGGTCGCTGCTGGTGTTCCTCCATTAACTCTTCAGAAGTGATAAATTGGAAAGTGACTGGACTGATGTTTCTAAGCAAAATTCAATGGAAAATCCCACTGGGAAAGATTTGCTCTTGTGGGCTTTCTTCTGGTGCCTTCAGTCCCTGGTGAGGTGGACTACAGACAGCATAGCTTAGGTGCCCACTCCCTGCAGGAACCAGGAATCTGTTAGTTCTACCAGAAAAGGTGAATCAGGATTCTTCTTTGCCTTCCCTTTGCACCAGCTTCAGGAGGGACATGGAGGTTAGAGCTCCCAGGCCCCCCAAGCCCATCCAAGTGAATAGGTGGAAAACAGAACCCCAGTTTTGGAGAGCCCACAGCTAGTCAAGGGCAAAGCCAGGGCCACATCTCAGGTTTGTGGACTCAAGGCTAGTCCTCTAGAACCAACCTAGCTCTCTGAAGACTGAACACCAGCTTCTACTAACTGCCTGAAACTGTGAGCCTGACCCAAAGACCAATGTGGAACAAAATGCAAAGCCACGTACATTGACAGGGAAGCTAAAAGACTGTAAAAAGAGATTTTCTTCCACCATTTTGCTCAGGACCAATTCAGGGTCCAGTAAATCCTAGGCACTGCCTCTCAGGACTTCTCATTTTTATCAACAAATACACCCAGAAGCAAAGCATGATCCCCCAGGTTATTATTTCTGAGCCTGCTGATGTTGATTCTTTATTTCATCACTTATCTGAAGTTCTGCATGTTCAAGCTTTGCTCTGACACAGGCCTTTGTCAGGAGCCCAGTTACCATGGCAGTGCCTCCAAAATAGAACAAGCCCAACACACATCAATGATGGTGCGATAAATAGAATAAGTACTACTTACAATACATTATTCGGTTTCTACTGGGTAGTAATTTGTGCAGAGAGTTGAAAATAACCACAACTTCCCCCTTCATTTAATTAAAGGAAAACAATTCCACAAATCGGAAATGCACAGTATTTATATCAGAGTGGAACTCAAGTGGCTGTGTGATTAAGAGGCCAGGATCATGGTTGAATTTGTTAGAGAAAATTTAATACATTAAAGTTAAGGTCAGCCAGAGAATCTCTCTCAAGTACTCTCCCCTAAAACCCAACTTATAGATTGGTTTAGTTAGAGGCACCAGCCACATGCAAACAAAGAATGGCACCAAAGAAATATGTTTTTTTCCTCAGCTGTAGCATGAGCATTTCTGTTTTCCCATGGCCCTCCTGGTTTGCTCCTGTTTTCCCATGACACTCTCAAGTGTCACGCTTCAGATAAAAAATTATATAGGCCCCCTTATTATAGGTAACCACAGAGTTTAGTTTCTAAAGTTCGCTGTGAGAAAGATGATGCCCATCTTCATGGTAGATATTTCAGTGAATATTGCAAGCTTGGGCTGCTTCTAGGTAAACGTGTGTCTCAGGGCCTCCAGTCTCTCATGCTGTCCCTGGATGGCTCTCCATCTTAGGGTAAACAGCTTGACAAATAGGAGAATGCACTGCCTTTGGGAGCAGACAGGCCTGGGTCCCAGAACCAACTTTGCCTCTTACACTTGGTTTTATAGATGTATGAGTGTGGGGATACCACTCTGTACAGCAGTTGGGTTGCTGGAAAACTGAATGGCATATGGCAAGCACGATGTCTGGTCTATGGTAGGAAATGATTGTTAGTGTCCTTTCCTTTTTTCCTACAATAGCTGTAGCTTAGCCTGGTAGATTTCCCAGGCATGGCTTTGGAGCCAATTGAACGTAGAAGGGATAGAACTCTGGGAAAGTTAATTAGCCTTTGAGGCTTCCTGCCCTAGTGGCTACTTAAAAGTAGCCACCATGCAAAACTTCTCACAGGGTGTAGTGGGGAGTAACCAAGAAGACGGGTCCAAGTCACTGGGCATAGATCCTGACACTTAGCAGACCCTTGTCACAGGTTAGGTTTCCTGAGAAGCAGGTGTTGGGATGGAGATCAGCATGTAAGATGCTTATTAAGGAGTGCCCTTGGGATGAATATCTGTGGGGGAGAAGAAAAGGAAGCAGGATTGGGTGCATAAAAGGGGTCCAGTATAGTCAACTTGACACCAAGTGGCCATTTTGCTTCCTTGAAAAATGGTGCCACACCAAGGGCTCGTTATTGGCCCCTGTAATGGACAGGTTGGACATTCAGGAGTGGAGAAAGCAGGATCAGCCTTGGTAAGTCGGAGAGCACGCTGATGGCCATGGGTGGCCTTCCTTCCTAACACTGTGCCCTTTGTGCCTTTACTGGGATGGTTGCTGTCAGGGACTGGCTGAGATGAATGGACCAAAGCATTGTGTCCTTTGCTAATTTAGTGCCTCTTTCAGGGGTGAATACTCTCTGAAGGACATTAACATCTGCCACATACCAAGTTTCAGCCTCTTGGCTTCAAATCCATTCTTTAAATAAACTTCTTTTAGAGCAGTTTTAGATTTACAGAAAAACTGTGAAGATAGCACAGAGAATCCCTGTCTATCCCTCACCATTACTGTGTTACTAACATCCTACGTTTATATAGTGCATTTGTCACAATTAATGAACCAGTATGGATATATTATGATTAATGTCCATTCTTAATTTTTCCCTAATGTCCTTTTCTATGCCAGGATCTCATCTAAAACCCTAAATTACACCTGGTAGGCATGTATTCTTAGACTTTTCTTAGTTGTGACAGTTTCTTAGATGTTCTTAATTTTTGGTGGTTTTGACAGCTTTGAGGTCAGTTATCATATAGAACATTCCTCAGCTGGGATTTGCCTGAGGTCTTTATCATGGAGTCATGTGATATTGACAGGAAGACCACAGAGCTATCGGCTGAACTCATCACATCACTTAAAGATCCATCAGCATGACCTTGGTTGATGCGAACTCTGATCACCTGACTTGAGATAACACTTGTCATGTTCCCCACTGTAAAAGTACTCTTTTTTCCTTCTTTCTTCATGCTCTGCCACCTGAAAGTTGGAGAGTAGCTACATAAACTATTCAGAATTCTTCAGCATGAGTTATTTGTCTATTCTCCCCCACTTGTTAATTTATTCAATTCCTTATATCAGTATGGACTCATAGATATTTATTTTATTATTTTGGGTAATAATCCAATCCTACATTATTTTTTTTTGTTGCTCAAATCATTCCAGCTCTGGTGATTTGGAACCCTGTTATTTGGCTTCTAGATCTTTTTGACATACCTCCATTATTGTGGAGATTTTTGTTTTGTTTTTATTTTTGAGCACTTTCTTACTTTCAGTCACTATAGATACCCCAGGCTCATTTTGTGTATTTCCTGCCCTAGTCCTAGAATCAGGCATCTCTCCAAGAAGCCCTGGTTCCCTTTATTAGAAAATAGATTTAGAAACCAAGATCTGAGTTCTACATATACTGGTTTCAATTAGAGTGTCATTACTTCTAGACTTTTCCTTTCAGCTAACGGAGCAGGGAGATAAGTGTGTATATACTAGCCAGTGTATACATTGTGTATCTATAAATATTTCTATATGTAACCATGTATATCTATATTGAACCAAACATGGGTTCATACTGATGTCTCCAACTTTAATCTGTTACCACATGGAACATTCTAACCTCCTCCCCTTGCTTGTCTGTAACCCCCAATTCCAACAGTGTGACACAGGGCTTCCACCATCTCCTCAATTTTTCAATCCAAGTATACTCATTTGGTGGTTTCAAAATCATTCACCCATACCCTCACTGGAAAAACAACCAGCTAGAGCACAATGCTGACATGAAGTTACTTTTACCTTTAGTCTTACAGACTCCATTCACTTCTGAAGTGATTTAGGTCAGCAGTTCAGTCTCTAACGCCATTCTTAATCATGCATTATGATACTGGAGCAGGACCCCATAAACATTTTCTTTTTGCCACCTGGTGTGAGAGCAACTTTTGTTATTAGAAGGCACTACAGGGATACAAAAAGAGGAAAAGGCTTCTTTTTGTGGTTCTGTGTGTTCTTCCCTGACAGTGCAGCGGCTGGCAGCATGCAGGGCATCCAGTGACACTTTGCCGGCAAGTTCTGCCAGCAAGGCTCACTTCATGGGCGTGTAACCCACTTCATTCTCTCAAGGGGCCATATGCTTGTTTTAATGCTTTGTTGATAAACCATCTTGAAATTCTGGCTCATTTTATCTTTGGACGTATGCCTTATCAGTGAAGACCAACAGGAGCGTGTACCTATGCAGGTCAGTGTACACCTTGGTGAGCTGGGTCCACACGTGCAGCAGGCAGTGTTCAGCATGCACAACAATGATAAGGAGAAATTCTGAAATGTCCTAAATTAAGTGATATAAGAAACAGAGGATGAGGGAGAGAGACAAGGGAAGGTCATCAGTCAATAGCTGTGGGACAGAGCTAATCAAAAACTCCACATTCTTGGATGAAGTCATTTCAATAAGCATCTGCAAGGTCCCCAGGGCCACTGCATCCCCCTTGCACATGACCAGTGTCTGACCATCAACACCCAACCCACTGCCTTTTCTTTGGACTAACCACCCATCCTCAGACTTTCCCTGCTTCACATCAACCCACCTTGTTTATTTGTAGCCAATGGGAATTTAAAGAACTTTCTTTCCTTGAGATCTTCATAAATGTGCCCTGTTTCTTGAGTCTTGTAGACAAGTTGTGTCTGTGAACTGGCCTTGCTGCTGGTGAAGCAGAAACTTCCTGTCCCAGGACTCAGTCCTTTTTCTGGCTGCATCTATACAGGCTCAATAAGCCCTTTTATTTCAGAGCTCTATTGGTCTCTAGAGTTTTTGATTGGTCACCAGCAGCTGGCCTGGCTACCTGCATGAGACACAAGCACACTTGGGACAGGTCAGCGCCCTGAAGCCGCCAAGGGGTGGCCCACGCTGGGCTGGTGGTATGGTGGCAACCACAAAGTTGGAAGAAAGGAGAGAAAACCTCAAGAGTTCAATTGTGGGACATGTGGTGAGAAGAAAGTGTCCCATCCACCCTAGAGCCTCTCCTACAGCATGTGCACTAATATTAACTCTCCAGCCTGAGCACCCATATGGAACTGCCTGTGCTCAGTCAGTAGACATTTCAGTAAATTATAACAAAATAAAAGAGGATACTGTGATTTATAATTTATATATATATATATTTGGTTTTCATTCCGATTTCTGGCACAGAGTACCTAAAACTCTTGGTATTTCCTAAGTGTTGAAAACTATAAAGGTGACTTTTGTTACATTAATGAGGTGACCTTAGGAAACACCCAGGGTACCAAGCCAGTGATGAGAAGGTTGGACTTTCAGCCCCACCCCTAGATCTCCAAGGAGCTGGAGGGTGACTCAGTCACCAATGGCCAATGATTTAATCAATCAATCATACCTATGCAATGGAGTCTCCATAGAAACACAAGGAGGGTGTTGGCAGGTGTTCAGTTTCCTAGTCGGTGAACATGTGGAGGTTGGGGGAGAATGGAGAACTTGGGAGGCCATGGAAGCTCCACTCTCTTTCCCCATACCTTGTCTTATGCATCTTTTCAATCTGGCTGTTGCTAAGTTACCTCCTTTTACAATAAATCAGTGATGTTTCCCTGAGTTTGTGACCCGCACTAGCAAACTGATCCAACCCAAGGAAGGAAAGAGGGTCATGGGAACCTCTGATCTATAGCCAGTCAATCAGAAGCATGGGTGATGGGTGATGTCCTGAACTTGCAGCTGCATGTCTGAAGTTTGAACTGGTTGGGGGGCAGGGAGCAGTCTTGTAGAACTGAGACTTTAGCCTGTGGAATGTGACACTATCTCCAGATAGCATCAGAATTTAGTTGAATTGTGTGATATACAGCTGGTGTCTGATAATTGCTTGGATGTAGGGGGAAAATTCACCCTCCCACACACACACGCTAACACTGGGACAAGAAATCCTTAGAAAGCACACACATGCTTGCAATAAAGCATATCATGGAGTTACTAGAATTCTTCAAGGAACTTAAAATCTCTGGTTTTGAAACTTGCTGCAGATTGGAAAGCAAATTTAGAAATCAAATTTTAAAATGACTGGCATCCAATTGTTGCAGGTAAGAGCAGGAATCCCTAGCCCTTGGGCCTTCACTGCAGGGTAGCATTCTTGGCTAACATGCACGATGGAAATCAAACTCAAGCCAGGTACAGCGTGAGGCAGATTTATTGAGAGGTAGAAGGTATAGATTATATAGTAAGGTAAAGCAGATGACTCCATAGGCAGAGCAGCCCCTCCCTGGTGGTCTTTTCAATTTTTTATTGGAAATGCAATGTGCATGCAAGGTAGGAGGCCAGACAGTCATGACTTTGCTGTGGGGATTCTTAAAGAGGGCCTGCTTTTCCTTATTTGGTCTCTTCCAGGGGTTGTCATGACAAATGTCAACTGTCATCACACTGATGGGAGGGATTTTTACTAGGTAAATGAGATTTTAATGAAGTTAGAGGTCTCTTCCTGGTCAAATTGGATACTACCTTGGTTTGATCTGGTTCCAGCTGGTTCCTACAGCCCATTGTTCATCAGTCCCAGGCCAGTCTGCCCATTGCTGCCCTATAGGGCCAGCCAGGCTAGCTCAGGCCCTGTGTCTGCTTCACCCTGCTGTTTTCCTTTCCTACCTCTCAATGGGAAGGAAGAGACATTTCGTATGAACTTTCCAATGAGTCAATTAGTACTAACAAGAAAGACAATTTTAAAATTAATGTTTTGTTGTCATTGAAGATAAAACAGTATACTATATAACAGGCATTGTGAATTATATACAAACCATGAAGTCACACGTTACAGGAAATGTCGGAGGAAACATTAAAATACCATTGTATAAATTTATGTTTAAACTCAGACTTAAATAAAAATGATTTGTATAAAGAGTTTAATCTTTTTAGGAAAAGATTTAGAAGCACACTCTAAAAATACTAAAATATTATTTTGAAATAATTTTTTTATCAGAAAATTGTCCCAATGTTATATTAGCCTGTAATTTACTGTTAACAACTCCAGTAATGGTTGCATGTACAGAAAGATCCTTCTTAAAATCAGAAATTATTTTTGATCTTATGTTTGCGAAGAGCAACTGACGTTGATTCCAATTATGTCATTGAAAATGAAGTTGCTGAGTTTTGTTGAATTTGCAAAAAAATGAGCCATAAAAATCACATGATTAATCAAGATATATTAGTAAAGCATTCTTATTTATTGTATTATGTAAAAATTATGACACCTAAAATATTAATAAACTCTACATGGCCTCTCTTCCAAGCCACTCAGTGCCTATGGCCCAGATAGTAGTGCTGTTTCCACTATGTCCCAGGCCTGCGGCAAAGTGCTTTCTTGCTACAGACACTTGAAGCTGGCAGCCTTTCAGATCACCCAGTGTGGGAGATAGACCCCCACGTTCATACTCTGTATAATCTCTTCCCCTTGAGTGTGGGCAGGACCTTTGAGTTCCTTTTAGCCAATAGATTATGGCAAATGTGATGGGATGTCACTTCTTATCATCCATCCTTGACATTCTTAATGGTCCAAGTTCAGTAATATTTTTGTTAGCCACCATGAACATGCTGTGTTCCATTAATCACCTCCATAACTCTCTGCAGTTAAGGCCCTGCTGCGCTTCCAACCTTGCCACTCAATATTATAATTATTTTCCTCTGGCTTCTGATGATTAAGCATGGCCACTTGGCCTCTGTTGTTTTAAGGCCCTATCATCCCATCACTATCAGTGGGCTTAATTCTGTAACAGCCTCTCCCTATCAGTACCGGCCCACGGAGGAGAGCCAGCACTGTTGCTGGTGCCCCTCTCTGGCATGTGGGTTGGGAATTTATCCTTCTTTGGAGTTGGGCCATTCTGGAGAATAAGCTCGGGGCCTGGTTTTCAGATGTCTCTGTCCTTCCCCTGAGGACGATGTACAAATCAATCTCTTTGTAAAATGCTGAAGTGGTCCTGTGGCTTTTCCGCTAAGCTTCCCTTTGGAAATGAAGGCGGTCAGCTTTTCCTTATCTTTTTCTAGAGCTTTAACTTAGCAATAGCCACCAAGTTATATTTTCTTATAGTTAATATTTCCCCAAAATTTCTCAAAGTCCTCGTATATCTCCCCCCAGTTTGTCATCAGTGAAATTTTAGGAATTTTCTAGCTTTTTTGTGCAAGGAATTATGTGAACTTGACCTCTTCCGACCATTAGTGATGGGTCTTCATTTTTAGTAAGATAGAGAATGATCCAGCTTCAAAGCCCATCTGATCCCCTACTCTCCTAGGCCATTCCTGATATCTGCTGTCATGGAGATTAGCATGAAGGAAAGCTATCAGCGTCTGTTCCTGGGGTCAACACCTGGGGAAGGAGGTATGAAGAAGAAATATTGGCAAAGGGAGAAATCAAGCTACCTGCCAGCCCAACGAGAACCTCGGCCAACCCCACAGAGGCCCTAAAACTAGAATGACGCATCCAAGCTGGCCTGAGACAGCAGGCTTTTGTTTTCCCACATTGATCATACGCGAAAGGGAGGCACCGCAGGAGGAGGTGTGACTCTGGGCGCAGAGGTCACTGCGGGTGGAGGACCTGAAAGTCCTCCTGGCTGAAGGCTGTCTGCTGGAAGTGCTCCTAGCAGCTGGGGTAAGAACGCTTTCACTCAAGGGGCACTGAGGCATGTGTCATGGTACCCAGCATAGTAATTAATGCATTTAATTTCTTTCCTTCTTCCTTTATATGTAAAAATCAGATATAGTATGAGAGAGACATGCAACTCCTGTTTGACACACCAGACTATTCTGACCATCTAGGAAAACAGACCATTACCCTGAAAAGCTGCAGAGCTCTGGAGCTACCCCGTGTATGGGTAAACTAGGTTTCCTCTTCTAGTTTTGAGTGGCCCAGAGAAGCTTTATACCTTAAAATCTCCACGAACTGCAGTCTTAATTCCTTTCCATTGCCCTCCCTTCCTGCACTTTAAGGAGAAATGTGGGTAATTATAAAAGCTCCCACCCAAATTCCATATGCTAAAGGCTCTTCAGGTAAGGAAGCTTAAGATCAAAATTAACAGCTAATGAGGGTTCTTAAAATCTGTTTTAAAAGCATCCTTGTGACAATCCAAAGGGATATGACAATTAAGGTGTCCCCCAGCTCCAGGTGGGGGGTGGATGGTGGATGGGGGGTGGGATTTTTCCCTGAACCTGTGTAGCCAGATGATGGTCCACAGAGTCTCGACTCTGAGGTGTCCCCTCTGCGTGCATGTTTACATGCAGAGTTACTGCAGCACCAGCTAGTTACAGATCATTTCTTACTTAATGGCCTATACCTACGGTGTCCCGTGAAGCTGTGGACACTGTACGTCTGCACAGGAGATGGGGAGACACTGAGAAGGAATGATTTTCCTGTAGCTCACTTGTGCTGAAAAGATTTGCCCTAGTTCCCATGAGTCGGTGTGCTGGCTTTGTGTGTCCTGCTCAGATTTGATAAAGGTTATTTCTTTTAATTAGGCAGTTAGGTTTCCATGATAGGGAGTTGAGGGGCAAGAATAGAGATTTAGGATGCTGGCAAGCTTCTGGTTTGAATTTCAGCTCCTGGTCTAAAATTCTATGATTCAGGGCAGCTTCCCAAGCCTCTGACAGACAGAGCCCTGATCTTAGAGAGACGGAGCACCCCAAGAATTTGATTCTCTCTTCACCCATCCCCCCAGAGTAGGGAGGTGTGAAAACCACCTGTCACTCTGAGGAGTCAGAGCTAAGAGCCAGGACTGCAGGACAGATGAGGAGAAGCAGGTGAGCTGAGGAGAGTGGGAGGGATAAGAAGGTTATATCCCTTTTCCCATTGCCCCCTTTTAAAAGTTCAACCTTTTAACACTTAAACTTTTCCCAGGACTTTTATTCCCATGGCTAGCTCTTTACTTATTATTATAGTTTACTCACAGATCCAGTCAATGAATATTGTGGCTGCTGAAGGTCCACCAGATGGTCTGACAACTTCATTTGCTCTCTCCTTAGGAAAACAGTTGAAAGAAATCCTAGCTACTCATTCTCCTGTAGGCAGGGGTATTCAGGGATCACTTCTGAAAATGAGAAGATAAACATGCTTATTGTGTGTCTGGAAGCCCTGGGGAGTCCGGAGACGCTTTCTTCTCCACCATTCTATTCGAGAATATAAGGAATTCATTGTACACCTTGCTGAGAGAAAAAAGCACATTGTGCATTCCAAATATCAAGATCTTGCCTTTAGGATTAGCATATATGGTTGACACAGAGAAAATAATTTCAAGATGTTGTGAAAAAGAAAAAACCTTAAGGCTCCAGCTCTTTAGAACTCAGTATTATTCAGCACCTGCATAGTTTCATATATCTGTGGGGTAGGATTATCTATTATTTCTCAGAGACCATAACCCAGACATCCATAATCAAACATGAGTTCTCCCAAAAGATACAGAAAGAAAGCAGAGGAGAAGACGTAAGAACTCTTCCCAAGAGTTTCAAAATATTTCCAGATATGAGAGTTTTAAAGAACAATGTCCTCCTTGGGGATTTCCAGGCTTCTCGGTCGGAAAGGCAGGCACACTGCTTTGCATTTCCCACTCACACTAGGTTCTGGTGTGAGTCAAGCACACAGACTGGCTTTCCCTGTCTACACAGGGGTATTCAGACACCCTGGGCGGGGGAAGGACCAAATAGGAGCCCGGAAGGGGCATTTGCAGTCACACCTGGGTTCTGATTCATTCCTGACTCTTAGTTATGTGCTCTTTCTGAGCCTGTTTCCTCTTGTGTAAGGTGGAGTTGGCAGTGTCTACTTCAAGTGTCTATCGCAATAATTAAACTAAAGGTACACTCCTTGCACAAAAGGGACATTGAATAAATTCATACATGGTTTGCTCCAGGAGGGCAGAATTCTTGATTTCCACCCCCTTCCCAGGGCCAGGTATGTAGTAGGTGCTGAAGAATAATAGTGGAATAAATGAATCACATTAATTATCTTCCATGACTCAATTACTGTCACCCTATAAACCCTTTCACCCCCTGTGCAGAGAGGGCTACATCGTCATATTAGGAGAACATAGCAGAGCCTCACTGTCTGGGTTCACACATGCTAATATCCTGCTGGAGGGAATGTAGGTGACACAACCACTTTAAAGGATGATTTAGAAAAGTAGGGCACTGAAGTTGAACATATGTGCACCTTGAGACCAGCAATTCCATCCCCAGTATATACCCCTGAGAATATAGCTTTGTATGCAAGGCTACATAAACTAAACTGTTGTTATTTATAATAGCAAACAATGGAAAACAACCTAAATGCTGAGCTGCTGGAAGATTGATTCCTATATTCTGTATATTCTTAATAAGATATTTTACAACAAAGAAAATTTATCATATAGAACTATAGATGCCAGCATCTATGACTCTTCTATACATAATTTTGAACAAAAAATTACCATTTGCAAAAGAATATGCATAGAGTAGACCACGGTTATATGCACCTAATTTAAAAGATGCATAACAATACTATATATTGCTTAGGGGTACAAACATATATAATTAAAATATAAAGAAATGCAAGGAATAATAAGCACTGTATTTGGAAATGCCCTTCCCTCTGAGTGGGGGAAAGAGGTTGAAATCAGAGAAGGTAGTACAGAGGCATTTGACACAGGGGTAGTACTGGCGATTTTTGGTATCTTAGAAAGGCTGGTGGGAACAAAGGTATTAAGGTAATAAATATGTGTATTATTTTCATATATCCTAACAATGAAAACATATGTTTAAAAAGAGTCTTATCACATAGGAGCTGGAAGAATCCTACTGCACTAGCCGTATCTTTCCCTTCTAACGATTAGCAAATTTAGGCCCAGAGAAGTGAAGTACTTTGCCTAAGGGTGCACAGTCAGAAAGTGGCAGAGCTGGGATGGGAATCCAGATATGCAAGGTCCTGTGCCAAAAGGTTTACAACTGTTCTTTTTAATTGCATTTAGTCCGGTTCCTTTTTCCTTCTTTTAGGGAGGAAACTGAATATAATGTTGAGCAGGGCCATTGCCAGAAGTTTTAGATGCATCATAGGCGAGCCAAGCATAGAAGGTACGGAGAAAGGGCCCAGAGCTGGGTGGGCAGGACGTTCTTGAAGATGCCATTTCTCAAAGGCTCTGCTTTTCCTGGCTTAGGAAGACTATGGGAATTCATAGGGATGGTCATCTGGACTTGCTCGCGTTTTTACTCCCAGTCCCCAGAAAACTAGAACCAAAGGTGTCAAATCTGGGTTTCACTATCAAGACACTCAGACTTGCAGGGGATTTTAAAGGTTTCCTGTCCTCAACTCTTACGGTAGGAGAACACAGAAAGACTTCAGGATTCCGTGGAGAGAGCAGCATTACGGCCACAAACTGATGAATCAGCTTCAGTGTGTGCTCTTCATGTATACAAAATAAGACAACAACAGCATGCTAAGTAAAGGTACTATCAATGCCACTCTGTGATCTTCCATCAACGCCCATGTACACCACACGGTGAGGTCCCACCACATGCTTTTAACTTCTCGTTCTCATTAAGTTTCAAAGCAGATCTGGAAACTTCAGTTTGCCTTGTTACTGATAAGCTCCTAGGGGCATTAGTGTCTGCTCCTCCTTTCTATGGTCTGACACCTTCCTGGTTTTTTAACCTGAAGTTTTGAATGCATGTCTTCCTGTCCCATGTGTCCCTAGAGATGCAGAGTAACTTGACTCCATGATGGAAAAAGTTGGGGGTTTCCTTATTGACCAATCCTCCCCTCTGCCTTGGGGACCTCTCAGCCACCTTCCCTGATGCATGAGTTACGTAGCTGTTGCTCTGCGATGGCAGCAAGCTGTTGCCACACCTCAGAACCAGGCACCAGCTCCCTCATGAGCATTCGTCCAATGGCCAAGACACCGCTGACCTCATCCCCCTTGTCTGGTCTCACACTCTTTTGTCAACAAATCCCTACATTGGTCTTTTGTCTTCTCATTTTCCATTTTCCCCTTTCATAAGTATCCCCAAGTGGTGTTTCTTCAGAAAATTTCTCTAGAAGAGATACATGTCTAATAGAATTTTGCTCCCGAAAATTTCATGGCTAAGGTATGGTTGTTGGGTCTACTCAGCAGCCCACAGACTGCTCTGCCAACCTGCCGCAGTGTTCCCTCACCTTCAAGGGCCACCCCATGCCTGACCTGATGAAGCTGTAGGTGGGGGAAGGTTGGAAGTTGTTTCTTTTTTTTTGCCTTAGGTAAAATTCATACCTTTCCATTCTCTTGGCATTTCTGGTTTTGTTTTGTTTAGGCCAAGGCCTCATGCCAATTGTGCCATGTTTCTGTGCCAAGTCGAGGGTAGGAGGTTGATATGCCTTGCTTCCCTTTATCAATTTGTATAGGTTCTTGAATGATTTCCACCAAGACCCTGCATCGGGAGGGCCCACTGGGGGCAAACTTCTTGCCACCTCAGCCTGCCTGCTCTCCTAGTCCTCAGTTCGTGTCCATTTCAGTCCTCGGAGAGCTACGCTGGTGAAGGGTGATGGGCATTTTGTGCAGTTTTTTTTTTTTTTTTGAGGGAGGTCCAAGACTGAGTTAGCCTAATGATGAAACAAACAGTATTTTTCCAGCTTTGCTCCCACCTCGGATTCCTGAGAAATACCAAGGCAGTATCTCACACAGGCTCCTTGGACCAGCTCTTCTGGCTGCAGATTTGCATGCCTATGCCTCCTGCTCCCTGGATGGGCCAGAGGCTGCTGATGCCCAGGTGAGGATACTGATGTCTGAGTCCCTCCAGAAAACTTGAGTGCACAGACTCTGACTTTCTCCAAGGGGCTGCTCTTGTCAGCCTTTTCTGTCATAAGCCATTTCAACCCTGTGTGTTCATGGTTTCAAAGCTGCTGTTCATATTTCCTTTCATTACTGAAGCTGCTGGGGCCTCATAATATCAAGGCCTTAGGGAGATTCACTTCGCATTGCATACTCCTCCAGTCGGGCTGCAGAACTCAGAGTGACAGACTTGTGTTTTAATCACTCCAACTCTCCAGCCCATGCTTCAAATTTGGGGCCTTAAAGCTCTTCCCAGAAGACTCTTTGGGGCCTGCAAATAAATCCCAGTTTCTCCAAAGACCTCAGCACATGGCCTCACCCCATCATAACCCTTGAGCCCTGGGATATACCTTGTAACAGGATCCATGCTGTAGGTGTGCCCTATATGCCAAGGAGGAACCTAATAATTGTAAAAAGAATGAATGATTTTCATTGAATGTGGGCAGTCCTGGCAATCTGCTGGTTATCTTTGGTCCAAGGCGTATGTCTGCAGCACCACTTGAGGGTAGACAGAGAAGGTCACAGGACTCAGTATCAGGGTTTCTCCCTCAAGTTTGCTTCCACAGGAGGATTTCTTGGCAGGACATTAGGATGACTGCCATTCATGCCAAGTGGCCATTGTGCATGAGGTTCACCCTGAGCCTCACTCTAAGACAACCTGTGCCAGTTAGCTTGGGGTGGGGTGGGGCAGGCCACAGGGTTTTTTCCAGGTGTTCCGTGATCCTCATGTACCTGGGGGCTCTTAAGTACTGCTGCAGAGCAAACACATTAACATGCAGACATAGAAAATTCTGAAGACTCAGCCAGCTTATTTTATCATTTTTACTTTTCTAACACTTTTTCCAGCATATCAAGATTTTGATTTGGAAAGTAAACAATGTTCACTGTAGCCATGCAAAAAATAAAGATATTCATAACATTAAGGTACAAATAACACTTCTCTATGCTATGGCGCATGCCACGCCCTCGTCAACCCAGGAATGAATGTTAATCATGTAATGTGTGCTCTCTCAAGCCTTTCTCTGTACTCATGAAAATTAAATGCTCATATATATACAAGTTGTTGGCTAATTCACTTGGAAACGTAATGTCTCTCTTGCACGGCCTTGAACATGACCAATCTCCTTTTTTATTAGGGGTATACCTTTGCCTTGGGGAGAATTATGTTCCCTTCAGGAATAGATGAGTTAGGATAGTGCTTTCTTTCTGACATACAAAAATAGGATCTCTGAATCTGCAGAAAGACAATAGTCTTGGCAAGTTTTTCTAAACTGATAAGCAAGGTATGCTGGGTTGTTGCTAATTGACTCAGCATCTCTACTCTGCACTTCCGAGTTTTCCTCTCTATTATAGAAGAGGCCCAGGAAATACATTCTCCGGAGTCCCTTTTTTACCCAGTTTCAGTCTGAGTCTGCCAGGAAAAGGAAAACTTCTGTGTGAACCCATAAGGTGATGGAGATACTGCACAGGCCTGAGACTAGGCAGATGGGCCACCACTGGGGCTTCAGTGGGAACAGTGCAGCTAAGGGTCAGCGAGACAGATGGAGCCAATTACACTCATGCATTCATTGAAGAAGTGATTCTCATGCTCGATGGTGTGTCTGACACAGCTCTGGGTCCTGGGGAGGCAGCAAGAAGCCAAACAGACCAAAATCCCTATTCCCATGGAACTTCCCTTCAAGCAGAGACTTCAGGAGACCAAGCTTGAGTTCAGAAATAAGTGGAACAAAGCTTCTCACCCACAGCCCAATGGAGAAGGACAGCACCCGGATGGGCCACCTTTACCTGTCCTTCCATCCATCCTCAGCCAGAGCCTCCAGCGGTATCCTCACCAGGTGCCATCTTGGAAGGAGGATGGAGAGCAGGAGAGTTAGACTGTAAATTCACAATCTATAGTTACCCCCAAATAAACCATGTGAAACTGAGGAGGGTGCTTTATATACAGGAAGAGACTGAGGTATCAAGAAATCCATTAATTGACAAGTTTAAGTTTCCCACTCTAAACGTTTGGGAAGATTCGGTTGCATACAGAATATATTTCACATGTATATGCAGACTTCTTTCTGCTTCTGCTTTGTAAAAATGCATTTTGCTCTCTAAATTGCCATTCATTGCTCTACTTGTCATCCTGAGAATCTGCCTGGCAACTGTTCTCATCAGTTTCATCATTTGCAGTCATAAGTGGGTGTTAAGGAAATCTGACCTGAGAAGGGGTCCCAGGTTCCATTGAAATGAATGAGACAGGCCTCCAGAAGGAGGAAATCACATGAGATCTTGATTATTATGGCAATTGTCCCAGCAAATGAAGATTTATGTATTGAATGACAGTGCAGAGCAGTTACCAGGTGAGCTCACCCACTTGGCTTCTGAGTGGGACAACACAATTCAGAAGTGTGCCAGGAAAGCCACCAAAACTTCTTTGGTTTCAGGTTGTTTGCACTGAAACCCAGAACTAATACAAGCTGTAAAAAAGTAGATGTCTCAGAGGGCACTGCAAAGTAGCAAGAGTCTGAATTATGGAATAGTTTAAAGGAATGAAGTTTTGTGACATTCAAGTTTGGAAATTTACTAGATACAAAATATTTGCAAGACTTGGTGATAATAGAAAGAATATGAGCAATAAATGAATGAGGGAATAAGACTTACTGGGTTTCTCAGGGTGAAGGGAGCATCTCAGGTAGGGTATGAAAGACTATTTGGGGTTATAAGGACACAGTGTATTAAATATAAAATCGCATGGCAAAAAGTTATACCATTTGCAATTTCCTTCATATATTCTGATTCCCTAAAGGAGTAAGAACCAATGCAGGATTAGTGTTTGATCAACACTTTCTAACCCTTGCCAGTCCTGCTTTAAAAAATAAAAGTAAAAATATATATAGAGAGAGAAAGAAAATAGGTCTCAGATAAGAAGTCTTCAGCAGGTGATATCTAGCCAGAAGTTGATAACTTGTACTGTTTCCTTTGAATTAATGTTGATTGGTAGCTTTCATTTATAGACTGAGCCTTGTTTTCCATTAATCTGGTGATACAGTTTCCTTTAGAAATATATTTATTTATGTAAAAATGAGAGAGTAGATATAAGGAAAAGCATTAATAAAGCAATATATGTGGTTAAAGACATGGCAAAATTTCAAGCATGTTATTTGAACAACAGGTGTTTGAGAAGCACTGTGTATATAAACGGTGTACAGTTCTTTGAATATTTGTGCCTTAAAGTAGGTCAAACACGTCCCTGTTTTACATGATTACTCTAGCAAATTAGTCCTTCACAGAAGCTTTTTTAAAAAGTCATGTCTCCATTTCTCCCAAAGCAGGGGCATTACGGCACTTTCCCAATGACTTGGTCCAAATTTAATGAGATTTTATTATAAAAGAAACCTAATAGAGAGTATCAGTCCCCAAAAGAGTAATGTTCCCCAGGAAATTAGGAAATTGTTTCAAGACAAACAAATGTACATGAGGGTACTCATTTGGAGAGCTCTTGGTAACCTCAGCTATCTCGTGCAGTTAATGGAGAATAAAGACCTTTATGTTCACGTTCCAAATCTCTCTTTTTAATTTGCCTTTCTCTGTAGCTGTTTCTGACATTGCAAAATAGGAACAGAGGCAGGAAACAAAAGGTGGTGTATTGTGCAGGTGACATGAGGAGGGGTGTGGGAAGTGGGTGGATGGGCTGAAATAAATGGAGAAGAAAAAAATAAAACTGGGTAGAATCTTGGTGGAGAAAGGGTTTTACAGATAATCCATTTCAGGAGACTGCCAGAAACACATCCCTCAGAAAATGGCAGAAGTGAGTTCAGTTGCTGACTTCATGACTTATCTCAATCCCGAATATCCCCATTGGTGTAACGGGGTGATTAGAGAGCAATATAACTGTTTTTCAATTAAAAAAAAAACATAGGTGATATTTTCTAAGAGTCCATTAAACATTAAATTGAGGTCTAAAATCACAGTCACTTTTGCCTGAGAAGATGTAGGTGCTGGTTTTTCTTACAGTTTGGAGAATGTGGGCCTCTTCCTAAGCATCTCTGGATCTTAGAACTTCAGGGTCCAGGCACTGTTCTCAATCATCTGTGTTAGGAGGAGAAGAAATCAGCCAAATTGCCGATCCTAGAACAATGAGTTATATTTTCAATATAAAGCATGTTCTCCTACAACACATGATTAGCTTGCATCCCCCTTCATTTTTTTCAGATCGTGGGCCCTTGGATCTATGCTGATTTGCATGTCTGTCACAAGGGGCTGGCATTATGTTGAAAATCTGGCCCCAGCATGTTAGGAAATGCAATCTAAATGACGCCATCTTGCCTCAGTGGGGAGAGTCCCCTCCGTCTGAAAGCCAATGATTGAGAGTGAGAAGAAGACGAAGGCAGAGCCGTCTCAGTCTTGGAGCACAGCTGGGTTTGCTTGAGGTCCTACTTGTGTGAAAGACAGAGGATTTGATTAAGGCAGTAGAGAAGAATGCACACAGAGCCCAGACCTGGCAGGATGAGGTTTTCACATTCATTCTTCAAATGTATGCAAGAGAGGGCTGGATTTCAGATGAGGCAAGAATGTCTAATGCAACAGCTAATCAAAGTAGCCAGGCAGATCTCCCCATCCAAAGTAGTAGTTGGCTAGGTCAACGTTTTCTGACTGCTTGGAGGGTGTAAGACAAGCCCATAGCCATGGGAAACCTTTCCATATTTCATTGAAATACCAGAATTAGCTCATCACAGTGTGCTAAAGAAGATGTTTCTGGGGCCTTCTAGCCTTGGGCACCAAGAAAATTGTCTAATCCTTAATACTATTACAGCTCACAATCTTCTTAGCTCACTTTCATGCCTCGCGAATTTCAGAGACTCTTAGAACAGGATGCATTTTGAGGTCACCAGTTTACTGAGAATAACATATAGGAAAGCATGTTGCAATTGGCAAGCTTTGTGTAGCTGAAGGGCAGGCTCGTTAATAGATGATCCAGCCCTGCGGGTGTTGGGTAACGTCCCAAGGAGCCCAGTGAGGGATGCCTCAAGAAGGAACAAGGGAAGCCAGGGCCTACTGAGCTGCTGAGGCCCAAATACCTATTCCTGGCTCAGCCAGAGCACCCTCATTTTAGCTGATGTTCATATTGGGGTTCTAAGCCAGATTCCTTTTAAATTGGGAGAACTTCTGAGGTTAAAATCATGAGGACCAATGTGCAACAGTCTTCCCAGACTTCAACAAGAGCTGTGTCCACGGGCTGTCACGTATGGGTGTGCAGCAGTGATCAGGAGACAGCCTAACTCTCTTGGAACTTACATTCCACTAGGGTGGCCAGGGAAGACCTATAGATATTAAATGCAGCATTATTAAATGATACAAGAAGATGAGCTCCAGATTAGCTATGAGTGGTGCAGAGAGCTCAGTAGTCCCCATTAGGGTTTCAGAAATCCCATTATGCTTGCAGATACCCTGGAGCTCTCCTGACTAGAGGGATGGAGAGTGGCCTAGGAGCAGGTGACGTAGAGCTGCTACTTGCACAATGCTGCCTGTGGGCTCTCTCAGTGGCCTCCTCTCGGTCGGCTTGCCAGATACCACTGAGCAGATGTGCAGGTTCACAGAGAACCATGTGGAGCAGGCTCCACATGTGGATTGCACATGGGGTCCTCAGATCCAGAACCTACTGCTGCACCAGGTATCCTAAGTCCCTGCCCTTGGCCTCCACGTTTTATCCCAGAGCCCTGAGGTCACTTCCAATAGAACCCCGCACATCAGGAGAAGTTTGAGTCCTTATGAGACCTGCTTCCAAACCCTTTTCAACAGAAATTGTTTCCCTCTCTCAAGATAAGATGCCCTCGGTGTTGAGAAACAATTGCCTGGTCTACCCACAGGGGAAAGAGTAGAAAGAAGGAGATATATTTTCACTGTGACCTGGAAAGAGTCACCAGTGCATCAAGGATGGGTAAAATGACACTTTTTGCAACAAACACACAGAAAGAGGAAAAAAGAAAAAATATATGTTTTTCCACCTATCAATGATACATTGAAGATTCAGCCACTAAGATCCTTCAACAATTCCCACTATGAGGAATGGTCTGATGAGAAATACGTAGTGAAATGAGAACTTGTAACAAGGGGCTCTGACCCGCCTAGGAGGTCAGAAAGTCATCCTGAGTAGGGCAAGGAAGACAGAAAGTGTGCTCAGCAGTGGGAGCAGTGTGTGTAAAGGACCCAGGGTGGTGTGGGGGGCCTGTCATAGTCAAGGAAGTGACTCTATGCCACTGTAGCTGGAGATGAGACAGCAAAGGGGAGAAGAATGGGATGAGCTTGGAGAGATGAGCGGGGTGCAAGTCATTTGGGGCCTTGGAGGCTGTGTCACAGATTGGCTTCACACTAAGTGAGCAGAGCACTCATGAATGGGTGTTAATTCATATTTTCCCAAACTGGGAGAAGGTAAAGGTTGCTGTGGGTAGAACAATTAGGAAGCTGTGGCAGCTATTGGGGAGGAACAGTGTGTCTCACATTAGCTGAAGGCAATGGACATGGGGAGGTGTGGATGAATTCAAGGGTTATTTAGGTGGTGGGATCATTGGAGTTTGATTGGGTTGCATCAGAAGAGAAGGGTATTTTTAGATTGATTCCAAGATTTATCATGAAAAAAGATGATAAACTGAGATGGGAAGACAAGAAAGGGAGCATCATGAGTTCAGCTTTGGGTATGCTGAGTCTGTGATTGCCGTAACTTCCCTTCCAGGGTTGCTGTATCGTTCCTGCCAAGTGATGCAGTGCACGGATCCGGCTCCTGCCAGAAGCACACGGTTCCATATTATCAAGGGCAATTCTAGGAGATGGGACTCCAGACCTCTGGTCTTTACCTCCAGGTTCCCAAAATTCCATGGCCATAACCGGTCACTTTTGAAAAGTAATTTTCTCTAGAATTTCTTTGAATAAAGTCATGCTTTTGACCTGTGACTTTGATGTCAGGTGTTAATGGTACCCAGACATAAGGGCAGCATAAGAAACAAATCAAAGGGAAACAAATCAAAGGAAAGATTTTCTTCCCCTCAGGACATCCTCAAGTTCCTATTTCAGGAAAGAAGGGGGTGGGTATGTGTTAACGTTTCTCAATGCTCAATAATTCTTTAAAATTCCATTGACAATTTAGCAACAAGAAAAGGCTTTCTCACATTTGTTGGCACGTTTCAGAAGGTGACCATCAATCAGGGCTTCTCAGAAGTCAAGAAAAAAGCCTATTTCATTTTTTGGATGTTTGATGAATTAAAAACAAAGAAATGCCAAAACTGAGATACAAAAATTGTGCCATATTTTAAGTGTTGACATTGAAGAGCTTAATGCTCTTAACAAACACACAATGCCATATGATTGAGCCAATCAGAAGGGGATTGAGAGATTTATCAACAGTATTAGATTCAGTATAGGCAGTGTGGTCGGATAACAGGTGTGAAAATATAATTTTCAAAAAACTTAAAAACAATTTTCCTCCATACATAATGAACACATGCCAAAGTTTTATTTGACTCACTAATGGGTAATAAAATGACGACACCATCAGTTCGATAGGAAAATATGAAAACCTGGGATTTTTACAACCAATGGGAAATACAGGAATACAAAAGTAAGATTAGTAAATTAGATCCTATGGGTGAATGTGCCCCAGAAAGATGAAATCTTAACCTTTGGCTATCCTGTCTCAGAGGCGGAAAAGACATCCGCACACCTTGTCAGTTTCCCAGAATTGTAAATGTCTGGACCTTAACCAGTTGTGCAAACCCAGTTACAGCCCCCTGGAGAGCCAGGGGTCCCCTTGGCGGGTTTGTCGAAAAGCTTCAGTACAGAATTAAGGATGCATCGTCTTCCTTTTGCCTTGTTTCTAAGTCGTGGATAGTTTTTCCTCGCAGGACACAAGTTTAAAATTGTGTGGTGGACATTTTCTGCTTTCAGTCCTGTCACTGTGTCTCCGACAGCTGATCCTTTGTGCTTGGAAGGCCAGTGCAAATAGGCCTTGTTTCCCCGCCCCCACACCACCGCTAAGCCCCCAGTGGCATCCTGCTTTGACATTCGACTCCATTAATACCAGGCATTTGGATCCAGCTCCAAACTAAAAAGTATTTTTGCACGATTGATAATTGTTTAATGGTGAGCCAAAGATTCATAAGGCCGATTTCTCACAATTAAAAGCACTGCTATGCTCTCCTGCCAGGGTGTGGGGTTTCATCAGACAACTCTGATGAAGAGGTGAGAAGAGGTGGTATGAAGTGAAGGATGGCCTTTTTAGGTGGCAGTACTCGAGGAGTGAAATTCAATAAGGAGAAGCCAGGACGCATGAAATTTTTACATAAGAGAAGAGATGTCTCATAATGTTATTTTTAGAAACTAGTATTCTATGATTATGACCAAAACACACCCAACCATATTAAAAATCTCCTCTACAGTGAATTCTTTAAGGGGCTTATTTGGGAGTATGCTTTTATGTTTGAAATCTGCGTGGAATGTTCATCATTTTATAGAGTGCTATTAAATCTGAAAAACTCATGCTAGCATGATTTTAATATGCACCAATCATTTTCAAAACCAATTCTAAATGCTTTTTGAAAATAGCTTACAGGAAAATTACAGGGAAAGTTACACATAAGACATTGAAAAAAGATAGACATTTACCCCAAATCAAACATTAGTCTTCTAATCTATCATCAGTCCTGAAAAATATCCATACTGTCTAGAAACTCAATATGCCCCCACAAGCCAATGGAGATACTATTTTGAGCCATACTTCAGCAAAAAAAGAGTGTCAAGAAGTCCTGAGAAATGTCACCTGCATTTTCTGCACAAGGTCACTGAAGGCAACTTTAACTGCCTTGTCAACAGAGCTCAGCAGCCTCACCAAGGAGGAATGGGACCTCTGGGTGGTATTGGTAATTGGACCAGGTTCTATGTTTCAGTTAAATTCCCATTCAGTTGGATTTTAAGATAATCTTGGGATTTTTATCAAGCACTGTGGAATAGTCACTATGTGTGTGCCTCTGAGTTTTATCTTCAGTTTTTCTCAGGACGGGCCCTCTTCTCCATGTATTCATCCTTGTATCTCCCAGCACACATCCAAGGGAAGGACACATACATGGAAGAGACACAATAAATGCTTGTTACTTGACTGCACCTAAGCAGCTTGCTTCTCAGGGAAGAATGTCACCACACTCATGGGCCTTCTACCAAGGGCCCAGGATGCCATGATACCAGGAAATTCCCTGGAAACTGGGTCACTGCTACCCCCTTCAACACTGAAACAGAAAAAAAGAAGACAAAAAGTGATGGTAGTTCTACAGAAAATGCCTGTTACTATCCATTGTAGCCTGAAGAATGATCCCTAAAGATATTCAGGTCCAAATATTTCTAAACCCTCTGAATGTTACCTTTTTTGGAAAAAGGGTGTTTGCAGATGTGATTAAATTAAAGGATTCTGAGATGGGCGGGGGGGGGTGGTTTCTCCTGGATTGTCTGGGTGGACCCTCAATGCAATTATAACTGTCCTTATCAGAGAAAAGCGAGGGGGACTTTTGATGCACACGGAAGAGAAGGCCACGTGGAGATGGAGCTGAGAGGGAGCTGCAGATGCCAGCCTTTGCAACCGGGGGGTCGAGCCCAGGAACAGCCCAGCCAGCAGAGCAGGAAGGCAAGGCACAGATTCTCTCCTCAGGCCTCCAGAGGGAGCTCAGCCCTGCCGACACTTTGGTTTCAAACCAGAGACTGAGTTTGGACTTCCAGCTTCGAGAACTGTGAGAAAATCAATTTCTTTTAAGACACCAAGTTTGTGTTAATTTGTTACAGTAGCAGTAGGAAATGGACAGAATTGACCTTGAACAACACCGGATTGAATTGCCTGGGTCCACTTCTACGTGGATATTTTTTTCAACAAATAAATTGCAAATTCTTTCTGAGATTTGTGACAGCTTGAAAAATCATTTCCTTTTCTCTTGCTTATTTTATTGTAAGAATACATATAGCACACAAAATATGTGTTAATAGTCTGTTGATGTTTACAGTAAGGCCTCCAGTCAAGAGTAGGCTATTAGTAGTTATGTTTTACAGGGGTCAAAGGTTCTTCAGAGATTTTCAACTGCCGGGAGGTCAGTTCTTCTAACTGCCACATTGTTCAAGGGTCCCTGTACAGTACCTGTCTTGGCTCTTCTCTCAGCTGACCGCCTGGTCTCAGCACCCACTTTTCTTATCATTTTTGAAACTCAGAAATGTGTGATAAGGTCACTAGATCTAATGTCGGAAGTCCTGACCTCCTATGCCCACTCCTCATGTAACAGCTGTGTTCACTCAGCCATGGGCATGTTACCTGAATAATATTTAACCAGGGGATGGATGAATGAGAACCACAATCTTTGCTTTCAAGGA
This sequence comes from Manis javanica, assembly GCF_040802235.1. Taxonomy (NCBI): domain Eukaryota; kingdom Metazoa; phylum Chordata; class Mammalia; order Pholidota; family Manidae; genus Manis; species Manis javanica. The sequence goes on from NC_133157.1 coordinate 80,997,866, forward strand.
GCTCAGGGCTCCATGGGTGAGACAGATTGGCAAAGAGTAGGGCTCTCGGGACCCCCAGGTGCTCACAAGCCCTTCAGCTGGGCTAGAAGGAGAGAGACATGACAGGGAGAACTTCAGAGGAGGGGGTGAAACACGAACTCGGTGATGACACCCCAAATAACCATACCAACATGGAAGCTGTGTGCCAGCCACTACATTGAGACTGCCACTTTGGGGAGCTCCTATGGACCCCGTGTGAGCATGCCACCCACAGTCAGATGATGCAGCCGCCTTCCCTGACACAGCCACGTGCAGTACCCATGAGCTCGCTGGAGTCTCACAGGGACAAGCGAGGTGCTGTTTTTAACCCTTATTTTCTTAACCAAGAAACCAAGGCACAGAATGAATAAATGACTTATCCAAGCTCCTACAGTTAGTAAAGGGTGGGGTGGGAGGTACTGAGAAAATGAATCCATCTTATGCACAGCCCCTGCTCTGAAGCATTCCTGGAGCAGACATTCCTTTGTCAGACAAGGACTGCACAGTGTGGTGGTGCAAAAAGAGACTTGTGTTCACTCCTCTACAATAAAATGTTAGGTTGTTTCAAATCCCTATTTGTGCTAATGGAAAGAAAAAACTGTACCCTTGTCATTTGGTCACTTCTGGATTAAACACAGTAACTTGTAGGTTCAGTGGGTCCCTTTTGGTTAAATATCCTGTCTATTCTAAATCTTCCCTCCCTCTCCTATGTCTCCTAGGGAGCCATCTCAGTTTAGAGACTCCTTATTTAGCACAGTAGCTTCAGCTAGAGGCTTGTGGCATCCAGACGAGGACGTTCTTTGGTGTCAGTGGCTCCACCCTGACTCACCCTAGGTGCCAGCTCTGTACTCTACATCTTCAGAGGCGATGGGGTGCCTCTGCGGCCTCGGGTCATCACGTCTGGATGCTCCCTGTCCTCCTTCCTCTGCCAGCAAGCAGGCTGTCCCTCAGCAACTTCCAGCCCACTCAGGCCTCCTGGACAGTCCCAAAGTCATGGGAGGCCATCTCTCTGTGCCAACAATGCTACTCCAGTGTCCAGTGCCAAGTAATATCTAACTCTGTGACCTTGGACGTGTTGCAAACCCATCTTGTGCCTCAATTTTCTCATCTGCTAAATAAAGAAAATAATAATAAACCTCTGCAGTGGCTTTGTAACGTGCTGATTTGGCTACAGAGATCTACATGTCCCAGCATTCCCTTCCTTTCCTGTGTGTTTCCAGTTAGCGTGGGTGACAAGAGGCCATCCCCGTAGGACATATGGAGGGTGAAGGTGGAAGGGAAGCACCAGTCATGCTGTGCTCACACATGCCCTAGCTCTCCTGCTGGCCCACCACAGTGGCACAGGGCACAACCAGCCCTGTAGCTGCTCCTTCTTTGCTGGACCCTCCATCAGGTTCTCTGACTCCTGGCCAGATATGGGTGTTTAGCTCCACGGCAAAGGCCCTCAGCTACTGTAGGACACCAACAGCATCAATCAAAGGAAATAAGAACTAATAGTGATTCCAGTCAGTCCTTGTGGGTCCCACAAGGCTCCAGCTCATCCTTCTGGGTTCCGGTGTGGTCTTGCTCATGCTTAATTTACAGCCAACTTCCCTTCCTCATGGTCTGCCCTCTGAACTTCAAGCTCCAACATCGGATACAGAGATAACATGCAAAAGCTAGAGAGAATGGTTAGCCAGCTCCCACTCGGAGTCAGCTCAAATCTGTGTCGTAAGGGAATCTCCAGTGGCTTTCCTTCTCTGACTGAGCCCTGACTGGTACCTCCTTCCCCCAAATGCTGTTGTAAGACTCTGTGAGGCAGTGGCTGTAAAGCCATTAGAGGAGCTCCTGGCACATTGTAAGCCCTTGAAGAATGTGGCCATTGCCATATACAAAAACAGCATGGATTTAGTAATGAGACAAACTTTGTTCAAGTCCTAGATTTGCCACTGTGTATGTTTAACTAAGTTATTTCAATCTTATAGGTTATTATGAAGATTAGAGATGAGTTATATGAGTGTCTGGTGCCTAGTAGGTGCTTATCCACGATTGCCATCACAGTTGTCCATGTTGTATATTGCACAGCCCTGAGGGGACACCAAGATAAAGTCTGTATGTCTGGCCATCTGGGAATATGCTCAGGGCATAATTTGGGTGGTTCCATGCAAGTCATTCATAAAATAATCCCTTTTTGATAGGACATTAAAAAATGCAATCTATGTTCACTTAACTACTTTCTGCTGCTCATCTTCAAATCTATCAGCCCTAGGTTTCTTAGACTGTTGATAAACTATAGTTTTTATCTGTGTTTATGTGAGTACCCTGCCCCCACCATTCTCATTTCACAGTTGATAAAGACTATCAACATTTACAATTGATTAACTTTGAAAGGGAGTCATCTAATATTGTATAACTCATTGATGATTCATGTGTGTATAACTCTCATGATCTTTGTATATATCATGTCTGAAGAGATCAGGTTGCATGGAAAATTTCTTTAAGGACAGATAAACAAGCAAAGTCCAGAAATAGGAGTAAAGGACACTCAGAGATTAGACAGTATGTACAAAGCCTTAATGATAAATGATAGAATGATTTTTTTTTAAATTTATTAATTGAAATAGCAAATTGCCTTCCAAATTAAAACCTAGCTTAAATTAAAATCCTCATAAGAAGGTTTGCCTTCTCTATTATCCTTTTGAATGCATTTCAATGAGATAGTGCTGCTTTCAAGTAGAGCTGCAGAATGACCTTGTCCAAACTGAATGTTCAGTGGTTTGAAAAACTTGAATTGAGAGCAAGGCAGGGATTTAAATTTACACATTACTTGCTTTTTGGAGGAAGCTTTTAGACATATGCCTAATGCCAGCTGCAGTGAAGAGATGAGCCTGTAATTTCACCAAGAAATTTAGAGTCTTTCAACTAGAAATCACAGTGATCTTGGAAATTCACAGCATGGATTATGGACCAATCACTCTTCTCTTAAACTTCAACCCCACAGGACTCTCTTGTGTCGTTTCTTTGTTTCTACAACATTTCTATCTTAACCTTTTCCTATCTCTGTCTCTTCTCCCTTCTCTCTTCCCTCTCTCTCTCTCTCTCCTTCCTGTATCTCCTCTCCCCTTCTTTTACTCTTTTTTTTCAGGTTTATAAGAATAATTGACTCATCACTGCATAGGTTTAAGGTGTACAGCATGGCAGTTTGACTTACACATACTGTGAAATGATCACCATACTATGTTTAGTTGACATCCATTCATCATCTCATATAGACACAATAAAAAGAAAAAATTTTTTCTCACTGTTATGAGAGTTCTTAGGATACACTCTCTTAACAACTTTCCTATATATCATATAGCACTCTTAGCTATAATCATCATGCTATATATACATGCCTAGTAGTTATTTATCTTAGAACTAGGAGTTTGTTCCTCTTGACCAGTTTCTCCCTCTCTGCACCCCATACCTCTGGTAACCATAAATCTGGGCTCTTTATCTATGAGTTTGGTGTTTGGGTTTTTTTTTTCGGTGTCTTTTTGTTTGCTATTTTGTGTTTTTAGATTCCACATATAAATGCTATCATACAGTATTTGTCTTTGTCTTATTTCACATAGTGTAATAACTTCAAGTTCCATTCATGTTGTCACAAATGGTAAGATTTCCTCATTTTTAATGACTGAATTTAATACAATTTCCATTGTATATATAGCACAACTTCTTTATCTGTTCATTCATGAATGGACACTTAGGTTATTTCCACATCTTGGCTATTGTAAACAATGCTGCTATGAAGATGAGGGTGCAGGTATCTTTTTGATTTAATGCTTTCATTTCTTTTTCATATATTCTCAGAAGTGGGAAACTCACCATTAACTACGATGCTGCCTGTGGGCTTGCCCCATGTGGCTTTTATTCAGTTGAGATATGTTCTTTCTATGCCTAATTTGTTAAGTGTTTTATCATGAATGAATGTTGAATTTTGTCAGATGCTTTTTATGAGTCTATTAAGATGGTCATATGATTATTTTTTTTAATTCTATTAATGTGATGTATTACATTGATCAATTTGTGAATATTGAGCTATCCTTGTATCCCAGGAGTAAATCCCAGTTTGATCATGGTGAATGATGTATTTAATGTGCTACTGAAGTCAGGCATCTGTGTTCATCAGAGATAGTTTTTTCTAATAGTGTTCTTATCTTACTTTGGTATCAGGATAATGCTGGCCCTATCAAATGAATTTTGGAGTATTCCCTCTTCAATTCTTTGGAAAAGTTTGAGAAGGATTGGTGTTAATTTTTCTTTAAATGTTTGGTAAAAGTCACGAGTGAAGCCATCTGGTCCTGGATTTTTCTATGTTGGGAGATTTTTTATTACATTTTCAATATCTTTACTACTAATTGGTCTATTCAGATTTCTTAGTTCTTCCAGGTTCAATCTTGGTAGATTGTATGTTTCTAAGAATTTTTCTATTTCTTCTAGGTTGTTCAGTTTGTTGGCCATCTTACACTTTTTCCTATTTGAGCTCTGGGCCCAGACTGCCTGGGTCCACCAACTCTGCCACTAACCAGCTGTGTAACCTTAGTTCAGTTTCTTAACCTCACTGTGTCTTCGTTTCCTCATTAGTAGAATGGCAACCATCATGTCTACCTCACTGGAAGTTGAAAGGCTTAAGTGAGTTGATCTTTATAAAGTGTTCATCAGGTACTCTACATGTAATAAGGGCTCAGTAGTGTAATCAATTCTAGTTATTCCCTCTCTCTCTATTTTTAATTTTCTTCTTTCCCTTTCTTTTTTTTCCTCTCCTTCTTCCTTGTATCCCTCTTCTTGCTCACCATCAAAAGCTAGCTAAGGAAGGATAAAAAGATGAATTCCCAAAAGAAATCTCAAAGGCACCCATGTGCATGAAGGACCCTCAAGGCCCCTTCTAATCACTCCTCTTGTCTCCTGAAGGAGCTTCATTCAAATCAGCACCATCAAAGGTGACCTGATATGTAACGATCTTAGGAACCCTCCTGTGTGGAGTATTAACATGACTTAACTCCTCTGGACTTCAGTTTCCTTTTCCTATAAAATTAGGACCATGGATTTGGACCCTAAAAGCCCTTCCCATCCCAAATTGTTTCACAGGTGATCTTTCATCTTCTGGCTGGGAATCTCCCCCAAACATCCCACATAAAATCCCTCTCTTTGCAGTCAAAGTCCTTTCCATCCCATCCTGCTCCTCATGGAAATGACAAACTGTAGAACAGTTTTCCCAAGATTTGTTCAGAGAAGACTGAATGTGGTTGTGAAGTCTACATCATGAAGTGATTTTACATCTCTGTTCAAAATTATATATTTTAAATCCTGAATAAAATGTTACATCATGTCTAAGGAAAGCAAGTTATCTTAAAAATCAATTTCTAAAGAGTTTTTGCTTTAGTGTGCCAGTCAATATTCTAGGTTACTACACTACTATTAGCTTGCTGCTAAGAACAGCACATTCCATGTAAAAGAGAGAAAATATACCCCTGGACAGAAAATAAATTGAAAAGGTTTTTTACATTTTCTTTGAACATAATACAGAAAATGTTTGTACTTGTGTTAGAAAACACAGCCATGGGTTTGTGTCATTTCAGCAGTGAGGTCTTCTGTGGTGCCCGTGTCCCCCTCTCTTCTCCGTCTACCTCCTGACCCCCTTCCTCTTTGCACTCCCTTCATCCTGCCCCCTCTGGGCCATCCTTTTCCTTATCTCTTTTATTTCATTCCTTTTTTTCTTCAGTTGTAAAATGGGGATATTATTATTATGTCTTAGGTGTTGTAAGAATTAAATTAAATAATGTATTAGAGTAATAGTTCAGTACCTGAAACATGGTAACCATTCAATACTATAGAATACAGAGAGCTAGGTGGATATATCTACTTTAATATGACTGATTTACATAAAATAGTGATGTATTCTATATGTTTTAAATTCTATTCTCTCTACCCAATTATCTATTTAACTTGTCTATACATAGCTCACCCCTTTCAATTAATGTGCTCTATCTGTGGGTCTTCAGAGACTAACACTAATAGGAATTTCTTAAGTGTGTGTTGAATAAAAGTCAATAACTGAGAGAATAAATGAATGACTGATAAAGAGTCAGATGAATAACCAACTCATTTGTACAACAGAGCAGGAAAGTTTTGCATGCAGGGAAATTAGTAGTGATGATAGGAAGTGTCTACTGTACAGTTTGTGAAGGATTTACAGTGGACGTCGATGGTGACATTTCTCTTTGAAAAAGTTTAAGGGCTATACTAGCTCCCTTTTGACAATGTCTCAACAATAAAAAAACAATTATTAAGCCTCTGCTATGTGCCAGGCACTGTGCTAGGGGACGGTGTTGTATACTTCAGAAGATAAAATTCACTGGGCATATATTGACACATATCTCAAACATACCTTTACCACAAAAGGAGATTTTACTCTTCAAACTCTTCTTATCAGTGTTGCTGCAGTACCTTACAGTGGTGCTATTCATCACTCCTATGCAAAATGTGTAAAAAGGGGCTCAGAGGCACAGCTACTAAATATCTAAAGGTCCTGCTAATTCATACATATCATCAGAGAGAGGTAAACTGAGGGATGGGACAGCTACAGAAACTCCTCCAGGATGTTATCAGGTCCTGTTTTAATTGAACAACTCTTAACACTTTCTCATCTAATTCTTTTGGAGGGAAAAAGCACACTGACTCTTTGGATGCTTTCCACACGATTCGGGGAAAGCCACCAACAGGTTGCTCAATTTCCTATCACTCCAGATTTCAATGTGCTGAAATTAAATTGTCAAATGGATGTACAGATTCACAGAAACAGAGGGTTGGATTGCTCATCTCTTGCTCACTCCCATGAACGTCCTTTTTTTCCTCCAATTTTACACTTGGTTTCTGATAACTACAATGCCTCATTTTCCATGATAGCAGAGACTGCAAATGGTGCACATTGAGGGCAGAAGTGAGGAGAGTCTCTGTGATGATTGGAACCACCATCCAAGATCTTTTCATTGAAAACCTTAGATGTAAGCCAATCAGAGGGACAGAAAAGCTGAAAAACCTGTGTTTTATTTACTATTGTTAGTGTTTTAATGGCTCAGAATGCTTCTGTGGACTGAATGCTTGTGTCTTCCCAAAATCTGTATGTTGAAGTGTGAAGTGATCTGGAGTCGGATCCTTTGGTGGGGGGGCGGTGATTAGATCAGGAAGGTTATACCTTCATGAATAGGGTCAGCACCCTTATAAGAGGCACAAGAGAGATGATCTCTCTCTTTGCCATGTGAGGCCATCTACAAACCAGGAGGGGGTCCACCACTCACCGAATCTGCTGGTACCTTGATTTTGAACTTCTCAGCCACCAAGACAGTGGAAAATAAATCTCCGTTGTTTAAGCCCCCCATTTTATCAGTCTCTGGTGTTCGCTTTATAACAGTCTGAACAGACTAAGACAAGAGGTGACCACATTTACAGAGTTTGAGGACTTGTCAATCATAACATAATCTCTCTTGTTCCTTAAGAAAGAAAAATCTGAGGGAAATGACCAAGGAAGGGATCCCAGGGCCCTTTGACACATGGTCACTCAGGAGGCCTCAGAACACGGGGTGCCCCTTGCTTAGCCATTTTGGTGCCTTAGGCAGGGTTTGATACCTTTGCCAAGTTCTGATCCTACAAATGAGGCCTTTATTTTACTTCTTTAGAAGTTGTCATGGTCGGGGAGGGGTGATCACTTAACACCAACCTTCACTCAAGTCGAAGATCTGAAAAGTCAGCTGCAGGAAATGAAAAACTGAAAATTGAACCTGACTGCTTGGTTGCCATTCTTTTTTTTTTCCCCCATCAGCTCTTAATTATCAGTGAAAACAAGGTGGATCAGTAAGGAAAGGCAAAGAAACTCATAGTGAACCCAAAGCTTTTCTGAAGCAACACAGCCAGTAGGTACCATTTTGTGCCCTCTGAGCAGAACTAGCACAGAGGACCCTGCTGGAGGGAGAAGAAAACAACCAGGAGACTAAGCATAATTAACCACTGGAATACATTAGTGAAAACGATCAGGGTGCTTAGCTAATTCTGCAGTTTTAAAATTAGGCTTAACTTCTAGAAATAGACATGTGGGACATTCCTGCTGCTGAAGCAGTTAGGGACGTCAGAACCTCCCTTTGCCTGCAGAAGCATCTGCAGGTGCTGGTATGTTCTCTGTAAACTCTCTCCACAGCTGAGAGGGACCTCACTGTGGCGTCTATGACTAGTCCCACTCTTTGGAGAAAGGAGTTTGAAAAGTACAAAGTTCCTAACATTCAGAAATTCGTTTATTTACCTGTTCATTCATTGCTTTAGCGAATACTGACTGAGTACCTGGTGTGTGCCAGGCACTATTGTGGATGCTGAGTAGAGAGATGTAGATAAGATGGACAAAACTCTCTGCTCTCAAAAACACACTCTAAATCAAGGGTAAAGTTTTTCTATAAAGGGCCAGAGAGCAAATATTTTAGGCTCTCACCTACTTTTATTTTTAAGCTACTGTATTTTAGGTTTTTCAACTACTCAATTCTGCTGTTAGAGCAGGAAAGAACACACAGACAATCTGCAAATGAATATGTGTAGCTGTGTTTCAATATAACTTTATTTATAAAAATAGGTGGTGGGTTGGACTGGCCCATGGGAACTAATTTGCTGACCCATCTTCCAGAGATTTGGTATCCCTTTTACCTTCCTTTTGTGTTTTCTCCCATTTTCAGTTTTAGTAGATGGCTACACACCCTACTCATTTTATCAGCCTCCTTCACCCTGTTTTCAGGGACAACGTTGAAACAGAGCAAGAGTTTACTCCCTGCTGACTGAACTCACTATGTTCCCCAACTGGCAGTGGGTATCCAAGTACTTACAATTGAGAACTCCAGATGAATCCACCATGTGTGATTAGCTGCTGGATTCTCTGCTATTAGCTCCTGCCCACCTGTCTGCACATTGTGTGGCTGAGCCTACATAGTCTCCTCTGGTGCCAGAAGAAGTATTAGACTATCCCCTTTTACCCATTGCCTTTTGTCTACCATTCTGGACATTCTCCTAGGATCTCAAGTTGTTAAAGGACCACTAAGTCCACTGCATGTCTGCTGCACTAGATGAACAGACCTAATTTCTGCATCAGTTCTGGACCCATTTGGGCAGTCTACTGCACTGCAATGAGCCAGCAAAAAAATTAGCCATGCCCCAAAGACTATCAGTCATTTTTAATTCACATGGCTTTCGTATTGGTTGTTAAGCTGCTTTATAGTGGATAAGGAAAAGCAAGGAGAAAAGTGTGTGCATGTGGATGGCTGTGTGTGGTAGTGCTTAGAGTGGGATGGGAGAAAGCAGTTACGGACCTGTTAAAATGTAATGTAAATGCAACAAAATAGAAACTATTTTATGATCTGAACAGTTGACATCAGATTTCCATTTGAATACAAAACTGTCTTGGATGGAAAAACTCTATATAGACTTAAAGATGACATACTCTCTCCCTTTTCTGCTAGGCAAAATTTCAGGGGTGAGAGTGTGCTACTTGTCTAAATAGAGGGAGACAGATTGGAAGCTCTTAGACCAATCCAGTGGGGAGGGTGAGGAGCACAGACAGAGGATTAGGATAGGGTGAAAGATGGTGCCAGCATCATGGCAGAATGCTTTCCCCAAAATGTCTCCAGTAAATGCCACTAAATCCACAAAGATTTGGCATGAGTATTTATGTTGGTGACTGGGTGGTGACAATGAAGGAGGATTTGTATTTCCACTTGGGTTTATGTGAGGCATCACATAAAAATGGTGAATAAGTTGAAGTTGAAGAGGCAGAGGAAGCAGGAGGATTTAAGACTTCTAAGAATTCTCAAAAATGTTTGGGTGGACTTCAGATTGTCCGATTCCCCTTCGAGAGGCAGAGAGACTCTGCGTTGACATCTCTGTATTACATGAGAAAAATCCAAACTAAAATTGCACGCACCTCAAAAGCAAGGTATCCCAATTAGCCCAGGCCCAGAATGATTGTGAAATACGCAAAAGTCACCCTTGGAACTCCTAACTTCCTCTTCCTGCACATTTTGCTCTCTGGTCGGATCTTCTCTCTCTACACCAACCCACATTCTAGAATGATCACCATTTCCCGTGGTCATTCCGTCATGAGAAAAAGGGGGATTTAATGGACCAACAGCATACATAAGGCATTCTTGGAAAAGGCCCATTTAAAAGTTCTTAAAACCACACCAAGGTAGAAAACATTAAGTTGGAGCCCTTCCACATAACTTATAGAAAGATGTATTTTTAATAAATCAAAAAAAAGATATCCTTAATCATGAAAAACTTTCATGAACTTTTTACATTGGAAAAAAGAATAATAACAAAAACCAAGGAAGTACAATACAGTAAAAAATACAACAGATTTGCAACAGATATTAACAGTCAAAGGACATACTTTCCTTCATATATAATGATTTTTTAAATTGTTCCTTCCTTTAGCAGATACATATTATCTTCCTATTATGTCAGGCACAGGTCTAGGCTTGGCTCTTGGGATGCAGTAGGCAAACAGGACAAAGTCCCTGGATTCTGAAGTGTGTATATAATGAGGTGTGGAAGGTATAAGAAACTCCAGCATCTCAATGAGCAAAAGCATGCACTAGAAGACCCATAAAAATATACAGTGATAGTTAACATAATGGTACACAACGATGACATTGGAATGTCATTTTTGCCAATTAAATTGGTAATGATAAAGCTCAATGTTCAGAGAAAGATGTTGGGGAATCTCTTATTTACTGTTATTAAGAGGACCTCTTATTTACTGTTGGTAAAGGCATAAACTGATACAACTTTTTTGGAGGGCTATTTGTCAGTATGTATCAAAATCTAATCACTTTCTCTTTTTCCTCAGCCATTCCACTCTAGGAATTTATCCTCCAGTTATATCCAGTCATTTGTACAAAGGTATTGGTACGAGGATTAGAAACTCAGAACTGTTTGTTAGACGAACACTAGAGGCAACTTAACTTGTATTACTAAGGGAATAGTTGATTCAAATGTACATTCAGTGAAAGGAATACTATATTAGTATCAAAAAGAGCCAGACTTATATTTGCTAATGTAGAAAGATCATTTCACTATATTATTAAGGTTAAAAACCAAACAGCCAGGAAGTTAGAGCCAGGGCAGTGGTATAACTTGTTCCCATTTGTATAAAGCCAAAACACACACACACACACACACACACACACACACACGCACACTAAGGTTACATAAGAAACTCTCAATCTTTTGAACTGCTTGTCTTAGATGGAAGGAAGCCTCTTTTTATTGTATAACTTCATTTTTTTTAAGTCATGTGCATATATTAGTCTTTCAGTTGAAAAGTCCTGTCTAATTAAAAAAATACCCCTGATTATGTAGAGTATTGACAAGGCCAAACCCCTAACAGGCCATGGTGGGCAGTAGATTCCTATGGAGCGGGGCTGCCTCAGCAACCTCAGAGATGAGGGGCTGGTGCTTCCTGGGCCTTGAGGGAACATGTGTGGAGGACATGAAGCCAATTCCATAAATGGAAATACCTTCAATGTAACACTCTTCTGATCCGTCCAGATAGCATGGTCCTCTATGCCAGAATCAGTAGGCTCCTCCTGTAAAGGGCCAGAAAGTAAATGTTTAAGGCTTTGGGACCACACATGGTCTTTGTCACTTATCTTCTTTCACCTGAACTCCCCTTTAAATGCTTAGCTCTCCAGCCATACAAAAACAGGCTACAGGCCAGACTTGGCCTGCAGACGGCAGTTTACTGACCTGTGCTCTGCACCAGTTCACAGTGGGCAGCAGAAGCAATGTGGTGGCAGCCCATGGCAAGGTAACGGGTTTGCAACTTCTGTCCCTACACTCTGCACTGCACTGCTGCTATTTGCACATGAGTAATTTTCCTGGGTGTCACTGATGCTACAGCGGGTATACCTCTCTCCACTCCTGCTACCTGCTACACTCCTGGAATGGGAAGTGGAATCTTAAGTCAAGGTCTGAGTTCTCAGTTCTCTTATAAATGTGCCTCCCAGTATCTCTGTCTGCCCTCTCTCCCATCCTCCACCTCACCCAGCCCCCACCCCGCAGACAATCTGCATCTATCTTCTAGGTAAAGTCTCTCCTGTCTGCCACTCACAAGAGGTGGACTGAAATAACTCAGTCCATCCCTCACTGCCAGGGGTAGAAGTAGGCTTTCTCTTCCTTTCTTTACCTACCCTCCAGAACTCAGTGTCTGCTTATAAGTTCAATCAAAACCTTCCAGTACTGGCTCAACTCTGAGCTGACATTACCTGTGTACATCTAGCTTCTAGTTAGCTAATTGTCGTGTTAGTTCTAGAATTTCTGTTCTGAGAGCAGCATTGACTACTTGCTCTCTTGCTTTGAATAATGCTAGGAGAGCAATGTGTCCACACGGATGTTTTATGGAAGAACTCTGATAATGGCAAACAGACACCAGGAAAGAACATTATTATTTTGTTTAAATCTGGCAGCAGCATCAGATTAGGGGAGGAAGGATTTTAGTGTTACCCTCTGGCACATAAACACAGGAGACTCAAGTCCGATAGATGAGCATGTTTTCTTTATGGTGGAGGATGACAGAAAACGGGAGGGAGTTTAATTTACTTCACCTGGGTTGTATGAAGGTTGCTTCAGAGTAAGACACACTTGTAGGTACTCTGAGTTCCAGGCAGGTCCATAGAGGGAAATGAGAGGCAGTCAGTGGTGGAGGCTGTGGGAAAGAGAGCGCAGGTGTGGTTGCCAACCACCCAGACCAACTTCCTGTCTGGAACTGGAGCCTGCTGCTAATTAGAGCGGCAGGAAGAGTCAGGAGACCTTGGGAAGCTGTCACTGCACACTCTGTCTCAGTGACTGCCAACTCCTGCCTGAACCTTGATTACGATGAGTCCAAATTTTTATGTCTTTGGACCAGAGCTTCATTATGCATAGGCATCACCAGGCACCCGGACTGCGGCTCTAGTTGGGTTCCACTGCAGATTTAGACAAGTTACACATCGATTTCTGCACCTGTAAAATGAGGGTGTTGGGCCATGATGTCTCTAATGGCCTTTTCAGCTTCTACATTCTGCAAGTCTGTGACACTACATTTAAACTGTCCAGAACGCTGGAATGCCAAGCCCATGTATTTTCTCATGTTAATATTTTTCTCTCACTGCACCTTCTTGTTGTTCTGGAAATTCACCATCTTTGATTCCCTTTTTCCATAAGCACACCTAGAAAGAAAGGGAATCTGTCAGGGAACCTCACACAAATTTTTTCTTTGGTTAACAGAAAATTGAATGTCTGCAGTGTGCCAAGCACAGAGCTAGACCTAACGGACTCAGCAATTGAAAAGTTAGTCACAGTTTATGTCCTCATGGAGTTCTCAGTCTGTCAGAATCAGACAGGTAACCAAGAATGAGATATGTGCTATGAAAGGGAAGCAGAAGACGTCGTAGAGAAGATAAGAAGGCACCTGCCCCAGTCTCAGAAACCACGGGAAGCATCTGGGAAACAGCATTAGGAGTGTTGCAGGTAAGGTGGGTAGACTCAGAGGCAAAAGAGAGAATGACATGTTCTAGGAAATGAGAGAATATCCACATGGATAGGGTAAGAGTGTGAAGGGAAAATGGTCATAGATGACATAGGAGAGAGGAGCAGATCACCCAGAATGACAAGCAACAGCCTCTGGGCCATTGAAAGATTTTAAGCAAGGTGGTGACATGAGCACATTTGGATTTTAGTGAGTTGGTTTGGGCTACAGTGCTAAGACCCCCAAAGGAGGAGGACTGGGGGCAGGACACCTGTCGGGAGGCTGTGCCTTATCCAGGTGAGAGAGATGATGGTGGGCTTCCCAGAAGGGTGGCAGGAGAGTTGGTGAGCATGGTTGGAGAGATATGTGCTTGACATTTAGAATTAACGAGAGATGGTCATTGATTGGCCATTGGAGGTGAGAGGTAGGTAGGGAGGTATTGATGGTGGGGCCCAGGATTCTGATTCTGGGTGGGTAGTAGTGTTGTAGTGTTGTTTGTGGACGTAGGACAAATAGGTGGAGGGGCAGGCATGGGATAGGGGAAAGAGATGATGAGTTTGGTTTTGAATATGTTAAATTTGAAGGTGTTGGGGACATCCACATGATATGTCCATTGGGGTGCTCTGTCCCAGTGACATAAATCCAGACTCATAGCAATTGACGTCCAGGAAGGAGTTGCTGATCATTGAGACAGAGTGTGCAGTGACAGTATAGGGGGATCCCGGTGGGCACCATGAAGAATACCAGCATTTAAGGAGACCAGGGTGGGGGGAGCAGAGAAAGAGGACCTTCCAAATGACATCAGGATGAGTCAGAGAAGCCAGGAAAGAAGCCCCCAGGGGAAGCATGGCCAGTGCCAAATGGGGCTGCTAGATCCAGGACTTGCTCCATAAGCAAGTGGAATTGGCCATTGCATTTAACAGCAAGGAAGCCTTTGGGGGTCTTGGTGCAAATATGAAGAGGCATAATGGGAATGAGATGCAGGTCACGGTGACTGAGAAGTAAGGGTGGAAATGGAACACAGTGCATGGGTCTCAGGCTGTGAAGGGAAGAGAGAGATGGAAGCAGATGTGTTTGTGGCAGCATTTCTTTTTGATATGGGAGAGACTTATGGATGGTTACATGCAGTTGGAAAGGAGTCAATAGAGAAGAAGAGAATGTGACTGTGAAGAAAATAGAAGGTAGACAGAGGCAAATCCTGGGAAGGGAGGGTGTAGGCAGGCAGGGTGGAAGCAGTATGAGCCATACTCTCCTCCTTCCTCAAAACTGAGAAGGAAGGAGAGATGGAGGGTGCACAGAAAACATGGCTGGATAGGGGTTCTCATTTAATAGCAGCTGATTTCTTCATGAATTTCTGCTGCTGCATCCTGTTCATGCTGTTACTTCCACCGAGAATGCTCCCCTGGCTTGCTTTTTGAAAATCCTTCCCATACAAAGCCCAGGCCTCTGCAGGGCAATCAGCTTCTCTGCCACTCTACACAGTAACAGACTTGTTCCTCCATTGGTCTGTAAGCTTACCTGAGCTTTCATGCCTTCTGCCTTCTACCAAGCTGGGTGTTCCTTGAGGGCAAGAACTAGGCCAGGTAACTTTTAATGTTTCCTACTGTGCTGGGACACAGCAGATGCTCCAGAAGGACTTTAGGATTCATTGGCTCAAAGAGGAAAAATGCTGGTCCTGACATTGAGCAGGATCTCCTCCACCCTAACCCCTCAGGACGGGAACGGAGAAGGCAAAGGCAAACTCAAGTGAGGTGGTAGGAGGAGGGCATCAAGGAGGGGCTTTGAGGACAGAGAAGGTTGAGTGAAAAGTCTTGACTCTGACAATTATTAGCTGTTCTGTGCTGGGCAGGTCAGTTAAGGGCTTGGGGTCTCAGTTTCCAATTCTCTAAACTGGAATTTATGTTATCTGCCTAAGTGGGTATAAAAAACATCAAGTATCCTTGTTGCTGAAGACATTTTAAGTCAGGATTTGTATTTTCCAACCAAAACCACTCTAACTTATGGGGAAATCTAAGGTAGGAAATTTACTCTTAGTATAGGAAGATGGACAATGTCCTTTAAGGTTATTGAGTGAGTGTAGTTTTTATATGTGACACAATTATATAATAGTGTGTCTTATATGAAGTGTGCTATATGACAGCATGGAATATGCTTATGCAGTAGTGTGGCACCCACCATGTGACATGTGATATGTGACAATGTGGTGTGATGGTGTGCACTATGTGACATGTGACATGTGATGATGTGGTGTGATGGTGTATACTATGTGACATGTGACAATATGGTATGCTAGTGGGTACCACGTGATATGTGACAATGTGGTGTGATGGTGTTTACTATTTGACATGTAACATGTAATGATAGTATATGATATGATTGTGTGGTAGAGTATGCCATGTGGCACATGGTCTGTGATGTGACTGTGTGACAGTGTACACTGTGAAATGTGTGAATATCATAGCATGGGGTAAGATCATGGTCGTGCCATGGGAAATGTAATCCGATCTCATTTGGAGTGGAAAGTGGAAACCAGGAGATGTAGAGGCCTGTCCGAGGCTGTACAGCTGGGCCAGGTGAGTGGTGATAAGTGCCCTGGCAGCAGGGGCTGGAACTGGGGAAGATGTGGGTGACAGGATGGCAGCATGTGCTGCCTGAATGTCCTGCAGGCAGCTCAAACTCAACAAGTCGGACTCTGAAGCTATTGTTTTCCCCCACAAGCCAACCCTTCCTTCTGCTTTCTCTCACAGGTGGTGGCACAATCCCGTTGCCCAAGCAGGAGCATCTGAGCCGCTCATCCCGCATTTCCCCCTCACTCCACCACAACAGGCACCTGGCCACCAAGCACGCTGTCCAGGTCAAGAGGCTTCTGACTCCCCGCCTCCACTCTGCTTTCCTAGGGTTCCCGGTGTCACAGGCCACAGGAGTTCTGATACTGCTAAGTGTCAGAAAGCAAGGCCAAGGGCACATACCTGGTGACATTTGGGAACAGGATGAGGCAGAGGAGCAGCCAGAGAAGTAGAAAAGGAAACAGAACGAGAGCCAAGGAATAACAAAGTTGAGAGGAGGCTGGTCAGCAATACCCAGTCCAACAAAGCAGTCAAGTCGGATAGGAGCTGAAGGAAAATTCAGGCCTGTACTTAAAGCTGCCGCGTACTTCTCAACCTCTGAAAAGTAAGGGAAAGGCAGTGTTTCCATAACGCCAAGACACAGGATGCAAAGGCCAACTTTCATGCACATCATCTTATGCAAGGGACTGAATTCAGACTTCAGGAGGCAGAAAAGCAGAATCCTTGGGTCACACGAGTACAGCAAGATGAAAAGATTTGTGGTGGTGGTTACATGGATGTATTTAAGCCACTGAACTGTACATTTAAAAACGTTTAAGATGATAAATATTATGTATGTGTATTTTTTCACAGTTTAAAGAAAAAACAGGAGAGAAGCAGGGAAATTTTTTTTAAGTTTATTCTAAAATATTCCAAAGAACTACAGTCACTGAAGTGTTTTCTCAGGCTTTTTATATTGAAGTTCAGGCAATAGAGGGTTTATGTGTCCTTCCTATGCAAGCTCACTTGACATCACAGAATGGGAGTTGGGGAGGAGGTGAAGTGCCCACTCTGTGATAAACTATCCTCTTCAGGCATCTCTTTGGACAACCAATGACTTTGCTCCTCCACACGCTCAGACCCTGAGGGTCCAGTAACAAAGGGTCTCTGCCAGTTTCTGCTGTAGGACCCCTTATTGGGACCATGACTCCCTTTCAGGTTACCCAGCTCTTGATGGACACTCTTGATGTTTCCAATACTGAGCTTTTACAAGCATTACTTCTATGAACATCTTCATACAAGTTCAGAGTGAACACCTGCTTTCATTTCTGTTGGGCATTTGCCCAAAAGTGAAATTATTCAGTCATAGATTCTGCATATGTTTTGATTTAGTAGATATTGCCACACAATTTTCCAAAGTGCTTTACCAATTTACAGTCCAGCCAGCACTGCACAGGTGATATGATTGTCCCACTAACATTTGATATCTTTTGCCTTTTTCCACTTTAATCATTCTGGTGTGTGTGTTGAAGTAATGTATTGTGGTTTCATTTTTGCATTTCTCTGATGAGTAATGAAGTTGAGCATCTTCTCATATGTTTATTTGCCATATGGATACTTTCATCTGTAAGAATCTGTTGAAGTCTTTTATGCTTCTTTCTATTGGTTTTCTCTTATTATAATTGTTACTATATATAATATACAAATACACATAAAATACATAATATGTGTATAGAATGTAAACTGTGAATATATATATATACAGAATATGAATATATATAGAAGATATATGCATCTATTACATAGAATATATATATGTATATACATTCTATCTATTATGCAAATGAATCTCTCGCTGGACATATGTATTGCAAATAATACAGTGCCACTCCATAGCTTGTTTTTTTCTTTTTGGTTTTTTTTTGGGGGAGGGCATTTCTCATGTTTATTGATCAAATGGTTGTTAACAACAATAAAATTCTGTATAGGGGACTCAATGCACAGTCATTAATCAACCCCAAGCCTAGTTCTCAACAGTCTCCAATCTTCTGAAGCATAACGAACAAGTTCTTACATGGTGAACGAATTCTTACCTAGTGAATAAGTTCTTACATGGTGAACAGTGCAAGGGCAGTCATCACAGAAACTTTCAGTTTTGATCACGCATTATGAACTATAAACAATCAGGTCAAATATGAATATTCGTTTGATTTTTATACTTGATTTATATGTGAATCCCACATTTCTCCCTTATTATTATTATTATTATTTTTTAATAAAATGCTGAAGTGGTAGGTAGATGCAAGATAAAGGTAGAAAACATAGTTTAGTGCTGTAAGAGGGGAAATGTAGATGATCAGGTGTGTGCCTATAGACTAAGTATTAATCCAAGCTAGACAAGGGCAACAAAATATCCACAGATACAGAAGATTTCTCTCAAAACAGGGGGGGGGTGAGGTTCTAAGCCTCACCTCTGTTGATCCCCAATTTATCACCTGATGGCCCCCCTGTGACTGTGCCTGTCTTAGGTTGTTCCTCCCTTGAGGAATCTTACCTGTCTCTGGCTAACCAGTCATCTTCCGGGGCCATACAGGGAAATGTAGAGTTGGTAAGTGAGAGAGAAGCAATATTGTTTAAAAAGGTTAGCTTTTTACTTCTTTGCAGATTTATGCCCTGTGGCTTCTATGCCCAGCATTTGTCTTGAGGTATCTTTACCACTTGGAAGAATTATGATACTCGGTGAATTCGATATGAGGCACGAATTCTATTTAAGGGTTGTAATTAGGAAGGAAGAAGAAAAGCTATAGAAGTAGCAGACGGAAGAAAACATGGGAAGATTGATTATTTCTTTGACATATCTTCTTGTAGTGTAACATAAGCATGTATAGGTTTTAAACTACTAATTAAATTGCACCATAGCTTGTTTTTTTCATTCCCTTAACAGTATCTTTTCATACAAAGAAATTCATATTATTAATGTGGTGTAATTTGTTAATTTTTGTCCTTTATGAGTATTGCTTTTTTTACTATGTTTAAGAAATATTTGCCTATACTCATGAGCACGTTCTTCTAAAAGCTTTATTCTTATAACACTCATATTTTCATCTTCAATCCATCTGGAATTGATTTTGTGGATGGGGTGAAATAGAAGTCAAGATTTAATTTTTTCCCTGTGGATATTCAGTTGATCCAGCACCATTTTTTAAAAAGATTATCCTTTGCTCAGTGTATTACAATGTCACTGTCATAAGCCAGGAGACTGCATATGTGTAAGCCTGTTTACGGTTTAACCCTTTGGTTACACTGACCAAGTGTGTCTATCCTTGGGTCAATATCACACTATTTTAATTACTATCGTTTTATAAAGGTTCTTGGTGTCTGATAGTATTGGACCTCCAGTTTTGTTGCTGTTTTTCTTCAAGAGTGCCTTGATTATTCTTGCCTTTTGCATTTTCATATTCACTTTTGAATCAGTTTTTAGAATTTATACATGCACACACACACACTGGAGTTTTTACTATGTTTGCATTAAGTCTGTAGATAAATTCAGGACAATTGTCATGTTTATAATACTGAGTCTTCCAATCCCTGGTCATAGCATATTGTTTCATTTATTTAGACCTTCTTTAACTTCCCTCAATAACATTTTGTAGTTTACTTTGTAGAAGTCTTCACTAATTTTGTTACGTGTATTTCTAAGCATGTTAATCCTTCCATAATTTTCTACTTCAAAATTATTTATTTTTGTCTTGCTAAATTCAAGTATTAATTTTAATAGTGTGTAGATTCTTTCATCTTTATTTTCTCTGTTTTTTTCTGGTATATGGAAATGAAATTTTTTTATATTGACCTTGTACCTAGTCATCTTGTTAAATTCAATTTTTAATTCTAATTATTTGCAGAGTCTTCTGAATTTTCAGTGTACACAATAACCATATCTTCAAATATTGACAGTATTTTTCTTCCTTTCTAATTCTCATTTTATTTAATTTTTCTTACCTTATTGTATTTGCTAGACTCTCTAGTGGAATTTGAGTAGAAGCTTTGATGTGCTTATCTTTGTCTCATTCCCAATATCGAGGGCAAAACTTTTAGTATTTCATCAGTAAGTGTCACCATGTTTACTGTAAGAGTTTGTAGAACATCTTTTTAAAATTAAAGGAACACTCTCCTATTTCTAGTTTGCTAAGAGGATTTTTTAAAATAACAGATGTTGAATTTTCTTCAATACTTTGTCTTTCTAGATAAGGAATACAAAATAATTTTCTCTTATTTCTGTTAATGTGGTGTATTATACTCCTTGATTTTTTTTAATGTTAAACCACTCCATGCATTAATTTAGTTGCACTGTAAGTATTTTGTGTAAGATTTCCGTATCTATGCTCATGACAGACATTGGACTATAATAGTATTTCTCATAATGTCCTCATCAGGGTTTGGTATCAAAATTAAGATGCCCCCTGAGAACAAGTTTGGATGCTCCATCTTTTCCTTTACTCAGGAAGAGCCTATGTAAGATTGGTACTATTTTTTCTTTAAATATTTGCAAAAATTCTCTGATGAAACCACCTGGGCCTGGAGTTTTCCTTTCAGGGTGGCTATTAATCAATGTATTTAATTTAAAAATTATTTAGGTTTTTCTTTTTCCTCTTGGGGCATGTTTGGCAACTGTTGTCTTTTAAGAGTTGTGTTGACCTGTTTTTTATTATGAAATGACTTGCTTTGTCTCTAAAAATGCTTCTTGTCTTAAATTCTACTTTGATATTAGCATAGCTACCCCATCTTTCTTTCGGTTGGTGTTTGAATAACATTTTTAAATATAATTTTACTTATATTAAGGTGTGTTTTGTAAACAGCATATAAATTGCTTTTATATTTTTATAGTCTGACAACCTTAGTACTTTTAATTGGCATATTTAAGTATTTTCATTCATTATAATTACTAATACATTTGGCTTTATCACTACCATCTTTGTTTTGGTTTTCTGTTCCTTTGCTTTGATTTCTTGACTTCTTTATGATTAATAAAATATTTTTATTATACCATTTTTCCTCTATTGTACTGTTACATGTTTTCTTTTTTACTTTCCTTTAAATAGCTATTCTGTAGGTGAGTATACCTTATTACTAAGTTAATAATGCAAATTATTACCTCTACTATTTCTTTAATAATGTTTTAAGTACATTTGTCTCCTACAATTTTTCATGTGTGATTATCATGCATTTTGATACTAAATATATTTTGAATACATCAAGGCATTACTACTAATGTGTTATTTAGTTCATGGTCATTTATACTTGCCTTTTCTTTTGTTTTTTATTTCTTCTTTCATTTCTGGGTTTCCCTCATTTTGCTTTTCCCTAGGAAACTTCCTTTAGTATATCTTGTAGCTGGGTCTGCTAACAATAAATTATTTCAGCCTTTGTTTCTCTGCAAACACCTTTATTTTGCCTTTATTTTTGAAGAATATTTTCACTGTGTAGAGAATCCTAGTTAACAGTTGCATTCTTTCCTCATTTTAAAGATGTCATACTACTCACTTCTGGCTTCCATTGTCTGTTGAGCTCTAATTATTACTTTCTTGCTCATTAGAAGTTGATATTTTCCTCTCACTTGGGTTGCTTCTGGGACTTGAAGTCACCTATGTTAGTTTCTTTCCTCTGTTCTTTTTTCTCCCATAGTTCTCACTTTTTCTGCCTCTCCAAACTTTAGTTTGGGCACCTTGTGACATACTAATATTCAATTTGTCAATCTTGCTTGACTGCATCTAATCTGCTTTTAAACACATCTGTTAAGTTCTTAATATCATGTAATTTTCAGTTCTAGAGTTTTTATTTGATTCTTTTTCCAGGATACTAAATCTTTAGTGAAGTTCCATTTGTTCCCTATAATTTTTTGAACATATGAATCATAATTATTTTAAAGTTCTTTTCTGCTGATTTCAATATCTAAATTACCCAGATGTCTGTTTCTAAGTCTTTTTATGTTTACTCTTATGCATGTTACATACTTCTATTTTTCTGTTGTTTTGTAAATTGGGTTTTGATTTTCTTTTTTTACATTTGGTCTCTTTTTTATTCAGTGACTTTTTTCTGAAAAGTGAGACTTTTTATTTGAATGATTCAAAAAGTACAAGAAAATTACAAATTAAAAATTCACCCTAAATCATGTTACCTATAAATTACTGTTATTAAGAGCAATTGAACATTATTCATTATGTAGATTAGGATAAATGAGCAAATAAATAGAAATAATCAACCTGGGACCAAATTATGCCAGCTGAATTTTAAACAAAAATTGTGTTTTATTTTACTTAAATTTAACAAAGAAAAGAAACTAAAGAAACTGTTGATCCAGAGATAAATGCTCATCACCCCATCGTTTATTTAATTTCCCTCAGGAGGATCCTAAAACTAATTGATTGTATTTCAGGAAAGATGCTAAATTAACACTCTGAAACGTCTTCTCTCATCCTCATTCTAAAGTTCTGGTTTCCACAATATACTATTTTCATTTCTTGAGGATTTTACTGTTTGTTTCATTCCGTAATCATAATGCCATGGTAGTTTAATTTTTCTAATTCTATATATATATGTATATATTTTTTTAGAGGGCATCTCTCATATTTATTGATCAAATGGTTGTTAACAACAATAAAATTCTGTATAGGGGACTCAAGGCTCAATGCACAATCATTAATCCACCCCAAACCTAATTCTCATCAGTCTCCAATCTTCTGAAGCATAAAGAACAAGTTCTTACATGGTGAACAAATTGTTACATAGAGAATAAGTTCTTACATGGTGAACAGTACAAGGGCAGTCATCACAGAAACTTTCGGTTTTGATCACGCATTATGAAATATAAACAATCAGGTCAAATATGAATATTCATTTGATTTTTATACTTGATTTATATGTGAATCCCACATTTTTCCCTTATTATTATTATTATTATTATTATTTTAAATAAAATGCTGAAGTGGTAGGTAGATGCAAGATAAAGGTAGAAAACATAGTTTAGTATTGTAAGAGAGCAAATGTAGATGATCAGGTGTGTGCCTGTAGACTAAGGGTTAATCCAAGCTAGACAAGGGCAATAAAACATCCACGGATGCAGAAGATTTTTCTCAAAACAGGGGGGGTGAGGTTCTAAGCCTCATCTCTGTTGATTCCCAATTTATCACCTGATGGCCCCCCTGCGACTGTGCCTGTCTTAGGTTGTCCCTCCCTTGAGGAATCTTACCCGTCTCTGGCTAACCAGTCATCTTCCGGGGCCATACAGGGAAATGTAAAGTTGGTAAGTGAGAGAGAAGCACTATTGTTGGAAAGGTTAGCTTTTTACTTCTTTGCAGATTTATGCCCTGTGGCTTCTATGCCCAGCATTTGTCTTGAGGTATCTTTACCACTTGGAAGAATTATGATACTTGGTGAATTTGATATGAGGCACGAATTCTATTTAAGGGTTGTAATTAGGAAGGAAGAAGAAAAGCTATAGAAGTAGCAGACGGAAGAAAACATGGGAAGATTGATTATTTCTTTGACATATCTTCTTGTAGAGTAACTTAAGCATGTATAGGTTTTAAACTACTAATTAAATTGCGCACACACATTAACATAATAGGAATAGAGTTACATAACCAAAGCAGACCTATAATTACCAGCCATCTCCAGTGAAACCAAGAAAACCAGTTAGGCATCCTAGGCATTTGTGAAAATTTATCTATGATATGATGGATATTGTCCAACTGAACTTGAACAGTCTGAGAGAAATCAGACAAGTTAA
The DNA here is from genome assembly GCF_040802235.1 of Manis javanica. Taxonomy (NCBI): domain Eukaryota; kingdom Metazoa; phylum Chordata; class Mammalia; order Pholidota; family Manidae; genus Manis; species Manis javanica. The sequence goes on from NC_133157.1 coordinate 81,021,774, forward strand.
AACAATGCATTCCTGGGAACTGTTCACATCCCATATGTTCTTTTAACAGTAGATAGTCTGTAGTAAGATTTTGGAGCACTACAACTTGCACTTCTCCTAATTCTTGGTTGAGTTCCGACAGTATAGATCCAGTCAAATTTGTTGTTTTACTGTATGTACAGGCCAGCTTAGATATCTCCTTCTTCATTCCCATGGCAAGTCCAGGAACCGGTAGGATGAATGCAGCTACAACTGTAGCAGTGCCTGGATCTTTGTTGAGGTTTTTTGATGATCATCTTCTGGTATGACTCTTCCAGAGAGTGCTGATGTCGGAAGTTCTTCTTCATATCGCATCTTAGTTCATTTTCTGGGTAGCCCAATTAGGCTTTGATCCTCTGTATAAACACAAACAGACTCTTTGCCCACACTTTGATATGCCCTTTATACCATTGTGTAGAACTCATTGGAGGTCACCACACAGGAACTGCATTTTTTTTAAGAGAAAGGAATATTATCAGAAAAGTGTACCTCCATAGCTGATCATCTGACACCCTTTAAGTGATCAAAATTAAGGATAATTAAAGCATGCATTAATCGTTGATTTACAGTTAGTTTATCCTATCAGAGAGTAATCCCCCTTTTCTTTCTTTCTTTTTTTTTGTTATCATTAATCTACACTTACATGAAGAATATTATGTTTACTAGGCTCTCCCCTATACCAGGTCCCCCCCCCATAAACCCCTTTACAGTCACTGTCCATCAGCATAGCAAAATGTTGTAGAATCACTACTTGTCTTCTCTGTGTTGTACAGCCCTCCCCTTTCTCCCACCCCCACATTATGCATGCTAATCTTTATACCCCCCTTCTTCTTCCCCCCTTACCCTTCCCTACCCACCCATCCTCCCCAGTCCCTTTCCCTTTGGTACCTGTTAGTCCATTCTTGGGTTCTGTGATTCTGCTGCTGTTTTGTTCCTTCAGTTTTTCCTTTGTTCTTATACTATGCAGATGAGTGAATCCATTTGGTATTTGTCTTTCTCCACTTGGCTTATTTCACGGAGCATAATACCCTCCAGCTCCATCCATGTTGCTGCAAATGGTAGGATTTGCCCTCTTCTTATGGCTGAGTAATATTCCATTGTGTATATGTACCACATCTTCTTTATCCATTCTTCTACCGATGGACATTTAGGTTGCTTCCAATTCTTGACTATTGTAAATAGTGCTGTGATAAACATAGGGGTGCACCTGTCTTTTTCAAACTTGATTGCTGCATTCTTAGGGTAAATTCCTAGAAGCAGAATTCCTGAGTCAAATGGTAAGTCTGTTTTGAGCATTTTGAGGAACCTCCATACTGCTTTCCACAATGGTTGAACTAATTTACATTCCCACCAGCAGTGTAGGAGGGTTCCCCTTTCTCCACAGCCTCGCCAACATTTGTTATTGTTTGTCTTTTGGATGGCAGCCATCCTTACTGGTGTGAGGTGATATCTCATTGTAGTTTTAATTTGCATTTCTCTGATAATTAGCACTGTGGAGCATCTTTTCATGTGTCTGTTGGCCATCTGTATTTCTTTTTTGGAGAACTGTCTGTTCAGTTCCTCTGCCTATTTTTTAATTGGATTATTTGTTTATTGTTTGTTGAGGTGTGTGAGCTCTTTATATATTTTGGATGTCAAGCCTTTATCGGATCTGTCATTTTCAAATATATTCTCCCATACTGTAGGGTTCCTTTTTTTTCTATTGATGGTGTCTTTTGCTGTACAGAAGTTTTTCAGCTTAATATAGTTCCACTTGTTCATTTTTGCTGTTGTTTTCCTTGCCCGGAGAGATATGTTCAAGAAGAGATCACTCATGTTTATCTCTAAGAGGTTTTTGCCTATGTTTTTTTCCAAGAGTTTAATGGTTTCATGACTTACATTCAGGTCTTTGATTCATGTTGAATTTACTTTTGTATATGGGGTTTGACAATGGTCCAGTTTCATTCTCCTACATGTAGCTGTCCAGTTTTGCCAGCACCATCTGTTGAAGAGACTCTCATTTCGCCATTGTATGTCCATGGCTCCTTTATCAAATATTAATTGACCATATATGTTTGGGTTAATGTCTGGAGCCTCTAGTCTGTTCCACTGGTCTGTGGCTCTGTTCCTGTGCCAGTACCAAATTGTCTTGATTACTATGGCTTTATAGTAGAGCTTGAAGTTGGGGAGTGAGATCCCCCCTACTTTATTCTTCTTTCTCAGGATTGCTTTGGCTATTCGGGGTCTTTGGTGTTTCCATATGAATTTTTGAATTATTTGTTCCAGTTCATTGAAGAATGTTGCTGGTAATTTGATAGGGATTGCATCAAATCTGTATATTGCTTTGGGCAGGATGGCCATTTTGACGATATTAATTCTTCCTAGCAAAGAACATGGGATGGGTTTCCATTTGTTAGTGTCCCCTTTAGTTTCTCTTAAGAGGGACTTGTAGTTTCCAAGGTATAGGTCTTTCACTTCTTTGGTTAGGTTTATTCCTAGGTATTTTATTCTTTTTGATGCAATTGTGAATGGAATTGTTCTCCTGATTTCTCTTTCTATTGGTTCATTGTTAGTGTATAAGAAAGCTACAGATTTCTGTGTGTTAATTTTGTATCCTGCAACTTTGCTGTATTCTGATATCAGTTCTAGTGGTTTTGGAGTGGAGTCTTTCGGGTTTTTTATGTACAATATCATGTCATCTGCAAATAGTGACAATTTGACTTCTTCGTTACTAATCTGGATTCCTTGTATTTCTTTGTTTTGTCTGATTGCCATGGCTAGGATATCCAGTACTATGTTAAATAACAGTGAGGAGAGTGGGCATCCCTGTCTGGTTCCCGATCTCAGAGGAAAAGCTTTCAGCTTCTCGCTCTTCAGTATAATGTTGGCTGTGGGTTTATGATATATGGCCTTTATTATGTTAAGGTACTTGCCCTCTATTCCCATTTTGTTGAGAGTTTTTATCATGAATGGATGTTGAATTTTGTCAAATGTTTTTTCAGCATCTATAGAGATGGTCATGTGGTTTTTGTCTTTCTTTTTGTTGATGTGGTGGATGATGTTGATGGATTTTCAAATGTTGTACCATCCTTGCATCCCTGGGATGAATCCCACTTGGTCATGGTGTACAATCCTTTTGATGTATTTTTGAATTCAATTTGCTAATATTTTGTTGAGTATTTTTGCATCTATGTTCATCAGGGATATTGGTCTGTAGTTTTCTTTTTTGGTGGGGTCTTTGCCTGATTTTGGTAATAGGGTGATGTTGGCTTCATAGAATGAGTTTGGGAGTATTCCCTCCTCTTCTATTTTTTGGAAAACTTTAAGGAGAATGGGTATTATGTCTTCCCTGTATGTCTGATAAAATTCCGAGGTAAATCCATCTGGCCCGGGAGTTTTGTTCTTTGGTAGTTTTTTGATTACCGCTTCAATTTCGTTGCTGGTAATTGGTCTGTTTAGATTTTCTGTTTCTTTCTGGGTCAGTCTTGGAAGGTTGTATTTTTCTAGGAAGTTGTCCATTTCTCCAAGGTTTTCCAGCTTGTTAGCATATAGGTTTTCATAGTACTCTCTAATAATTCTTTGTATTTCTGTGGGGTCCGTCGTGATTTTTCCTTTCTTGTTTCTGATTCTGTTGATTTGTGTTGACTCTCTTTTCCTCTTAATAAGTCTGGCTAGAGGCCTATCTATTTCGTTTATTTTCTTGAAGAAAAAGCTCTTGGTTTCATTGATTTTTGCTATAGTTTTATTCTTCTCAATTTTATTTATTTCTTCTCTGTTCTTTATTATGTCCCTCCTTCTGCTGACCTTAGGCCTCATTTGTTCCTCTTTTTCCAATTTTGATAACTGTGACATTAGACCATTCATTTGGGACTGCTCTTCCTTCTTTAAGTATCCCTGGATTGCTATATACTTTCCTCTTAAGACTGCTTTTGCTGTATCCCACAGTAGTTGGGGCTTTGTGTTGTTGTAGTCGTTTGTTTCCATATATTGCTGGATCTCCATTTTGATTTGGTCATTGATCCATTGATTATTTAGGAGCATGTTGTTAAGCCTCCATGTGTTTGTGAGCCTTTTTGCTTTCTTTGTACAATTTATTTCTAGTTTTATGCCTTTGTGGTCTGAAAAGTTGGTTGGTAGGATTTCAATCTTTTGGAATTTACTGAGGCTCTTTTTGTGGCCTAGTATGTGGTCTATTCTGGAGAATGTTCCATGTGCACTTGAGAATGTGTATCCTGTTGCTTTTGGATGTAGAGTTCTGTAGATGTCTATTAGGTCCATCTCTTCTAGTGTGTTGTTCAGTGCCTCTGTGTCCTTACTTATTTTCTGTCTGGTGGATCTTTCCTTTGGAGTGAGTGGTGTGTTGAAGTCTCCCAGAATGAATGCATTGCATTCTATTTCCTCCTTTAGTTCTGTTAGTATTTGTTTCAGATATGTTGGTGCTCCTGTATTGGGTGCATATATATTTATAATGGTTATATCCTCTTGTTGGACTGAGCCCTTTATCATTATGTAATGTCCTTCTTTATCTTTTGTTACTTTCTTTATTTTGAAGTCTGTTTTGTCTGATACTAGTATTGCAACACCTGCTTTTTTCTCTCTCTTGTTTGCATGAAATATCTTTTTCCATCCCTTGACTTTAAGTCTGTGCATGTCTTTGGGTTTGAGGTGAGTCTCTTGTAAGCAGCATATGGATGGGTCTTGCTTTTTTATCCATTCTATTACTCTGTGTCTTTTGATTGGTGCATTCAGTCCATTTACATTTAAGGTGATTATTGAAAGGTATGTACTTATTGCCATTGCAGGCTTTAAGTTTGTGGTTACCAAAGGTTCAGGGTTAGCTTCTTTACTATCTTACTGTCTAACTTAACTTGCTCATTGAGCTATTATAAACACGGTCTGATGATTCTTTATTTCTCTCCCTTCTTATTCCTCCTCCTCCCTTCTTCGTATGTTGGGTGTTTTGTTCTGTGCTCTTTTTAGGAGTGCTCCCATCTAGAGCAGTCCCTGTAAGATGCCCTGTAGAGGTGGTTTGTGGGAGGCGAATTCCCTCAACTTTTGTTTGTCTGGGAATTTTTAATCCCTCCTTCGTATTTAAATGATAATCATGCTGGATACAGTAGTCTTGGTTTGAGGCCCTTCTGTTTCATTGCATTAAGTATATCATGCCATTCTCTTCTGGCCTGTAGGGTTTCCGTTGAGAAGTCTGATGATAGCCTGATGGGTTTTCCTTTGTAGGTGAAGGTGACCTTTTTTTTCTCTCTGGCTGCCTTTAATACTTTGTCCTTGTCTTTGATCTTTGCCATTTTAATTATTATATATCTTGGTGTTGCCCTCCTTGGATTCCCTTGTCATGGGAGTTCTGTGTACCTCTGTGGTCTGAGAGGCCATTTCCTCCCCTAGTTTGGGGAAGTTTTCAGCAATTATTTCTTCAAAGACACTTTCTATCCCTTTTTCTCTCTCTTCTTCTTCTGGTACCCCTATAATGTGGATACTGTTCCGTTTCGATTGGTCACTCAGCTTTCTTAGAATTCTTTCATTCCTGGAGATCTTTTTATCTCTCTCTGCATCAGCTTCTCTGCATTCCTGTTCTCTGTTTTCTAGTCCATTAATGGTCTCTTGCATCTCATCCATTCTGTTTTGATGTCCTTCCAGAGCTTGTTTTATTTCTGTATTCTCCTTCCTTAGTTCTTGCATATTTCTCTGCATGTCCATCAGTATGGTTATGACTTTTGTTTTTGAATTCTTTTCCAGGAAGACTGGTTAAATCTATCTTCCCAGGTTCCTTCTCAGGGGAAGATGTAGCAGATGCTGAAGCTGTCTGGGTTAGTCTTGTCTGGATCAAATTTTTTTGCCTTTTCATGTTGATAGGTGTTATTGACTTTCAGCTGGGAGAGCCAAACTTTCCACTTGCTACTAGCCTTTCTTTACTGGGACAACTGAGACCCCTAGTGGCTTGTTTTGGGTAATTGCGTGTAGACTGGGTCTTTGTGTCTTGCCCGGCCAGTATGGAGGAAGCTCCCTTGCTGAGGACGTAGCCAGTCTCAGGCTGCTGCTCTGCTATGGCAGTGCCTTGGAGGGGTAATTGACAGGGGGCTGTTTGGCTGTTTACCTCTGTGAGGGTCTCAGAGCTGTTGCCCAGGGGGTTAGTGTGCCCGGGTTTCCTTGGAATTTCCAGCTTCTGGACTGTGACCTAGGTTGTTTCCATCCAGCTGTTGCATCCCTGTCCCTTTAAGACTTTCAAAAAACACTTGCTTTTCTTTGTCACAGGGGCATCAGCTTCAGGACCCGCTCAGAGATCTTGTTGCCCTGTTTCCCTAGTTTCCAGCCCTCCACGTATGCACTGTGTGTGCACTCTGGTGCAGATGGCTAGGGCTGGGTGTTTAGCAGTCCTGGGCTCCCTCTCCCTCCCGCTCCGACACCTCTCCTCCCACTGGGAGCTGGGTTGAGGGGCCTTGGGTCCCGCCGGGCCAGGGATTGTATCTTACCCCTTTCACCAGGCGCTGGGCTCTCACACATGTGGATGTAGTCTGGCTGTTGTCCTGTGTCTTCTGGTCTCTCTTTTAGGATTAGTTGTATTTGTTGTATTTTCAAAAATAGATATGTTTTTGGGAGGAGGTTCCCACTGTACTACTCATGCCGCCATCTTTTCTCCACCCTCTCTAATTATATATTTTTTAAGTTAAACATTTTACCTGGAAATAATTGTAGATTCATATGCACTAGTAAAAAATAATACAAAGAGATCCCCATGCACTGTTTACCAAGATTCCTCCAATGGTAACATCAGATAAAGCTATAGTACAATATCGCAGCTGGGATACTGACATTAATAAAAACAAGATACAGAATTTTTTCACCACCATAAGGATCCCTCATGTTGTTCTTTCATAGCCACATTCATCTTCCCCAACCCATGACCCTAAGCAGCTACAAATCTGTTCTGTATTTTTATAGTTTTTTTATTTCAAAAATGTTATATAAATGGAATCATACAGTATGTGACATTTTGTGGTAGCCTATTATCTTCAGTATAATTCAGGTCATTGTGTATATCACCGGTTTGTTCTTTTCTATTGATGAGAAGTATTCTATGATATGGATGAAGCACAGTATGTTTAATCATTTACACACTGAAGGACATTTGGGTTGTTTCCTATTTCTGGTTATTACAAATAAAAGTAAATGTGAATATTAATGTATAGGTTTTTATAGTAACATGTTTTCATTTCTCTCATCTAAGTAACCAAAATTAAATTGCTGGGTCATCTATTTAGTTTTATAAGAAACTGCTTTATACTTCTCCTCAGTGGGTGTATCATTTATATTCCCATCAGTAATATTTGAGTTACTGGGGTCTATTTTCTCCATATCCTTGTCAGCATTTGGTATTGTCACTTTTTAACTTTAACCATTTTAATAGGTATATAGTGATATATAAGTATTTTAATTTGCATCTCTATGGTTAATGGTGTTGAACATCTTACCATCTGAATACCTCTTAGGTTAAATGTCTGTTCATGACTTTTGCCCATATCCTAATTGGATATTTTGGATTTTTTTTAGCAATTGAGTGTTGAAAGTTCTTTATATATTCCAGAGAATAGTCCTTTGTTAGCTATGTGGTTTGCAAACATTGTCCCCTTGTGTGTAGCTTGTCTCTTCATCCTCTTAACAGGATCCTTCACACACAAAATGATTTTTAAGTTTCATGAGATCCAATTTGTCAGTTTTTCCTTCTATGAATCATGCTTTAGGTGTCAAGTGTGAGAATTCCTTGCTTAGCCCATAATTCAGATTTTCTCATTTCTAAAAAAAGTATAGCTTTGCATTTCATAGTTAAATTTGTGATCTATTTTGAGTTAATTTTATGTAAGACATGAGGTTTAGGTTGAGGTTCACTATTTTTTGCCCAGAATGTCCAATCACTATAGCATTTGTTTAAAAGACTATCTTTTCCTCTATTGATTTGTTTTTGCATCTTTGTCAAAATTCAGTTGGGCAGATTTGTATAGATCTATTTCTGGGTTCTCTTTTCAGTTCTGTTAATTTACATGTTTATCCCTCTGCTAATACAACACTCTCTTGGTCATTGTTGCAAGACTTTAAGACTTAATACTGGATAGAGTTCTCTGCCCTACATTATTCTTATTTTCAAAGTTGTTTAATATCTTCTAGAATTGGTACATATCCATATAACTTTTAGAATAACTTTGTCTATATCTCTAAAAAAAGTGTAATAAGAATTGCATTATACCTGTGGATCAGTTTAGGAGAGTTGACATATTTAGCATTTTGAATCTTCCAATCTATGAACATGGTATGCCACTACAATTTAGGTTTTTTAAAATCTATTTTAACAACCAATATTTTGTAATTTTCAGCATACAAATCCTGTATATGTTTCTTTGGATGTATAACTAAGTGTTCGATTTTCTTTGGAGCAAATTTAAATTGGATTATGCCTTTTATTTTAGTTTCCATACGTTTGTTGATACTATATAGAAATGTAATTGATTTTTGCATGTTGATCTTGTATCCTGCAACTTTGATGTACTCATTTGATCTAAGGGTTCTATGTGTGTGTGTGTGTGTGTGTGTGTGTGTGTGTGTGTGTGTGTGTGTGTGTGTGTGTGTAGGGGGATTTCTTACATAAACAATTATGTCATCTGTAAATGAACACAATTTTATTCTTCCTTTCTTAACCTTATGCCTTTTATTTATTTTCTTGCCTTATAATACTGGCTAGAACTTCCAATTCTATATCAAATAAGAGAGATGGGAGCATATATTCCTGCTCTGTTACTGATTTTAGAAGTAAAGCATTTAATCTTTCACCAATCAGTACAATGTTAGCTGTAGGCTTTTTGTAGATGTCCTTAACTGAGTTAAGGAAGTCCTTCTCTATTCCTAGTTTGCTGAAATATTTTATTGTGAATGAGTGTTGGACTTTGTTAAAAGCTGTTTCTATGCCAACTAAGATGACTATATAATTTTTCTTTTTAACCTATTGATATAATGGATTATATTGATTGATTTTTGAAGAGTGCAGCAGACTTACATACCTAGAATAAATATCATTTGGCTATGGTATATACTTCTTCCTATACATTGCTATATTCAATTTGCTAAAATTTTGGAGAGGATAATTATATCTATGTTCAAGAGCAATATTAGACTATACTGTTTTCTCTCTCTCTCTCTCTTATTATCAGTAGAATAAATATTAAAATCCCCTCATAGGCCACAAGGACTTCTCTTCACCTTATTTCCAACTACTTGCTAGATCCCCTTTCACTCCAGCACAAGAGCCTCCCAACTGCTTTTGGAACACATCAGGCCTGCTCCCACCTCAGGGCATTTGTCCTTGCTTTTCTCTTTTCATGATACACTCTTCTTCTTTCTCCACTATCTATATGGCTCATTTCCTCTCCTCCTCCAAGTCTTTGTGCAAAAGTTACCATCTTAATGGAGGCCCATCTTCTCCCTCCCTTAGAGTAACATCTTTATATAATAAATTACTTACTGTAAAGAGGAACTTAATTTTTCACCAAAACTTGTACACAAAGCACAAATACCTAGGTTTTACTCTGCATTCTATCTTTGCCCAAATAGCACAACCACAAGAGGGATGAGCATACTTTTTAAACAATCTATTCACAAAAAATTTTCCCTCCCAAACACATCAGAGGTATTTTATGTTTATGTTCAAACAAAATAACATGAATTAACTTACAGTTTTCTCACTTCTCCCTCTAAATACTTTTACATGTTCCTTCTAAGACCCCATCATTTATAAACAGATTGGGTTCCAGTCAGGGAATCAGAGGATTTTTTTAGATTTTCTAATGTTCAGCTCACCACCTAGAATATTGTTTCTCCTCTATTTGCATCCTAGCATTCAAACATATAGTATAATCTCCTCCTTCTCCAAGATAGCTCTCTGTCAACCTTCTCCAAGATGGCAGAGTCCAGGTTTTCTCCAAATCATACTACATGTGGTCTCAGCAGGCCCCACATCCTGCCTCTTTACACCAGAGAAATTCCTCTAATGGGATTCTGGCACCTTGAGTTTCAGGTTCTGGAGCACCTTCTCTAGATAGAGCTGGTAAATTGGACTCTTGTAATTCTCAGCCACAACTCCACAAGAAGTACATTGAATTTTAAATAAACTACCATGGATTTCCAGAAAGTTCCTGGTGCCAGCCTTGCAGAGCAGCTCATCAATGTTTCGGGTGATGACTATGACCTGTTGGCCCTGCTTGTCCAGCCAGGGCTCACACTTGGTGATGGTGAGGTCCCCAGGGTTCAGCAACTTTCATTGTATGACCTCCCACAGGTATGGTACAACCCTCATACTTGGGATGGGTTTTGGGAAAAGGCCTGTGGATTGGCCAGGTCCTGGGCCTGCTACCTTCTCTAGTAACCTACCACTCCTCTGAAAGTCAAAACTCCACTTTCAGCACTAATGCCAGCTCCTGATATGATGACTCTATGCTTTGCTTTTGCAAAAAGCTTCCAGAAAATTGGCCCTATTTGAACTTGGTAGAGCCATTGTTAGGCAAATATTGGTTTGTGCTGAGGCTGGAGACTTCAATCCACAACGGAAGTGGAAAAGTAATTGCTGGCGACAACCTGGAGAAGTCACATAAGGCTTTCTTTGTAATACCAGTTCTAGAGAGGGGCTGCAGGATGTAGCAACCGTGGCAGCGGCCCTGGTGCTGGGGTGGGATGTGGGGACTGCGGGGCATGGAGGCCATGGGGAGGGAGGGTTGGGAGGGAGGGCCAGCCCCCTCTGTGAGATTCCCTCTAGTGAAGCCCATCTTGCCACCCATTCTCCAGGACCCTAACTCCTCATTATCCTCCACTTAGTCCCCACAGAATCTTAGGTTCTACTGAAGGAGATCATGCCCTTATTTATGGGGTTTACTGTTAATTGCTCTTCCCACTAGAATGTAATCTCAAAGTTTCAGGGATTTTTGTTTTTTCTTTTCACTGAAATATTCCCATCACCTTATACAGTGCAAAGCATGTAGAAATACTTCCTGAGTTGATTAAAAAATTAAAAGATAATTGATGTGATAGAGTAGAAGGCAGAGTCAAAACTACATGTTTTCATAATCAAGACTTTGAGGAACTGTATATGTTAGCTCTTTACTTATTGTTCCCCAGAGAAGAATGTAAAAATTTGACTCTCATCATCCACATTATAGTTTGCAAGAAAATACAGTGAACTAAATCTTAGCCAGGACATTTAGCTGCTGAGTTTCCTGCCCAGGACACTGAGTGGAAGAGATGCTTACTTTGTCTCATCAGAGCTTTGACGACTCAAACTTGAATCAGTAGAGTTTACTTCAGAACATCAAGCCTTCATCTCCTCATCTTCCTCCACCCACACAAAAAAAAATCTTGGAATAGAGCTGTTTCAGGCATGAAAACAGAAAAAGCATCAGAGGAATGAGGGAGGAAAGAGGAGGAAAAAAAGAAGGGATTTACCCAATACTACTTTTCTCAAAGATACCAGTTCGCCTGGGGTACAAACCACACATTTCTGCTCCTACCTCCTCCCTTCGAATCAGTAAAAAAGCTACAAAAATGTCAACCTGACCTCAGCTAATCTCACTTTTTAGTATCAACTCAATCTCTATATATTTCAGGTACATTACCTCTTCGTAGTGAAATACCTCTTCAGATTTTCAGTAAGATACAATTCATAATTTTAAAAAATAATTGAATTTTTCATCACTATGATATGGGTGCCACAAAAAGAAACTTACTAAGAAGACCTCCTCACAAAGCATTTTCAGAAGCATGATGAAAGCAATTTAGGCTATATATCATCAATGTAGGCTTTTTATCATCAGTGAGTATCAGTAGTTCTCATTTTGTGTTTGCATTATCACTTGCACCTGCAAGTTGCTGTAAGGACCAATGTAGTGTGCCTGCCAGGACTTTGTAGAATGGGCCAGCTCCCCTGTCAGTTGATTCTACTAGAAGGTTAATGGGGTAAAGATCACAGGTAGCATTTCTGAGACTTTCTTAGCTTTCCTTGATTCCAGGTCTGAGTTCAGCCCCATCATGTAAGAGGAGTCTTGCCTTTGGGATTTTAGGAAGAAACATGTAGGTGCCCTCAGGTGACTGAGCACCCAACACTTTCCAAACTCCAAGCTTTGTTTGCCTACTTAGAATTCCGTCACCTGCACTCCACCCCAAAATCTGTCTGACTTACCCATTGGAAACCCCTCACATATATCTTCAGTCCTTTGTATAAGGTGTGTGTGTGGATGTTGCAGCTCTGCCTAGATTTAAAACCAGAAGTTACACACTTGTATCTATTCAAGGTCCAAGTAAGCACTGTGTAACAGTGAGCTGGAGACCATAGGTGAGTCATCAGCAGGAGGAGGTGCCGCTGACATCCAGGTATGTTCCTATTCAGGATTTGGCCTCAGCATAAACAGATAATCCCATCTGTCAAAAGAATACAGAGATCTGTATGTATATGACGTCTTATTTATTTATAGGCAACTATTAGGTTTTACTGTATGAAAGTTACCTTCATAGCTCAAAATCAGTCAAATAATAAATTCATATGGTGCAATATACTAAGTAAAGGACCTCAAGATATGCCAAGGACCTGTGAATTCTACCTTATATGGAAAAAGCATCTTTGCAAATGTGATTAAGTTAAGGATCTTGAAATAGGAAATTATCCTGGATTATCTGGGTGGCCCTAAATTCAATCACTAATGTCCTTATGAGAGTGAGGAGAGGGTGATTTCACACAGAAGAGGAGGGGACAATGTGACCAGGGATTGGAGTGATACAGCCATAAGCCATGGAGGGCTGGCAGCCACCACAAGCTGGGATGCTCATGGGACAAGTCATCCCCCAGGGACTCTGGAGGGAGCACAACCTTTCTGACATCTTGATTTCAGTCCACTGACACTGGTTTTAGACTTCTGGCCTCCAGAACTGTAAGAGAATAGATTTGTGTTGTTTTAAGCCATGAAATTTGTGGCAATTTGTTATAGCAGCCACAGAAAACCAATACATATGGGTCAACAATACCATATGGGTTAATTCAAGTACATATTTACATATGTGTATATATATACATTTACATATGTCTCTATGTGTGTGTGTGTGTTTATATGTGTGTATGTGTAAAAACAACATGCAGACCCAATAAAACATATCTGCAAGGTAGATCTGTCCCTGAGACAATTAACTTGCATCAATTTTAAACACTTTACTATTTATCTTTCTCTTGTCCATAGGAACTAGCACTGTGATCTACGCCTTCATCAAATATTTTTTTGAATCACTGCCAATGATTGCAAAGGAATTTGCCAATACATTGCTTAAACCTTTATATTTCCCAAAATCCCCATGCAGGGCTTTAATAAATCCAGGTTTCCTTTGCCTTTGATGTGATTCATTGAGAGAAGAGTGACCTCAAATCCTGTCTTTAGATTCAATTCACTAAGTGCCAGATGCTATGCCCAGTGAGGAGGGAACAGCAGCTGTAAGTACAAGCAAAAGAGTGAAATGTCTCCAAAACCTGTTAACTGAACAGTGTAAGTATGTAGGTCTTCACTGTAGGAAAGTTACCTTTATAGCTCAAAATCAGTCAAATAATAAATTCATATGGTGTTATTGCTGCTGACTTCACCACAGCATGTTGGATCTGCAACTGGCCTCTGGCACTACCTTCATCATTTCAGCTCTCTGAGCTCAGCACTTGGACTTACATGAGGTTCCATGTTTGTATTCCTAAAACAAACGCTTTTCTTGGACTGCCTTGAGTGTACGGTGCTCTTTGCCATCAGAGCTTATTCAGTGGCTTCTTAAAGACTCAGCCCAGCTGTTCTCTTATTCTAACCACAACAGTGCTATACCCCAAGTGCCAGTCCAAATGAGACAAGAAGCTCGCAGCAGAATTTGAATCAACACACTGCTTCCTTCATCAGGGAAGTCTCATTGTGAATTTCACCAAGAAGCATGCGTAGTGATAGGAAGGATTTACGTTCCCTGGCAAGGTCTCTTTCTCAGTAACCAACAGTGTTACTTTAACAGTAACCAACAGTGTGAAGACTGGCAGTGGGGCCACGGACCTCACTTAAGTAGCACTGGCCTAGAGCTTCCCTAGGGAGAGGGAATTTGAAGAGCATGATTCGTTCTTCTCTTTCTCTTCCCTGCTCCCTCATGACGGGCAGAAACAGAACGGGAGATGAAAGTTCTTGCATCAGAACGGTGCTGCCCGTCTGCGCAAAATACACCATTTTCTTTTTAATCATAAGGGAATAATTTTTCTCTACTTAACCATCACTTTTGCCTTTGAAGTCAGATCTTGCATTAAGTCCAGTTTGCATGGAATGCTCCTCTAAGAAACTGTAATCACTCACAGGGCTGGCCTGTTTCTAATGCAGAACTGCCCTGGTCCCTGAAGTGAATTGCATGCATTTATTCGGTACATTTACCAGAGGAAAACTTTAAGAAATAATTGAAAGTCAGATTAACAAGATTTTAAACAGAAACATGACACAGTTTGCTGTGCTCCCTCTTCTTGGGGGCAGGAGGAGACGTATCTGGGAGTAGATTTGAACTGGGACATTTCTTTAAGGTGAAAGAAGAAACCTTCATTCTACTTGGCAAGTTTGCTGAAGTCTTTCACAACACTGAGCTGTCAGGCACCTCCAGGCATCTGCTAGAGACAGGAGGACATTTTTTGATCCAAATGAAACCAGGGATGATAGAAATGGCAGTGAGTTAATTAAAAAGTATTTAGTTGAGAACTTCCAGGGGCCCATACATGTGAAAGAAGAGATTAAATTTATTACAAGGATTATAAAGAGAAAAAATAAATACCAGAAAAGAAAAACTAAACCACCAAATGAGGCAGACACTATATAAATGCCAAAAATATGTTTTCTTTAAACCCTGAAAATAGATATGCCAATTTCTCTAGGAAACATATATTTTAAACCGTTGGAAAATGTAAAAGCAAACTAAAAAGTAATAAGGGGCATGTGTTAGAAGCTAGGCCTTCTCATATCAAGCATTTTATGTTATTATTAAATAGCTCTGTGTCTCTAAATGTCTCATTAAAGTCTCTGTTATTAATTAAAAGTAAATATGTAGCATGAAGTAGGCCAAATGGAATATGTTGTCCAAATTCTCACAACACACCTGAAAAGATTGGATCTTTCTATGTCTTTGCCAGTTCTGATTCATGCGACACTAGGATTCTCTTGCTTCCATACCTATGTAAATTTTTAATATGGTATCTGCCTTCTGCCATATGTGATGAGACTCAAAGGTAAAATGTCCATTCATTTATTCATTTAATAGGTTTTTATGGAGGACCTACTCATGCCACATAATATCTTAGATGCCCCAGGTCCCTTGGTGATCAGATAGAGCAGGTCCCAGCTCCTGCAGAGTTTTGGTGTGATTGTGCAATGTGCCAAATGCGCAATGGACACACCATTCTCAAGGATGGTTGCTCACCTGCTACCTGCTCTGGGTATTTCAGACTCTTGATTGCAACTGTAACTGAAGACCACCTGGTTCAGATTTATTTCTGTACCATTGCCAGCAAGTGCCATTGAACAATACTGTATTTTTATTTTCAGACATAATGCAGTCATTCACAGTGAGGACAACCAAAAGCATAATCCATAAAAAGAAAAACTGATCAACTGAACATTCAAAATTTAAATTCTGCTCTGCCAAAGGCATGTTAAGAGAATGAAAGGACAATTTACACACTTGGAGAAAAAATTTGCAGATCAATATCCAACAAGGCAATTTTATTGCAGAATTTATAAACAAGAATTTTAAAAGGTCTTGTGCCTAGAATATATACATATCACTTAAAAGTCAACAAAACACCTAAATAGAAAATAGGCAACAGACATGAACAGACATTTAACCTAAAAGGATATACAGACAGCAAATAATCACATGAATAGCTGTTAGGGAACTGAAAATTAAAGCAACAGTGAAATACGATAATATAACTATCAGAATTGCTAAAAAAAAATAGATTAACACCAAATGCTAGCAAAGCTACAGAGAAACTGGATCACTCATTATTGCTGGTAAAAATGTAAATGGCGCAAATTTCTGGAAAATGGTTTGGCAGTTTTTTTAAACTAAAAATTGCTTTAACATATGACCCAGCAATTACATTTCTGAGCATTTATCCCAGATAAATGAAAATTATATTCATAGAAAACTTATACATGAATGTTCATAGCAACTTTATTCATAATAGTCAAAAACTAGAAACTACCCAAATGTTCAATTTGTGAATGGTTAAACAAATGGGTACATTCATACCATAAACCATGAGTCAGCAATAAAAAAAATAAACTCTTGGTATATTCAACAACTCGTTTGAGCCTCAAGGTGAGTGAAAATAGCCAATTTTAAGTTTAAATCCTATATAATTTTAGTTGAAACAAAATTACAGAGAAGAAGAACAGATCAGTTAGTTACCAAGGGTTTAAGATTGTGTGGAGGCATGTAAAGAGGTAGCACCAAGATGCATTGTAATGGTACGATTCTGCATCTTGATTGTGGTGGCACATGAAAGAAACCACACATAATGTAAAATTAGAATAGAATTGGGTAAAGTGATATCACCCTCTCATTAATGAGTAATATGTAATTGGTAAAATCTGAGCAATCTCTATGGACTACACCCACATTGATTTCCTGACCTTATATTGTACTACACTTATGAAAGATATCACCATTGGCAGAGGCTGGTGGAGGGGTTTACTGTATCTCCCTATACATTTCTGTGTAACTTCCTATGAACTTACAACTATCTCAAAATTTTTAAAAATATAAATTAAAAAATAAATAAATAGACAGATGACATAAAGCAGTAATAACACGACCCCCACCAAGAAAACATTGTCATGGTAGTAATTTTAGAGAAGGAGGAAAGCAGGCCACAAAATTAAGACAATGAAGGCCCTTCACTACATTAAAATGGGCCTTTCAAAATGCTACCATAACATATATCTGCCCAATAAAATGGCACTTACTAATTTTAATAAAAAGTCAAAAGACATCAAGGGTTTGACAGTGTAATTCACCTTCCCCCATCAATAAATATCGAGACCAGAAAAAGCATGTAAACAGATAGAAGAATTAAATAATACAATTTAGTTGTTATATTTCAAATTCTGTACTCCAAAAATAAAGATAAAATTTCTTTCCTAGTGCTTATAGTACAGTCTTAAAAATTGACCATAAAAATTGAAACCATAGAGAAAGCATCCATATGTTCAAAATGTGAAACAGTGCTGATGATAGTTTCTGATTGAAGGGTCCCCACCAGTAAGATGGCAAACTTCCGGCTTCTCTTCGGGGTCCTCAGTTCCCGCCGGCGCCACCTGAAGCCCAATCACCTCTCGCCCCCCTCCCAATCCCAGCACCTAGCCAACAGCCACCAGCCCTGTAGAAGTGACACCTCAATCAATTCATGCCCCTTCCTATATAAACCAGCACCTTTCCCTAATAAAGCGGAACTCTCCGGTGAATTGCTGCTATGTGTCGCTCCTTTCCTTTCATTGGTGCCGAAACCCGGGAGATGGGACACCCCAACTGGGCCCCGTCTTCCCCCGACACCAGCAGCAGCTTGCTCTCGTCCTCTTTTTCCGGCACTGGCTCATCACACTCACCACTCCTCTCTGGCCTTTAGGTAAGTTTTCCCCCTGGAGTGGGCCACTCTTCCCCGAGCTATCACAGTGCCATTGACCGTGATCGTCCAGCGAGGCCCTGACGCTTGGGGATGAGGAGGGAACTCTCCCCGCCTCAGGCCTTCACGGCTGCGGCGGACGCTCAGGCCCCTCCTCCGACAGTCATAAACGCATTCACCGTCCCTTCCATCAGTGCTGAAACTTTTTAAGCAAAATTTCCCCGGGGTGGGCCACTCTTCTCCGAGCTATCGCAGTGCCATTGACCGTGATCGTCCGGCAAGGCCCTGACACTCGGGGATGAGGAGGGAACTCTCCCCGCCTCAGGCCTTCACGGCTTCGGCGGACCCTCAAGCCCCTCCTCTGACAGCCATAAATCCCTGCCTCAGGCCTTCATGGCTGCAGCAGACTCTCAGGCCCCTCCTCTGACAGTCATAAATCCCCGCCTCAGGCCTTCACGGCTGCGGCCGACTCTCAGACACCCCCCTCCAACAGCCATAAACGAGGTGACTCCTTTGTGGATGAGAACGCTCTCCTTTCCCCCCCTCCTCCTTCTGCTCTATCCGCTGAAAACGCCTAGTGCTAGGTACCTCATGACTCCGGCACTCTGCCTTCTTAGGGAAGTCTGGGTGACGACCCACACTTCCTAAGAAATTCCGACTCATATACGAGTTTCCGCAGACCACCAAGGATCATCGGGGACGCCCTTTGTCTCCTTGTGGTCTGCTTCCAGTCCGAGGATCTCCGTTCGTCTTCCCCTGTTTGTCTCCTTCTCTGTCCTTTAGCCATGGGAGCCTCCTCATCCCTCCCTAAAGGTTCACCTCTTGAATGCCTGCTTAAGCATCTGGCTACCCTCTCCCTGACGCCTGATATAAAACCAAAACTTCTCCATAAATATTGCCCCCAAGATTGGCCGACATACCCCCTAGACAATAACAACCAATGGCCTGCAGGGGGAACTCTTGATTCTAACATCACTCACGATCTTTTTAACTACTGCCAGCGCCTGAAAAAATGGAAGGAGATTCCCTATATCGAAGCTTTCCGCCTCCTCCTCCCCCAGCCCCCTCCCAAGTTCTCCTATCCTGCAAGCCGCCGCCCCCACAGAAGCCTCCCATTCACTCCCTTCCCCTTCTTCTCCTACAATAGCCCTTCTCCCTTCCTCCCCCACCATCTCCTCCCCCATCTCACCTCCTCCGCCTTCGTCCCCGCAGGTTAAGCCTGAGCCTTTCAGTCCCCGCTTTAACTAGGTCCCAAGGGCCTCCTCTGTCTTTGCCCTCATCACCTGTTTCTCCCCTGTTAGGGACCGCCTTTGTCTTCTCACATGTTTGTAGGGAGAATGGGAAAGCACCTTCCCTCATGTCTGAACACAGCATGGGAAAGCACAAGCTAGAGAACAACCGGTGCAGTCCTTGGAAGTTATCTGTCCACAAAAACATATCTTGTCCTTGAAGATGAGCCAAGACTCTTCACTCTGAAAACAGGGAGACCTTGAAGATGTGTAGAAACACCGCCCCTGCTTCTAGCTATGCCCTTCCCCCACTTGCGGATGTGGCAGGAATGGAGAACAAAGAACATTCTGTTTACGCATTTCATAAGCAATTAACTGGAGCCCTGCTGTAGCTCAGTTAGTAGAGCATGGGACTCTTAACCTCAGAGTAATGAGTTCAAGCCTAACTAAAGCAGCAGAGGCAAGCAGCTGGGCTGCAGGCTGGCAACACGTGAGTTCAAGCCTAACTAAAGCAGCAGAGGCAAGCAGCTGGGCTGCAGGCTGGCAACCCTTGAGTCTGATTCTATCTTTCTTTATTTTCTTTGTCCCCCTTCTGCACTTCAGGACCTGCTTGAATAGGCGCAGCTAGACCACGTCACTCCCCCACAGACTGAGCCAGAACCCTTCAGTCCCCCTCAGACTTAGTCCCGAGAGCCTGCCAAAATTATCGCCCCCCTCCTGGAGGTAGCAGGATCCAAAGGCATTTAGGAGATTTAGCCCAACTAGAGAAATGCCTAAGTTCCTTTTCCACTGATCCCACGACATACATCAGGGAGTTTCAATGGACCCTCCAGTCTTACAGCCTCACACATCATGACATTTTCATGCTCCTGGCCAATACTCTCCTCCCTGAAGAGCGTAGACGATTTTGGGACTTCGCCCAAATGCACGCTACCAAAACCCACAGGACTGACCCCACCTATCCCCCTAGCCCCACTGCTGTCCCCGAACAGGACCCACACTGGAATTATAACACCGCCGTAGGTCTCCACTCTCGAGATATTTTTGCCTCCTGCTTAATAGCAGGTCTGAAAAAGGCAGCTCGTAAAGTAGTCAATTTTCAAAAACTCCAAGACATAATTCAAAAGAGAGACGAAACCCCCTCCGAGTTCTTAGACAGACTCACTCAAGCCCTATTACAGCATACCAGCCTGGACCCAGAAACACCTGAAGGAAGACATGTCCTTATGACATACTTCCTAGCTCAAAGCTACCCTGACATTAAAGCTAAACTCAAAAAGTTAGAACAGGGCCCCACTACCCCACAGACTGAGATCCTAACAGTAGCCTTTAAAGTCTTCCATAACCGGGAGGAGGAGAAAGAATGCCGTAAACAAAAGGCTGATCAGGCCAATTTCCAGATGTTGGCCCAGCTGATAAAACCACAACCTGGGCGCCCCTCTACAAACAAGCCCCCCCAGGAGCTTGTTTCAAGTGCGGAAAAGAGGGACATTGGTCAAGGGTGTGCCCCTCCCCCAGATCTCCTACCACCCCATGCCCCAGATGCCACAAAAAAGGCCACTGGGGGTCTGATTGCCCAACCATCCGAAGGGGAGGCTGGACAAACAACCCCCATCCTAAGCCCACCATAGTGGGGCTGGCAGAAGAAGATTGATGGGGCCCGGGGTCTTCTCGCCCAACCATTTCCATCACCAAACAGGAGCCCAGGGTTACTTTAACAGTAGATGGTCGCCCCATCTCCTTCCTCCTAGATACAGGAGCCACCTTCTCAGTCTTGCGAGAATACCGGGGCCCTACCAAGCCAGCCATTACTTCTATAGTCGGGGTAGGAGGTAAACAGATTTTCCCATTCAAACCCCACCCCTTTTTTTATGCACAATCCTAGACAATCCCATACCTTTCTCCCTCTCCTTCCTAGTTATGCCCCAGTGTCCCATCCCTTTACTAGGACGAGACATCCTTTCCCTCCTCCACGTTTCCATAACTATATCCACTCCCACAGCCCCCAGTACTCCCTTTCTGATGGCCCTCATAGCTGACGACCCCCCTCTACCCAATGAAAGCTCTGGTTCTGCCCTCATACACCCTGTAAATCCCAAAGTTGGGGACATTACAAGCCCCTCCGTGGCCCTATGTCCCCCTGCCTCTATCAAATTATGTGACCCCTCTCAGTATATCTGTCAGGCCCAATACCCCCTAACCACTTCAGCCCTCATAGGCCTCCAACCCATCATTCAAGATCTCCTAAACAAAAATTACCTCAGACCCACTCACTCCCTATTTAATACCCCCATGTTAAAAAAACCAACGGATCTTTCCGCCTTGTCCAAGACCTTCGCCTCATCAACATAGCCATTGTCCCTATCCATCCCCTAGTTCCAAATCCATACAGCCTCAGCATCCCACTTCTCAGTCCTAGATCTCAAGGACCCATTTTTCTATCCCTCTAGACCCCTGCTCCCAAGATTTTTTCATCTTCACCTGGACGGACCCATACACAAGACATTCTGAACAACTCACTTGGACAGTTTTGCCACAAAGCTTCCGAGATAGTCCCCATATTTTTAGACAGGTCCTAGCTCAGGACCTCAAACAGTTTCATCATGATCACTCCAAGTCCACCTTATTATAATACATAGACAATCTTCTACTCTGCAGTCTCTCGTGGGAACAGTCTCAACTTGACACTGCCTCCCTACTTAACTTTCTAGCTTCCAGAAGTTACCGAGTATCCCCCGTCAAAGCTCAAATCTCTCCCCCTCCTGTCACTTACCTCAGATTCCTTCTATCTCAACAAAGAAAGTCCATTACCTTAGACAGAAAATGGCTCCTCTCTGACCTGCCCATTCCCAAAACAAAGACAGAAATCCTTTCCTTTCTAGGCCTGGCTAGATATTTTAGAGCGTAGATCCCTAACTTCTCCCTGCTCCCTGTTGGCAAGACCCCTATACGACCTCAGCAAGAGCCCCCCTGAAGAACCATTATCCTCCTCACCCCGACACTCCTTCATTAAGCTCCGTTAAGCCCTTGTGGAAGCCCCAGCTCTCCATCTTTCTGATTTGTCGAAGCCCTTCTCATTATACATTCATGAGAGGTCCAGTCAAGCTCTAGGAGTCCTAGGCCAATATTATGGCCCTTCCTTTGCCCAGTAGCTTATCTCTCCAAGCAATTAGACCCCACAGTTCGGAGATGGGCCCCCTGCCTACGAGCATTAGCCGCTAGACAGCTCTTGCAGAAGGCAGCTCATAGACTGACATTCAGGGCACCCCTTACCATTCTGTCCCCACATCACCTAAAAGATCTCTTAACCTACAAAAGTTTATAGACTCTCCCTCCCTCCAGACTCCTGACCTTACTGTCCTCTTTCCTCCAAAATCCCATTCACCCCTTTGCCATCCATACCCGAATCATGACTTTTTCCTCCTTTACTGCTCTCTCACTTTTTTTCCTCATTCCTATTGTCTTCCCCGCCACCCCAGCCTCCTTTGTATGGTGATTCAAAGTCAGACAGACTTACACACAGCATCAAACAAAAGTTACTGCCCTCATTGCCACATCAGACTGCCCTCTGAAAGGCTGCTCTGAGCCTTTGTACCTCCACTTTCCTCCCTCCACCGAAGTGTTCACTAACAGCTACCCTTATTCTCCCTGCCTCTACTTCCTCTATGACCAAAGACAAGCCTATTGCAAGCAATGGCAAGACACCTACGGGGGATGCCCCTACTGGTCTTGCGCCATTCACTACATGGGTGACTTCCAGTACCCACAGTATTACTCCTCGAACCGTTTCATGAAATATCCCAACGGCTCATTCTCCTTATCAATCCCAGATCCCTGGGACTCTCGATGGGCTGCCGGAGTAACAGCCTCAGTTTACTACAAGGGGTCCTTGACCCCCCACAGTACCCTTCATATCTCTCGAGAGTATGTTCCCCCTCGCTCCCAGATCTCTCAAGTTGCATCAGATATCAGACATTCCGAGAAAGTCATTATCCAAACTCTTGATGGCACCTCTTCATCTTCTTATTCCTCCTACTCTTGGTTACAGCTCATTCAAGACACCACCATCTTTCTCAACCACACCCTCAACACTGCCAATTGTTTCTTGTGCACATCACTACAGCGCCCACTGCTGGCCGCCGTGCCCCTCAATATTTCCAACTACTCTTCCATGCAGAAAGACAACCCCTCTGCCCCCTGGCAGACATACCCCTATGGGAACCAGAATACGCAGATAATCTCACCATCCACCACTGTGTAGGCCCAACTCCACCCCCCTCCAGCACACTTCACTGCCTCTCTATCTACACCCCTACCTCTGGCTCTAAGACTTTTACACAACCGGGACACTTCTTTTGGTGTAATGGCAGTCTTTTCAATTCACTGCCTCTCAACTCCGATACACCCTGCATTCTCGTCACCCTAATCCCACAGTTAACACTTTACAACATGGCAGAATTCCTTGAGCTCCAACCTCCCTTGCCCTCGCGCACAAAAAGAGCTGCTTTCCTTCCCATCATGGTCAGTAGCTCTTTGATCACCTCAGCCATTGGGGCAGGGTTTTCGGGAGAAGCTTTGGGTCACTATAGGCAGTTAGAGATCTCAACGCCAAACTTGAGGGAGCCCTAACATCCACTGCCAATTCTCTAGCCTCTCTCCAAAGACAGGTCACTTCGCTAGCTAAAGTCACCCTTCAAAACCAGCGGGCCCTAGATCTGCTTACAGCCGAGAAGGGTGGCACCTGCATCTTCCTCCAGGAAGAGTGCTGCTATTACATCAACGAATCCGGCACTGTAGAACTGACATCACCAAACTCACCGACCTTGCCTCCAGTCTCCACTCTGCTTCCAATTCCAACCCATTCTCCTCAATACTAACAAACCCCCTCCTTACCTGGGTCTGGCCCATTGCAGGCCCCATAATAGTCATTCTTCTCGCCTGTCTCTTCTTACCCTGTATAATAAAGTTCATCAAATCCCAAGTCGGAAAAATCTCTAATCAAGCTTTCAACCAGCTTTTACTCAGGAACTACCAGCTTCTGGCCACAGAAGATCCCTCATCCTCACGTGACCTCCTCACCACACGCTGAGATGGACCCCTCTCTTCACTGGAAACTGTTCCTGGAAACAATGGCCGCAGATGCCTGGCTCCTGACACCCATATCCTCTTGGCACTATTGGAATCAACAGGTCCTCGACCTATGGTTACAGGGAACCTTCATTGATTTCCAACCTGAAGAAGTCCACATCTACTCATCCTTACTGTGGGGAGTCCTATCAACCCTTTCCTCACAATCCTCAAACCCTCACTCCCTTCTACGCCCCTGTTCAGCAAGAAGCAGTCAGAGAGAAAGCAACATCCACAAACCCATAGAGGAGAAAGGGGGGAATGAAGGGTCCCCACCAGTAAGATGGCAAACTTCCGGCTTCTCTTCGGGGTCCTCAGTTCCCGCCGGCGCCACCTGAAGCCCAATCACCTCTCGCCCCCCTCCCAATCCCAGCACCTAGCCAACAGCCACCAGCCCCGTAGAAGTGACACCTCAATCAATTCATGCCCCTTCCTATATAACCCAGCACCTTTCCCTAATAAAGCAGAACTCTCCAGTGAATTGCTGCTATGTGTCGCTCCTTTCCTTTCACTGATTATAATGCAATAAAACAACCTGAATTTTTCTCAGTGGGAAACAGAATAAATAAATCATAGCTCATCCATATATTGGAGCACTACACAGTTGTGAAGGAAAAATTAGAAAGCCAGTCTTTACTGATAATAAATGTCCTCTAAGATATATTTTAAGTAAAAAGAGTAAGCTCCTGAAACATAATACTAGGTTCCATTTACATTAAAAAGTGGCACAGTTAAATAATATATATTTCTAAAAAGCCGTCTAAGCATAGATTCCTCCAGAAGGATAAACAGGAAACTAATAATAATTGTCACCTAACAGAGTGGAGACAAGGAACTGAGCAGATGGGAGGCCTTTATATACTTAGTGTATCTTTTTTATCCTTTGGGTGTTTGAAACACGTGAATCATTTATTTATTCCATTAAGTAAGTTTTAAGAAACAGAGGAGGAAAAAAAATGGGGAAAATTTGAGATCACATATCCAAGGTCCACAAAGAACTGGAAATCACATCTGGGTCTTTCTGACACCATGTTTGAATAAGCCCCTTGGTCAGCAGAGCAGTGAGACTGGGATAGGTTGGGGACAGGCTGATGTGTGTGCTGGGGGCAGACAGGGAGGGATGGGAGGAGATGAAGGGATTGTTACTCCCTTTGGAAGTCTCTGATGTCTTAGCTTTCCTAGTGGGTCTCCATAGACAAGGACACCTGTGGTCTGTTAGGATGGCAGTGCACCAGCTTTGCCCCTGGGCCACCAGTGATGATCTCATGTGCAGCTCTCCGGTAACTTGGGGAAAGCTACATGAGGCCCTCCCCACTGCAGAGCTCGGCTTCCCACCTGGAAGCCCTCTCATAAACACCACTTCTCTGCCTTTCCCTTCTCACCTCCCACTCCAGTCATAGCCCAGCAACTGCAGACTACTCTCCACCAGACCACAGAAAAGATGGGCTCAACACACTACTTTCAAAGGCCCGTGAACAACACCTTCTGCACTGCTCATGCTTCCATTTCTGTGTTTCTGGGATTCACCATTTGTTTCATAGCCTGTTCTTTCTATAAAATGGGGGCCTCCTGTTTTATGGTTAGGAAAGGAACTCTGAATGAAACCTGTATCCATACGTTCATGAGTTTGACTGCACTCGTTGTGTGGACAGTTCGTCTTTAGCAATGAAAAAAGTCCATTCACCTTCACGTGGCTTTGGTGGAACTGATTCCCTCTAATGTCCCTCAGAACCTCACCTCTCAAGGGATGACCTGAGGATCAGCAGAACCAGCATCACCTGGGAGCTGGGTGGAAATGCAGACTTGGCCTCCGCCCCAGACCTACTGAATTAGAATCTGCATTTTAACAAGATCCACAGGTGATTTGCACATGCATTACAGGTGGAGAAATCTGCCCTAAGGAGACATTTTGCATACATAAGAGTTACCACCAGGGTAAAGCAAGGTGGCATGGGGGTTGGGGGCAGGGAGCCTGTTCAAGTTCTACTTCTGTGAAATACTCTTTACCTCTCAAAAACATGTGCTGCCCATGGATGCCTTACATGCTCATAACAAAAGGTGAGCAGGCCGTGGGAGATCATCCACAGCTAGTCCATATGGCGTGTTGGGGAGAAAGTATTGCTCTGAGCTGATCCAAGAGAGGCTGGCAGGAATTCAGCTTGTGAAATCTCCCGACCAAATGGAGATGGAAGTTGCCCAGGAGGATGCAGCTGCAGGACAATATGTTTCCTTTAGAAAAGAAATCTCTAGGTATCCAGGTAAATCCACAAGAGATGGAGGCAAGACAAATTAGAGAAACGTTCAGCACCTCCCCCTACAACCTCCTGTAGGAGGGGGGAGGTGACAGGCATTTCTAGGAAGGAGATGCTATTTATCAGGGCTGAGCCTTATCCTGGGCGCTTGGCAGCACTCAGAGAGAGCCTGACCCAAGACCCTCTGTCAGAGTATTAAAGACAGTAATGGAAAGGAACAGGGGGTGCTCTCTAATTATGTCAGTGTTTGAAAGAATGAGAAGGAAATCACAGTGATTAAAATGCAATATGTGATATCCCTTTCCTATGTGTTTAGAAAGGAAGATGTGAAATGTATCAAGCTGAAAATATTTTTTATCTGCTTATGAAATAACATATGTCCATTGAAAAAACTTGGGAACAACAGCTCAAAAAAAATAAAAATTACCCATAATCTCATTACTGAGATTATATTTTAGTATGTATCTATTTCATCCTTTTACTGTTATTTTTTCTCATTATTTTAAAGGCTTTTTGTTTGTAATTGCCTACCATAGGGATGCAAACGTTCAAACTGCATAGGATAGAATTATGTAGGATAAAAAAATTAAGTCTTTCTTCACTCTTATTCTCTCTTTCTGCATCTCCATCCCACTCCCCAGCCAGGGAGAGCTATAAAAAAAAAAGGCCTTTCTCTCTTTATTTGCATTCTTATCTATCCACACACAAAAAAAGCATATTGTTTATGGTAGTTTGTTCCCTACATATGTAACTCATATTCTTTTCATATTGCTTTGTATCTTGCTTTCATCCTCTTAGCCATATGTTTTGAAGAGTTTTTCCCTGATGGCATATAGAGAGCTACCGTGCTCAAAACTGCTGAATAGTGTGCCATTGTACGGATACATCATGGTTTAGTTAATTGTTTTCCTATTGATGGGTAGTTTAATTGTGCCCCTTTTCCAGTATTATAATTCATGTGGCAATAACATGCATATGCATGCCTCTCTGCACAGGTGTGCCCATATTTGTGTAGGATAAATCACTGAAAGAATTCCTCATATAGTCTCTGCATTTTGATTTTTCATAATTCTTTGCAACTTGCCCTCTAGTCTTTGAAAATGTATGATCCTAACAACACTATTTATTTCCCACACTTGTTCTTACTTTTCCTAAAATATTGCTGATGTGGGAGGCCAAAGACATTATTGGTTATGTAATTTTATTGTTGTCCATTATGAACGAAATTGCTAGAATTTTCTCAGACCTGTATTCTCATTTCTAGTTCTGTGAATTGCATTTTTTATTCAATGCCATATTCCTAATGAGTTGTCTTTTTTGTATGGATTTGTAGGAGCTTTTTATATATTACACATTACATTGTCCCAGTATTTTACCTTAATATATAATATTTCTACAACCAAAAGATAGTAGAACATAATGGAATCACAGCCTCTTGGAAGTTGGAAGGGCCAAACTTGAAAAGCCTTTTCATGCTCTAGAGCTCAGTCAAGTAAATTCACTCCACATGTGGGGAATGGGAGCTTCCAACCATCCCCAGTGCACAAAGGCTCATTCTTATAACAGCCACTGATATCTGGTGATCAGTTCATCAGTTGGCTTCTCGGCACAGATTTTCTTTTGTTGACATCAAACATGGTTCCTGTACAGCCTGCAGATGCCATACGATGGTGTACATTAAGGACAGGAAGATGTGCCTTTCTATGAAAAATATCATTTGTTTCAGCCCTATCTCATTTTTCAAAAATGACTAAATTTTACAGAAATGTTTCCAGTAAAATGGAATTTAAAAAGAGACAAAGGAAAGAAAACAAGGGCGACTGTAGCATGCTGAAATGAGCACCCCAAATTTCTGCACAGCTGCAGATTCAGTCAAAGTGTCCCTGAACTAGAGGGAAACATGACCAGAACACGATTCACATTGTTTGTACTATAAAAAGACAGCAGTTCCTCAAAGAAAGCATCGTTTTTTCCCAGCACTCAAGTCTCCTCAAGGAAACACTATGTGACAAGGAGCATGCTATCTTTAGAGTAAATTCCTTAGAGAGTTTTATAGTTATTTTCCCTCGGCACCAGATAACGTTGGAACAACGAAAAGTTGAGTGAAACATCTTTGAAAAGTGAAGAATATTTTTTTAAATCACAAAACAAAAACATGTTCTACAATAAAATAGTAACAACAATAAGCAATAGGCAGGTACAAATTTGCATGCCTTACCTATAGCAGGCTATATACATGAGAGTAGGATTCTATAAAATGGATGTTTTAAGGAGAAAGGACATGATATGTAAAAATACTTATCATAGGATTACTTTCCATGATATTTTCTGCAAACACATAATTGTGCAACTTTCCGGTATGCCCCTGCTTTTCAGATAGAGGCACAGGCAAAGAAGATCCATTGGTACTGTTGGGCAATGAGACTCACAAGTTGCCACAGGCTGTGGTTTATCAAAGGAAGCTTGTTAGTGGAGAAAGGATGGCAATAGAATTTCCTCTTCTAGTGATGCTGGGTATGCAGCGAGGAAGGAGATGGAGCTGGTCCATCAGTTCCCAGCACACAGATTAGCAGATCCTAGTGTGAAGGGGGGAGCTTCTGGAAATTGATCAGGGCATCATATAAGGGAGAGTCACTGTCTTCTTTCTCCTCTTCCACCCTTGTAAGTTCCTCTCACCTATCAGGCAAGCCTGGAACTACTGACATGGAATCAGTGAGATGCCCTGGTTGCTGGGCAGGGCCCGTACATGGCCAGGAAACAAGGGATGAGATCGAAAACTTGGGCTGTGGGCTTTGCGGGTGTTTAAGCAAGTCAGCGGAAAGGTTTTCCTATTTCTAGAGGTAATGAATGCCTAACTCAGTGGTTCTCAAAGTGGGGTCCAGAGTGGTAGCAGTAATATCACTTCTTCTGAGAGAGGCAGATTCCCAGGCTCCACCCCAGAATTACTGTATCAGAAACTCTGGGGCCAGGACCCCATAATCTGTATTTCAACCCAGATTTTGGGTGGTTCCGGGGCATGCTCAGGTTTGAGAACCACGGGTCTAGCTTGTAGCTGGAACAGTTGCTTTCCTGTGACCCAATCCACCTTGCTAAAGTTTTTCATTAGGATGGGGGCAAGCTAAAAATAGTGCTGCTTTGTTTTGTATTTGCAGTTTTTCACCCTGTGGTTTCATCTGTTTCTCAGCATATTCCATGGTAGGCTGAGTGTTATAGAAGCACAGTTTGGAGAATCATGCCCCCATGGCCATATTATCTAATAGGACCCTGATCTTACCCTGGTTTTCCACAAAATTCATAACTTATTTGTCTCCAAAACAGTCAGGCTGGAGTATTTATAGACTAAAGAAGCTAGCCACAGCAGAGTTCTAAAAAAAAATCCACAGTTTGCATCAGAAAGTGGTGTAAAGGCTCATATGTTGCTAGAGAAAAAAAAAAAGGGAGAAGCAAGAAAGAAGGAAGAGGCAGAGAATGTCTCAGAATGAGATGTTTGATTTATTCAAGCTTGTGAGATACAGAAACCCAGACTGCTTGTTAAACTCAAAATAGTAACACTCTTCCCATCTAGCCAGAAGTGAAGAAATCATTTCCATCCCCACTTTACCTTTGTGGAGGAATCATGAGAACATACCTTCACCAGGTACCTGGGATTGGTGCTTGAGCTGGAAAATGCTGTAGACAAGTTCTTTTATACCTCAGTCCCTCACACACTTTTTGTCTCTGATGTTCAAGGCCTTGGCTCCATGGATAAATCTACATCATGAAAGCAAATGCTACAGAAAGCAGCTATAGAAAGCTCCCTGCTTAGGGCTGCCCCCAGTTCAAAAAGAGTGAGTGGTTGCCTAAGCGTTTTTAGAGCTAAAGAGAAAGTAGGTAGTGGCTTGAGTCAGGAAGTCACATAAAAGAAAATCTGGGCTCGTGATTTATTTATTTATATCATGCAGTTGCCAGCGCTATTAAAATAATGTCAAGAGCATAATGATGAATTTAATAAGAGATTGATGGTGGATCTGACAATAGGTTAGTGCCTAAAGTACTGAAATGTCAGGGTGAAGTGCATTATGCTCTCCCTTGCATCATTAAAGTGACTCCAGGCAAACGGAGAAGTAGCCCTGAGACCTCCTTCAGATGCACTAAATGGCTGCTCTTCAACTAAAAGCTGTCCGGCTTTCATTGTGGGATGATGGATCAGGACTGAAACTTCTGCAGCTAAGGGAGAAAAGACAGAATACCCCAACCTGTCTAAATTAGACTGAACGTGTTACCTCCAATGCACACGCATCTTTAACAAAGCCAGGCTAGTCCGTGTTAAAATGTGAAATATGGCTCAAAATGCAAGCCAAGCAGATATTTTTTTAAGGAGCAATTGAAATTCCAAATTTACTTAATTCCTACTAAATTTCCAAGTTAAATGGTGTCTTCATTGTTGAGCTTTTTACAATGCAGTAAACATCTATTTTTAAAATAGCCATATTGTTTTTAAAAGTCACTTTGGGGATCCAAGTTACCTATAAACGTTGGGCTACAATTAGGGATTTCTTTAAAATAGATCCCCATTATTTTTCATTCCTTTGCCCTGAGCTATACAAAAAACAAACTGGAATTTTAAAAGTTATCTCTAAACACAGCTTCTTTAAGACTGCCTTTTCTTGATCTTTGCATTTTGAGATTCAATAGTGAATTTCATATGCTGGCTTCTTTATTCATAACATTAAATGAGTAATTCTCATGTTTCAGAAGAAGTATAATGACATCAGAAAGGATAAATGAGGAAGAAGGAAGAAGAGAAAAAAGGAGAGAGGGAGTAAGAGAAGGAAAGGGAGTGAAAATATAAAGAAAAGGATGGAGAAGGCAAGACAGAGGAAGGCAGAAAGACAGACTGATTAATGTAAGCATTTCAAGACTCAGTAAGGAATCTGAATGTTCTGTGAGTTATATTGTCCCATTAACCACACCCACCAATTATTCAACTTTTGCTTATTTCAATTGTGAAATCAAAATGAATGAAGTGCATTCATTTCTCAGTTTAGAGAATAAATCTTGAATTTAGGATCATGCCACAGCTCATATGGGACCAAAAGCAACCTTTGCTAGGCCATGTATTTCCCAGGTTAGCTTATAAGGTCAGTGGCATGTCAAGGATGCCCACTGAGACACAGAGCTTTTCCTTGGTTGTATCACTCTACCTGAAGAGGGGCTTGAAAGGAAAACAATACTGTTAAACCTTTTGAATTATGATGAAGGGTCTGTACTTGGCAATGTATAGTTGATTTTCATTATTCGCAGTAGTTATGTTCTATAAGGTTGCTTCAAACATAGAATGAGCTAATACTGAACCATTGCTCCCAGGAAAAACAGAGAGTTCAGGTCCTACAAGCCTGTGGTCACATTTTTGGTCAACTGATCAATAGATGATTTCGTTTTATGTATTTCTACATAAAGGTAACTTATTTTGTATACATATGACTCATTAACATTGACTTCATGGCCAACAGCACCATAGCTCATGCCTGAATGAAGCTTATCTAACACACGTACTTTCTCATACGGCACCTCACAGTCGTGACTGAGGAGCACTGGACAGTACTTCAGTGCTATGTTTGGGAGCCATTTCAAACAGCAGAAGTACCAAGAAACAGTACAAAATGCAAAAACACTTCAAAAAGGACACTTGTTTACAATATGAGATCTGAAACAAGAAAATGGTGTCACCCTGTTTGAACTCAGGAATAGGAGTGTTTTTGGTGACTCAAATATTTTCCTGCTCTGTGCACGTCTGCAAATGACTGCAAAATCTCCAGAAGTATTGATTTCAAAATTATAAACAAATTTTAGCCAGTAGGTGGTTTCACAAATATGGAATCTGCAAATAATAAAGATCAGCTGTACTTGGTCTTTCATTCAGTTTTGCCACAACTTCCAACTTCTATTCTGCCTTGGTTATTTGACTTTGGTAAGTCTACTTCTTCAGTTTCTTTGACTGTGTAAGGAGAAGGTTATCCTTATCCCTCTAAATATTTGAACTGTGTTTCAGTTCTTGTCTTCTTTTTCTTAAGTAAAATAAAATGTAGAGGAGATAAATCATTGGAAAATTAAAAGAAATGGAAAGTAACAAAACTGGAAAGATAACTAGATTAGAAACTGGATGGTATTGCATTTTATAATGCCTTCACGAACTTTCACTCATTTGCTCCTCATGACCGCCTACATACTGAGTATTTTATGAAGGTTCCAATAGATTAAGAGATGTATCCATGGCCAGATACCTAACAAGTCCTGGGACCAAGACTTCAACCTAGGTCTTTAGATTACAAATCCCATCCACCTGCCATGAATCAAATTAAAAGAGGAGGCATGGCCACTTACGAAGCTTTGATTAAAATGTGTGATATGATCATATTCCCTGTACTTATTTGCAAAGCTCGTGCAAGAAGATGGTTCCCACAATCTTTGTGTGACAAAATATCAACCTCACAGGGTTACATCAAGGTCATTCTCACAAGGCCAAGTGTGAGGAAGTGGAGAGAGTCACTGAGGGAAACAGAAGGCAATGTATTTAGGAAGACACGATTCTGACTCTGGTTATGAGATGGATTGCCCTGGCTTGTCAGCAACAACATAAGAAAAGACTCCTGAAATCATTGTAAAGTTTATTCTGACAATATCACTCCCTGTAGGGGGCTAAATGGTGAATGAGACACACTGTACGCCTATTTCTCTGACAAAGGGGGGCAGCTGAGGAGCTCAGTGGGTCTTGCCCAGTTAAAGTTGGGTTTACTTCACAATATCTGATTGTCTAAGAAAAACAGGAAATTCTTGTTTTTATATAAAATGTCCATGACACAGATAGTTGGTGTTCCTCCCAAATTCATGAGCTCCCCTGCAATTCCCAGGCTCCACTGAGGGCTGGTTAGGGTCATGTGATGGTTCTATCCAGTGGTCTGTGAACAGCAGTGAATGAGATGTCAGCTGCTGGTGCCTTTGCCAACACCTTTCTCTCTCTCTCCCTTGCCTCTTTCCCCGTCCTTGCCTTCTCCTCCTCCCTCTCACCCTTTCTTTGTCTCTCCCTGTCTCTTTCTCTCTCTGTCCCCTATTTGTCTTCCTCTCCAGGAGTGTGGCTTGGAGGTACCTCAGGCTTCTCTTCCATCAGTTCCCTCCAGAGTGTCCCGGGTGCCTTTACATTAGATGTATACCACATTTTTCCCCCCTGAGTTCCAGATCGGCCCTTAGGATATATGGGAGTTGTGCCCTAAAATCTGTTCTTGCCTTCTTCTATGTTTCCTTGGTACTAGACTTAAGTCATCCATGAAATTATCCAAATAAAGTCTAATTAAGACACTGTCCTTATTGCTACATGTGTATGACTTAGTTTTGGTCAATCGGATGTTGTCATTTTGGGGGTGTTCCCTGCCTTCTTGTTTTTCTTCATCCTGCCAGTTGGAAGCAGTCATCATAAAGAACCACACTGGACCATACGAATGAATATTTCTTGGGTTGTTGTAAAGTTAAGTGAGCCAATGTACATAAAGTTTTTGACACTTAATAAATATTCAACAAATAGTTGTTGCTGTTTTTCAAGAGTGAGACACACTAAAGAAGTAGGATGGTAAGAGAGATGGTGGGAATGTTTTCATCTGCCTGCCTTACTTCTGCAACCCAACCTTGATAACTTGTCAGTGCCATGAAGTGGCCAAACAGCCAAAGAATCCCTAATCAGATTCAGCCATTCACTGCTCTTCCCCAGAAAACATCATTCCATAGCTGACAGACATCTGGACTTGTTCTGCTGGGCTCATTCATCAAACCTGAACACACCCTCATTTTTTGCCTGATTGGAACCGAAGCTCCTCCCCCACCTCAAGCTGCAGGTGTTGATGGAGTGAGAATTCCTTCCAAGGAAAGATGTGCTGTGGCCTCTCCAAGCTGAGCCAATGCTAATAGTCCTAATACTCTTCCAACTGCCAGAGTCCTCTGGAAAGTTCTGAATCCAGCTGCACATTTCAGATGTGCACATTGACAGGATGCCAAGCCCTTCAGAAGGCTTGAGCAACATGCAGCTCCAGGCCCAGTGGGCTAGTACCAAGGCTTGGGATGCCATTCCAGGGGGCAAGCAGCGGGGGAGATGAAGCATGAATGCCCACTGGAAAAAGAGACCCACCTCTTTATGGTTTCCCTCCTGACCCACGACATCCTGACCTCACTAGCATAGTTCCTGTCCTGCCAAGTGGCTGACCAGCCTTGGGACTGGTACAGACTGACTGAGCTGGGTTTCACAAGGATAGCTGCAACCACCTTGGTGAGAATTCATGTGATGGGAGGGACTTTGACTTCACAATCTTCCTTTGACAATCACATTGCCTAAAACTGTCCAGCAGAGATTTACACTTCCGTATCTTAAGTATTGGCCTGGGAGGTTACTAGAGAGAAATGGGGAGAAAATTAAATCAGTGGGTGAAAAAGTAATTTAAAGTATGATTTGTCCAGAATAATATAGACCAGTTTATTTATTTTGTGTTAGTTACTTCTCGTTAGCATTCAGTGAAGGCCAGACGGAGGGACACAGCTTGGGTCCAGTGCCCCTCAGCTCTGCCTCAGCTTCTTAATCCAGAAGCTCTCCGTCTCCATCCCTCCTCCATGATAACACATCCCTGTCTCTCACCTCACTGTTGGGGCTATTCCCCACCTATCTACAGAATCCCAGCTGCATGCCTGCCTTAGCAAGGTGGGATCAGCATGGTGATTTACACACCAACACTCTCAGCCCTGGTGGTCAGGTTGTTAGGACCACAGTGAACACCAGCCACTGGCAAACTGATCTTGGGACTCAGCCTCCAAACACAACTCATTCTGGGCTTTCATACCAAGTGGTGAGTGCCCTTAGGAGCATGGTCATGGCATGTTTGAGACTATCTGCTCACAAAAAGGGGCGAACATCTAAAACAGCTTAGGAAGATACAGTAGAGGCATGTAGGAGCTCAAGCGGGGAGAAGTTACCAATGTAAGGGATGGAGTCAAAGACTTCACTCTAAATTTATCTCCACCCTAAATCAGTTCCTCCTCTGCTGACTAAAGAAGGAAGAGCCCAGCAGGGGCATGAAGGGAGAGAAGCAGCTCAGCGTGGCGGAATGTCACCAGCTTATTCTTTCAGGAGCAAGGCAGCCATGGGCCTTCCCCACGCTCCACTGTGACATGCCATTAGGAAAAAGAGAAGCAGGCAGCCTGGGTTAGACAAGACCCATGCTTTGTCTGCATGAGGGTTTCCATTTCATGTGGTCACTCAGTATTAAGGGATAAAAGTCTACTTTTAAGTAAATAGTGGTGTTTATTGTGTTTTTGATTAACAACACACTGTCTCAAGTCCAGTTCTCTACAAAGAAAAGTACAAGGAAAATAAAGTCTCCAGGGGGAAGAACTTGACAGACACCGTGGGCACAGAGTTCCATGGTTAGTTCCTGTCTGGGAAAAGCACGTCCGGCCTCTCTCTGAGTTTGTTGCTTCGGGCCATCCGTGGGTGTCCAGAGCGGCTCTTCTTCTGAGGCGTCTGTTGCACATGGGCAGACGCTCATGCTCACCCTGCTTCCCGATGCTCTTTTTGGGTAATGTCAAGGGCTGTGGGAAACCTCACAGTGAGCTCATTATGTGCAGGTTTGGTGAAATCAATGTTCAAGTGAGCAAGGGTTCTTACCAAACCCTTGACCAGCACAGACAACTTTGGCGGTGAGGAGGGGTTAAGAGGGAGCCTCATGCTCCCTGAGGATGAGGGGCCCCAGGTGAGCGCCATCGTTTTGTTAATTCCTGGCTCCTCCCCTTTAAATTTCCCACCTCACCTTTACCCACATGAGCAGTATTTTGCCTGCATGGAGCTTATAGAGTGTCTCCTTCCTACAATTTTCAACAACTTTCCAGTCTTCCTGCTTCCCCTAAATACATAGGATGTGTCCCCAGGATCCCCAGCAGCCTGCAATGTGAGTGGGAGGAAGAGAGGCTGGCTCACCTGAGTGAACAATAAGGCTCAACAAGAAGTCCCTTTAATTCTGTTCCAGCATGTTCCATTTTGGAAGTCAGGAAAGCGATTAGACCAAATGCATAAGCTTTACTTATAGGTTGTCATACGCACCAGCAGACACATTCAGGGACGTGCCATGTGATGTGTCCATTTTTTAAATTTCCATCCTGAAGTTTAAATAATTAACATTTAAAGTCTGATTGACATGCATTCGATAGCTAAGTTATCTTCCAAGACAATATAAGAAGGTGGAGACAAAGACAAACGATTGCCTTGAACTGTCACTCTGTTAAAGGTGGTCTTGATTTGGGTGGAGATCAACCCGCAAATGCTACAGCTATCAGCCTCTGGGGGCCCTTAATGACTGTTGGGGTTTCAATAAGTGGGTCTAACAGGCAAAGCCAAGTTTCAGAATTGACAAAGGTCCTCTCCTGGATCGGAACACCCCTCACACATAGGGCAGGGGGTCCTACAGAAATGTGAGAGGGAGGTGGTATGGTTCTTGCTGTACTGAACGAAGTTTCCAAGATGGTCAGATATCTGGAGGAAATTTCAAAGCCAAGGGCACTGTGGAGTCATAAAGCAGTTGATCACAAGACTTAGAACTGGAGTCTTAAACTGAAATGCTTTTAAATCCTAATCCATTTATGAATGGCGGTACTCTTTCCAGTCTCCTTTTCCTCATCTGTAATATGAGCCTAATAATATGCATCCAACAGATAATAGGGGGAAAAATGAGTTTGTTAATGTTCTTAATCCAGTCACTGTCAAGATCTGGTGCTCAGCGTGTTGTGATCCTCTGTGATCCTCTGCTGTCCCCACTTCTCCATCAGCCATGGGCCACTAGCGCTCAGCTGCAGGAAGTCTCAGTGACCACCTGTCATCTCTAGTTACAAAGTCACTGTGTGATGGGAGACATGAATTTTTTCAAAGTAGATTCAGCCACTAATCTTTAAGAGCTTGTGATTTATAGGTAAGATGAGCTATGTACACAGACATACACTGATACAGAGCACAAGGTAATCAGTGTTACCAAAAGGTCAGGTACATCCCAATCCCTGGGATATTTAGGCAGAGGTTGGCTGGCAATGGTATAACCTGGGTAAATTAACCTCAATAATGGAAGCTGAAATGTTTATCCCAAACACACACAGATATAGTTGGTCGCATCTATACAATATCCTCCTTTAAAACCCAATGCCCGGGAAAGTAGATTTTAGGTAAAAGAACCTACAATCAATTTAGGGACACTTAAGAGAGCAAATGAGAGGATGAAAATTCAGGTACCTCAGCACTAGTTAAATAATGGTGTGTAAATGAAGCACGGAAATGGCTCACTTAGGGTTTTTTGGTTATTGTACGTCAGAGCTGTCCAGAAATGAGGGACAGTCACATATGAGAAACACTAAGAAAGTACTGGACCCTGACTCTGTTTAAGAGAATGTCAAGAATCTCTCTCTCTCTCTCTCTCTCTCTCTCTCTCTCTCTCACACACACACACACACACACACACTCACACATGCACACACACACTTTTGCTCTGAAACCATCCTACATTTGTTGGAGCCACTGTCAACATCATCAGATGGGTCCATTTTGAGGAAGAATTTGCTGTTGGTTCAGTCTACCTGTCCCAGAATGATAAAGAACAGAGCCCTCTGGTTCTGAGTTACTTCTCAGTGGATTGGCACGGGTGGAAACTCATTTAGGCTAGAACAAAAGTAGCTCTGGAAGCAATTTAAGTTGCATTAAGACTTGTGATTCTAATGTCTACTTTCCTCAAATATATTTCTGATCCTGTAGCTAAAAATGCCCAAAAGGAGAGCTTGGCTACCAGTTGGGACTCCTTAAGTGCTAAAGTGAAACTCAAGCAGAGTAAATGCAAACTTGTAAGTTTTGTTGTCAGCTAGTTAAGAATTTCAAAGTATTTTCATGGAAAATAAAAATAACTTATAAGTTATGTCTTTTCATACTTAATGTTTTATTCTTGTTATTTGGGGGGTTAGCCATAAAATTTTTAATTAAAGAAATAATGTTACTTAGCCATACATATTTATTTTAGGATATTTGAAAAATACAGAGATGAACAAATAGCTTTTTTGTTATACCTGTTTTTATGTAATAAAGACCACAGTTTAGGTTTACTCTACATACTGCTTTTTATACTTAGTAAGATAGCATAAACATTTCATCAGGTTGTTAAAACATTGTTACATATTTGAGAGCACAAAAGACTCCTGGTTAAAATACATGGGTGACCTTACATAGTATAATGACCCTTCGTGGCTGCAATATCAGGGATTGCCCCAGAAAGCTTAAGGTGCATCTCTGGACAGGTCTAAAGCCCCACTCACAGCCATGAAAGCTTAAGATGATTGCTGACGCGAGCTGCCATTTCTCAGACAGAGAGGTAGACAGCATGAGCTGAGAGAAACCACACTGGAGCTCATAAAACTGCAATTTTACAAGCAGCTGCTGAAAGGTGAAAGACTTAACATTATCAACTTCTTTATTTTATAAACAAAGAGAAACTAACTGAATCCATAAACAATAAAGTGCCTCAGACAAGCCCCATGCCATGGAAGTTCCTGGAAGGCCCAAAGTGTGGAAGACATCAAGGCGAATGCTCCGTCGTCTGTGTCTCCCTGTCTTTTCTTCCTCTGAAGCTCCTCCCACATCCCACATGGTTGCAGCAGAGCCGCTCCCCGCTATTGTGTCTGTCTCACAGGGTGGTGAGGCTCGAGCGGTTCCTAGAAGTAAAAACTCATGTAATCTATAAAGTGACCAAAAAAGACTAAGAATTTATTGATGATGATAATGATGACGATGTTGCGTATTTTTTCCTACCTTCTGAGAATGAGGTTATTCACATATTACAGGCAGTGAACAAACAGATCAAACACTTAAAGAGTTTACATTCTAGGGGAGAGACCAGCATGAGCCACAGAGAAATTAGAATAGAGTATGACAGCTCATAATCAGGAGGGGCAAATAGGCAGGAGTAAGGTATGATGGTCTGGAAGTGGGGTCGAATGTTCGGTGGTGTGGCCAGGGAAGGAAGCTGTGTGTGTATTTGAAGAAGAGCATTCCGGGTGGAGGGAACCAATGTCCTGAGGTAGGAATGTGCCTGCTGTTTGAGGACCAGCAGGGCAGCCAATGTGGCTGGGGCAGAGTGAGCAAGGGAGGGGAGATGAGGTGAGCCAGAGCACGATAGTGATCTGGATCATGTGGGCTCATGGAGGACATGACCAGAGGGTGGGGGATTCTGAGCAGAGAAGTGATATTACCTTACTTCCATTTTAAACAGAATCTCTCTGGCTGTACAGAGAATAGACTAAAGGGAAGTGAGGTGTGGGCAGGAAAGGGTTTAACTCAGCAGGCTGGGGTTGTCCAAACCCTGCATCTTCAACTCAAAAGGGCCCAGAGAAGCCCTTTTTAGGCTGGCTGGAGATAGTTTCTAAGCCATCAGAATACTCTGCTTGGTAAGAGTGTTGTCATGAGGCCTTGAGCCAGGCTGCAATTTTACCAGGTAAGAGGACTGGAATCTGAATATCTGGGGTCATTCATGCAAATGCTACACCCCCAGCCACAAGTGTTGTCACACATCACTGACAAGAGAATTAAGTATGTCTTGTGCAACTCTACTTGAAAGGCACACTTAGAAACTTTGCCTGTTCTCTTCTGCACCCCATGTGCTTTTTCCCTGTCTTGATTTCCATCTGCATGCCTTTGCTATAATAAACTGTGACATGAATATAACAGTTTTTCTGAGTCCTGTGAGTTCTTCTAGCAATTACTGATCCTGAGAATTGTCTTGGGGTCCCCAGCACATGGTGGAAGCTGTTGAGACTAGCTAGGAGGTGAATGCAGTAATCTATATGAGAGATTATGGTTGCTTGTCTATCATTATTTTATCTCATCAGGGTTCTGGGGATTTCTGCTAAACTTTTTGAAGCCCATTGGCAGGGGAAAGATACTTCTCATTAACGATGATCAACGTAATCCAGGATCTCTGTATTAAATGGCTAATTCTAGTCTGATCTACAAGTGAGTCCTTTCTGCTTTTTCCCCAGGGAAGAAGTTCTTGAGAAACTTGGCAACTCTAAAATGCCAAGAAAAATACCAAGATTTCTTGTTTCTCTGGTGGCGTGAGCCAGCAAGTCTGCATCCATCAGCAGCTGCAGTTGTAATGGAAGAGCTCAGAACAAGGAGAAGCCTGCACCACTTAGAACCACCTCTGATCTCTACCTGCCCAGGATGACCATTAGCCACCTTGTCATTTCCCAAAAGCATGGACAAGGCACTGACCTTGGGAGGGTCAGTGGAGGAAACTGGAGAATATGCAAAAAGAGATTCTTAAACTTCTATGTGAGTGAGGAAATGAGAACATTTCTACATTCTACATCACTTTACTTATTATAATTTCTCTTCTAGAATATTAACAGCAAACAATGGGGGCATAATAATGACCTGTGCCATAGAAGTATTTGAAATAAAATAAAATGGGTATTTGTAGATGAAACCCAAGCTTTTCTGCAAAGTGAATGTTCCATAGTAGGGCTTGGGGAAGAGGGTAGAGTATGCTCCACACAGCTGTGAAACTTTGGAGAACCTGGGGTTTTTATAGACAGGAGACTAAAGTTTTTTTTTCTAGGAGTTCAGTGTATGTTTAGAAGACAGAAGGCAGTTGCTGAAGCCTTTGGGAGCCATCTGCTTCCCAGGTTCTCTGACTGCCTGGATTATGATCCCTGTTACCTAAAAGGCAAGGGAGTAGGATTAGAAGCTACTCTGGGGAACTCAAACTTTTGTGCAGGAAAAGGCATGAGCCAAGAAATCAGCCAGGCTTTGGATCATATCCCATCTCCCTACTTACCAGGAGTGTGACCTTGGGCAAGTTATTGAGCATCTTTGAGTCTCAAAGTCTCCCATTTTCCATCATTAAATGTGGATTACATTACCTGCCTCCAAGCATCAGAGTATGAGATTTAAATAATATATGTCTGGCACCCAGCCTATAGCAGGCCTTAATAAATGTTCACTTCACATTTCTAGATATCCCATGTACTAATAAATAACATCAGTAATATTAGTATAATTGGAGGGAGGAAAGAAAACAAGGGACTTGTCCTGGTCAGGGGACAAATATATCTTTAAACTACTCTTGTGATTGAAGTTTCGTGAGGGAGGAACTCCTGTCTAGGAAAACTATAATTTCATAGTTGCTGTTCATGCTTTTGCCCTGCAGTAGAATTTTAGTGGTGCACGTCACCTGGCCTGTGGGGATTTATAGCTGATACTCTGATTGATAAGAACCATGCCAAACAACATGTAAAATACTTTAATATGTCCCTTGGTTTGTGCCAACAAAATTGTGGCTGGCTGGATGGAGTAGACCATTCTTTGTTTTAAGAGGACCTTAATAAGTTCTTGGCTCTGTGGAGTTAGACCCTTAAATTAGTGCGAGGTAGGAGGTCAACAGCTGGGCATGTAGGGAACTTATGGCTTGGAGAAAGTCAGCAGGGAGAAAGAGAGGCCACTGAGGAGCAGATGGTGCCCAAGGAAGCCTGATTCCTGAAAATTGCCCGTGGTGAGGAATGGCTGCTGGAAACTTTGGAAAGTGATGTCTAATAACCACGGTGAAGTTGTTGCCCGCAATAATCTCCACCCGTAAGTACAAACTTTTTGTAAATTTCACTACAACCTTACTTACACTTAACACAAAAAACCTTACCAACACTCTGAGGGAAATGCTTTGGAGTGATAGCTAATGTAGAGTGAAGGATACCAACAAGACAAAACCTAGAGCTGTATTACCAAACCGAATGCTGTGTAGACTTACCAGGAGACCAAGAGCCACCAGAAGTCTCCTGGGATATTGGAGGAGTGCCCCACGGAGGCTAGGATGAGGGCTTAAGTTGTTTTGTTAAGTTGTGTGAAGAGCAAGGGCCATCCCAAAAGTTCCTGACATTTGGATGAGAATTCTGGGGTCTTTTGCATAGAGAGTTTTGTTTTCTTAAGTGCACTTGGTCAAAATAAGTACATCACTTGCAAATGTCCTTTCCTCACATCTGCCTGTGTGAGTGAATGAGCTGTACCTGCTCCCAAGTCCAAAGGGTGTATTGCGGTAACCCAGGGGCTGTAGAGGCCAGCAGGCAGCCTGAATCAGCGCCTTGGTGACCCTTTGGGGGTCCTGAGGGCTAAAGTAAGGCAAGCATCTGTTTAGCACACAAAGGGCAGGTCTCCTTGCCTGTTTCTGACTAGCTTAAGGAGACATCTAAAAAGCAGGGACCGCTGAGTGCATTTGCGGAGTCTGCAGACTCTTGAAATCCTTTCGTGCCCAAGTAGAAATGTTTAACCCAGATGTTCCCATCCTGACCCTCAGTTTCCCATATCAGATTCCAGGAAAGTGTTTCAGATAGAGATATCAGTCAACTAGGGTAAAAGCATTCGTGAGCAAAAAGTAAAGTGTCACTAGTGGTTTTAGAACATGTGAAAGAGACACTCTAAAAAGTATTCAGAGCAAATGTGGAGACAGAATGGTGTCTTGCCACTGGCAGATTCCCCGTCTGGCAGCTGGAATCCATTTTGCAGATGCCCTGTCTCTGCGGGTTCAATAGGATATATGCTGCTCAGATGAAGAGAGACATGTGTCCACTCAGGGTAAAATAAGAAAAGATTCTTTACTTCATGGATTCCTGCTAAAACTTCACTGGCACATACATGAGACATGGATGTCAGGAATATTTTTGAATTTTTTTTTTGGCTCTTGCTCTCATCACTAACATACAAATTTCTGTGAAGGAAGTGCCATATTTTGCTTAAAAGCCATATCCTTTTCTATTCCAGGAAAAGAAATGTAAAAGGATATAAACCAAGCAGCCGTTTCTACTTGGGCCTCTTTGGCAGGGAAATAAAAGGGAAAGGAGCTGGGAAATATATTCTCTGGCTCAGGGTGAGATAGAGGAAGGATTCTTTAATAAAACATATGTCCTACTAAATCCTGCCTGGAAACAAAGAATGATATAAATAAGCCATGGCTTTCAGTTTCAAAATCCAGTAAATTATATTTATGGTTGTGCATTTGTCAAGATAAGTAGCTAATGGTAATCCAATAAGCAGAGAAGGGTAATAAAATGCACTAACACAGAGCAGAAGTCAGGCTTGGTGATGGGGACACTCTTTCATATTTGTGGTCCTAAAAGACCACTTCAAATGTCTTCAGACAGGGTGGATGGCCAGGCCAGGTTCAGGCGGCTGGGTAGAGAGTGGAGGAGAAAGGACATTCTTGTTCTGTTCATAGCTCTTTAACAATGGTAGAACACTTAACCATTTTCTACTTCTATCATAGTTGAAGTGATAGGTTTTATAAGAGGAAATCTATAGCAATACAGAGAAGAGAAATATTTCTAGCTCAGAGAGATTTTTTGGAAAGAAAAACTAGGGCAAGAACCAGCATCCTTTGGGAGAATACTGTACCTAGGCAGCAGAATAAACACTAAACACTTCTTCAGGCACTAAACTAAAATAGAAATCCTAGCAATTGTCGAGCTCCTATAATTTGCCCAGGACTGATTCTAACAGACTCCTTGAGATGTACATCTGTTATATTGTGACTGAGGATACAAGAATAGATAGAGCTCAAAACTCCTTTTCTGAGAGTCTCTGTTCTCCAGGTTAGCCCACCTTTCTCTGCCAGGATTTTATGGATATAGCAAGATTGCAGGGAGAAGGGTCACTGTGAAAGCAACTCTCAATAGTCCAATCTTTAAGTTGCTGGAAACATGAATGAACAATCCTGCTATAGATAATAAAGAACATTCC
Source organism: Manis javanica (assembly GCF_040802235.1). NCBI lineage: Eukaryota > Metazoa > Chordata > Mammalia > Pholidota > Manidae > Manis > Manis javanica. The sequence goes on from NC_133157.1 coordinate 81,065,916, forward strand.
ATTAAGTCCAATCTTTGGATTTACATTGGGCTGGTGGGTAAGGAACACCTATATCTAGACCTTTATATCTGAGCCTCAGGCTGAAACTTGCAATTCCACGGGGAAAGCATTATTGTCCATTTTGACTTGAAGAGGTTGGCTTCACGGTGAGGCCAAGGCAGGGCTTGAGATCATCTCTGTTTGAGCCCTTGTCACCCATCTACGCATGAGGGCTGAGAGCCCCAGGCTCCCACTGAGCCAACACACACATCTCTAATGAAGGGAGCACATGGCTGGACACTTTTACAAAGAACTCCCAAAGCAGCCTGAAATTCTCTAGTTTCTCAACTTCCTTTTGCATGGACTGAGTTATTTTTCTAGAAAATTCTAAAAATATACAGACTTAACTTTGTTGTTCAGGGTGATTTAGTGCAGTTTTCAGAGAACGGTCAGGACAAGTAGAAAGTATTTTGTGTTTGCTGTCAAACCTACCTGGGTTCAAATTCTTTCTCAGTAACTGGGATCTTGTACAAGTTGCTTAAATACTTTGAGCTTCAGATTTTTCATCTGTGAAGGAGAGAAAATGATACTTACAGGGCAGGATGGTGGTGTGGCAAAAATGCAACATATTGAATATATTCATTTAATAAGAGCTATAAGCTGTTCTGTAACCAGACTGCAAATACTAAATAGACAACAATGATCTTATACCTGAAGTCTTCCCGAAATGGTTAGTTAAGGCCCAGTTTGCAGGACTTTATCATAAGTAAAATAAATATCCAGCACTATAGTTCACGAAGTGTTTTCACATTTATTATTTCATATAATTCTCCCAATCAGAAAGTTTGATTTTATGATTATCTCCACTTCAGAGATGAAGAAGCAGACTTAGAGAGACTAAACTACCCAATGCCACAAAGTGTGTAAAGTGGAAAATATGAGTGTCCATGATGCCAGGTTGACTACTTTACTTATTACTATATCAGTGTTCAAATTTATAGACACCCTCATTCTTTAAATAAACATTTATTATATTGTAGCAGGCTCTGAGGTAGGTGCTGAGAACAGAGCAGAAGAAGAAAGTTACAGCCCCTGCCTTCCAGGACTTTATATTCCTACAAGGAACACAGGCATTCAACAACTACACTGGAAAATGAATAAACTGATTAAAAATGGGCAAGAGATCAGAAAAGACACCTCACCAAAGATGAACAGATGGCACATAAACATGAAAAGAGGCTTAGCTTCATATGTCATAGGATATGCAAATTAAAGCAAGATACCACTATACACCTATTAGAATGTCCAAAATCCAAAATACTGACACTACCAAATGCTGGCAAGGATGTGGAGTAACAGGAACTCTCACTCACTGATGGTGGAAATACAGAATAGTACAGTCACTTGGGAAGCAGGCTTGCTGGTTTCTGACCAAAAAAACAGACTCTTACCATATGATCAAGCAATTGTGCTCCCTTGTATTTACCAAGATAAATCAGAAACTTATGTTTTCATGAAAACCTGCATGCACATGTTTTAGCTTTAGTCATAACTGCCCAAAGCAACCAAGATGTCCTTCATTAGGTAAATGGATAATCTGTTGCACTCATACAATGGAATAGTACTCAGCACTAAAAAGAAATGAGCTAACAAGCCATGAAAAGATATTCAAGAAATTTAAATGTATATTAATAAGCAACAGAAGTCAATCTGAAAAGGGTACATACTGTCTGATTCCAACTATGTGACATTCTGGAAAAGACAGAACTATAGAGACAGTAAAAGGATCAGTGGTTTCCAGGAATTAATGGGAGGGAGGGATGAATAGGTGCACAGAAGATCTTTAGGGCAATGAAACTACTCTGTATGACACTATAATGGATATATGCCATTATGTATTTCTTAAAACCCAAAGAATTTACAACACTAAGAGTGAACCCCAGTGTAATCTATGAACTTGGGTGGATAGCAGTGTGTCAATGTAGGCTCATCAATAGTATCAAATGTATCACTGTGGTGTCAGTGTGATAGTGGGGGAAGTTGTGCACCTGTAGGGGCAGGGAACATATAGAAATTCTCTATACCTTCTGTCCAATTTTTCTGTGAGCCTGAATTTGCTTTAAAAAACAGATGTATTTTTTAGAAAAGAAAACTATACTGTGGAAAATGCAATGAAAAGTTATGAAGGAAATTTAGCTGTTGAATGTGGTCTGGAAGAATCAGGGAAGCAGTTTGTAGTAAGTGATCTTTGAGCTGAAATCTGAAGCATAAATAATAGAAATATCAATTGTGCTAAACGCATTAACTTGACAAACTGAAGCAATCCTAAGGACAACACGAACTTGCTAAAGGACAATAAGTGGAATCCACTTATGACTGCAATCATACACGACCAATAATACTTGTAATGATTAGTCCTCTTGTGTGAAGTGTGTCTCAGATCGGGGAAAAGAAACCATGGGAAGGGGCCAGATATTGTCCTGGAAACAGAAACGCCAAGAACTGATGGTACGGGGTTTCCCATATGTGAGAACAGCCAGTATCCAGTGAGTAGCCTTCCGTGGAAGTTGACATCTGGTATCCATTTGTTAATTCTAGGTTTGAAGAAAAGCAGGATAATGAGAAATACTTCTATGTTCTGGGAAAATATTGAGTGGAAGAGCTCTTAGTGCTTCTTAAATATTGGTCCATTACTTCTAACATTTAGTTCAAGCTTGCGCTCTCCATTTAAAGAATGGATGAGAGAGGGTGGGACAAAATCTAGATCCAATAATTTCAAAGTGTGGAAGATCAAAGACAGTGTTTTGCTTGAACAGGAGAAAAGGGCTCTTCCATCATTGAAAGGACATCGTTTGTGTGTTTGGGGAGAAAAAGGATAAAACGTGTATTGAGGAGGAGATGGGAGGTGGAGAACATTCAGTAGATAACTGCAACTGTATTGCCTATCTTAGTGGAGAACTAGCACCCAGGAAGAATAGCTATATAGCTACCTGTATATTTACATAGCAAAGATTATATCAAACAGAGCTGGATTTAGGTCCCAGCTCTACCATGTACTAGCTACAGAACTTTAGGCACCTGCCTGAGTCTCTATACAACTCAGTCTCCTCACTATAAAATGGGAAGGTTACCAGGACCTCCCTCAAGGGTTTATGGAGGGATTGAGTACTTTAATGTCCATAGAGTTATGATCCCAGTGTCTAGCACATAATAGCCACTCAACTAATATTAGTTGTATTATTATTATTTTTTATCAATTGAGTAGCTTCCCCAGCATAACAGGCCTGCTATACAGCAATCCTGTTAATCTTTGATACCCTTTGGACAGCAAAAGTTTTAAGTGCTGGGAGAAGGTAAGTATCCTTTGGAGAGGCAAACATCAGACAATGGTTTCCTGTCTCTGCCGAGCTCCAGTTTGGCTTCCAGGTGATCTTGGCACCTAGATAATCCTGCAATGCTGAGACGTGCCTAAGCCTTCATTCCCATTATCCCATTGCAGCAGCATGGGTGACCGACCCATGGGATGCATCAGAAGGGCTGGCCAGCACGCCAACCTCTCACCTGTGTCATATGCCCATCCAGTCCTGTGTGCTTGGAGAAAACTCAAGCCACATCTATTGTCTCCATTGTCGTGATATCTGAGGATACTTCCCATTGTGCTCATAAAGAATGGCACAAAATTCCACCAATTACTCTTTGTATGACCTCAACCAAATTACTTAAGCAAACTTAGCTTCCAATCCCTCCTCTCTACAAATAGCACTGGGAATACCATCTCAATGCCAGCGCAGGCAGGAGTCAGACGATCCACTCAGGCTGGGTGACTGGGGCAATCTCAATAAAGAGATTATTTACAGGGTGTGAACAGGGTTTGGGGAAACCAGCAAGGGCTGGCAGTGGAGAGCCAGGGGACTTGGGGAAGGATTGGTTGTCAGAACCCAGAGAGGGTGACTTTGCAGAGAGGGCCATCTGACAACTGCTGTGGCCTTTGGTAGAGAGATACCACCAACCCTCAGCAAGACACAGGAATGGACCAGAAGAGTAAATTAACTCCTTTTCTCCTGCCTCCTTTCCTATCAGTATTAAACTATGGCCAAACTCAAGGGGCACTCCTAGAACAGGGAGCCTATTGAGGTGCTTCAAACAGACCAGCTTCCTGGGGGCGCAGAACGAAGTGAGAGTGGGTCTGGGGTAGGAGGAGTGGGGTAGAGCAGAACAGGCCCAGAAAAGAAACTGGTCAGTAGACTCCCATTCCTCCAAGCTCCCCCGACTCTCCTGTTCTCCCGGAGAAATCCACAGTCCTGCAGCCACAGTCCTTGTTCCATGCTCAGATCAGATGTCAACGCACACACCTGCACATGCACATAATTAATGCTCCTGCACAGCAGGCTTTCTATTTCTGTGTTTTTGATTTTTCAGTGTTGGCTTTAGTACTTATTCACTCTGCATTTCTTAATGGACTTCTTAGCAACCAAACTTCAGCCTGTCCTTCCCAAAGCTTAACTGACACAAGGGATACTGTCTACACCAAATCAGTGGTTAATTTCTAATTATGTTGCCTGGTTGGAGGAATAAACGTGTCTTTTTGACACGTTTGGCAAAAGGATGAAATATTCTTATAGAAAAAGAAGGGATGACTCAGGGGCGTAGTGTCCAAAAGGATTTAAGAGCCACATAAAATGGAACAAATTTCCAGACAGCTTGATCTTTGGAAGGAGGGCTTTCTTAGTTTACAAACAGCAGGCATCTGTTAGTCAGCCCAGCAACAAGCCTCTGCTCTCTGGCCAGCCGGTTTCATTAAATTAGTCTTAAAGACAACCAATAAAAGGTGCCAATCATTCTACTTAACTATGTGGCTAACCATCCATTATTAATCAGAGCACATATTTCTGGAAGAGTAAATGGGGTCTCAAAGATCTGAGCTTGATAAGCCCCATAATACAATAACTCCCATGCTTGGTCTCATGTGATAAATGCAATGAGTGAGCAGAGCTGCACAGAAAAGATGGATGTTCTCTCTGTGCTCTCAATCCTCTTTCCCTCCTCCCCTGTGGTTTAGCACTACAAAAAATGCTAAATGGATGTATTCTTTTATATAAGAAATAATCAAATAAATCTTTGTTTTTAAATGGTCATTTGCAAGAGGCTAAACCTTGGTAGCCTGCAAAAATCAAGAGAAGGAAGTTTGCTGAGTGTTTTAGTTGTGTCACAGTTAAGCCATCTTCCCTTTAATAGGAAGGTATTTCTGGTAGGACTAAGTGCTGCAATTAGATTGGAAATTTAGGACATCATTAAAATTATGTTCTGATGGGATTGAAAAGTGTCTTATGGGCCATGTGATGTTTTGGTCAAAAGCATATTTTGAAATGCAGGCAAAAAAGCAAAATTCTGGTCTCCCATGTAGCTAAATATCTACACATCACAAGATGAGACATTTTGCAAACTTAACTAACAACCTCAAAGAGCATGATCTGGGGCACATCCCACAGAGACACACTGTCTTGTCTTCATGTCTGCTCAATAGTAAACTCTGAATGGCACAACTTTATTAGCATAATCTGGGTCTCTTGGTCCAGGGGCCTCAACTTGCCTTACAAACATTAACGTGCTAAATCCCAGCAAGAACCTGAGGAGGCTGGTAGGCTCCCATTCATGTCATTTCAGGTGAATTCACAGATAACTGCATATTTAGTCACTGCTTCAGAGCCAGGGAAAGTGAGTTCTTCCTCCAATCCCAACACGGGCATCAAGGTATTTTCCCCAGGACATCAGCAGTGCCTCTGATGGGCATGTGCAGTGCACACAAACAGGATACTGAATGTCCAGTGGGCTCTGACCCTTGAGAAATAAGCAGAGTGAGCTGAAGTAGTGACAGGCAGTCCCTACAGAATGAAGGTCACAGGCGTGGCTGCGCATCAAGCCACCCAGGGAGCTTCAGCCATTTGCCTGGCTCTCCTTCAGGAGTTCTGATTCAATTGGTCTGTGGAGATTTTTAAGCACAAGAGGTGATTCTAAGATGGAGTCAAGGTTGAGAACCACTCCTAAAGTCCTAAGTTTCACTGAGAACCACACCTTTCATGCATGTTTGTTTGGGAATATCCTGTTTTGCTAGCGATCCACAGACTTTAGTCCTCTGGAATTTTAAAGAAGTTATTTGATCCAACCTTTACGATGGTTTCATTTATGTCTGACAACTGTGTGCCTTACACTCGGAGTTGTGCCCTAGTGTTTTCACACTTAAAAAGTAAAATAGAATTGAAAAAATCAGGGCATCATGTATAATAAGAGAATTGTTTTGTAAAATGTTGGTTTGTATGTGTAAGCTTGCACTGGGTCCAGATGTAAAATGTAAAATGTTTATCTTAATGAAGCTCATGGTCAAAAGAATTATATAAAACTTGGCCCTTTAATGTTAATACTGACCCCAGATGTGGGATGCACCTCTTGTGTTTGGAACTAGGAATCTGGAGCTCTGAAAGCTTTCACACCTTTCTCTGGGTCACCCAGATACACCAAGTAGTGACTCAGAGTTCAAGTCCATGCCTGTGTGTCTGAGCTCCCTGTTACACAGGATGCCTTCCCATCATCCAACATGCAGGGTCCCACCAATGTCATTGGCATATCTTCAAGTGTCCTGTCACCCTGAAGCCCAAAATGAGGAAAGAAGATGTGGAATATGTCTCCACCATAACAATTAAAGACATGTTCCCATTTGTGACAACATGAATGGACCTATAGGGTATTATGTTAAGTGAAATAAGTCAGACAGAGAAAGACAAATACTATGATTTCATTTGTACATGGGACCTAAAAAGAATAAAATTAATGAACAAGCAAACAAAACAGAAATAGACTCACAAACATAGAGAACAAACTGGTGCCTGCCTGGTATGGTGGGGGATGGGTGAAGTAGAATGGGAAAAAGAGGTACAAACTTCTAATTATAAAATAAGTAAGTCATGGGGATGAAAAGCACAACATGGGGAATGTAGCTGATAATTTTATAATAGCTTTGTATGGTGGCAGATGGTAACTACACTTATTGTGGTAAACATTTCATACGCATGTGGTTGTCAAATCACTGTGTTGTACACCCGAAACCAATATGGTATTGTACATCAACTATACATCAATTAAAATAAAAACTAGAAAGACCCCCAACTAACAGAATGAGATTTTTTTTTTAAATCTAAAGCCCTTTCCATTCAACCAAGTGGAGAAGGCTCCCCTGCTCCCACGCCAGAGCTTCTCAGCCTCAGACTGGGACGTCTTCCTGTGCTGAAGCTGGTTCCTCTTCCAACTAGCAAGTGGGAGTGGAAGGGCACCTTACATAGTCCTGCCTGTAATAACCCCATATGCTCTGGAAATGATACCTGGAGTATCCTCAAGGGGAACAGATCCACAAAATACTCCCTTGGTAACAGCACATTCCCTCTGAAGAAGCTTAAGTTCCCCTAAAACAGATGCAGACCCAAATGGTTGTGAGCTCTGAGTGTACTAAGAAGGGCTGAGCTTTTTTTTTCAGTAAACTTTCTTACTGAAGTATGACACACATAGAGAAAAGAGCATAAACACAGGGGAACAGCACAATGAACTTCTACAAGCTGAACACACCCAGATCATGAATGCAGCCCAACACCCCCAAATACCCTCACATTCTCCCTTCTGGTACTATCCCCCCTCACTTATAAACCATAATTTTTTTACTATTTTGATTTTTTTTTTAATAAATGGTATTATACTCCATTTTCTCCTTTGTGTTCGTCTTCACATTTAACATGGTATTTGTGAGTGTCATCCATATTATTGTGTGGTTATGGTTTGCTCATTTCCACTGATATTTAATATTCTCCAGTATTATTATAGAGTTGATTAATTCATTCTTCTACTATGACCACTTGGATATTTTCCAGATTGTGGCTATGAACAATTCAGTGCTACTATGAATATTCTATTAGACATCTTTTGGTGAACACATGTTTGCATTTTTGTTAGTTACTTATTAGGAGTGAAATTGTTGGATCAAAGGTATGCATATGTTCAGTTTTAATGGTTCCTACAAGAGAACTTTCCAGTGTTGTACATTTTATCTTTCCACCAAACAGTATTAGGAAACTTCCAATTGCTTCATATCTTCACCAAAATTTGATATTTTCTGTCTTTTTCATTCTAGCCATCCTGAGGTAGGAGTGGTGTGTCTCTTTCTGTTTACTGTTTATCTTACATTTCTTTTTCTAAATCAATTTCACTGAGGTATAATTTACATATAAGAAATTATATCCATTTATATTATACAATTTGGTCACCTTTGACAGGTGTGTACACCCATAAAGTCAGTGTCACAATAAATACGCAGAATATTTCCATATCCAAATATTCCTCATGAGCATTTCACATTTTCTAAAAGAGATGCTGGAAGAGAAAAGGGTTTCCCTTCCTGGTTTCAGGGCTTGCTCACATGTCTCTGTTTCTACAGTGCTAAGTTCCTGCAGAGCATAATTTTCTCCAGACCTTGCCTAGAGCAGCTGTGGCAGGAGACCTAGACAGCATAGCATTAATTGCATTGATTGTATTTAATTTTAGTTGATTTAAACTGTAATGCCAATATTCACATATGGTCAGTGGCTACCATATTGTAGAGTGCAGGTTTAGATTGTACCAGAAGTTTATTTCAGGATTGCTGCATGCTTCAGTCACATGGACATCTACTCCCATTACACAAATGAATTTCGTGGACTATTTCTTAGGAGCAGATTCTTCACTTATTCTGAATATTTCAATAGAAAGTAAAAAAACAAACCATATATTCAAATAATCTCCTTTACCAAATTTTAGTGATAACATACCTGTGGCAAGTCCTTGATCCTTTCTGAGATATCTCTTTAAGCTTCAAAGTCTGGAAACTAAACAGACGCTTATTGGAATTTCATCTCTGGATCTTCCCATCTGTGTGACAGAGAACAAACCTAACAACCTTTCTGAACTTCAGCTTCCTCACCCACATAACTGGGGTATGAGATCTAGTTCATGAATGTCTGACATCCTAGACACTCAGTAAATATGAGTTACTGACCACACTCCCTTGATCTAATGCTAATAAGCACCCCCACCCCAAAAGGATTTCATTGTCATGCAAACCCTTTGAAAAGGACAGAGAATTACAAAGAATGTGAAATGTTATTCCCTGAGTTAGTGTGAGTAGGAGAAGAAATAGTAATTTCCATAGCTGAGGGCTCTGAAATAAAAATCTGTATCAGTCTATGGTGAGTCTTTATCTCACCCAACTGTTAAGAAATACTTTTGCTGTTCAGAGCTGTTCAGAAGAGTGTCTGCTCTCTTGCCAGGAGAAGCAGCAGCCACAGAAAGAAGCAGACTTGGGTCAGATCCCCATGGACCACGTTTCTTTCTCCCTTGCCATGGCCCTTCACTCCCAGGAGGCCCTGGTCAAGGATCTGTTTGTGAAAATCTCATGGTAAGTTCAGTCTCAGGAGTGGGAGTGGGGTGTATAGTTTATACTGGGGAGAAAGGGTCCAAGAGTGGTGACTGTCCTCAGCAGCAGGTCCTAACCAGGTGCAGAGGAAAGAGGCTGCAGGCAGGTCCCAAGGTGAGTGGGCTAAGACAGGGAGGAGGTGGAAAATGGAGCATAGAAAGCCAGGTGTTGGTTGGGTACTCCATTGACAATACTGCTCACCACTGCTTACTGATGCTCAATAAGTCCAGGAATTCTTAAAGCATTTAAGCCTCATAATGATAAATAGTATTGCTGACACACTTTGCAGATGATAAAGCTAAAGTTCAGAAATAAAGAATAACTTACCTGGGGCCACATAGCTAGCTGAGCTTTGGGCCCAGGTCACTGTGGCTCTGTTATGTATGCCCATGGCTGTATAATTCATCCCTACTTCCACATAGTTTCCTACTTAATCCTATCAGAAACTCTGTAAGGTAAATATTAATGCCTTTTATAGATGGGAAACAGACTTCAGAGTTGAAATAACATTTACCAAATTCATAGATCTGGAATTCTGTTAGTGGAACTAGCATTTGGACCTAGTTCTCTTGACTCTATATCTAGGACATTCCATCACATTATATAGTAATTCTGAAGATAATAATAACCAATCGTTAAGGACTTACTGTGTGCCATGCATTATTCTATACGTTCTACATGTAGAACTCATTTTAGCCTCATTAAAAAAAGGCATAAAGTATCTTTGCACTATCATCCCCATTTACAGAGAATGCAACAGAGGCATAGAATGGTTAAGCACTTGGCAAAGGTGCTTGGTAAACAGAGACGTTGGGATTTGAACCTAAGCAACATGGCTCCAGAGTCACTTTTTCATCACTATGTTAGAGCCAATTGCAGTGTCAGGATGTTCGGTCCCAGGAGTGGGAGTGAAGTGTATAGTTTATACTGGGGAGAAGGGGTCCAAGAGTGGTGACTATCCTCAGCAGCAGGTCCTAACTAGGTGCAGGGGAAAGAGACTGCAGGCAGGTCCCAAGGGTGGGTGGGATAAGACAGGGAGGAGGTGGAAAATGGAGCATAGTGAGCCAGCTGTTGGTTGAGCGCTTCATTGATGATACCGCTCACCACTGCTTATTGATGCTCAATAAATCCAGGAATTCCTAAAGCATTTAAGCCTCATAATGATAAATAGTATTGCTATTAACTAATAAACCTTAGTGAATATTATACAAACTATTATACAAATAGGTGGGACAGCATCCAGGACTAGGTGAATGCATCTCAGCAGGGTCAAAAGTCACAGAGTGAAAAGAACATTTGCAGAAAGGAATTAAAAAGAGAACAATTGCAGGTGACAGGCCTTTGAAAAGAGCAGCAAGTTGGTTAGTCAAGAGGGATTGTCAAGGTTCTTTATGGTCCACAGAATTGCTTTGCTTTAATTTTAACACACAAAACTGACCATGCTCTATCCATAGTGGAAATCACCCAAGTCCAGAATTGACATGAGAAGTTGATTTATTTTTATTGTTCATTATAGCAATTCAGTGCAATTTATTTAGGACCACTGACTCTCACTCAGAGGGAAACTCATAACACAAACACATTAATCTTGGGAGACAGTATCTTGGATACCAGCAGTTTGGATAATTAGATTGTTACTCTCAGCATGCGTGGTCTGTTCATAAGCAACAAAGAAGCTTATCAGATTCTAATAAACCTTAGTGAATATTATACAAACTACTGTACACAAAGAAATTCACAGTTTTCAAAGAAAATTCCGTAACTTAGGCTCTTCTTTGGCCATGGGGAAGTTCCCCATAGCAAAAGCTCAATACATATTTTCCTTTTATAATTAAAAGGGTGTTTCTCTCAATAGCCTCACTAGAACATTTCTCCTTGATTCCCTAAACATTCTTCATTAAGGAAAATTTGAAATTAAAAAACAGGGGCAGTGTGACCTTGAAATCATCTGGGCTTAGATCCAAAGACAAGACCCATTAAATATGTTGGTAAGTTTCTACTGATTAGTGTACGTTGAAACCTTCAGATACCCAGTTACTTTTAGCCAATAATGTCCCATCAACATCTCTGAGTTCAAAGACATTCAAGTACCTTAAAAGAAAGTTTCAATTAATGAAGGGGGCTTGACCCTCAAGCTTAAGCCACTTTCCTAGTTGGATATGATGAAGCTCCTGAAATTGATAACCCTCCTGTGACATCCCCTGGCCAACCCCAAGATGTGGCTCTATCTTTGACATGCTCAGGTAAAGATGCTCAAAGAAAGTGACTAAGCCAGGACAGTCAAGCACGCAGGGGTATCACCACCAACAGCTGTTGTATATCAAAGATGCTGGGAGTGATGTCTCCCTCTTGGATACCTCACCCTCTCACCTGGATTCTACACTGTTGAGTTCCAGTCCACTACGTGTGTGTGTGTGTGTGTGTGTGTGTGTGTGTGTGTGTGTGTGTGTGAATATGACCCAGACTTTTAATTCTTGTGAGTTACCATCCTCTCTCTCCAGTGACCTAAATCATTGCCCTGACCACCACGGACATCACCTATCCCTGACCTCAGACAGTTGCCCAGTAGGTGTAGAATTCTAGGTTGCTTTGATTGACTGTCATGTCTATCCGATTCAGTTGCTTTTTTTACACAGTGTTCCATGGACCAGGAATCTCTGCAAAATCCTGTGGCCCCAAAGATTTGCCTCAAGTGTTGTCTTTTGGAGGCAAGGAAGGTCAAGCAGGTAAGACTCCAAGCCCTACCCAGACTTAGCCTCAACCAGGTCCATTTCTAATGAACTGTTCTAGATTGTGCTTGAACAAAAGGATCCTGATGCTACAATGAAATGCATGACAACGCTGACCTCAGGAAAATGGCAAGCCTTGAAGGGGTTAAGGCTATCTTCCATGCTCCTCCTGGAAGTATCTCTCTCAGGCTTCCACCCTTTTCCTTGTGCATTTAATCCAAAGATAAGGGATATTAACTTTCCTCTTATCATATGTGTCATCATTGTTATATGTGTCATTATCATTTCTAGAAGGCACCTCTCATTTTCCGTTTGCCTTTCTGCCTCTGTTTGAGACACCCCAAGCTGGAAGGCTAGCCTTCTGTCAAAAATCTTTCTCCTGGTAGGGAAGTTCCTCCTTGGTGTTGCTTCTGCATGATGCACATATATCCCTGTTCTAAACACAAAGTATGTGTATGACAAACACTGATACTCAACCCAAGGTGGAACAAGATGTTAATCAGCTCTGTGATTTTATACCTGCACCAAATTCAACTTAGGTATACAGGCTTGGAGCCTACTGGGAGCCATTGGGAGTTCAGAATTTTGGCAGTGGTCCTGTCCTTCAAGCCATAATCCCCCTGTGGCTGACCCATCTGGCTACTGTCACCCTCATCTTAAGTGTTGGGAGACTTAAGGACTCAATTTTGCTTAAATAATGTAGCTCTTCAACTCTATGTGCTTCCTTTTCCTAACCTTTAAGAAAGGTATGATGACAGTCAACTTGCAAGTTTATTGTAAGAATTAGTGGAGATGATGTATCAAATAGGATCTTCACATCATAGGCATTTTAAGAAATCACTGCCCCTTCGCTGTGCACAGCAAACTTCCCTCTTGACTTAGAGCTATTACAGGGCGAGGAGTGGACCTTAATAACAATGAATGTACATACATTATTTATTGAGGGTTTACTGTATGCAGGGTGCTGTTTGCAGCACTTTACATTTCCTATCTCATTTAATTCATGCAAAAACTTGTGTGAGAGGTTCCATTTATTAGCCTGTTTTGAAAATGAGAACACAGATGAGCAGAAAGGTTATGTAATTTGCCCAAGATTACACAAATAGTAAAGTTGGGGTTCAGTCCAGGTTGGGTGTCTCCTGAACCCAAGCACTTACATATTGCCTTTAGTGATTGATTATTAAATATTTGTTGTGTGTTGAAGGTTCAGCCCAACATACTGCTTCCTTGCTAAGACTGCTCCAGCCCACAGTGCTTTCTCCTACCTCTGGTCTCCCCATAGCACTGCCATGTTTCTCATTAAGAGTCTAATCATTTTCATACTCAATGCTTTTTTGTGCCTCCTACCCCACCCACCCCAACTAAATTGTAAGCTTCTGGCCTGACTTTCAGTCGCTACTAAATAAAAATGTACCAACTGGGTGATGAGTGACATGACTGCCACTTACTAGGAAATCTACAAGTCTTAGTAGTCATGATGAAAACAATAGCATTCTTCCATCGAGCCATCAAACTACCTACAATGTCTTAGAGAAGCCAAGAAAAATTATGAACCTTAAAATGCTTAAAAAATATTTTATTGCTTGGTCTCCTCTCTAGCATAACCCTTTTCCTCTTATTGACTTTGAGCTATTTTACAACCTTGCATTTTGGCAAACACTGATAATAATGCAAATTATTCTTGTCTGTAGAAATGCAAATAATCAATCATAATTGATTATTACCCTGTGGACAGTACAGTTTTATATTTATTTGAAAGTTTATTTCATTATCCCTTACTACACATATCACCCTTTACTACACACATATTTATCATTCTTCAAATTCTCCTTTGAACCTGTTACATCTTACTCATTCCCTCATTAATTCATGTATTAAATAAAGACTCTGATATGTGTTCATTTTATATTTCTATGAGTGAGATTCAGGATTTTACCTGTTTTTAAAAACTATCTTTTTATGGACATCATAAAGTCCTCAAAATGAAGCATGTCTATCTGAAGTCCAACATGAGAGGGTGAATCTCTAAAAACAAATCCAGATTTTACCCCTTAGCTATAAATTCCTAGAGTGCCTTTTCATTTTGGAGATTTCTTTTTGTTTTAATTGAGATATTATTTACATACCCTAAAATTCACCATTTTAAAACACACAAGCCAGTGATTTTTAGTATATTTACATAGCTGTGCAATGACCACCACTCTCTGATTCCAGGTCAATATCATCACCCCAGAGAGAGACCCCATACCCATTAGCAGTCAGTCCCTATCCCCATCATCCTCCCATCCCAATCCCAGGCAACCACTGCTCTGCTTTATATCTCTATATATTTGCCTTATCTGCATTGCACATTTCATTTAAATGGAATCATACAATATGAGCTTTTTGTGTCTGGCTGTTACACTTAGCATAATGTTTACAAGATTCATCCATGTGGTAACATGTATTGGTACTTCATTCCTTTTAATGGATGAATAATATTCCATTATATGGCTATATCACATTTTGTTTATCCATTCATCTGTTAACGGACATTTGGGTTGCTTTCATTTTTTTGGCTGTTATGAATAACATTGATATGAGCATTCATCTAAGTTTTTTGTGGACATACGTTTTCAGTTCTCTTGTGTATATACCTAGGAGTGAAATTGCTGTGTCACATGGTAACTTTATGATTAATTTTTTTAGCAACTGCAAGATATTTTTCTTAAAAGTATCTGCCCTACCAGCAATGTAGGAGTGTTTCAGTTCTCTACCTCCTCACGGAGGAGATTTCTTTTTGCAATAATAAAAGGAAAACATCTGAGAAAGCAAAGCCCTGGAAGTAGATAAGGTAACCTTCACATGCTTACCATGACACACATCTCACAGGTCACCTTAGAAAATGTTGTCCTGCCTCAAGACACGGGGCTCTGCTGGCCTTCTCTCAAGGAGTCCTCTTCCCCTGCACGCTGCAGCCCCATGGGTGACACAATATGCAGCTGAATATCAGAACTTGCATTTTCTCATTGATAGTCTGGCCTGACTCATGGAGGAAGGCTGGGTGATTTTATACCTGCACCAAATTCAACTTACATATCCAGGCTTGGAGCCTACTGGGAGCCATTGGGAGCTCAGAATATTAGCGGTGGTCCTGTCCTTCAAGCCATAATCCCCCTATGGCTAACCCGCTGGCTACTGTTACCCTCATCTTAAGTTTGGGAGCCTTAGGACTCAATTTTGCTTAAATAATGTAACTCTGTATGCCAGCACAGAGCTTAAACCCAGGCCAGGTACTGAGAAAATCGCTCTGAAAACAAATATGAGTCCTAATAGCATAAGAAACTATACAACCTGCACCCAGACCCTTCTGCAGACAATTTGCCAGTGCCCGTACCATTACTGAGCATGATAAGTGTGAGAATGAAAGGAGAGAAACGCGTTGTAGGCTGGTCAGGATGTTTGTGAGCTCTGGTGTTATGTTTTGACTGCCTCTTCCAGGGCTTAAGCAGTGAGTGACATGAGTAATGGAGCATTTCAGGCTTCTCACACCCACCTGAGCGTCTTCCCAGTGCTAAACGGGTTTCAGCGCGCCTGTGGGGGATGGCAAAGGGGTTTGTTCCTTGCAGGCTGAGCTTTGCTGTGGTTTCACACCAGGCCTCTCAACTGTACCCTTTAAAGTTTCATCACTCCCAACCAGCTGTTATTTCACTGCCTGTGGTTTTCTGTCTAACAATCTATAAGAAGATTAATAGTTCTATGGCTAATGTGATCATGATTTTTAACACAAGATCGCAGCCAGTTCCATGTGGGCAATGATAGAATTTTCTTATAGGCTGAGGAATCTGGAGGATCTTGGAAAACTGAAGATGGCCTCCTCAGAATGTGGGTTCTCATGTGTTTTTGTTTCTTTGTTTTGTGAGAGGATAATAATAAGGGGAGCTGGTGCCCCTGTGCAGATTCCCTCAGCACAACAATGACTTCACACCAGTTCTGGCAGATTAGTTCCCCTCAGGCCTTTTGAAGGCTGTGTCTTTTGAGATGAAGAAACAAAAGAATTCATTTAGAGCAGTGCTTTTGTGCAGGGAGAGCAAAGGACAGCTGTTTGCATATTGTTTTTTCTAGCTACACCCATTCCTAAATTATTTCATGATTCTCTAATATACAAGCTCCTTTGCAGACTGGTCCAATGGATCCAATAGTGACTGCTATGGATGTCCCCATCTCTGGGTGATGTAGTCTCTGAGCCAGAGCCTGAGCTCTCTTCCTGAGTTCTGCCACTGGACTCTGTTGCCATTCCCTGTGGAACCCCTTTCTGCTCTTGGGAACTGCTTTTTGGAGTCATCATCTCACTGTGCATGTTCAGGCCCCTTAGTTAATTTTTAAAGGAAAGGGATAAAGTAATAAATACTCATTGGATATCTGCCTTTGTATATTTGACCTCATTTAATCTCAAGAAATAGGAATTACAATCCCCACTTTACAGATGAGGAAACTGAGGTGTCACAGAACTTGTGTCATTTGTCCAAAGTCACGTAGCTCATGGCCAAGCTTGGATTCAAACCCCAGTTTGGGTGATTCCAAATCTTAGGCTTGATCTACCAAATTATATCTGGGACAAACACTACAGAGATGATCTGCCATGTGTCTTAGCCTTCTCACTGTAGCACTGTATCTTTTTCTGTTAAACACTCAAGGTTTATGTTGCTGAGGAAGGCTCTCTGACAGATATATATGGTCATATCCTTGGACCTTAGAAGCCATGCATAATATATCAGGTCATGTCAGGTCAATATGAGATCAGTACTATAAGATCATAAATGAAGACATAATTTTAAAGCCTAAACTAGCTTGTCATAAGCACATCTTTCTATTTCCAACTAGGTTCTAACCAAACCATATTAGGTTACATTAAGCCTTACATGTATGGGAAAACCAATTTTCCCCTAAACCAATTAACTGGGTCATCTTTCACAATTATTGCTGTAATCAAGCTAATGTGTTATTAAGAAGACTGAAATAATTGTTTCTGATCTGGTTACTTTGGTCAATGAATAATTGAATTGAGTGACCATTAGGGAAAATTTAATCCATTGCTGTGCACTGAGTCAGTCCACAAAGAGTGTGGTGGAACATAAAGTTATATGTACTGAATTTTAGAGCTAATAGGAGTGTTCTTATGTCATCTACTTTAGCTTTACAGATAAGACCAACCTATTTGCTAACAACCTCCATTTTTCTTTATACTTTGCAGTATGCTCTTTTCTTTTTGGCCTTTTTCCTTTCCCGAGGTGCTCCATTCTCCCTCCCAACTTTGTACCGCTCAGTCCCTGTTAGCCCAGTTATCTCCTACTCAGCCCCTGAATTTAGACTCAGTTTTAATTTTATCAGGGAAAGCTTAACTGGGGTCCCTAACATTTATCTCATAGTATCATATTCTCCCCTTCCTATCAAGCATCTAATTTATAATCTAATGTCTACTGTCTAATTAATGTCTGTCTTCTCTACCAGGGTTGTGCCATAAAGGGTAAGAATCATGGATTTGGGGATTTTTCGTGGGGGAGAGAGACTGTTCCTCATTAAGTCTCTAGCACCTATCAGAGTGCAATCACACAGTAAGTACTCAATAAGTATTTGTAGATCAGACAACTTTACAGAGGCATGAATAAGTGAAGGGGAAAGACAACATTTACTGAGTGTCTGCTGTGTGTGTTTAATCCTCACAACAGTTTTGTGAGAAAACATCTCCTGACCTCTTCTTTCAAAGAGAAAACACATTTGAAGGGACTGATCTTTTTTTCTCATGAAAACTTAAAATCAGACCTATCACAATATAAAGTTATGAGATCGTAAATCCATGGCTCTCTCCACCAAAGCTTTCCTTTTTTGGTTTTTGTGTGTACTATCAGTGCATCATAATATTAAATTTCTTAAGGCCGAACTCAAGCTGGTGAGTTGCCTGTCAGGCATCTTCTAGACTCCTGGCTGGCTCCGTACATCCTCCCTTAGTAACTGTCCTGTTGTTGAAGAACCTTTGCTACCCAAAATGCTGCCTTATTTCTGCAGTGAATCCACATGCTGCCACGTCTGCTTTTCCTTATCATCCTTCCCAATGGTCACCTGCAGGCAAAAGAATGGCCTTAGTGCTTAGTTAAACCCTGTACTCATGCCGGGATACAGCACCATGTTCTTGGTATAAAATAAAACATGAACAGAAAAGGTAATCTTTGAGAGACTATTAGAATTATTTTAGAGAGAAAGGAAACCCCAGAGAACATTTACGTGGATGAATTTTACTTTCTAACTAGGGAATATGTTAATGGGAGTGCTGTTGCTACTTAAATAACACCAAAACTGCAACCCAGTGTCTTCTAGCTGCCCCCAGCGATGGGTGAACCTTGGACAGATGGATCACACACTCCTCCTTGGTGCTCAAAGCAAACGCCTTCCAGGGAAACATCCTCGTGGATTTAGTGTTAACTTTTTCTACAGGCCACAGAGCCATTAATGACTTTTATGTAAACTGTGACTTTCAAAAGTCTACAAATACTGAAAAGTTTATACAATAAGTGCACTGACTGTCTACTTGCCCCTTTCTAGCATTACACCACTGAGACAGGGTTGGAAAGCCATCTTTGTTGGGATTTGTTCTGTTATTGGACCAAACAACCTCTAGGGTTCTAGGGTCTAGTTGAAGGCCCTATATTTACCATGGACATTTTTCCTCTGTATTTTGCAGTTTGTTTATGTCAAAGTTTGGTTCCTAAGTAAATTAGATAGCTTAGGAGAGCCCTGAGCCACCCTCCATTTGATCCCTAACTGGGGTTGTTAGATTAAGCAAATAAAAATATGAGAAACCCAGGTAAACTTTAATTATTTTGAATTGTCCATGCATTGTAAATTGTGAATAAAATATTCCATGGGATATATTGTACTAAAAATTAGTTATTCATCTGAAATAGCTGATACATATCTAAATTATATACCATTTTCTTTAATTATACTTCTCTGATAATTCAGCTTTCCTGACCAGTTACATGTTTTGCAGAATTTTCTTACAAAATCAGTTACAGTTATAGTGTCTGCTCCCATTAGATTGTAACACAATGGCCACAGTCAATTTACTTTGGTATTTTGTCCATTGAACATTCATTAATGAAAAGCCATGCTCAACATTAGTACTATGAGCCAGTATGCAGTACTGTGTGCTTACATGCAGTTAATAACTCCAAAAATTGCTCTTAAAATTTGATTTCTTGCAACACATAATGCCATCTTTCATGGTATAACTTTCTTTTCCATTCTTCAGGATTATACTGAATCTCTTGATCAGCAATTTTTTAAGCATCATCCACTTAAAGAAAAAAGCATGGTCATCAATTTTTAATCCCTTCTTCTTCAACACTACAGGTGCTGTAAGAATATTTAGAAATATCCGTATAACATAATTGAATTCTTCAAGGATAAAATCAATTTCAAAAGATAGTCATGACAAGTCATGGCTGTAATAATCATTCACTTCAAGTCAGAATTCCTTATTGTGTTCATCAGTAAGTTTGTCCTTTTAAGAACAGCCTTAACACTTTTAGGGACACATTTTTCTGTCATTTCTTTTTTAACACATTCAGTGGGTTTCTTTAAGCAATGGAGTCTTCAATAATAGTTTGCTTTTCTTTCAATTTGTATAATCCTATTGTTAAAGAGGCATTGAAAACTGGAAGTAATAAAAAATAAGTAGCCTTTACTCAATAAATTCCTTAAAATATCAATAAGGATTTAGGGAAGGGGCTTTCCTTCAGAATTAAAATATGATATCAGTGTTTCTAATAAATTGAAGATTCTCTCAAATGCATCTGCTAAAGACAACCATTGAGCTTTTTGAATGTGAGAGGTTTGAAGAATGCCAAATGCAACAAAATCACAAAAATATCCTTTAATTTTTCATTTCAAACAATATAAATGCCCACAGTACAAGACAAATTTCATGACAATTACCTCTAGGTCAAAAGAAAAGACATCAGATGGTGTTTGAGCTTTATTCAGAATACATACAGGACAGCAAAAACCTTCCATAGAATCATCTATACTTTACTTCAGCACTGAATAAATATTGTCTGTGCTTTAATGCAAACATTTGCTAAAATTTGTATTTATTTCTCCAAAAAGCAGTAAAATTTTTCTAATTAAGTACTAACTCAACTAGAGATTCTCTGCAAAAAAATTGTTATTATTTTTGAACTGTCATCTGGAAGGGATTTTATTCACAGTAGCCTTATAAGCAAGCCTTTGACAATAAAAAAACATTGTACAAGCGAAGGGAAGCTTTCTTCTGCACTGTAATTACTTGCATCCGTGGCTATACCTTAAAAAGATCTCTGATAATTTCTATAATTATAAACAGAGCTAGTACATTTTTTATTACAGTAGATTTCATCTGGGCTCTTGAGAATTTGGGAATGTGAAAATACTTCTGGTAGAAGTCCATTTAAACACCCTTTTGAGCTGAAAGACTAGTGATAATATACTGTGTAAAAGTCGGTGCTCTGAGTCCATCTTTCACCAGCCTCCCTGTCTTCCTGGGAGACTGTCATGATACTGTTCCTCATAACCTTCTGGATGCTAACAAGATCTGAGGCTTTCTGTATCACTCCCACGTAGGATACAGCTGCAGGCTATAAAACTGCTTGGCTGCAGTGTGGCAGAAGGCTCTTCGGTGCTCCATCATTGATGCTGTAATCTCCTAGACCCTTTCGCTATGGTATAATCCTGTGGAACAAGGGACCCAGAAAACTGGCACATTTACTATGCTTGCCATCACTGTCTATGTGAGTAATAACCTGCTTGAGTCAAATAAGGTATCATTGTTTCTTTACCAGCCAAATCTGCCTGACACAATACTCATGCTGAATCTCCTTCCAGCACAGAGCACACATCAGATCCACAGGAAATCTGGAGCTGATTCCAGGGCAGCGAAGAGCAGCTCTGTTTCTCTACCATCAAGGCAGTTGGCCAAAAATACCAGTCAGCTCTGAGCACAATGATGCTGCATAATAAAAAATCCTAAATCCAGTGGCTCAAAATACCATTGGTTTATTTTTATTCCTGTGGATTGACTATAGCAGCCATATAATTACGACAACTTACATATTATTTCTCTCATCTAATAAGAAAGCTAATATATTTGAAATTGAGCTGTCTAATTCATAGGAACTCACACCTAATGGGCCAGCATGGGGGCTCCAAAGGGGAAGGCAGGGCCACAAATACCAGATGAGTTTGTAAATATTTACCAGATGAGTTTAAAGATACTTGTTCTTATGCATAAAACTATTAGGTTGAAGAAGTGTAATCGGTATTACCTCCACCAAAGCGAAAATTATCCTTCCTAACCAGAGGAAACCTGTCACAGAGCTTCTTTTGTTCAATTACTCCTTGTTAAACACACCCTGTCTTAAGGGATATCAGAGAAGGGATATGTTGATGTATATTGCACTGATTGAACAAATCTTTCTGGGAAAAGTTGAGAGCTGGAACTGGAAATTGAAGATTAATTTGATTTAGGAATGTGGAGTTAGGATGTTTCAGGTAGGAAGAAAAAATTGATAAACGCAGGTAGGTAATTTATAAGCTACAGTTAAGTTGTGGTATCATACACTGTTACCCTTGTAACTCCAAGAACTGTATTCAGTCATTTATTCTTTAGGTATTTATTTATTATTGCATACCCATTAGGTGTAGGCACTGTTCTGTAACAGACTCAGCAGTGAATAAAGTCAAGTCCCCACTCTCCTGAGTCTAACATTGGGATGAGGAAGACAAATAATATACCAAGAAGCAAGTATGCCTACATACCAGATGGCAATAAGGGTCATGAAGAAAAGCAAAGCCAGGTAAGGAGAAGACTCCTGTGAAAGTAATTTGAACAAAGTAAACCGTGGAGATATGAACATATTTCGAGAGAAGAGCTCTTCAGCAGGGAGAACAGTAAGTGCAAAGGTCTTAAGGCAGAAACATGGTTGACATAGGAAGCAGGCCAGCGTAGAAATGCTTAACACATAATTATTGCTTGAATGACCATGCCAAGTGTAAGGGACTCAGAAAGGATCAGCATATTTTGAGTATAAAATTTATGTTGTATAAAGAAGGAAAGATCATCCATAGCATAAGTTGACTTAAGCTTTTATACTGACTTAATTTTTAACTTTGTATGTATTCAGGGTAATCATAATGCCTTGAAAACAAAAAAAACACAAAACACAACATCTTTCATTTATCAAGCTCTGTTCCAGTGTCTGACCCTAGAAAGGGTTTTACAAACATGATATCATGGAACCCTTACAACAATACTTAGAGGTATTATTACCTATTATTGGGTACTATTATCCCTATTTTATAGATGAGGAGACTGAGGCTAAAACATTTGAGTGACTATTGAGTTTATAAAACTAGAAAGAGAGAATAAGGATTTAGAGAGGCCTGTCTAATATAGGAGCTTTCTATATTATTCCCAAGCTCTATAATATTGGAGATGGAGTATATTACTTCTCAGACTCATGTAAAATACAATCCAATGATGAACAGTTTTTCTCTCCCTCCCTCACTCCTTATCGTCTGTTTTGATTCCACCTTCTCGGAGTTGTTTGTTCATTTATATATTTATTAAACTTGTATTGGCTGCTTACTGTGGGCTGGACACAAATGAAAATTACGTGAGCATGACTTTGATAAAGTCCAACCCCTGCCTGTAGGCAAAGGGGCAACATTGTGGTTTGAGGAATATCTCCAAGGATCATGCAAGCAAGACAAGAAATAACACTATCAAATTAAGCAGTTCAAGAAGAGATTGATGAAGGATCTGCTTAGGTCCCCTATTATTATTTAGGTGTAGGCAGGGTATAGGGAAATCATAAGGGATAGAGTGCAGGACCCTGGGACATTAGGAAAGAATAAATTTCTTACAGCACATATAGACATTCCTCATTCTGTTAGAATATTCAAACTGGGTTTTAATTGAGCTTTTCTATTTTGAAAATGTTCACTGCCAAATCTAGTGTGTGAATTCCCCTAAGATTCTATTTTTGGTAAATGAAAATGCCCTTATGAAAATGTGTCTCATTTTTCCCTTGTTTCCTTTTCTATCAATATCAAGAACCTCTAATAGTAGCCTACTTCAATGATTTCAGTTACCTTTACTGAAAAATTCTCCAATACTTTTTCCTGTTTCCAGTCTTCCCAAAGTATATACTTTAATGCCAATGGCTTGTCTTCCTAAAGGATCAAATCCTTTTAATTGCAGTGAACATCTTTTCCTCCATTGCATCACTTGGCCTTGAAAGAATATTCAACTCAGTTCAACTTAGAATGAATCTCCACTTCAGAGACATGCAGAAAGTATTGCTTGGCTCAGAGGTGAATTAGTTATCAATGGCTACATAATAAATTACCCTCAAAATCTGGAGGCATTTAATAATTATCATCTCACAGATTCTAAGAATCAGGAATTCAAGAAGGATTAATTGATGATAGTGGCTTTGAGTCACTCATTACATTGTAGTCAAGATTTCAGTGGGGCTGCACGAATCTGAAGACTTGACTGGAGCTGGGGGATCTGTATACAAGGTGACTCACTCACATGGTTGTTAACAGGTAGCCTCAGTTCCCTTCCACGTAGGCCTTTCCACAGGGTGCTTGATGTGTCTTCATGCCATTATGCTGTCTTCTTCTAGGGTGAGTGATGCAAGAAAGGCTGAAGTTTCAATGCTTTTTATGAACTTATATACCGTCATGTCTACATATGCTATTCATTGAAAGTGAGTCACTAAGTCCCCACACTCAAAGGGAGAAGAATCAAACTCTACTTCTTGAAGGAAAGAATATCATAGAATTTGTGGACATAGTTTAAAGCCATCACCAGCAGTATATGGATTCACTATTCATACAATCATTAAATTAAAAGATTTACTGCCTTATAAGTCAGTTCATTATCTTTTCTTCTCCTTAATTTCAACTGTACTGCCCTTGTGCCAATCACCTCACCACCAGCCTTGGAGGTCTTTAGCCATCACTAGAGGAATATCTTTCTTAATGAGAAAACACATAAAGGCAAAGGAAAAATTATAAAGCCATATTAAGGGAGGGGGCTGCCTTTATCAATGATAAAGACAAATATTATTATCTACAAAGAACTTTACCAAGTGCTTTGCTGAATAAAAGTATAAACATTGGTTTCTTTACAATCAACCCTGGCCTTTTGGATGGTTAACTGAATTTGTCAGTCCCTCTAAGCTAAGTTTGATAAAAGAGTTATCAACAAATGTGTGAAACAACAAAAAGAAGTTGTAATAAACTACAAGTAATCCACAGTCACACCACATATTTGCAGAATTCTAGAAAATGGTTCAAGTGAATGGCAAAAGATGAGATGGGGAATGAAAGAGAAACACTCACATTAACCAGTGACCTACTAGGAAAGAATACAGCAGTTATGTTCCCATGGTCCATTTGCATTCACTATAGTTGTAATGTTTGTCTCATCCTCAAGCAACACCATAGCCCCTCACACTGCAGCCATTAAGTAAAATAGTAACATGCCTACCTCCTCATAGAATGTAATGAGGTGTAGGCTGGTAAAATAATGCACTGGTGGAATGAGACCAATGATTGATTTTAGTAATTTTTGCATTGGCATGCACAGTGAAAACAGTGTTTCCAATTCACCCTTCTGTGTGAATAACCAAAATAGTTGTTATATTTGGTTCCCTGAGGAATAAGAACAATACTCACATAAAATGATCCATGATTATAAAGACTTTACAGACTGTCCCATGGAACTTCAATGCAGAGAGGAAAACTTAAGTTAGCAGTAAATGCAAGTCTCTATGATATCTAACAGATATCTAATCAACAACAGCCTTTCTCAATCCATGTAGCCATTGTCTATATATAAAATACTAGTTCTGTGTTTACAGCTGCAGAAGAGAGAGTATCTTACATTCTTGATCAGTGGGGCTCTACCCAAGCCCAACACACAAGTTGAAACCACTTGGAGAAAAACTGGTTTATTAATGTAAGAGGATGTTAGAGTGGGACTATTCCTGTCTTAAATTCAACCAAAGTATTCTCTAAGACAAATTCAGTTTATCAAAGTGAGCATGATACAAACACTCAAATACATAATTTTTAAAGAAATGATGGAGAACTAGCTCTATAAATCTTGACCCCTTCAACAATATCAAGGCTATAAAAAACAGGAATAGTGTGAAGATAATGAAGATGCTTCCTTGGAAAAAACTGTTCCCATTCTCAGTCTCTAATTCCCCAAGAGAATGAAGAAAGGGATACTAACTTCTTATCTGAAAGCCAAGCCCAGTCACAAGGCTTCATGGGAACACTCAGAGACCTTCAGGGAAACACCTTTTCTCTAGAGTTGCAAATAGAGAGATATTTTACTATAAATCTGCTCCATAATTTTGATCAATGTCTTCTCCTAGACATTCTGATTACTGAACTGAGATCATCTCCATGACTTAAAGTTTTTGAAGAAATGTCTATTGTCTAAGAAAGACTGAAGAAGTCCAGGGAGGTGAAAATTTTACATTCAGCAGCATTATAAGATTCCTGCACAAAATGTACTTTAAAGGTGAAGTAGAAGAAAAAAGTCAAATTTGTGTTGGATTACATGCCTGTTGAGCATATCAGCTATATATACAATGAGACCAGTGACTTTCCCTGTAAAACTGGGCCATCCCCATGCTGCTGGAGATAGCAACTCTCACAGTGTCAAGTCAGAGTGAGGAACATCCAAAACTACCAACTTCTAGAGTTGAAAATGTGGTTTTGACATCTACAGTTGGGTCTATAAGAGAGCTGGGCAGGGTTAACCATGAGCAGATGGTCATAGAGGTAGAATGATTCTGGGTTTTTTTTAAAGATTCCTACCAATTCACTGATGTCTTCATTTCTATAATTATATATTCTTCTTCTATTTATGAGTTTATTTCCTTTTAAATGTAAACTACTCTGGGTACTTCCCCCTATAGTGCTTTCTTATCTTTTATCTCAACTGATTATGATAATGGACACATTAAGTCTCTTCTGCCCTACATAACTCAATGTAAATGAGTTTATTAGATCCATCATAGAAAGGATATTTTTAAAGGGAGAATGGAAATAAGGGTACTAAGCTGAGAGAAGAGGGAAAGAGATAGATCTCTTAAGGGGGAAAAAAAGACAAAGAGACAGAAGATAAATTTTATTTGTTGAATAATATTGTCTGGACCTGGGATCAAATTAATACCCCCATATCTCTTTTTTCTTGAGGGGTACTGTGACCCATCTCATGGCACTCAAGTGTGCAGTCATTTAAATAAGCCCAGAACTACTGAGGCCATTAATGCCTTTCACCATATTTGATGTCAGTGAACTCTAAGTTCTTTCCCAATAGACTGCCCTGTAGAAGGACTTGTCGGGTAGATAGAAGGACATCTGAGAAGTTTGAAAGGAAAATAATTGTAAGATGAAAATACAAATTGAAGGAATCAATATCTCTGTCTCCCAAATGATAGACATGATGATATGAGGTATTGTTCCTTCTCATGGATCTAAAGATGGAAAAAATTTCTCAGTATTTGTTTTCCAAACTCAAGTCCTCCTTCCTCTCAACACTTTCCCCAATCTATGGTAAGCTATCATGGGATTTATGTGGTCTTGAAAATCCCTAAAAGGCTAGTGGTGATATTAGTACTCAGCCCAGAAATGAGAAAGATTAGGCTTTTCAGTGGGTATGTGCAATTCCTCATTTCTTGTCTCTCAGGACAATAGATGGAGCCCACCTCAAACACAGTTTGAGAGACCCAAATTGTACACTGAAAAGTTGACATTATTCTATTTTTATTTCCTGAAAATTAGAGTTAATAGTCAATGAAAAAGAATGTCTGCAGAATGCCTGAAAATAGAAAAAAAGTCACCAAAGTTGTCTAAGACTACCTTCTGTGTTTCTCCTCTTTGTCATCTCCTTGACGATACCTTCAGTCTCTAACTTAACATTTTCTGTGTCTCTAATGGAAGTATATGTCATCTCACTGAAGTATGTGTCCATTGATAAGGACCCCAGAACTAATTTTGTTCACCTTTTAGCCCAAGGTTCTGGCATAGTTCCCCAAGCATAAGAATTGTGCCAGTTTGGCATAGAGTTGAATCAAGTACTAGAATGAATATATGCTTGAAAATGGTGGCGGGGGGGTGGTACCCTCAGTGTATCACTGGTTTCATTAACATTAAGGTAAAATATTTCTTTCACTTTAATACTTGAGGTTGAGGGCATGTTCCACATTTCCATATAAATCATCTCTCAGAAACCAGCTGGATATGTTCATAACATAGGTGATGACAGTTCCTTATCCACAATCATTCACCTCAATTTGCACTTGGGCATCTGTTACATATTTGGTCTACTCTTTTTATTATTGTTATTATTGCTCCATATCAAGAATGTGTAGACAGAATATTGACTTGCCAGCAATAATAGATAAATCATGCAGCTTCATAATAAGAGAGAAAATGGCTTAGCACAAAACTCAGAGTGTTAGAGAACAGTTTTGAAGTTCATTGAGTTAAGATGTAAGGCAAGGCAATCCTTAATCTGCTTTAAAGAGTAAGGGATAATTTTGTCTAGTATTGTTAAATTCTCCTTGGGAAAACCAGTCTAGCCAAGAGATGACTTAAGGTTGTTCTGGGAAAGGGAAGAAATGTCTGTCAGAAAGAAGAATTTTCCAAAGCAATTAGGAGTTAACAAAGAAATTCACTAAAGAGAATCAGAAGATCTAGCAGGATGTTTGGGATGAGGTTGAAATGATTAAACAATAGAATCATAGATTGTTAAAGTAGAAGTAACCCTAGAAGTGACAAAGTTCAGCTCATCATTTTGCAGATAAATAAATGGAGACCCACAGAGGTGAAGTCGTTGGCCTCAGGTCAAACTATGAAATACTGGTTGAGCTGCAACCAGAATCCATTTCTCCCCACAAAATATCATTACACAACAGCTGTTTCACATATAGAGATCCAGTTCAATAGAGATCGAAACACATGTATTTTGACTTCTTGTATTAGTCGGGGTCCAATGCTAGGTATTTCATAGAGAGTAGATTTAATACAAAGACTAGATTACACAATTGTTGGAAGACCAGAAGAGCAAAAAGAGTTTGCTGGGGTAGCCATATACTAGGAATTTCAAGAAACAGTTACCACACCTAGGACTGAGTAGACTAAAGAGAGGAACTGAAATATTCAAAACTGAGGAGCTTGGCAGAGGCTCTGCTATTTCTCCCCATCTCAGGATTACAGAGTTGAGAAGTCTAGGCATATGTCAATCTACTAAGTACTTGATTCTGGAAATGCAACAATGAGTAAGGGAGAGGAAGCGTTAGCAGGGAAGATTTTACAGGTATTTTGGGAACCCAAAGGAGGGTCTTCACAGAATCACTAGTAAGACATGATTCAGAACAAAGACCATCAGGCCCAGCAGCCCAACATAGATCCCATGCCCTGGACATGACCTGAAGACCAAGCAACTAGCAGTCCACCCCTTGAACATACCACCGTTGTAGGAGAATCAAAGGAAATAAATGCCATGTTTCTGCTCATAGGTCTTATGCTCTGATCATAGGGCAGGGGCAGCCTTTTCATACCTGTGCAGTCTCAGGTGGGTTTAGCCATGCCATGTAGACCAGAGGAATGAAAAAGAGTCCTTATTTGGGGGCAGCCAGCTGCCTGTAGAGACAGGCCATTTTCCAGGAGATCTTGTATACATGTCCAAAATGAGCTGGAGCAGGCAGATAGAGTGGGGTCTAATCAACATGGTAAGCAGCTAGGGATGCTAACAATCAAAGGCCATAGAGCTAGGTGCTGGGGACTTCTGGCATGAGCCTGGCTGGGTGAATAGGGCATATCAAGCAGATTGCAAAGTCCTCTGAAGGCGCTTCTTTAATCTAGCTTAATTTAAATCCTCTTCTCGTGGCACTCTATGCTTTTCTCTTGTGCTATTATACTGTCAGAACTGTAATTAATTAATTAACTAAAATTATTTTCTTACACACTTTTTTCAATATTCTCCAAAATCTCTGGGTCAGGTACTATGATCTTTCTAGGTGTGGTAACCTAGGTTACCACTGCTTAGTACAGTGTCTGGCATATGGTAAGAATTCAACAAATGCTGACCATTAATTAATTAAGTGATATGATTTAATAGGCCTGTATGTTAAAGAAATATGAATAGGTCTATATCAGTTTTAAAATACTGAATCAATAATTAATAATCTTCTTAAACAGAAAACACCAAACCCAGATAGATTCACTGGAGAATTCTACCAACATTTAATGAAAAAATTATGCCAACTCTCTACAGTCTGTTTCAGAGGAAAGAAGCAGAGGGAATACTTCCTAACTCATTCTATGAGGCCAGCATTACCCTAATACCAAAACCAGATGAAACTTCATAGGAGAAGGAAACTAGAGAGCAATATCTTTCATGAATATAGAAGCAAAAATCTTAAAGTATTAGGAAGACAAATCCAACAGTGTATAAAATGAACTACACACTATGATCAAATGGGATTTATCCCAGGCATTCAAGGATGGTTCAACATTCAAAACTCAATTAATATAATCTAGCACATCAATAGGCTAAAAAAGAAAAAATCACATGATCATATCAATAGATGGCAGAAAAGTATTTGATGAAATCCAATACCCATTCATAATAAAAACTCTCAGTAAAATAGGAATAGCAGGACTGGTGCTACTGGTTTTGGAAGCAGAGCATGAAATAGGTGGAGTGCTAAACAGAATAAGCATCATGTCCAGGAAAACAGCAAAATGAAACCCAATACCTGGTAGACTAGATGGTCCAACAATATCCTGTGGGTAGGGACAGAGGAACTCCAAGTTCCCAGCTAACCTAGAAAGGAGGGGCCAGGCTGGCAGGCTGAACAACACAGAGGTTCAGAATTTGGAAGGGCTAATCCTAAGGGTTCTCTTGAAATCCTCAGTACTTTAGTCATGTTCCCAGAAGCCATCATAGGAGATCTCACAGTAATTAAATGCACCAAGGAGGGCTTGCAGCATCTTGTTCTGTCATCAGTCCTCTGACAGCACTAGCCAGCAGAGATTCAGATGATTTTTTCTTTTCCTTTACGCCAAATATCTCTTCAACCTTTTGTTTACTAATAGCATTTCTCTCCTTTGCTCAACCACCCATTTCTCCCCAGTGCACACACTCTCAGTCCATCCTAATTCCAGGGAAAAGAACAAGAATTAGGCACACCCAATCATAGCTTGTTTCAGGGATGGGCACATGACCCACTCTGGATCAACACATATCAACTCTGGAACTTCACCTGGAACAATGAAGGAATAAGCATATTCTGTTGAGACTGTAACTTGGAGCTGTTGCAGACCAACTTTTCTAGCATGTAGGAAGAAGCTATCCGGAGTAAGGTCAAAAGAGAACACAAAGATGAAACCAGATATCACAGAAGTATCATGTGAATACCTGGTTCCAGCTGTTCCTGAAGATGATGCTATTCCATTGTTTTGACCTCCATTAAAAGATGAAGGATACCCCCCTGCTACAGAAAGACTTAGTTAATTTATATAATAAAGAAATGGAAGAAATGAAAGAGGGAAGCAGGAGATAAAAGCAGGGTCAGCAAGAAGTGGATTAAAGATGGTGGGGTAGGAGGAGAGACAGAGGCTTCCTCCTAAAACTGGATACAACTAGAAAATTTAATTGGTGCAACTAATCCTGAGAGAGCAACAGGAAAGAGGATGCGTCACACTGCACACACCTGGAGAAAAGAGCAGACCTCAGCGAACGGGTTAACATACCAGAGCTGTGGCTCCGCGGGACCCGAGCCCCTCCCCCACCCCAGCTCGCCGGCAAGAGGAAGACAAACAGAGCAGGGAGGGAGTGGAAGCCTGGGACTGCTGAATAACTAGCTCCAGAGATCTGCGCTGGGAGCACAAACCTACATTTCATGGTGCTTTCATGAGAATCGCATGACTACCGGGTTGGAAAGTTAATACAGGCAGAGTTCCTGGGGAGACTGGGATTCTGGCTGCTTGTGGAAAGCAGGGATCCATATCTGGCTGCTCTGGGACAAAAACTTAAACCTGTGTGCCTGGCCCACTGTCTCAGGCAGTGGAGACAGGCACAGCAGCCAGGAGGTGGGGAACAGCTCCTTCCTACCCCCTGTACCGTTCCCTTCGACCCCTGACATTGCTTCAGGGGCTCAGCAGCTCCAGAATAGAGCTTCTGGACACTAGAGGGCGCCATATACAAACAAGAAACGCCAAAGGAACCTTGTCCAGAGTAAAATTGTTAATACAACTCCCAAGAAAGATTTAAATGATATGGACCTCATGACTCTTCCTGAAAGGGAGTTCAAAATAAAAATAATCAACATCCTAATGGAGGTACGGAAAGACATCCAAGAACACAGGAATGAATTTAGGTCAGAGATCCAATCGTTAAAGAACATGATAGAGGGTATTAAAAGCAGGTTGGATAAGCGGAGGAGACAATAAATGAAATAGAAACTAGAGAAGAGGAATACAAAGAAGCTGAGGCACATAGAGAAAAAAGGATCTCTAAACATGAAAGAATATTGAGAAAACTGTGTGACCAATTCAAGCAGAACAATGTTCACATTATAGGGATACCAGAAGAAGAAGAGAGAGAAAAAGGGATAGAAAGTGTCTTTGAGGAGGTAGTTGCTGAAAACGTCCCCAATCTGGGGAAGGAGATAGTGTCTCAGGCCATGGAGATCCACAGATCCCCCAACACAAGGGACCCAAGGAAGACAACACCAAGACACATAGTAATTAAAATGGGAAAGATCAAGGATAAGGACAGACTGTTAAAAGCAGCCAGAGGCAGAAATAAGATCACATACAAAGGAAAGCCCATCAGACTAACAACAGACTTCTCAGCAGAAACCTTACAGGCCAGAAGGGAGTGGCATGATGTATTTAATGCCATGAAGCAGAAGGGCCTGGAAACAAGATTACTTTATCTGGTGACATTGTCATTTAAATTTGAAGGAGGGATTAAACAATTTCCAGATAAGCAAAAGCTGAGAGAGTTTACCTCCCACAAACCATCTCTGCAGTCTATTTTGGAGGGACTGCAATAGATGAAGTGTTCCGAGGGTGGATAGCTGTCACCAGAGGTAGTAAAATCATGGTAGGGAGGGTGGAGCAGCTGATTGAAAGGCAAATGCAAAATTAAATTGACTATCCCCAAATCCAATCAAGGGATAGAGGAAAAGTATAGAATCTGATACCTAATATATAAAGAATGAAGGAGGAGAAATAGAAAAGAACCCTTAGATTGTGTTTGTAACAGCATACTAAGTGAGTTAAGTTAGACTCTTAGATAGTAAGGAAAGTCACCTGGAACCTTTGGTAACCACGAATCTAAAGCCTGAAATGGCAATAAGTACATACCTATTGATAATCACCCTAAATGTAAATGGACTGAATGCACCAATCAAAAGACATAGAGTCACTGAATGGATAAAAAAACAAGACCCATCTATATGCTGCTTACAAGAGACTCACCTCAAACCCAAAGACATACACAGACTAAAAGTCAAGGGATGGAAAAAGATATTTAATGCAAACAATAGGGAGAAAAAAGCAGGAGTTGCAGTGCTAGTATCAGACAAAATAGACTTCAAAATGAAGAAAGTAAGAAGACATAAAGAAGGACATTACATAATGATAAAGGGCTCAGTCCAACAAGAGGATATTACCATTACATATATGTATACACCCAACACAGGAGCACCAGCATATGTGAAACAATTACTAACAGAACTAAAGGAGGAAATAGATTGCAATGCATTCATTTTAGGAGATTTCAACACACATTCACTCCAAAGGACAGATCCACCAGACAGAAAATAAATAAGGACACAGAGGCACTGAACAACACACTAGAACAGATGGACCTAATAGACATCTATAGAATTCTACACCCAAAAGCAACAGGATACACATTCTTCTCAAGTGCACATGGAACATTCTCAGAAGAGACCACATACTAGGCCACAAAAAGAGCCTCAGTAAATTCAAAAAGACTGAAATCCTACCGACTAACTTTTCAGACCACAAAGGTATAAAACTAGAAATAAATTGTACCAAGAAAGCAAAAAGGCTCACAAACACATGGAGGCTTAACAACACGCTCCTAAATACTCAATGGATCAATGACCAAATTAAAATGGAGATCCAGCAATATATGGAAATAAATGACAACAACAACACAGAGCCCCAACTTCTGTGGGATGCAGCGAAAGCAGTCATAAGAGGAAAGTATATAGCAATCCAGGCATACTTAAAGAAGGAAGAACAATCCCAAATGAACAGTCTAACATCACACTTATCAAAATTGGAAAAAGAAGAACAAATGAGGCCTAAAGTCAGCAGAAGGAGGGACATAATAAAGATCAGAGAAGAAATAAATAAAATTGAGAAGAATAAAACAATAGAAAAAATCAATGAAACCAAGAGCTGGTTCTTTGAGAAAATAAACAAAATAGATAAGCTCTAGCCAGACTTATTAAGAGAAAAAGAGAATCAACACACATCAACAGAATCAGAATTGAGAAAGGAAAAATCATGACGGACCAAACAGAAATATGAAGAATTATTAGAGACTACTATGAAAATCTATATGTTAAGAAGCTGGAAAACCTGGAAGAAATGGACAACTTCCTGGAAAAATACAACCTTCCAAGACTGACCAAGGAAGAAAAACAAAATCTAAACAAACCAATTACCAGCAAAGAAAATGCAGCGGTAATCAAAAAATTACCCAAGAAAAAAACCCCTGGGCCAGATGGATTTATTGCGGAATTTTATCAGACATACAGAGAAGATATAATACCCATTCTCCTTAAAGTTTTCCAAAAAATAGAAGAGGGATGAACACTCCCAAACTCATTCTATGAAGCCAACATCACCCTAATACCAAAACCAGGCAAAGACCCCACCAAAAAAGAAAATTGCAGACCAATATCCCTGATGAGAAGTAGATGCAAAAATACTCAATAAAATATTAGCAAACCAAATTCAAAAATATATAAAAAGGATCGTACACCACGACCAAGTGGGATTCATCCCAGGGATGCAAGGATGGTACAACATTCGAAAATCCATCAACATCATCCACCACATCAACAAAAAGAAAGACAAGACCCACATGATCATCTCCATAGATGCTGAAAAAGCATTTGACAAAATTCAACATCCATTTATGATAAAAACTCTCAGTAAAATGGGAATAGAAGGCAAGTACCTCAACATAATAAAGGCCATATATGATAAACCCACAGCCAGCATCATACTGAACAGCGAAAAGCTGAAAACTTTTTCTCTGAGATCAGGAACAAGACAGGGATGCCCACTCTCCCCACTGTTATTTAACATAGTACTGGAGGTCCTAGCCACAGCAGTTAGACAAAGCAAAGAAATACAAGGAATCTAGATTGGTAAAGAAGAAGTAAAACTGTCACTATATGAAGATGACCTGATATTGTACATAAAAAACCCTAAAGACTCCATTCCAAAACTACTAGAACTGCTATCGGAATACAGCAAAGTTGCAGGATACAAAATTAACACACAGAAATCTGTGGCTTTCCTATACACTAACAATGAACCAATAGGAAGAGAAATCAGGAAAACAATTCCATTCACAATTGCATCAAAAAGAATAAAATATCTAGGAATAAACCTAACCAAAGAAGTGAAAAACCTATACCTTGACTACTATAAGACACTCTTAAGAGAAGTTAAAGAGGACACTAACAAATGGAAACTCATCTGATGCTCTTGGTTACGCAGAATTAATATCGTCAAAATGGCCATCCTGTCCAGAGCAATATACAGATTTGATGCAATCCCTATCAAATTACCACCAACAGAAAACAGTTGTGGGCAGAGCCAAGATGGCGGCATGAGTAGGACAGTGGGAATCTCCTCCAAAAAACATTTATTTCTGAAAATACAACAAATACAACTAATCCTAAAAGAGAGACCAGAAGACACAGGACAACAGCCAGACTACATCCACACCTGCGAGAACCCAGCGCCTGGTGAAAGGGGTAAGATACAAGCCACAGCCCGGCGGGACCCGAGCACCCCTCACCCCAGCTCCCAGCGGAAGGAGAGGAGTCAGAGCCGGGAGGGAGAGGGAGCCCAGGACTGCTAATCACCCAGCCCTAGCCATCCGCATCAGAGCACAAACACAGTGTATGCATGGGGTGCTGGATACTAGGGAAAAAGGAGAGTAAGACCTTTGAGAGGGTCCCGAAGCTGGCACCCCTGTGACCAAGAAAAGCGGGTGCTTTTTGAAAGTCTTAAATGGACAGGGACCTCATAGCTGGATGGTAGCATCACAGGTCACAGTCCAGCAGCTGGAAATTCCAGCAAACTCCGGGAGCACAAACCCCCTGGGCAACAGCTCTGAGACCCCTCACAGAGGTAAACAGCCAAACAGCCCCCTGTCCATTACCCCTCCGGGGCCCTGTCATAGCAGAGCAGCAGCCTGAGGCTGGCACACCCACAGCAAGGGAGCTTCCTCAATACCGGCCGGGCAAGATATAGAGACCCAGTCTACATGCAATTGCCCAACACAAGCCACTAGGGGGCGAAGTTGTCCCAGTAAAGAAAGGCCAGGAGACAAGTGGAAAGAGGCTTGACTCTCCCAGCTGATAGATGCATCAATAGCACTCCACTGCACCTATCAACATGAAAAGGCAAAAAAATTTGATCCAGACAAGACTAACACAGACAGCTTTGACATCTTCTACATCTTCCCCTGAGAAGGAACCTGGGGAAATAGATTTAACCAGTCTTCTTGAAAAAGAATTCAAAACAAAAGTCATAACCATGCTGATGGACTTGTAGAGAAATATGCAAGAACTAAGGAGGGAGAATACAGAAATAAAACATGCTCTGGAAGGACTTCAAAACAGAATGGATGAGATGCAAGAGACCATTAATGGACTAGAAAACAGAGAACAGGAACACAGAGAAGCTGATGCAGAGAGAGATAAAAGGATCTCCAGGAATGAAAGAATTTTAAGAGAACTGTGTGACCAATCAAAACAGAACAATATCCACATTATAGGGGTACCAGAAGAAGAAGAGAGAAAAAAAGGAATAGACAGTGTCTTTGAAGAAATAATTGCTGAAAACTTCCCCTACTAGGGGAGGAAATAGCCTCTCAGACCACAGAGGTACACAGAACTCCCATGACAAGGGATCCAAGGAGGGGCAACACCAAGACACATAATAATTAAAATGGCAAAGATCAAAGACAAGGACAAAGTATTAAAGGCAGCCAGAGAGAAAAAAAAGGTCACCTACAAAGGAAAATCCATCAGGCTATCATGAGACTTCTCAACAGAAACCCTACAGGACAGAAGAGAATGGCACGATATACTTAATGAAATGAAACAGAAGGGCCTCGAACCAAGAATACTGTATCCAGCACGTATTATCATTTAAATATGAAGGAGGGATTAAACAATTCCCAGACAAGCAAAAGTTGAGGGAATTCGCCTACCACAAACCACCTCTACAGGGCATCTTACAGGGACTGCTCTAGATGGGAGCACTCCTAAAAAGAGCACAGACCAAAACACCCAACATATGAAGAAGGGAGGAGAAGGAATAAGAGGGGAGAGAAATAAAGAATCATCAGACCGTGTTTATAATAGCTCAATAAGCAAGTTAAGTTAGACAGTAAGATAGTAAAGAAGTAAACCTTGAACCTTTGGTAACCACAAACTTAAAGCCTGCAATGGCAATAAGTACATACCTTTCAATAATCACCCTGAATGTAAATGGACTGAATGCACCAATCAAAAGACACAGAGTAATAGAATGGATAAAAAAGCAAGACCCATCCATATGCTGCTTACAAGAGACTCACCTCAAACCCAAAGACATGCACAGACTTAAAGTCAAGGGATGGAAAAAGATATTTCATGCAAACAAGAGAGAGAAAAAAGCAGGTGTTCCAATACTAGTATCAGACAAAACAGACTTCAAAATAAAGAAAGTAACAAAAGATAAAGAAGGACATTACATAATGATTAAGGGCTCAGTCCAACAAGAGGATATAACCATTATAAATACATATGCACCCAATACAGGAGCACCAACATATGTGAAACAAATACTAACAGAATTAAAGGAGGAAATAGAATGCAATGCATTCATTCTGGGAGACTTCATCACAACACTCACTCCAAAGGACAGATCCACCAGACAGAAAATAAGTAAGGACACAGAGGCACTGAACAACACACTAGAACAGATGGACCTAATAGACATCTACAGAACTCTACATCCAAAAGCAACAGAATACATATTCTTCTCAAGTGCACATGGAACATTCTCCAGAATAGACCACATACTAGGCCACAAAAAGAACCTCAGTAAATTCCAAAAGACTGAAATCCTACCAACCAACTTTTCAGACCACAAAGGTATACAACTAGAAATAAATTGTACCAAGAAAACAAAAAGGCTCACAAACACATGGAGGCTTAACAACATGTTCCTAAATAATCAATGGATCAATGACCAAATCAAAATGGAGATCCAGCAATATATGGAAACAAACGACAACAACAACACAAAGCCCCAACGACTTTGGGATACAGCAAAAGTAGTCTTAAGAAGAAAGTATATAGCAATCCAGGCATATTTAAAGAACGAAGAACAATCCCAAATGAATGGTCTAATGTCACAATTATCAAAATTGGAAAAAGAAGAACAAATGAGGCCTAAGGTCAGCAGAAGGAGGGACATAATAAAGATCAGAGAAGAAATAAATAAAATTGAGAAGAATAAAACAATAGCAAAAATCAATGAAACCAAGAGCTGGTTCTTCGAGAGAATAAACAAAATAGATGAGCCTCTAGCCAGACTTATTAAGAGGAAAAGAGGGTCAACACAAATCAACAGAATCAGAAACGAGAAAGGAAAAATCACGACGGACCCCACAGAAATACAAAGAATTATTAGAGAGTACTATGAAAACCTATATGCTAACAAGCTGGGAAACCTAGGAGAAATGGACAACTTCCTAAAAAAATACACCCTTCCAAGACTGACCAAGGAAGAAACACAAAATCTAAACAAATTACCAGCAATGAAATTGAAGCGGTAATCAAAAAACTACCAAAGAACAAAACCCCAGGGCAGGACGGATTTACCTCGGAATTTTATCAGACACACAGACAAGACATAATACCCATTCTCCTTAAAGTGTTCCAAAAAATAGAAGAGGAGGGAATACTCCCAAACTCATTCTATGAAGCCAACATCACCCTAATACCAAAACCAGGCAAAGACCCCACCAAAAAAGAAAACTACAGACCAATATCCCTGATGAACGTAGATGCAAAAATACTCAACAACATATTAGCAAACCAAATTCAAAAATACATCAAAAGGATCATACACCACGACCAAGTGGGATTCATCCCAGGGATGCAAGGATGGTACAACATTCGAAAATCCATCAACATCATCCACCACATCAACAAAAAGAAAGACAAAAACCACATGATCATCTCCATAGATGCTGAAAAAGCATTCGACAAAATTCAACATCCATTCATGATAAAAACTCTCAGTAAAATGGGTATAGAGGGCAAATACCTCAACATAATAAAGGCCATATATGATAAACCCACAGCCAACATCATACTGAACAGCGAAAAGCTGAAAGCTTTTCCTCTGTGATTGGGAACAAGACATGGATGCCCACTTTCCCCACTGTTATTCAACATAGTGCTGGAGGTCCTAGCCATGGCAATTAGACAAAACAAAGAAATACAAGAAATACAGATTGGTAAAGAAGAAGTTAAGCTCACTATTTGCAGATGACATGATATTGTACATAAAAAACCCTAAAGACTCCACTCCAAAACTACTAGAACTTATATAGGAATACAGCAAAGTTGCAAGATACAAAACTAATACACAGAAATCTGTGGCTTTCCTATACACTAACAATGAGCCAATAGAAAGAGAAATCAGGAAAACAATTGCATTCACAATAGCATCAAAAAGAATAAAATACCTAGGAATAAACCTAAACAAGGAAGTGAAAGACCTATACCCTGAAAACTACAAGACAGTCTTAAGAGAAATTAAAGGGGACACTAACAAATGGAAACTCATCCCATGCTCATGGCTAGGAAGAATTAATATCGTCAAAATGGCCATCCTGCCCAAAGCAATATACAGATTCAATGCAATCCCTATCAAACTACCAACAGCATTCTTCAATGAACTGGAACAAATAGTTCAAAAATTCATATGGAAACACCAAATACCCCCGAATAGCTAAAGCAATCCTGAGAAGTAAGAATAAAGTGGGGGGGGATCTCACTCCCAAACTTCAAGCTCTACTACAAAGCCACAGTAATCAAGACAATTTGGTACTGGCACAAGAACAGAGCCACAGACCAATGGAACAGAATAGAGACTCCAAACATTAACCCAAACATATATGTTCAATTAATATTCGATAAAGGAGCCATGGACATACAATGGGGAAATGACAGTCTCTTCAACAGATGATGCTGGCAAAACTGGACAGCTACATGTAAGAGAATGAAACTGGATCACTGTCTAACCCCATACA
This sequence comes from Manis javanica, assembly GCF_040802235.1. Taxonomy (NCBI): domain Eukaryota; kingdom Metazoa; phylum Chordata; class Mammalia; order Pholidota; family Manidae; genus Manis; species Manis javanica. The sequence goes on from NC_133157.1 coordinate 81,105,826, forward strand.
CAAAAGTAAATTCAAAATGGATCAAAGACTTGAATGTAAGTCATGAAACCATAAAACTCTTAGAAAAAACATAGGCAAAAATCTTTTAGACATAAACATGAGTGACCTCTTCTTGAACATATCTCCCCGGGCAAGGGAAACAAACGCAAAAATGAACAAATGGGACTATATCAAGCTGAAAAGCTTCTGTACAGCAAAGGACACCATCAATAGAACAAAAAGGTATCCTACAGTATGGGAGAATATATTCATAAATGATAGATCCGATAAAGGCTTGACATCCAAAATATATAAAGAGCTCACACAACTCAACAAACAAAAAGCAAATAACCCAATTAAAAAATGGGCAGAGGAGCTGAACAGACAGTTCTCCAAAGAAGAAATTTGGATGGCCAACAGACACATGTAAAGATGCTCCACATCGCTTGTCACCAGAGAAATGCAAATTAAAACCACAATGAGAGATCATCTCACACCAGTAAGGATGGCCACCATCCAAAAGACAAACAACAACCAATGTTGGCGAGGTTGTGGAGAAAGGGGAAATCCCCTACACTCCTGGTGGGAATGTAAATTAGTTCAACCATTGTGGAAAGCAATATGGAGGTTCCTCAAAATGCTCAAAATAGAAATACCATTTGACCCAGGAATTTCACTTCTAGGAATTTACCCCAAGAATGCAGCACTCCTGTTTGAAAAAGACAGATGCACCCCTATGTTTATCGCTGCACTATTTACAATAGCCAAGATATGGAAGCAACCTAAATGTCCATCAGTAGATGAATGGATAAAGAAGAGGTGGTACATATACACAATGGAATATTACTCAGCCATAAGAAGAAAAAAAATCCTACCATTCGCAACAACATGGATGGAGCTAGAGGGTATTATGCTCAGTGAAATAAGCCAGGTGGAGAAAGACAAGTACCAAATGATTTCACTCCTATGTGGAGTATAAGAACAAAAGAAAACTGAAGGAACAAAACAGCAGCAGAAGCACAGAACCCAAGAATGGACTAATAGTTACCCAAGGGAAAGGGACTGGGGAGTACAGGTGGGAAGGGAGGGATAAGGGCGGGAAAAAAGAAAGGGGGCATTACAATTAGCATGTATTGTGTGTGGGGGGGCACGGGGAGGGCTGTGCAACACAGAGAAGACAAGTAATGATTTTACAGCATCTTAGTATGTTGATGGACAGTGACTGTGAACAGGGATGTGGGGTGGACTTGGTGAAGGGGGGAGCCTCGTAAACATAATGTCCTTCATATAACTGTAGATTAATAAAAAAATAAAATAAAATAAAATAAAAAGAAAACAGATGTGGCAAAACTGGACAGTTCAAAAAAAAATTACCAACATTCTTCAACGAACTGGAACAAATAGTTCAAAAATTCATATGGAAACACCAAAGAACCCGAATAGCCAAAGCAATCCTGAGAAAGAAGAATAAAGTGGCAGGGATCTCACTCACCAACTTCAAGCTCTACTACAAAACCATAGTAATCAAGACAATTTGGTACTGGCACAAGAGCAGAGCCACAGACCAGTGGAACAGAATAGAGCCTCCAGACATTAACCCAAACATATATGGTCAATTAATATTCAATAAAGGAGCCATGGACATACAATGGGGAAATGACAGTCTCTTCAACAGATGGTGCTGGCAAAACTGGACAGCTACATGTAAGAGAATGAAACTGGATCACTGTCTAACCCCATATGCAAAAGTAAATTCAAAATGGATCAAAGACTTGAATGTAAGTCATGAAACCATAAAACTCTTAGAAAAAACATAGGCAAAAATCTCATGTACATAAACATGAGTGACTTCTTCATGAACATATCTCCCCGGGCAAGGGAAACAAAGGCAAAAATGAACAAGTGGGACTATATCAAGCTGAAAAGCTTCTGTACAGCAAAGGACACCATTAATAGAACAAAAAGGTACCCTACAGTATGGGAGAATATTTTCATAAATGACAGATCCGATAAAGGCTTGACATCCAAAATATATAAAGAGCTCATGCTCCTCAACAAACAAAAAGCAAATAATCCAATTAAAAAATGGGCAGAGGAGCTGAACAGACAGTTCTCCAAAGAAGAAATTCAGATGGCCAACAGACACATGAAAAGATGCTCCACATTGCTAGTTATCAGAGAAATGCAAATTAAAACCACAGTGAGATATCATCTCACACCAGTAAGGATGGCCACCATCTAAAAGACAAACAACAACAAATGTTGGTGAGGTTGCAGAAAAAGGGTAAACCGCCTACACTGTTGGTGGGAATGTAAATTAGTTCAACCATTATGGAAAGCAGTATGGAGGTTTCTCAAAATGCTCAAAATAGACTTACCATTTGACCCAGTAATTCCACTTCTAGGAATTTACCCTAAGGATGCAGCACTCCAGTTAAAAAAAGACAGATGCACCCCTATGTTTATCACAGCACTATTTACAATAGCCAAGAAATGGAAGCAACCTAAGTGTCCAACAGTAGATGAATGGATAAAGAAGATGTGGTACATATACACAATGGAATATTATTCAGCCATAAGAAGAAAACAAATTCTACCATTTGCAACAACATGGATGGAGCTAGAGGGTATTACGCTCAGTGAAATAAACCAAGCAGAGAAAGACAAATACCAAATGATTTCACTCATCTGCGGAGTATAAGAACAAAAGAAAAACTGAAGGAACAAAACAACAACAGAATCACAGAACCCAAGAATGGACTAATAGTTACCAAAGGGAAAGAGACTGGGGAGAATGGAAGGGTAGGGAGGGATAAGGGCAGGGAAGAAGGAAGTGGGTATGATTAGCATGTATAATGTAGGGGGGGGCACGGGGAGGACTTTGCAACACAGAGAAGACAAGTAGTGATTCTACAACATCTTACTATGGTGATGGACAGTGACTGTAATGGGGTTTGTAGGGGGGACTTTGGGTAGGGGAGAGCCTAGTAAACATAATGTTCTTCAAAAATATAAAAATTAATTAATTAATTATTTTTTAAAATAAATAAATAAATAAACAAACAAACAAACAAACAAAGCAGGGCCAGCTTAGAAGTTGAGAGAGATTTGGTGAAAGATTGTGGAGACTGTACACAAGAATCCTTGCAGACAAGGAAGTAAACAAAAGTAAGAGACTTCCTTTGTGAGTTGCTATGTATCCCCATTTGGCTTTTGAGAAGTGCAAGTCAAGGATTTGGCTAACTTCCATAAGACTGTATTTCTTTGACCATTAGTACTCTTTAAGGCTGAGTCCCCTAGGGAGCTGAATTTCACAGCTTTCTTGCAGACCATCACTCTCTCTCAGGGACTGTAACCCACTCCCTCCTCCAGAGGTGTTGCAATAGATCCTGAGAACAGCTGTGGATGGCACCAGGGCGAAGCGGAAGGGCGTTCTCTCACCTGAGCAGCTAAATCTGTGGAATGCCAATGAATGTACTGTTGGGAGACTATTCTTAGGTTTCCCAGCTGTCATATGGGCTAAAAAAAAAAAATCAATTGATGGATGAGTGGTTAAGCCAGCTTTGTGGTTAAGCATTTGTAGTGTCACTTGCCTAGTTGTACTAGCCATTTTAACAAATAAATTGGATTGAATACTTGGCAGTTGATCAATGGCTCAGTGCTCAGCCATCACTGTGAACAACACCTGAGATATAGTGGTCACCAGTGTTTTCAATACAGGCTCTGCCAGAGCTGTTTATACTATTGATTCTCCTTCACAAGGATAGTAAGCAAGAAAATTGCATTACTAAGAAATTACATGAAAAGTGCATTATTAAGATTGTGAAGGCATTTAAAAGATTCATACATATATAAAAACTAAATTATGGTAGCCTCAAGAAGAGGTTATTTGACTTTTCAAGAAATAGTTTACAGTAACTTTTCCAAGAGTACATCTTCAATTGCATTATTTTGCTCCTAAAAACCCTCCAATTATCTATCATTAGCTGTCAATTTCAGCAGAAACTCTTCTTGTTATTCATGATCCTCCACAATATAGTTTGAACCTGTCTTTCCAGTCTGGTGTCCTTCTAGATGTGCAGTCCCCTTATCTCCTCAAATTGCATGCAAAATTTGGTTTACATGTATACATGCTTTTTTATTTTTTCTTCAAAAGGGGGAGGCAGGAAGATCTACAGCTTGCTTCAGATTCTAGGAGGAGGAAAGAAACCCAAAGAGATTAAAAACCATCGCTTGAGGCTAGATTCTATGAATGTGGGTGGAAAAACATAGATCTTTATTTTCACTAATCTCTAACTGAAATTAGCATTTCTTTTGATTGTGAATGTAGGCAACAAAGCCCAGTAGGTAATCACAGTACCTATCACTTTGTTATCAGTAGAAATTACAGGTCATTTCCTGCCATACTGCAGGTACAGCAGACACTTCAAATATTACACATTCTATTCAGTACCACAAAATTCTGGTAGCTCTTGGATCTGCCTCTAGATCTAGTCATTGAATGAGTCATCAAAAAGTACATGTATTTTCTATTACATGTCCTAATTTTTCATTATTTATTTTTATTATTATTATTTTTTCACAGTGAAAAGCATTAAAGTGTAATATTCATACAGTTAGCTATATTGCCAAAGAAGTACATTGTACCAAAAAACAAAAAAAGAAGTTATGCAACACTGATCTTAACTCATCATACCCAACATGCTGTCCAGGTTAGAACAACTCCTATTTTGACAACTTGACCCCAAGCTTTCAGGCTTACACCATCTGCTTGTGCCCCTTGAAATGCCTTCTCCCAGCTGTCAGAATCTGTCCAAATCTGACCACCTCTAAAGACCATCTCAAGTGTCTCTTTGTGTAGGAGCCTTTTTCTTTCCAACCATTAGAGAGGGTATTGCTCCATCCTTGAATCTCTTCTGCCCTGGGCTTGTCCCTCTCCCATGTTGATCTTAAGTTAAAAGAGGATACATAGCAAACCTCTGCATGATGAAGAGCATGAACATTCACACCTGCTATCTGAGTCTGAATTCTGTCTGTATCTCTTTGCCAGGGCTGCCATAACAATGTGTCATACACCAGGTGGCTTATACCACAGCAATGTATTTCCTCACCGTTCTCGAGGCTAGAAATCCAAGATCCAAGTGTCAGCAGGGCTGGTTTCTTCTGAGGCCTTTCCTCTGGGCTTGCAGGTGGCTGTCTCCTCCCTGTGTCCTCACAGGACCCTCCCTCTGTGCATGTCCTGTCCTAATCTCCTCTTCTTATAAGGACACCAGTCATATTGGATTAGGACTCTCCCTAATGACCTCATCTTAATTTAATCACCTGTTAAAAGGCCCCCTCTCCAAATCTGGTCACATTCTGAGGTACTAAGGGTTAGAACTTCAACGTATCAATTTTAAAGAGACACAATTCAGACCAATACACTGTCTATACTGCAGCCCAGCTGTTTCACCTTGGAATAAGTTCTTAAAGTATTAGCCTCATCCATAAAATGAGAATGATGATGGAACTTATTTTATATGGCTGTCACAGGCATTAAATGAATGATTTCCTTTAAAGCACCAGGAACAGTGCCTGGAACTTAAATGAGCACACACAGTGACCACACCTGGTGCCTTTGCCTGGAGCCCACAGCCCCATGGAAAGTTCTAGAGGGCAGTAACTGCTGCATGTTCATCTCTTTCTTCTGTTGTTGTTAGGACGTTACCTTTAATATAATAAATATATTTCAAATGGAACACTTGAATTTTTAAAAACTACTAAATTGGCCAGGGGCTAAAAGAGAGACATCCTGAGATACTGACAAATCCTGATAAACTGCAAAAGTCTATGAGAAAAACGGACCCCACTTTTTTATTGCCTGGAGAGGCAAACCCCTTTTTAATATGCCAGTGCTAGTGTGTTCAGCCTAACCAACTACACAACGTCACTATGCCACACAAAGAATTTATTTTTTCTGAGAGGAGTTGCAGGAAGTTAGAGAAGTCTACAAGTCTTGTTTCTGCAATAAATTTAAACAAGGAATGTAATCCAACTTTTGAAACATAAGTAAAAAGAAAATGTTCAGGTCGCTGGGGATATCTCCATATTGAACCTGGTTCCAATTTTATCTTATTAAACGTAAATGAATAGACCACTTTAGGGATACAGATGATGTTGTATGATGTACAAACTCCTCTGAGAACTCAATGTAAAAAAACCACTTAGTTAAATTGTTTCTACTTTTTTTAGACTAGTACATATATGCTTACAAGGCCGGCCCATGCTTAATGCAAACTTTGGAAAGACATTTCATTCTGTGAGAATTTAAGTTGATAGGAGCCATGGAATTAGCTTTATTTTTGTGAGATTGCCTTATAATTATTAGGAGTTGGATCTATAATGGCTGCCTCAAATGAGGCTGAGTTCTGTGAAAATGATTTTCTTAACATTTGCATAGTATAGTTGCCTTTTTTAAAAGCCAACAACAAAAACAAAAAGACCTTAGAATGTTTAAATGTATTTTATGTCATGTTCTTATTTTAATGGTGCTTTTGGCTCAAAGCCCTTCATTACTACCGTTTTATTTCCCTTTATATTTGATCCCATTTTCGTGCACCATAAAATGATTTGAGCATGATTGGATTCAGAATTCAACTAGCCTGTGGTGCAGTAACATTTGTGTCCTCTCTCTGGGCAGGGAAGGAAAGGAAGAGTAGAAGGAAATGAATCACTTTTCTCTCTGTAGGAATGAGCTCTGAGAATGCAGTTTAAAGGCGCAATCCTTTCTGGATGGTTCTTCTCGGATGCATCCTTCTCCCCACCCCCTGGTCCTACTTTCTCAGCTCTCTAAAGACACTTTGTATTTAAAATGCTAAGTAAAATACTGTTGGGCCTTTTCTCTTTTCTCTTCCAATTCTAGCAGAAAGTTTTAGCAAATTTGGGAAGACCACAGAGTCTACGGGAATTTCCAAGTGAAACTGAAGAGACATTCCTGCTGATGCAGCCAGGGGCCCAGGGGCCATATGGCAGAACCCCAGGCAGGGACCCTCAGACTTACTGGGCCTTCTTGCTGGCTTAATTCCTTGTTATTCCCCAGGGCTTTTTGCACCACCTTCATATCATTGAAATGACTATCATCTTTAGGGTAAGGTTTAGATCTCACCATCTTCTTGTAACTTTTATAAGCTTCCAGGATATAAATTACAAATTGGAGTATCTATGTCCCCTTCTAGCCCTGTGCCCATGCCAGTGGAAAGTAGGCAATCTCTAACATGGCACCAGTGATTCCTGCTCCCAGTTTTCATATCCTTGTGTAATCCCTCCTTTTGTAAGTGGGCTGGACTTGGTGATTCATGAATAGAATATGACAGATGTGTTTCGATGTGAGATATCACTTCTAAGATTAGGTTGTAAGAAGACTGACTTCCATAATGGATGTACTCTCTCCTGTTCTTTCATGAATCACTCGCCCAAGACCAGGCTAGTTGCCATGCTTTGAGGCAGCCCTGTGGAGAGACACACGTGGTGAGATCCCAAAGCCTGCCCACATGCACACAACCATGGAGGAGTGCTTAGAATCAGAATACTGTGTTAGCCAGGGGTATCCAGAAAAACAGAACCAACAGGCTGAGTGTGTGTGTGTGTGTGTGTGTGTGTGTGTGTGTGTGTGTGTGTGTTTGCAAGCACAAGTATGTGTACATATATAAAGAGGTTTATTATAAGGAAGTGGCTCAAGCAATTATGGAGGCTGAGAAGTCCCAAGATCTGGAAATCCAGAATTTCTGACAGTGTGGTTCCAGTTCGAAACCAAAGGCCTAACAACTAGGAAAGCTGATGGTGCTGAGTTCTAGTCCCAAAGTTAGCAGGCTAACGAAAGAAGAAGCAATGTTTCAATCCAAGTCTCAGGGCAGGAAAAGACTGCTGCCCGAGCTCTGTCAGGCAGGGGCGCACCCCCTTCCTTGCAGGAAAGTCGGCCCTTTGCCTCTCTTGGTGCCTTCAGCTGACCAGATGAGGCAACCCTACACTCTGTACTCATTCAGATGTTAATTTCATCCAAAAACACCTCACAGACCATCCCAGAATAATTGTTATCCAAGTATCTGGGCATCCCATGGCCCAGTTCTGCTGACACAAAATTAGTCACCCCACTGGTCCTTGCAATACTTTGGTCAATAGCTTGGCTATAACCTCCCAAGAGACTTAGACAGTGTTGCACCAAATACCTTTTTTATTGGATGGAATGTCCCAAAAATTGAATGGGACTGGTACTAAAAATTATCCATTGTTCATCTGAAATTCTAACTTAACTGGTGTCCTGTATTTTCATTTGCTAAATCTGGCAACTCCAGACCTTGAGCAAAAGTCATCAGCCAGCTACACCATATTGGCTTTTCCTGACCCACAGAAACTGCAAAACCGATGCTTGTTGTTTTCAGTCACTGTGTTTTGGAGTAAATTCTTGCACAGCATGATAAGTAACACAAAGGCACACTTGTAAGAGAAGGAACAGAGCAGGCCAGGGTTACAGAAGACAAGTGCTGCTTGTAGCACCAATAGAGCCAAAAGTTGGTCTAAATCATTTTTTATTCATGTTCTGGACTGGGTGGAAAAACCACCCATTCACAGGATATTTATCTGATAGGGGTGTGAGCTGTAGCCAAGAATAACTGGGCCCCCAGGGCTGGGCAGTAAGAAATATCCTTAGGCCGGACGTGACAAAGAGCAGTGTTTCTCAAATGTTAATATTCATTTGAATCTCTTGCTGATTGTGCCAAAATGTAAATTCCCAGTTAGTAGGCTTAGGGTGGGGTCTGAGTTTCTTTCCTAACGAGGGCCTGTGGACACTGATGCTTCTGGTTCTCAGGTGACAGACACCTTAAGGGCCAGGCTGTGTGGTAGGTCAGATTGGTGGAAGGTGCAAGGCTTTACAGGAAGAGCAGATTCACTGTCAAATTTTTCAACTTGGTCTTAGAGTATCTCAGCCTCTTGGATGAAAGAAATGATAAAAATTGGTTAAGGGCCATCTATTTCCATCATCTCCTTTGTTTTTCCTTCATATATTAAAACATGATTCTGCAGAGGTTAGGAATGAGACTCCCTGGGGGCGTGTGTGCAAAGTGAGAAGAAAGCAGAACTTTGTTTTGATTTTGCTTTTAGTCACAAGCTTTAACTGGTCTGGGGATCTTAATAGCATTAAAGAAAGACACTGGCTTTTTATTTTATCATGTAAGACAACATTTTACTATTACAAAAGCAGTGTATGTGCACTGTAAAAAATTAAGCAAAATAAAAAGAAAGACAAGAAATTAACCATATTCCCATACATCAGAGATTGCTGCCAACATCTCAGCGTAACTATCAGATCTGTTCGTGATTGCCACCTTTCCATGTGAATGTATTTTCACCACCTCAAATATCCAATCCATATGCAAATTCCCCCAGGTGTCTCCAAAGAGTATGTTAATGAGCATTTTGAAAATAATTTTGAGAGATCCTTCAAAGATGAGCCGACCCGTGACTCAGTCACCAACATCCGAAGCCCTGTCTGTGACTGATATTTCCAAGCGTATGTCGGGGAAGGTGAAAAGGAGACTTGGGGAAGGGAAAACAGCCCAGCAGAACAAGCCAATATGCTTTCCTCCACCTTGGACCTGGCACTCGGCATTCAAATACAGAAAATTGTATCCTGATCATGAGTTGGATATGAAGCAAGGTACCAAGATTGAGGGACAAGTATGTGAGAAGAGAAAATGATGAGCCCAAATGCTTGTAACGTTTAGAGGAACTGGGCAGCCACAGCCCAAATGGGCATTTCATGATACTGGCACCATCACATGGCACACCTTTTGGTCAAAGATTCAGAAGATTCAGCAGGGCCAAAATATCCTCTATGTCTTAAGTTCTGCTGCAGTTGCCATGGCAGCCCTCACCCACATTTGGCCTAGGGAAAGATGGCAGTGAGAGGCAGGGCCTGTGTTTTTATGTCTTGGGAACTAATGAAGGCTGGTGCCCGGAGGAAGCAGACCTCTGGCCCTGACACAGGAGGAGACACGTGGAGGGGTCGTTTGGGATCTTACTCTCTCACAGAAAGATGAACAAGATATGGGTTTGGCTTTTTCATTCTGGAAGACAGGGAGCCACAGTTTAAGAAACAAGGGACTTTGTGATGATTGGAAAGTTAGATCTTCCTGGAAGTGTTGCAGAGGAGGCTCAGGCAGGTGGTCCAATCAAGACCCATTACAGGCTCCATCTGAGAAGGCACCTCCCTGCCGCCACCAGCGAGTGTGGGAAGTAGTGTCAGTTCAGAAGCCGGGGCCTCTGGGCCAGGGCTGCAGGGCACCCGCCTGGCCGGCTTGGTCGCAGTGCTGGGTGCAGCACAGAGCACCCTGGCCCTGCACCTCAGGCAGACACCAGTGGCGCTAGCACGGGAAAGTTACCCTCTTCTTTTCGCGTCCCTTACTAAACAAGGATGTTAATGATTACCCAATAGCATTCTTTTGGTGAAGGTTAAATCAGAAGCTACACAAAAACATCTAGAGTAGTGCCAGGAAGGCAGTAGGCATTCAGTAAGGAATAGGCTCCCTTCTTTGCTTGCCTAGAGTGGATGCCAGGGCTCAGCCAGCTTTTCTTGCCCCTCAGAAGCTGCCACTATGCACTCAGTCTTCTGAGGTTCTTCTCTGAAGACTGGTTTGAGGGCAGGATTCCGTTTCCTCAGTCCCCTGCTAACAACGTACCCCAGATCAGCTCCTAGAACTATTATTTTAGGGACTTTCTAATAATTACAAGGAGGGGATAGAGACTTTCAAAATAGCAAATGTTAAGGCATTTTGACTGGAATTAGAAAGTTGGCTCCTTGGCCCTAACTCTTTTCTGAAATGACCTAAGGAAATATCATTGAATTTTCACCCTATGGCAGACTCACCATGAATCATCCCTCCCTGGCTTCTTTCATGCCCTAATGCACCGAGACAGATCTGTTTGTGCTGAAGGTACAAACTATTGAGAAATAGTAGGTGTCCTCTTGCCTCTGGTTGCAGTGCTTAGTCCTGGACCGTCATCGTTTCCCCAGGATCTGGCTACAGCAGGTCGGATTTGGGCTCCAGTTCTTTATCCTTTCTTGCTGCCATGCACTGGCTTTGGTCCCATTACAGATGAAGTGTACATCTCTGTCCCTTGACTTTGGCCTCGTACAGGTGACTTGCTCTGACCAAGAGCACATGGCCAGAAGTGACAATGTGCCACTTCCAAGCCTAGGTAGGTCATAAGAGGCCTCACACACTTCCACCTGTTTTCTTGTGTCACCGTGAGAACACCCCAGCCAGCTGGCGGGTCCCAGGGAGAGGACAAGATGGGAGAGCAGAGCTGCTCTATCCAGCCTTTGCACTCGCTCTAAGAACCCAGACAGCTAAGCCGAGCAGGCATGAGCTGACCCCTCACCAACCCACAGATGTGTGAGCCAGCCCAGTACAGAAGAGTGAGTTGCTGAGCCAAGCCCAGGCTGAGTCCAAGACAACCCCCACCTCAGGCGACACCCCAATTGCAAGAGGGAAAATAAAGGTTTGTTGTCTTTTGTCACTGAGCTTGTCATGCAACAATAATTACCTGATCCACTGCCTTATGTGAGAACAATTGCTTCGGGCTGTCCTCACAGAGGGAAAGAACTCTGTACTAATAATATAAGCTGAAGCCAGGCCCAGGCAGTCGCTTTGCTACTCGGGGGTGAGTGGACTCTAACTTAATCTGGGGAAGTTTCCCCAATAATTAAAACCAGTATCTCCTTGTGTTTATATACTATCATGATTGATATACTATTTGAGCAAGAATTATTATATTTACTATAAATTGTGGAATTCTTTGATGCTTTATAGCAGTGTTACATTGTAGGTATAAGAGTTACAGCTCTCTAATAATTAAAAATAAGCATTTTAATGTCTATTTAAGGTTTAAGTTTGTGTTTGAGGGAGTAACATGACTTGCATGTTGAAAAGTTAAAACTGTGTCCTCAAGTCACAGGTGATCTGTTTTTCCACAGCCTGATTAACCTGCTGAGTGCCCGGTTCTTCCCTTGCTCTTGAAATAATCTCTAATAAGCATTGAAGCTTATCTGCCCATCCTCAGGTAATAAAACACCTCTGTCCACTTAATCGCTCAATTAATCTCATTTCAGTCCAAGGTAATCACCAGTCTCTGAGCTTCATTTAGAAGCTCAGCTGCCCTTTCTCAGGCCAGGCCCTCTTCAGGAAGGGAGGTCACCATGAGGAAGAGAGGTGTGACTAGCTTCTGTACCTCTCTCACTGAGTTTCCCCCAACCTTTCCCCTACCAGGCATCCCCGCCTCTGAGGCTGGAGAGGATGGGGAAAGATAAAGAGCAGAACCTCTTAGGTCCCTGAGATCCACCTTGTGGTGGTGCCTTCCAGGTGCGGGAGGTGTCATTCACGGTGTGCTCTGGTGCAGTCTGGGAAGATGCACTTCCATGGGGCGTCCCGCCTGCAGCGCCCTGGTGCAGTGCAGGCATGTCTTCTGTGGCTGGCACCTCCACACTCCCCCTCACTATGCAGGTCCAGGGCTTACCTGCAGCCTTCTGTTAGCTCTGCAACACAGACTGTGTCAGCCAGCATGAAGCCCTTCAGATTTCTCCAGAAGGGATCAGACACCATCCCCCAGACTTCAGGGGTCACATGTCAAGAGCTCCAATGTTCTCTTAAAGCCTAACTTACCAGGAAAGAGAGAAACACCCATCCCTCCTCTGGGTGGGGTTGGAACCCAGAGCATAGCTCCCGCCAAAGAAATCCTCGACTGAATTGTTAACTTCTCCTGTGGCCTCTCCGACTTCTTGTAGACCAGGAGTGGGTGGTCAGCTAAGGTTTCTAAATCAGTAGTTACATGTCAGCTTAGGAAAGTGGGAGCACACCTGACCTTGGAATGTAAGAGAGTTGACACCTATTTCTGTGGAGCTTCAGCCAACATTTAGACAGAATCCCATTACTGCATCCTGTGATACACACACATACGCACACACACACACACACACACACACACACTTCATCTTCCAAGTAGGGTCAGCAGAAAGAGAAAGCAGAGAAGACCATCATCTTGTCGTTACTGAATATTTATGAAGAGACTATTAGCCACATGTGAGGGTTTCCCTACCTTCCCCACCCCCACCATTCTCTCATTTATAATCTTTCACAGCTGCATTAACTTGATGTTGCCATTCCTATACATGATGTCAGATCAGTTCCTGGGAAAGGGAGAGGGCCTTATGCAAGACAAAGAGCCAAAGAGAGAGAAAAGAGAGCAGGAGGGCAGCTCCAAGGCCATGCCTGCCTCCAGGGTGTCCAGACAGGGCCGAGCTCTCATCAAGCCACCCCTCCAGCCAGCTGTGTCTTCAGCTGCCACACTGTTAATCAAAATTCAGAAACCATAAGCATTTCAGGACTTGAGTGGTTTCTGGCAATGTCCACAAAATGTTGGAGAAGTCACGTAGCCAGAGACACCAAACGACTACTTGGATGGCAGGAGCTACTTGGGCAATTTCACAGACAGAAAACATTTCGCTCCCGGCAAGACTATTGAAATAGTAATTTTCAATGACTCATTAATAGTTAAAAGCATATGACTCTTCCTTAGTCAATTTTGGATAACTTAATCTTCTTTTTCTTTAGGAAGCACAGACGACATCAATGGAGATAAAGCATCCTGTTGGTAGTGATCAGTGGCATGGCTGTGACCTGTCCCCTAGTTACCGTGTTGCTTAGTCCATCCCCTGGGTAGCTGGCCAGGTGAGGGGGTGGCCCTGAGTTGAACTGAAGAGAATACAAGGAAGTGAAGAGGATATGAAAGAAATAGATAAGGAAGGAGAAACAATGGTGGGCAAGAGACTCTGTCTCTCCTTACTCATTTTGGTGTTACCTCTTCTCAAAGAGAACTGTCCAATGGGGAAAAAGAAGGGGAAGACAGGCATATGACTGGCTCAAGGTACTCAGGAGAAGAAAAAACGGACACCAAGATAGAAAAAAACTGAAGCAAGAAAGGCTTAGAAAATTACAACCAATAAGGAACCTAAATTTTCTAAATAGAAAAAAATACCTCCATATAACAACTGTTATTTTAAAGGGATATGTAGCAAGATACAGCCTCACCAATGTTTATCTTAGGATTATTTATAATTACAGCAAATATTAGAAGGAACTGAAGTGGCCAAAGATATTTTTTAATGGTTAAATAAGTAATGCTTATCAAAACAATGACATGATATATAGCTATTACAAATTATATAACCAAATATACTTATTGACAGAGCAGCAAATTCATACTATATTGGTAACTAAAATGTAGATTAGAAAAGGTATATGCAATACTATCACAATTTAGTTAAATTAAGTTATATATGTATATTCAGAGATACAGGTGAAGAAAAGTGTCTGAAAAGAAATACACCAAATTGTCACAAGTAGTTATCTTCAAATGACGAAATTATAGGCGGTTTTAATTTTTCACTTTTTTTTCTTAAATACTTTTTGCATATTATCCAGTAAAAATGATCTACATGTTTATAACATAATAATAATATGGAAAATAATTATGAAAATAGGAAATTTTAAGAGATAAGGAAAAGCTGTCAACCTTTCACTGAAAAGCTTGGCCTACATACAGGGTACCAGGTGTATTCCCTGAAGACTAGGTTAGCCCTATAGCCAGAGATGGCGCTCACACGCATTCGCACGACTGGACTTGCAGGACCAGTGCGCTTCTTACTCAAGGTGGGAGAAGTGGGGAAGAGTCGGTCCTGCCATGTCTTTTGCTGCCTGCCTGAGCACTAAAACAAAAGGGAGGAAGGAGCAATTTCACGTGTTTGAACTGTGCATGCCATCTGCTGTACATGTTCTTCATGATACAAGACTATCGTTTATGATAACAGAGCAGTGCAGTTTTGAGGATGTCCTAGAAAGAGTAGTTGTCTCAGATATAGGAGAGGGGGTCCTGTTCCCAACTCTGCCACTGAACTTGTTGGGATCTCAGGTGATTTCAAATTCAAGTCAACAAACATTCGTTGAGCATGCATTATATGTCAGGCACAGAGCTCAACACTAACGTACAAAGATGACTATGATACTGTTCCTATATTTGAATAATCCAAAGCCTAGTCAGGGAGATAAGCAAATAAACAAATGGGTATCAAATAATATGGCACATGTTATAATAAAGATCAATAGAAAACTATGAGATCACCATGGTGGGGGAAGACATGGCTTCCCTCAATGTGGGTAGGGTTTGGGCATCAGAAAGAAAATTTTTGAGCTGGGCCTCAAAAGTCAAAGCAAAAAAAGAGCATAAAGCCCCAATTTCCTCAACTTTAAAATGCAGGCTCCACTTAACAATGATCAAATCATTATCTTGTACATCTGAAGCCAATACAATACTGTATGTCAACTTCATTTCAATTAAACAAATGTAGCTTTTTGTAATTTTAAAATTATGGTTCAAATATTAACACTCACCAATATCTGGTAGTTTATGATAGTCTAAAGAAAGTCCTTCCTAAGTAATTAGATGAATAAATAAATAAAAAGAGGGCTCCACTGGAACAATCCAGCATCTGATTGCCCTGGGAGGACTGCCTGTCAGCCATCCTGGTCAAAGCGTGGCCTTGCCCATGTTGCAGTGGCAAGTCTGAACTCTTAATCAGCCTCTGTGCCTTACAGGTACAGGTACGGGGTTGCTCATGTGGTTCCCCTACACAGGCAATTGGATTAAAGCATCCGAAGTGGCAGCAAGGCCAAAGGACACCTGCAAACTCTGTAATGATATATTGAAACATTGCTGCTCTGGCCCAGTAGGGGTTTTTAGTTCTCTAGGAAAATGCACCTCCATTGACATTTCTATTTACTATTGATTAGAGCCCAGACACTGTTAAGTTAAGTGCTAACTTGTAGATTTGTGTCTGGAAGAAATGTAAATTAGTTCTGTTCAGTAGAGGAGGTGCCCCAAAGGTTACAGTTGTATTGCCCTGAAGGATATTAACCAGATTCGCCTCTAATTAGACACACACACACAAAAGCACCTGCACAAATGCACATTTCCACATGTGCCCTCCCAAAAGGACCATGTATACTCCAGTTTCTTAAATGCTCTTTGCAGCTTTATGGTCTTACTGGTTCCCTTAGTAATAAGTTAATACATTTTGACCCTTGTTCATTGTACATTTGAATGAGTCATGTCTTTAAATTTTTTTTAATTATGCTTTGGCATCCTAAAAAAAAGAATATGTTCTCCTTCACTCTGAGAATCAATTGCAGAGATTTTGTTCTTTCCAATATTTACTGCAGTTGGATGCTTTTTTGTGTGAATTCATTTTAGCTGCCTGCATTTACTTCTTCCTGAACTGAAAGAGTGTTTTAAGATTTACTTACCTTGCGACAGTGATCAAGGTGAAATTAGCAGTCCACACATACACTCATGTGCATGTATGAATGAGAAAAAAAAAAGAACACAGAGCTAAAGAAAGACTGCAGGGAAAATGCAGGCAAAGGAAGGCTTAACTAAAATCAACCAATCATTTTAGGCCTCAGACTAAGCTTTCTTAGAAAACAGCCAATCAGAGATTGCCCCCTATTTTGAAAGAGTGGAGTTAATTATTCTGGGAAAGCTTTGTAAACCAGATAGCAAATCAGAAGTTAATAATTAGTTAATTTCCCCCAAAATATTGAGAGCCTATTAATACTAGGATATGTGTTTAAAAACTATTATCAAAATTTGATATTTTAAATCTGGGGTTTATTTTCAATTCTAATACATATATTTAAAGAGATAGATGATAGATAGATGGATAGATAGATAGATAGATAGATAGATAGATAGATGATAGATATAGATAGATAGATGATAGATAGATGATAGATAGATAGATAGATAGATAGATAGATAGATAGATAGATAGATAGATGATAGATAGATGACTCTTGACTTCCTGGCACTTACAGTTCAGATAGAGAGATGGATGTGAAGGAAGTCATCACAGAAATACTTATAAAACCCCAATTTCATAAGTATAATTTTGTAGAGGCACTGTAAATGAGAGGAATCAATGGGTAAGATCTGTAATGGAAGGTCTGCCTGATCTAGGAGTCAAGGAAACTGAAATGAGGGTCTGGTAATTGCCTTGGGACCTAAAGAGTGCATAGGATTTGGGGAAAGATGGAGAAAGAAGTTCCAGGCAAGACAAGAACATATGAAAAGGCCAAGAGGAAACAGGGTGAGTATGAGGCTTGAAAGAAAGCCAGTGTGGCTGGAGATCAGGGAGAAGGGAGCAAGTGGTGAGGTGTCAGGGAAGGAAGTGCCAGCCCTTAGACACTGTTATAAAGATCTGATATTTGATTTAAAAGTAACAGGAAGCCACTGAAGTGTATTAAGTAAAGAAAGGTGATCACCATTTGGTACACATGATTGCTCTGGCTGTAGTGTAGGGAACATAGTGAAGGAAGCAATGTGAGGGAAACCATGGCAGGCCACTGCAGAAGTCCACACAGGAGGTGATGTGGCTTGGACTAGGACAGTGGTGGCGACGGAACCCAGGAATAAGTGTATTTGAGAGTTCTTTAGGGGGAAGAATCAGTAAGTCTTTCCCTTGGGTATTGAAAGTTAAGTTCAATGAGGTATCAAGCAAAACTCCCAGATTTTGGTCATGCATTACCAAATGGATCTTGGTCCCATTCACTAAGAAAAGAAACACTTAAAAAGAGGGACAAGGAAAAGGGAGAAGGTGGTAGATTAGTTCAATAATAGACATCTTGAGTTAAGAGATTAAACCTAGGGAAATTATTGGTGAAGTCAAAAGTTAAGTCCCCTGGGCTATTTTGAAACAAACAGTATTAGATAAATCAGTTCTTGGTATTCCAATATCCAGGCAGTTGGACCCCTCTTCCAAATACACGTCTGTGCACCATCTTCCCTTGGACATAGTTGCCAGCTTCCATTATGAAATCTCAGGACATCTATTGCCTCCAATTTCTTACCTTTCTCTCCTGCAACCACGTTAGAAATTGTGTAATCAGAATAATATTAACAAATTAAAGTGGCTATTGGAGTTACAATTAAACTGTCTACACATTGTTTCTCAACTTTCAAGTTCCAAATATATTTTAAAGCTGTAGCGTGGACTCCCATTTTAGTGAGAAATCCACAAGTGTTCCAAAACTATGGAAGACATAAAGGCAGGTAGACCAAGCAATGTGTGAGAAACAAGAAGATTAACACCATTGTAGATAAAAATGGAGGAATGCAGGCAATGCTCTTAAATCACATTTAATCTAAAATAAGGGGGAAAGAAATACAAATGTTAAGACAATCTTGTATCTCTGATTTTGAACTGGTGAGACGGCAGATAAATCTCTGTTAGCAAACACATTGTCAACATTTCTCAACATTAGAAACAAGGAGCAAGATTGGGACAAAAAAGAACAGAGAAGAAACAGCTGGAAAACCTATCTTGGGAACCAGGTTAAAATGAAAGTGCATGGTCGTTGATTCTCCCATTTCTCCCATTCCATTTGGCACTGTTAGTTGCAATTGGAACCTGAATTACATAATGTAATTACATTATACTTCTTGGGAAATATTTTTTTTAAAAAACAACACATCATCTAGCAAAGAAGTATTCAGCAAAGTCTTGTGAGCTCCCTCACTGAGATGCGGATAGGATGTTTAGGAGGATGTCAGTAACAGAAATGTAAGTGCAGTTCTTCACCATCCTTATTCCACATGTTGGTATCAAGGGGAAAAAACTAATTACAGTCCCCCTGGGAAGTGCTTCTAAAATCTTTTGGGCTAACACCACTCTCTGATCAAACTGACCTAAGTTTCCATGAATTCTCCCGTACTATCTCTTTCTCTCTCTCTATAATTATACTCTAATTAATCCATTTGGGGGCCTTAAGATCTGAATTCAGTGGAAATAGGCTAAGTAAAGGTTGTTTATGAATAAACAATAGACATACAACTTTTAACAAGTACATTCCCCATGAACTGCATGCTGTTTAATCAAATACAGAACTTGCTAAACAGTCCCTATGATACTTTTGTTGAGTAAGTCAATATTGCTATCTTAATTTTCCAGATGAAAGAGAAAGAGGAAAGTAACTTCCTCTGGCTCACCCAAAGAATTAGGACTTAGTATTCTCAGGGCTGTATTCTGACCTCATCTATAAGATATTAGTCTATTCTGAAGTTCAACTAATAAATCAAAGCCTCTCCTTGCCTTTCCAGGCAAAAAAACATTACATAGTTGTTTTCCCATAAAACTTAGGGAGCATCTCTATTGAAATACTTTTCATATTTCATTAAAATTAGTTCTTGGCATTATAGTATATATAATATAACAATATTATTAAAATGTGTAGCATAATAATATTATGTAATACATAACAATATAATATATAGTATATATAATTAGTTTTTTTGCATTATCAGTGCAGCATTTCTAAATTTGATATCCTTCATAACTTAACAAATATGTCTTAAAAAGTGAATAAAAAGTACAGTGGTCAAATAAATTTGGGGAAATCTGGATTAAACACAGATTTCTTTACTGCAGGACTTCTCAGAGGCTTTAGTATATTAATATTCATTATGAATCCAAAGAGTGAAAAGCAACATTTCTCAAATTTTTTGACCATAGACCTTTTTTTCTCAGAATACTTATTGACCTGTCCAGAGCCTTTCTCAGAGAACACAGTTTGGGAAACTTTGCACTAGACTTTGAATCCATCTTATTGACCATATATTTTTAGCACCTAGCATGGTGCCTGGCACATAGTGGGAACTCTATGTCAACAATTTCCAAATTTCTATTTCTTGCTCAGGTCTTTCTTTGGAACTCCAGATTCACAAAGCTACAGTCTAGTCAACATCTTTTGGTTGCCTGAAATCTTGGGTATCTTGAACCTAGCATTTACAAAACTGAACTTTGGAACTTCACAAAGCTGGTTCCACCTGCAGCCTTCTTGTCTCAGTTGATGCCAGTTCGATCCTTCTAGTGGTTCAGGCTAAAATTCTTGGAGTCATCCTTGACTCCTTTTTCTCGTCTACTCTACCCTAAAGTAGTATTTGACCTACTTTCAAAATATTTCCAAAAGCCAACCATATCTCACACCACCACCACTCCTAACCTGGTCCAAACCACCATCAGCTCTTCACCGGGATCCCTGCGATAGGCTCCTCCCTGGTCTTCCTGTGCACACCTTTCCCATCTGCTTCAAGTCTCAACATGGCAGCCAGGCTGATCTTTCTAAAATAAAAATATCATGTCCCTGTCCTCAAAAGAATGCATTGGCTCCCCATTTCATCCAGAGTGTAAGCCAAAGTTTTCCAGTGACACGGAAGACGTCACACAGCTAGGTCCTTGCTGCCTCTCTAACTCCCTCCTTCTTTTCCTCCTTTTCTCTCTTCCAAATACACTGGCTCCCAAGCTTAAGGTCAAATATACCAGCTGCACTCCTGCCTTAAGCCTTTTCAACACTATTCCCTCTGATCAGGACATTCCAGCCCCATGGACAACTTTCTCAGCTCTCAAAATATCTGCTCAAATCTCACCTCCATAGCAAGGCCTACCCTAACCCCTCCACTTAAAACTATAGCACAGCTCCACCCTACACGCCCCAACCTTCCCTTACCCTGCTTTTCTTCTTAAGTGTTCCACAGCACTTACCTCTTCCAACATACTACAGGATTTAAAAATCCATGTTTTTCCTATGTCTCTTCCCAGAATATATGCTGCATGTTTAGTTCACTGATATTGCCCAAGCAACAAGAACAGTACAGGGTGAACAATGTATGCCCAATAAGTGTTTCTGAACAAATGAGTGTTGAATGAAGCTCAGCACATGCTCAGAGTGGTTCATTGTGCCTGAGCACTACAGGCAGAAAGCCAAACACTACGGTCTTTTCCTTTCGAGTCAACTGAAGATTGCATGTTCGGATGAATCAGATAAAGCCAAGGAGCTTTCATTCCATGTTTACTTCACGTGGCCAAGACAGACATTGCCCAAAAGACACGGCGGCCAACAAAACGTTGGTCTTTATGAACTTACCAAAATATAGGCACATAGAAGACTGATGTGCAAGACAGTTATGGAAATAAATATGAAAAGCTCTGGTGATCTGTATTTTTCTCTTGAAAGATAAGAAAAAATCAACTCTACTGATATTTTAGTTACTCACCAACACATGTATCCTCACTCAGGCCATTATGTCTAGCATGTGTAGGATGACAGGTATCTGAGAGAAGACTGGGGGTTCACAGCCAGCGGCTTCTTCCCTCGCTTGTTCGTTGTCAACATGTTGAAACATATAGGAGTTGAGTGTGCCAGCTACGAAGATTGATCATTTCTACTATTCTTCTGTTATTACCTAAACCAACTATCACAATTAGACCAAGGCTATGAACAGAATTGTGTGCCCCCCAAATTCATATGTTGAAGCCCTAACCCCAGTGAGATTGTATTTTGGAAACGGGGCCTTTGGGAGGTAATGTGAATTAGATGAGGTAATCGGGTGGTCCGATGGGATTAGTGTCCTTATAGAAACAGACACCAGAGAGCTCCTTCTCGCCCGCTTACCAAGGGAAGGCCACGTGAGAACACTGCTCTCCTCAGGCCAGGAAGAGAGCTCTTACCAGACCAGCCCTGTTGGCACCTTGGTTTCAGACTTCCAGCGTCCAAAACTGTGAGAAGATCGGTTTCTTTTGTTCAAGCTACCCAGTGTACTATATTTTGTTATGGCAGCCCAAGCAAGCTGACACAAGCAGTATTCTGTTTACTTAGACAGTCCTCCCATGAAGCCAGGGATTAAAGATAATAAAAATGCAAGCACAAGGAACAAAAAAGAAAATGGCAGAGCTGATGATCTAATATTAAGCCTCAGATGGGAGGGGTGGATAGGAGCTAATCATATTAGGAAAAGATGATCAGAAATGTTGTTAATTGTGGAAGGGGAGTGATGAAAGTGTGGGGTTTCATTATACTATTTTTTCTACTTTTGAGTATTTTTTATTTTTTTCCTAATTAAAAGTATTAAAAATGTTTTAAGTTGGCTAGAATATGAAATAGTTATCAAAACATCATTTAATTATCAATAACATCATTTAAAACAAATTTACATCCAGTATCATTAACATTAAATTTCTCTCTTGGTGTTTTGAGGGATTGGCTAATGAAGGTATAAAGCTATCAGAAATAGTAACACTTTTCAATATTTTGTGAATTTCACCTTTATGTCATTGTCCTTAATTTCCATATTTACAGATATGTTTTATAACACACACAATACATCAGTGCCATAGTATGGGGGGATGATTTGTCTGTAACTACATATTCATGTAGTGGGTTGCAACCTTCAACATTTTTATTCAAAGATGTATACAAACAAAAGAGTTTAGGTGTCCACTGTGCTTAAATGATAAGAGGAGAAGATGTATAATAAGTAAATATGAAGAAAACTAATAAAGACATTAAGAGCCAAAAGGGAGGGGAGCTAATAATATTAGGAAATAGCTACAAGGTTAATACATACATGCATTACTTGTATACACAAACATTATTTGCAAAGTTAGTAAAGCTCTCTGAAAACCCACTGGGATGAAGAATGTATAAAGCAATATATTATTAATATTACTATTATATTACATGCTTGTTTCTATATAAAGCTTCCAAAGGAGTCTTTTAATGATCTCATCTTTTATGCAATTTATACTCATCTCCATAGAAGACACTTAAATTGACCTAAATTATTGAGATGAATTTTAATTCCATTGGACAATACTAAGCTAGGAATGACTAAAGAATTAAAAAAAAATCAGCTCAGCATGCTGAAAAATAAATGTTAAATGACCTGGGACAATGGAGAACACATTTTCCTGCTTTCACGTGCATTCCACAGACTGGTGGTGTGCAGGAGGCCTATGGCAAAGCCCCTTACAATATAGTGGAAGGGCTAATGTGGGGTTGAAAGAATCCTTTATTTTTATCTTTAGATGACAATGGTTACATATTTTTTTTAAGCATGATTGAATACTTCTGCTTTGTCATCTTAAATAAAAACCAGGAAAATATCACATCACTATCTCATCAAGAACAACACAGTATGTTTCCCTGATTTCAGGGTGGTTAGATTTTTTTTTTAATCAGTGAGCCAGGTAGACACAGATGGATTAAGGGGTGGCTCTGCCCGGTGAATGGTCTCTGGCCCACAAAAGTAGGAGAAACATGGTTGTGGGAATACACGTCAGTGTCATCTTTCTGTTTTTATTCCATATTCTTAGTTTTTCACAAAGGGCACAGACTCTTACAATGTCAAGCCATACTCTTGACTCCAGAAGTTAGACATGGTACTTATTAAAAGAGCTCATAGACCACAAGACCATCCACAGTTGGGTGCCGGGACTTCTGTCCTGACATTCCAAGCCTTCTCCTCTTCCCACCACCCCCTGCTTCCCAGGGCCACCACTTCTGTTAATACACCACTGAGAAGTTGTCTCCATCCAGACTAGGGAGCATCTGTATTTCTCAGCAAGCACCATGATTTACTAAAAAGCCCAGTGCTGGAGGCCACATGCCCAGAGGAAGTTCCTCTCGCTGTGGCATCATCTCATTAGCAATTGATGGAGTTTTCCCACCTACAAAATAGGCTTCCTTTCCCATGTGGCAAATGAAAGTGACAGTATGGTATGGAAGTCAGAGAACCTCATCTGCTTTTGGAAGCTGCCTGTGCTAAATCACAATTTCACCAAGAACAAGTGGTCAGATCTTGGAGCATGTTACTTTCCTGCTCTGTGTCACAGTTTTCTCTCTGGAAACAAGACTGTTAATTGGACTAACATCTCTTGATGTATGGTTATATAAACTATGCTCCATGAAGCAGTACCTATGTCTGCAGTAAGTACTCAATAGACAGTAGCTATTATCAAGTATCAACAACAAAATTTTAGTACAAATTGCCTACATCCAAAAAGCCCCACATGTAATTTGAAATAAAACCATTGTATTAGTTTCCTATCACTGCCACGACAAATTACCACAAACCTAGTGGCTTGAACAACCCAAATTTATTATCTTTCATTCTGTAGGTTCTCCCTGTACTTTTGGGTCTCACTGGTTAAAATCTAGGTGTCAGTTTTGTTCCTTACTAAAGATTCTAGGGATTCCTTGACTTTTCCAGCTCCTAGAAGCTGCCCACATTTCTTGGCTCTTAGATCCCTCCCTCCATCTCCAAGGCATCAATGGAGGGTTGAGACCTTCTCATGGGATTGCTTTGAGCCCCCTCTTCTGCTTTCTTCTTCCACTTTTAAGGACTTTAGTGATTACACTGGCCTCACCCAAATAATCCAAGATAATCTCCCTACTTTAAGGTCCACTGATTGGCAGCCTTACATACACCTGCAACCTTTATTCCCTTTTGCCATGTAACCTCACATATTCACCGGTTCCGGCAGTTGTGGGCTTTGGTGGGGGCTGGGGGCTTGCACACTACTTTTCCTACAACTACAATTAAACAGGACTTGCCTGTCTCCAGAATGATACACATAGGTCTATTTTTATCACCACTGAGCTGTCAGAAGAGACGACAGAACAAATAGGAAGTACCAGAAAATGGAAGGCTTCTCCCAGGTAAGGCATGGAAGATTAGAGTATCACTCAGCACGAAAGTTATTCTCTTTCCATCCAGTCAGTGAGCACTGTAAAACCTCAGCACACCAGCATTGACAGGAGGCATCTGCAAAGAATATCTACTCTAAGAAGGGCCACCCTTCAAGCACATTATAGGTTTGTGGATAACAAAATTAGAAACCAAAATAGCCACCATGAAAGAACTATGACACATGCAAGCTGAATTTTAAGACTGAACATTGAATCATCACAGATTCGTAACCAAGAGTGCCTTAGGATTTACTGAAGTAGGGGGAAATGGCCAGGGCTACAATTTTATTCTGGGATGTAGACTGCTTCAGTCAACACAGAACCAAACAGAAAAACAAAGAGAAGGAGGGGTCAGACCTTTCCAGGATTCACTGGGGGGTTCTCCAAAGCAGGGGTCAGTTGCTAACACCAGGTAAAATACAGTAAAACACATTTCTTGAGGTTGACTTATGGTTCTGAGTTGCAGGTATAGCTAGACACAGCGAGAATGTTGGTAGCTGATATGCATACATTTATGCTTAAAGAAGCCCTAGTTGCTATAAACAGCTTTTCCTATAATGTGCATTTCATGCAGAGGTTTGACTCCAAAAATTAAATGCAGCCAAAATTATCCTTGAAAATCCATTCAACAGATTTAAATTCACAAGGACATGCATTCATGTTCAAAAACCAAGAAGTAAATTATATTTTATCTTTGCCTTTTGGCTACAGCCTTCCTTCCTCTGGGAATTTGAAAACCAAGATGTACTTTGACTGCAGGTCATCCTTGCAGAGCAAATAATGGAAATATTTTCCCATTTCATTTGATGGGAGCAGTTGGTTTTATATTAGTTAAATGCAGGTAAGATATGAGTTTATTATATGAAGCCATTATCAATTTTTTTTTTGCCATATGTATATGCTATATGTATGTGTTATGTCAAAGGGTACCTCTATCAGATGGAACTAGCCAAACTTTGTGATCAGTCTGTGTCTGGATGGGCAGATCATCTGGGAGCCTTCTTTATAGAACGGAGTCTAACCAGGGCTACTTCTTATCCTTGGGGTGCACCCCCAACTCTAAATCAGCCAGTTAGACCAGATGTTCAAAGAATTGCAATGTCTCTGCAGGCACCACGATTCTGGAGACACATTCTGGACCTCTCCATGTTCCATGAAGGCCAACTGTGCCTAGCAAATACTACCCATGTCTGTCCCCAATAACAGTAATGATGCTTCTCATTTGTACAAGGATTTCCAGTTTTATAAGCATTTCATGTCCCTCTCTTTCAAAATAAACATTTTCTTGGTATATTGGTACATAGGAAAAATAAACCCATCCTCAGATCACTCCCTTTATGCCAAAAATAACAAATACAAAAGTAACTAAGGTCTGGGTTTAGGCATTACCAGGGCTTGTCCCATTAGTTGGGAGTGAAAGGTTTTTGAGTACCAAGCCAACTTAGCAGAGGGTAGTAAACTCAGACATCTTCTGTAACTGCCTCATTTTTTTATGGGAAAGATGACTCCTAGCCCCAGCTGAAAACATCCTTTCTCTCTGCAGCTCAATCCCTTCCCATAGCCATTTGAAATCCAAAGAATAAGATGACTTTTAGATTTTTCTTTTTGCAATAACCCTTGCTGTTTTCCTTCTGCAAATTAACAGTAAAACCTTTAAAATAGTAATACTTTTACAAAGCCATCAAGATTTCTGATGTTAATGCTACATTTCAAGAGAATTTTCTTCAGGATTCAAAAAACTGAGGCAAGGTTTCTCTGAGAGGCAAGAAAACAAGTTTGTTGTCCCTCTTTGCAAAGTCAAGAATTAAGGATATCAGTGCTGTCCTTTCAATTTATATCAACCAGAAGGCCAAGCACAGAGTAAATTCCTTTTCTAACTCAGGCAACTGCAGATCCAATAGACTCCTTCCATTATGAAAACTTTTGTTTTGATTCCTACCACCAAGAATGTCCTCCCAGCCATTAGGAGATTATTCTCCTGGGTGGAAGGTTTGCCTCTGTTCATTGGGATTCCAATAGGAGGAAGGAAACTCTCGTGGTTATTTATTCCACCCAAAATTCCGGGTCTATCCATACACCCTCAACTAATAAATACTGAAGAGGTTGTTCAAATTCTCCATAAAGCAGCAACCACCCTGGGAACTTACAATGAAACCCTCTGGGGATGAGACAAAGACATGTTTATTTCATTACAATACGTTAGGGCAGAGGAAATGCCATGTGGCCCAGCAGCACATTAGCCCACCCATGAGCCGCTGGCTCCCCACATCTCTCTGCTTAAGCGTGTCCTCTCACTGTTGGGTGCTCTGCGGTTGGCCAGAGGCGCCAGGAGTTGGCGTGGCTCTTACAAATAGGGGAATGCCAGTAGGTGGGCCTGCATCCTAGCCTCCCCGCACCTCATCACAACAGGCCTGAGAGGGCTCTGCACAGTCTCCCAGACAGTCCTCAGGTGGGGCAAGCCCCAGTTGCCCTTATTGGTTACCTGCTCACTAACACATCTTTTATTGTCTTTCCTCTTTTCTCTACCTCTCTTCTCAGCCATGCTTCCTAGAATCTCATCAGATCATCCACTTTCTCCTGGATTCTTAGCTCCTGGTCCATCTTGGGTGGAATCCAGGTTAGGACAGAAGGACAGGTGCAGAGTCTATAGCGTAGTGACCTAGGGGAGGGGATGGCCCTGCCCAGAGAGGTGAGGTTGGCTTTCGATGAGGAGAGCCATGGAGCCAGCTCCAGTGACTGGATGCTGGAGGGGCCCTGAACTTCATATTCCTCATGCCCACTTGTTCTTGGCAATGTCTGCACATGAGAAATGAGAAAAGTGATGGCTAAGTGATTTTCTATTTTAGATGTAGGTGGGCAATGAATAGGCAGGGCACTTACTCCTCCCATTGCCTGGCCTACCCAGGGAGCCTTATACCCACCCTGTCCTCATGTTACTGAGAAACCCCTGGTCTACCTCTGGGCGGATGTTCGCCAATGAGACATTCCTCAGATACCACATATCCTTCCAGGCTCATAAGTTCTTGGAGGCCCTGGCCCTGTGTCCTGGGTCTGCCCAGCCTCACACCAGTAGGGAATAGAGGTTTGGGACATTTGAGCCAAAGATTCCAGGTGATTCAGCCAGGGGCCCTTCCATACAGAGGAACTCTGGAGAGATGGGAGATGATCCATGAGGATTAGTTATGCGGGGTGAGGCTTCCTGAGGTCCTAGGCCACAGGGGAAGCCAAGGACTTGGCCTGCACTTTGGGCACAGCTCACTAGGACCCTCATTACTCGAGCAGCTGCAGCTCTATATTCTAGTTGGCACAGTGGTATAGAACCAGGGAACACCAGCCTTCTTCCCTGTAGATGCCCATGGCCCCAACCCAAACAAGGGTATGGCAGGAGGCTGAAGGGCATCAGCATCTCTGTGCTTCCTTCTAGAGGTAGGTGTTTAGACAATGCACTCAGGGAAGGGCTGGGGTTGAAGCCATTTGCACCCTAACCTGGGAAGGCCATGCCTGGTACATTAATTTTTCCTTATTCCCTTGATATTTGGAGTCAGGCAAAACCTATACTAAACAGACTTTGAAAACCTCTCAGAATCAAAGCAAATACATAGAGGCAAATATGCAAAGACTTCACCAGACTGAGAGAACATTAATATTGTATGAGAAACTCATTCTAAATTTTAAATATTATGAAATGATTTTTTCCATGACACATTTCCAAAATACTGGTCTGAAATTCAAACCACAGAGGTAGTAAGATATGACCAAAGCTTCCAGAAAGAAAGGATGAAGTAAAGGATGCAGCTGAGAGTGGGCGCCATCATCTCTGTCAAATCAATTAAGAACACTTAACTACATGCACGGCAAAGTGCTTGAGCAATACCCACTGAGCCTTCCCCATTATGACCAGAAAACAATAAACAGGGTTGTAAACAGCCATCATCAGATGGCTCCACTGAGGCCACACAGCCATCTTCAGAAACCTGGGATGATCTTTTTTTATTTTCCAGCAATCAGCCGCTCACTATAGTTACTACAGTCTGTGGAACATGAAAGGTGCATTGGCTGACACATCAGCTTCCTGAAATAACCATCCTGGACCACTACAGAATTTTCTTTGAATTGTCCCAGAAAGCCACTTCACCCCAGGGAGGGTGCTGCTTTTAGTCCTGAGCCTTTATCTCTAAAGGAAGCTCAAATCTTAATTCCAGCGTTTATCCATGAAAAGGTCTACTGCTGAACAAAGCCCTAAAATCCTTGACACGGGTTGTAAGCAGAAATGAGATTAGTGTAGAGGGCAGAGCTGGGGCCTGTGGCGGGGGTGGGAGTGGGGGTGGGGGGTCTAAATTGAATTTGGCAATTGCCACTTAGGACCTTCTTATTCCATTTCTCCTCCTATGACTTCACCCTCAATTACCACCATGTGCTAGGCTTATACCACATTGCTCATCCTTCTCTCTATTTTCTCTATCATTCCTGTATCCTGGTGACATCACTATCCTGCCTCTCATGACCTGGGCTGCACGGGATTTGGAGGCTCCTTGGTAGGGCATGGGTAGAGTACACACTGAGATGGAAAATTTCCAAGACCAATAGTCCAAAATAATCCCTTTATCCATGTAACTAGAGTCCCCCATGTCATAGTTGGAATGCAAATAATACTCCCAGCTTGGGCACACATTCTGCCTGAAGTTTCAAGGGATCTAATCCTCCTCAAGCAGATTGAGCCTCTCTGTCTCTGTTAGATTCAAGATTCAGTGTCCAAAGTGCCAGTGCTGGGTGCTCACAAATAAAGCCCAAGCGTAGACTTGCCCCCTTTAGGGGACCCCACTACAATGCCCTAAAGCTCTCTGATTCTACTCCAGCTCT
Organism: Manis javanica; assembly: GCF_040802235.1. Lineage (NCBI taxonomy): Eukaryota > Metazoa > Chordata > Mammalia > Pholidota > Manidae > Manis > Manis javanica. Next base: position 81,135,336 of record NC_133157.1, read on the forward strand.
TTGGTCACGTGAGCATTTCAGTATGGGCATCCACACTGCCATTTTCTCCCCCAGAAAGCTGAGTGGGAAAGGACTCCCGAACTCAGCCAAATGCTGGAACCACAACCATCTCCCCACGGTGAGCTGTCGCCACTGTCTATTGCAATGTTACAGATTCTTCACAATTTAGTGGCTTAAGACAACAAACTTTTTTTTTTTATTTTAGCCTATAAGTTCATGAGTCAGCTCTGTAGTCTGAGAGTCTGGGCAACACTCTGCCCATCTTGGCCGGACTAATTCATGTGCCTGCAGTCACCTAGTGGGTCATCTGGGGGCTGACCAGCCCAGGAAAACCTCACCACGTGTCTGGCGATTATCTGAGCGCTGAAATGACAATGGCCACTGAGTCATGTGTCCTATGTCACTCAAAGGGCTAACCCAACCTTGTTCATGTGGCAGTGGCAGGATTCCAAATGAAATATTTAGGGTAGTTTGTGGTAAAGCAATCAAACACGGAGATCTATGCCCAAACTTCCAAACATACTAAGGAATGTAAACAGACTTTTTTCCTTATCAATAAATTTCTTCTCTGCACCTATGTTTTGAATTTAGCAGGTTTAATGGTCAAATAAAGAATAGATATTCTTTGTACATCTATTCTTCTCCTCTCTCCCTGTCAGGCCACAAAGCCACAGGAGATTGCTTTCTCTTTGAAAGCCTCCTGAATCCTAGACTTGCAGACAGTACGTGGTCCTTTCTGCTGCACTTGATGGGGAACGGACTGCATGTCTGCATGGGAAGAGCTGCAAAGCCACATTGCAAAGGGCAGACACACCAGGCAAGTCTGAAGTGGGGCCCAATGATACACACAATCTATACTACTAGGCATCTGAGTCTTCTCAAGTGCAGAGGAAATCTTCTCTCTCCTGAGACCTGACCCTATTTGTTGTCTGAGGAATGAGCAAGATTTCTTTCAGGGAATCCTTATCTTTTAATGCCTATGGGTCAAAGCAAATGCCAATAACCTTCAAAAGAAATAGTAAACCGTATTTCAGACCTGTTGCCCTATGGTTCAGGATAGAAGAGAGGGTGCCGTGTGAACAGTGAGGGGTAGAAAGAGCCAGGCACATTCCTAATGCTGGCTGCATCTCTGCAATGTCCTCTCCTGGACACCAGGACACTGGGCTGCATTAAGTCCCATAGGTGGCTGAAGTCACTATGACTTGTGGAAGAAAAGATGATTATGACCCTACACCCCTTCCCATTTCCAGCTCAGATTCTGGGAGAAGAACAGGAGGTAACTATTTCTCTAACTCCAGTTTTGATCAACCCATGGCTGGTGGTCTAATTACATTCTGACTCATCTCCAATGCTGAGCAGCTGACCACCATCCTTTACTCACTCCTGCACATGCCATGCTTCCAGCGCAGGCTCCCACAACCAGACACATGGGGATGCCAGTCTACATTTCACGCATGAAGGTGAGATTGTCATCTGTATATGCATTTGAATTTCTAGAATCGAGGATGCAGGGGTCACCTAAGCCATTTTCATTTCATACTCCATCTCTACTGTAACCAAGGCATTTCTTCTAAGTGCCTGAGTATTGTTCCAAGTATGGTTGTCCTTAGAATGGGTTTTTTTGTTGTTGTTTTCAGTCAAAAGATCCAATACCTTTGTCTCATTCATTTATTTATTCATTCCACAAATATTTTTTGAGCACCTACCATGCATCAGGCACTGTTCTGGGAACTGGGGAGACAATGGTTAGTGAGACCCAAAGTCTCTGCCCTTTCAGAGCTTCTGTCTTGGCCACTGAGAGAGTCAATAAAAAATAAGACAATTACAAAAATATCAGATAATTTTTCTAAAGAAAAATAAAATAGATGCAAGAATAGAATGGGAGGGAGGAGAGCCTCAGAGCCAGCATGATTGGAGAAGCCTTCTCTGAGGAAGTGATATTTGAACAAAGACCTAAAGGAAGTGGCAGAGCAGGTCATATGACTCTCTGGAAGAAGAGAAGTCCAGGGAGAGGAAACATCTCCAGAGCTCAGGATCTGCAAAAATCACTTAAGAAGAGAAAAAATTTTTCTTATAGCCCATATTTTTTCTGCTAGTCAAACATTTCATGATGGTTAAAATTATTTTTAAATTTCTGGAGGCCTACACTTTTGCTAATAAAACCCTGAAAAAAATATGATAAGGCTGTAAAATGTGTGAAGCATTAGGGGAAGACTTGCCATCCCAGCACATTCTTTTTCTGAATGTTTCCCAGGCAATGTAGACAAGGTCCTACTTGTAGTCCTGCACAAATAAATGTCTTTGAAACTTCATTCCAAAAAAAAAAAAAATCAAAACCACATTTGTGCACTCTCTGCACAGCTGTGATCCATGGGGATCTAAGATAATCAGAGGGCAAACCCAGGGACCAATCTCAAGAAGCCAGGCCTTTCCCAAACACCTGCCCAGGGAAAGGTCGAAAGCAAGGGCAGGAGAGGAGGGCAGAAGCCCCGGGATATTCAGCAGGCCCTGTGGAGAATTCCCACCTCCATGCCAAGCTGGCTCAAGAGTAAGGCCATTAGCACCACATGCAGATGGAAGTCAGAAGGCCCTGGTGGAATGAACCTTTAAAAAAACACAGAATCTCAGTGATGCCCAGAGCTGAGGAGACGGAATGACAGCGTTTTAGACCTGACCCTCCCAGAAGCTCTCAGGCCCTTGGCAGAGGTCAGGATGAGAGCATCCCAAAATCACAGGGTTCCCATAGACTCCTTCCCTTGTCTACCTACAGTTGTACAGTCATACCATGTGTCTCCTTTCACTCATCTTTCCATTATACCTAGCCATTTTTTTTCTCTCCTTTTTCTTGCTACATCATCTAGCAATTGCTTTTCTTTCTGACCCATGCCAGCCTCCTCTCTCCCCTTATTATTAGGAAAATAAGTGTTGCAAAGGAAACAGAATTCATAGTTACATGGAAACGCCAGTGAATGCAATGATGTCTTGCCATCTACAGCAGTGCTTTTGTTCCTGCTCCAAATTTGAGGTGACAAAGCACACTTAGTCCCTGCTGGTGGCATTGTCCCTTGGTTTGGGCCTTGGAAGTGCAGGCTGGTTTTAAAGTGCCACAATGTGTTTCTAGTCTATGAACCACTAATCAACCTCCCAGGAATATGTGCTTAGGAAGTAATTCAAGAGAAGCCCCAAAAAGTCACATGCAGAGCAATGTCCTTTGTAATGTCATCTATAATGAAGAGAGTAGAAAACAATATGTGTCTAACAATACCCTAATGCTTTAGCAAACTCTGTTACAGTGACTCACTGTGAGACCATTTCTTCATTATAAATCTTAATTATAAGCACTATATAGAAACATGGAAAACTCTGTGTTATGTGAAAAGAACAGAACACAGAATTCTCTTACCCTCTTGGCACCATTACCTGAAGCTAGATTGGAAAAGAATACACAAAAAATGAGACTAGTTTCTCTCTTACATTAGAAAGGTGAAAACACAGACTTCTCTTTTTAAAAGTTTTACTGTTGTTACACTGTTTGTAATAGTAAACATGTAAATAATATCAGTAAAACATATTATGCAAACTTTATTAGGAAACCCAACAGAAAGCAATCATAATTCCCCACCCATAACTCCCACAAGGCATTTCTTTCAATAATTTGCCTTGTGATATGTTTCCCCATCCTTCCCATGCACCTCCCCTCCCATCACCAAGAGTGACAGAAGGACAGGAAACATTTCTTTATTTAACTCCAACCATCCTGTTTTGTACTGAGCAGACCTGTGCCATATCCTCCATACATTGGTCCCACGTTATCCAGACAAGCTTACCCCCCATCACATCCTCAGCAGTGTCTGCTACAGCAGGCCAGTTGCCTCCATTCCAGCAGCCACTTCTCCCATCCACCAGGATCCATTTCCATCTCTTCCCCCAAGCATCTAGGATACCAAATCTCTTCTCCTCCACCTCCAAAGCCTGCCTGCCCTCTGATCCCTTAACGCCCTCCCAACCACCTGAGCCCTCCATGATCACTTCAAAATTCAAATTCCTCAGTATGTAGCATCTGTACCACACAATTCGTGCTACGTACTTGTTTCATAACTTATCCTTATCTGTCCAACTCTACTGTAAAAGCCTTGAAAGTAGGAGCTGTATCTATACTTGGCCTTCAAACAAAGCTCCTCATAATGCTTAGCCCAGAGTGATACAGGATATTAAGTGTTTAATAATGAAGTAGAGGTAAGAAAGTATATGGGAATGGAAGAATGGATTTCCATACCTGTTCTGCATCTCCTCTACCTGTCAGATACATATTCAAGTGCCCAAAACTGATCCTTATTAACTACTGCAACGTGCATGGGGACATCCATAAACATGAAGCCGTCTGCAGCTCATTTTTCAAAACTATTAAGCAGCTCAGATGAATATGTATTACTTCTGGTATCAGTACTGATTTTCATGATGTTCTAATGTAGAGTAAGAGCTATAGGCAATATTATTAATAACCTGACTTATCAGTGGAGTAAATTTGTAGATCTGATGTTGCAGTTATAAACAACAGCATGAAAAGTTTTTTGAAAATACATGTTTTGAGTATTTTTATGTGACATATTAAACCATGAAAAGATCTGAGTTAGAATTGCTTAATAGAACACTTAAGCATGCATATTGAATGAATCATATTTGTGACTCTTCAAAAAGCCGACTGTTACATATTCCTAAATGGAAAATTTATGCTGTAGAATTAATATTATATGTTGCAGATTCATAAATCACTGAGTACATTAAAGGCAGAGTAATCTGGTTAAGAGAAACTGAGTGATGGAGTTAGGAAGATTGGAGTTCAAAATTGAGTCTTCCATGTGACCTTGAGGAAGTGACTTAACCTGCTTGGGCTTCAAATTCTTCATCTGAAAATGGCCCGAGACTGCCACCTTCAAGTATTACTTTGAGGATTAAATGGTGTTATACGCACAAAGCAGTTAGTACAGGTCCTAGTTCATGGTAAGCAGGCAATAAAAAGTATGTATTATTATAGTCCTTATTGTTTTTTCACTGTTATCATTTTATCATAAAAGAATGCTATCACAAAATTATTATTCTTTGCATGTCAAACCTGCACCAAAGTTAATCTGAAGTTTGTGAACATTTTCAGCTGGACATAACAAAAACAATTTTTATAGCCCTCTTGTCTAATGAACCCTAGCTAATGTCCCCCACTGCAACCAACACACCTCTATTAATAGCAAAGAGCCTTAATGGAGCAATACTGCAGCAAGGAAACATCTTTTCAAGAAATCATAAATATTATTGATCTATTTTTCTTTCTCCCTTAAGAAAGCTAACTGGAAGCATGTTCGATTCTGATGGACCAATGGCAAAGGAGAGGGAGTTGTTTTATACATCACCCCTAAATAGAACATTACCTCCCTACCCAGAGACCCTCTTAAATGGCTGGGCTTGGTCCCTCAACACATTCTATTTCATTGCTTTCAATACACCACCTGGAAAAATATTCAGCTTTAATTAAGCTTGACAGTCTCTAAATACAATGTTGTTTAAGCAGCAAAGATTGAGTTTGTTTTCAATATGAGAAAAAATGGCAGTTAGATGGGAAAGGAAACAGTTCAAGAATGCAACCTCCCATGTGTAATGTTTTTGGAGGCAACTAATGAGAAAGAAAGACAGAAAAGAAAGCAGAGGAATGTTTATCCAAAGTCCTCTTGGAAGCAGAGAAATCCTCTCTGAATCAAAGAAATCATGAGGGTAGAAGGAAATGATGAAGAACATTCTATACAGCTATAATGATGATGATGATGACTTTATAAGTGCACACAGCACGGCAATGTTTAATTTTTTTAATTTTCAAAGTACTGCTTTGTATCTCACTTTTATCCCAAATCTACAGAATAAAATCGTGGGAGACCTGAGGGACCCCCTGTGACCAAACCTAATGGCTTCTTCTCTGACCCTCTGGGCCTCTCAAGACTTGCTGCTGCTGCTGCTGCCCCCACTGGTGCAGGTCCTCGTTCTCCTCTCATCCTGCCCCTGCCTCCTAAGTGTGCAAATCCCCTTAAAATGCCAGCATCTTTGCCCTGTCTCTTTAGGAGTGCGTCTGCCTCTCCGTATCAGTACTGCGGAGAAGGGCCCCAGAGACACCTGCCAAGCCCTTTTCTCTTCCTGAGCACCCGTTCTGCAGCTGGGATGGAGCTGTGGAAAAGGCAGGGTAAGAAGTGGGTTTGAAGGCTGGAAGAATTCGGACAAAGAGCTGGAGGAGGGAAAGGAGCTTTAAAGGTGGGGAGACGACATGGGCAGAGTCAGAGTCGCAGAAGAAGGGATGTTTGGAGGACCATGAAAGATTTCTAAGAGATTCTTATCCTTTTTTAAAAGACTTTGAAGAAGGGACCTGTCCATCTTCTAGGGCTCTCTGTTTCCTCAGTGCCTGGGGTCACTTTCTAGTGCTTACCATTCGAAGTTTAAAAATAAGTCAAAGGACACATAAACCCTTCCCTCACCCTTAAGTCTGATGGCATCAAAAATAATGTTCCTGTTCACCAGAGGCTCCATATCTAGAAGGATCATCTCCCTAGACATCACGCCTATTTCCTGACTTCTCCAGAACGCCCCTGGGCACAGGGAGTTCAATGTGACTTTTTCCACACTTCGGAGGCATTGGTTTGACTCCTGCTGAGTTCAGCATCTGGTCTTCAGACATTTTCTTGCAAAAGAAGATCACCTCAATACTTTTAAATTGTTGATTTCTTGGTTTCCTCTTTTCACAGAAAAGAAGGCAATGGCAGCTAGTGGGAAGTTGAGTGAACTGTTGCCCAAGTTGAGTGAGATGCCCATTGTTATCTCGATACTTGTCCATGGCTCATTACCCAGTAACATCCTTTGACACAGGGTCTGCAGAAGATAGAGTGCTTTTTAATAAGCTAGTGAAAGAAAAAAACACATTAAGCATATGATTAACTTCTCATTCCATTACACAGCACAAAAGATGGTCGGTACTTTCCAGAAACAGAAAATAATTTAACAACTGGATGAATTCTCCCACTGGGCCATTCTGGGTTCAAAGCTAGAAATAATCTAACCTCGCTAACCCATGTCTTGCAAAAATAACTTATCTCCAAGGGGAGACATCACTTAGTACATATTTTGCAGCACATGAGAAGAGGCATAACATCATGTAAGATGCCCATATGCAAAATTAGAGAAACTGTTACTCTTGGCAATTTATAAATATTGAATATATTTCAAGGTCAATAGCTTAGATCAGAATTTTTGCTCTTCATTTCCCTATGAGCTTTTCTCTAGATGAGCTTATGCTAAATATATTTAATCTACTCTTTGCTCCAGCCCCACCTATTTCACTCCACGAAATACATTTTAATGGTATTTCTTGATTCCATGTTGAAGATCTGAACATGAGGACTGTTTGTCTATCCAAAACATTATATTCTCTAACTTGGATTAAGTGAGCACATCATACATCTACTTCAAAAGCCCATTTTTCTATCTGCTTTTACAACTATCTGTGCATTTTTCTTTACCAAAAGATGTTTTAATGCCCACACAAAAAAATATAATCCATATGCTATTTACAGGGTTGAACAAAATAAATCTACTAACATCTGCTTTAGATCATGATAGTAATAGTCCCAAAACTAACTAGGAAATCAGATAAAATAGCAAAACATTTACTTGGAGGTATTGGAGGGCTGCCAAGGTAACCAGGACTCAAGAGTGCCAGGGTCTAGAGAGAAGAGAACGGTGGGGAGTGAGCTGGCCCGTGTGCTGCTTTTCCCCTCAGGACGTTTGCTGAGTCTTGTCTTTATGATGAGCTAGAATCTGAGAAAGTGGACTAAGGGCTATGGCTAACAGAAAAGGAAGCCTCTAGAACTTTTGGAATTCTCACAGGGACAAAGAGAAAAAAACTAGGGTTTGGCACCACATGGTAGGCATTATTAGAGTGACCAAGACTTTGGAGAGAAGGGAACACAGGGACAAATTCTCGAGTTCTCAGAGTAAAAGGCCGAAAAGGTCAGCATAAAACTGTTAAAGATATATCAGAATTTTCAACAATCCGATATGTTAATGAGACAAAAATTAATTTAGGAAAAACCCAGAAGAGCTAGGGGGCAATAGTAAACATCCCAGCCTTCATCCCTAGGAGCAGGGATAAACAAGGAGGTAGACGGAACCTTGCCAAACCTGAAACCCAGCCCTGGGTCAGCACTGTGCCTGTTTAGATTAAGAAAACATGTTCTCATTCAAGCTGCCTATTATAGTTTATGGTGAATGCTCTCCAGAAGAAGTCTCCATTATCTTGAGTCTCCACAGTTTTCATGAACAATGTCTGGCATTCAGTCAAAAACCACCAGGCACACCAAAAAGGAGAAACAAGAGAATAAGAATGGACAATAGAAACAAATCCATACACAGCCCAGTTATGGGACCTATCCAGACACAGCTTTTTAAAATAACCATGATTAATGTGTTTTTAAAAACATACGACAAAATGAGAATTTCACCAGAGAACTGTAGTATACTTGTTGAAAAGCATCAAACAGAAATTCTGGAATGAAACTACTGTGAAAGTTGAATCTAAAAACTCAATAGATAGGCTTCCCAGTACACTGGATACAAAAAAAAAAAACAGTTGAAACAATTGATAAATGAACTGAAAGATGGATGAGTATAAAAGATGTGGGCTGAATCACAGAGAGCAAAACAGATTGAAAATACAGAAAAAAAGCATTAGCAAAATATGGCAGACTTTGAAAAGTTCTGACACATCTGTAATTGAGTCCCAGAAGGGTGTGATAGAGTGGGACAGAAAATACATTTGAATAACTAATAGCTGAGAATATTCCAAAACTTCTGACACATAACAGTTTCAAGATATGCTACAATCACCAAACAGAATTAATATGACCAAATCACTAGGGACACCAGAGTAAAACTGATTAAAAGCAAAGGCAAAGAGAAAATCTTGAAGGGAGCCAGAGAAAAAAGACATTATATCCAATGGTGTAACCGTAAGACCACTGAGTTTTCAGTTGAAAAATGTGGCAGCAAGAGAATGATAGAATAATACCTTTGACACTCAGTCAAAAAATAATTGCCAGTCTCGACACTCATACACAATGAAAATATCCTTCAAAAATAAAGATGAGTATTAATCACCAGTAGATTTGTATTAAAAGATGTACTAAAGGGAATTCTTTAGGCAAAAGGAAAAAATGTTCCAAGATGGAAATAAGGACATAATGTAGGAAGGAATAAAGAACATCACAAAAGGTGAAAATTCAGAAAAATAAAAGAGTATTGACAGTAAAATCAACACTATTAGTGCCTTGTGGAGTTAAAAAACACATAATACATATTTTATATATAAATATTATATTTAAATTATCTATAAATGCGGTATTAGTTATACATCTATACTATGAACAATATGTATGCATTATGTAATATGAATATATATCACATATGTAATAAGTATATAATATATTATTTATAAATATATAAATAACATTACATTATATAAAATGTATATACAATATAAATACTGTCATTATTATGACAATAAGAAAGCAAAAGAGGAGAATAAATGAAGTTAGAGAATTAGAAATTTCTAGCATTATTTGGGAAAATGTACCATGATAATATCAAGTGTGGATTTTGTAATCTCTAGGGTAACCACAAAATAACAGTAAAAGAAAATATGACTAAAAGATTAATAAAGGGGAAAATGGAACAAAAATAGAAACAGAAGTTAGCATAAAGTTGATACCAAAACCTGATATTATTATTATAAAAAAGGAATATTATGATCAATCTTTCCCATGAATATAGATGCAAAAATGTTTAACAAAATAAAAACACATCCAACTACACATAAAAAACATAATACATCATGCCTAAATGGCTTTTATTCCTGGAATGCAAGAGTAGTTAATATTTTTAAAAATCACTCGATTCAATTCCCACATTAACAGAAAAGAAAAAATGGGGAGAAAAGTCATATGATCATCTCATAAATGTAGAAAGCACATCTGAAAATATTAAACACCTATTCATTATTTAAAACAAAATATTGGAAACTAGGAATAAAAAAAACCTTCCTTAATCTCAACAAAAGCATCTACAAAAAGCCCACAATACACATCCTACCTTGTAGTGAAATATTGAAAGCTTTCTCTCTACAGTTGGGAATGAAACAAGGCTGCCAGCTTATCACCACTTACATTCAACACTGTACTGGGAGTCCTAGCAAGAAAAAAATAAAGGCCTATGGTATTGAAAAGATGAAATAAAACTATCATTATTTTCAGATGATATGATTATATATGTAGGAAAAAACAAAAGAATCTACAAACTGTAAGGATTAATAAGTGGATTTAATAAGTTTACTGGATACCAGGTAACTATGCAAAAATCAATTGTGGAATGGAAATTTAGATCACAATGAAATACCACTACATCATCAGAAATGCTTACATGAAACAAAATAAGAATGTAAAATGTTGGCAATGGTATGAAGCAGCAGGAAGTCTCATATACTGTTGTAGGACTGTGAATTTGTCCATTATTTTGAAAAACTGTTTAGGAGTATCTAATGAAGCTGAATACATTCATACCCAGTGAACCAGCATTTCTACTCCTAAAGGTATACAAAAAAGAAATGCACATATATGTACATCCTTCCACAGTGCCCCCACAGAAATACTTATATATAAATGCTTATAATAGCATCACTTACAATAGCCAAAAACTGTGCAGAACCTGTTTGCCTGCCAACAGTAAAATAGATGAGTAAATTGTGGTGCACTGATACAATGGAATGTTATACAACCAGCAAATAAAACCACCCAGTTCCACACAGATGAGTCTCACAAATAAAATATTGAAAGAAACCACACACAGAAAGCATATAATCTATGATTTCATTTGTATAGAGTTCAAAATGGTTAAACAAATCAATGTGATGAAAGCCAGAATAGCAATTGTGTTTGGGGTGGTGATTACTGGGAGACACTTTGAGGGAGGTTTCTTGGGTGCAGGCAACGTTCTGTATCTTGAGTTGGGTGGTGGCTAAAGGAGTGTGTTCTCACAAAAGTGCATTTATGTTGAGCTGTATGTTTATGATATGTGCATTATTATGTACGAAAGAGATCCTTCAATAAAAATCTACAAACTCTTCGATAAGTGTAACCATTCCTTTAGTGAATATCTTCTATGTGCAAGTGATTTTTTGTGAAGATGTATGGAAAATGCAAGATGTTTCAAGTGAAAGAGGTTAATGAGTTGCCTGGGGAGAGCATATACGTGTGAGAATATAGGTTAGAACACAGAAAAAGGAGAAGTGAGAGGATGTCTGCAATTAGACCTCTAACCACATGGAGGGCATGGAGATGCCAGGCCAAGTGTGTATGCCCATTCTCTGTGCAGAAGGAATTGTCACATTGTCCGCCCTCAAGTTCCTATAAGTGGAGTTTATCCTTCAGTCAGTTGGGGTCTTCTTTTCCCTATGTTTGTGGGGACACAGTTTACCACCCTCCATATAAAAACTGTGGTGATGATGAGCCTGGGGTCAAAGACCAGACCAACTGGAGTCAAATCCTGGCTCCACCTCTCACAAGGTGTAATAAGACTTCAGGAAAATTAGTTACTCCTCTGAAATGGTACAAAGCAGTAACAATAGTCCCAAACTTTCAGCCTAGCTGTCAGCATTACATGTTTGGATGCAGGTATACTTATTACCAAAGCATTTAGCACATAGGAAGTTTTAAGGAAATATTAGATACTTTTCATCAGAATAGGTTATAATTTGAGAAGAAGACAGTAATACATGAGGTCTCCCTCAAGAGGCCCACATACAAATAGAGACAGACAAGGTAACAATGAGCTACATGCAGCCCAATAACTGCTGACCTATAAGCATGGGGTAGGGAGCATGGGGTAGAGGAGGTGGCATCTGAGTGTCAAAGATGCATAGAAATTTGCTGTGTCAGGAAAAAGCTGTGAGAAAGAAGAGGCTATTAGTTGAGGAGTAGAAAAGCAGAAAAAAATATACATCTAAGCAGAGGGAACAGTATGAGTCAGACAATAAAACCATAAGGACTGAGCTGTATTCAGAATAAGGTTCACTGTTAAACAGAAACTAATTTAACACTAAAATGGATAAAAACCAACTGGCATATTAAGTTATATAGTTCATTGCAAAACTAAGCAATATATAAATATGCTTAAATGGCTCTTGGTTTAAACATTCTAGTGTTGGTCATCATTATCCATCAATCAGCTGCCAAAAAGGATAATGGGTCATTTATTTATCACTTAAAAAGGATGATCCCAATGAATCATCCATAACCTTGTTCTGACACTGTGTGTGCTCCTACATAGAAAAGAAGCCCAGTTGTTAATTTTAAGAGCCCAGTCCAGGTCTCTAATTATTTTGACCTATTGGGTGGGTCTAGATTTAGAAGCAAGTTGTGAATTACATGAAATGTGGTCAACTAGATACTGCCTTCATGATGTGAAGACTGGAGAGATGCCCCAGTCATGATTGGAAAGAAACAAACATGATCAGTTCATCATTAAAAACAGAGCTTCTCTGAAGCCACACATAGAAGCAGCATTCTATGCAGCATTTCTTAGTCACCACTAACTCCCAGGACCATCCAGATTAATGATATTCATGCACAAGGATCCTTGCTGCACACAGAACATGGAGAGCAAAAAACACACAGTGTGTGATTTGGTTAGCATTGATGGTGTGCTCCAAATAGGAAACCCTATCTCCTGCGTTGCCTCTCAGAGAGTATCACAGTATCACAGACTTCTGACATAGAACCTGGAGGCCTGAGCAGGGAGCTGGAATGAAACATGAGGGATGGACGTAAGGCAGAGAGAGCAGAGAGCTGAGAATCTGGGGTTCTTTGTCCACCATTCCAAGACCATTTACTTTGCTCTTTTAACTGCCTAGCTCACATAAGACCCTGAGGATAAATTAGGGAACATTCCTGCCCATTAAGGTTCAAATTCTAAATGGATAGAAATATTATAAATTATGATACAAGGTGACGGGTGCTGCAAAAGAGATTGTTACAATATGCAATGAGAAAAAGAGAAAGGGATGATCAAATCTTCCAGGGCAGTGGGCTAAGGGAGAAGACATGCCATTGGAGTTGGTATTGACAGGGTGAACACTTTGACAACCAGGGAGAACATGAGCAAAGATCCAGAAGTTTGCAAGTATGCTCCTGGGATCATCACCAGCATTATATACGCCAGTTTCCACTATGATGAGGAAGGTTAGCATATCCCTCTTGGAAAATCCTCCCATTATCCTAGGACCAGGACCAGCGACTAACCTGGAATAATAAGGTTTTAGGGCTCAGTGTTTAAAGCTATGAGTCAGGAACCCAAAGACAACTTTTGTTCTTTTTCTGGCTGCTGATTCCTTCTAGCCTCTTCACCATGAGCCTGATCCCCCTCCTTTGACACATACTAGGGGGAACTTCAAGAGTTTGATTGGAGGGGTTTGCTGCATGGCTAGAAATTTAGATTTGAAGGTCATACATCATTTCTGCTGGTCAATTTTACAATAAGATAGATTTCTAGATATTGGTTATTTAGAAACTCAGTGTAAACATCTGATAAGATCAAGGTATCACTTGACTTGAAAATTAAGTTGACTATTTTCTTTGAAGTGCATTAGCCTAATTTTCTATCAAAGAAAAGAGAAGCAAAGAATAAGGACAGTGTATTACCTATCTCATTGCTGAGGTGATCCAGTGTTCTTCTGGGGGATTTACAACAGGAATGATGTAGGTACCAGGCTTCCTGAAATCAGAGCTGCTCTCTGAACATTGGGATTCGTTGACTTGAGCTGATTTTTTTCCTGCCATGGATTTTTGAAGTATATACATTTTTTTTGAGAGGGCATCCCTCATATTTATTGATCAAATGGTTGTTAACGACAATAAAATTCTGTATAGGGGACTCAATGCACAATCATTAATCAACCCCAAGCCTAACTCTCAACAGTCTCCAATCTTCTGAAGTATAACGAACAAGTTCTTACATGGTGAACAAATTCTTACATAGTGAATAAGTTCTTACATGGTGAACAGTGCAAGAGCAGTCATATCACAGAAACTTTTGGTTTTGATCATGCACCATGAACTATTAACTATCAAGTCAGATATGATTATTCATTTGATTTTTATACTTGATTTATATGTGAATCACATTTCTCCCTTATTATTTTTTTAATAAAATGCTAAAGTGATAGGTAGATGCAAGATAAAGATAGAAAGCATAATTTAGTGCTGATCAGCTATGGAAGTACATTTTTCTGATAATATTTCTTACTCTTAAAAAACAGCAGTTTCTGTGTAGTGGTCTCCAATAGGTTCTTTGCAATGGTATAAAGGCCATATCAAAGTGTGGGCAAAGGGTTTGTTTGTGTTTATACAGAGGATCAAAGCCTAATTCAGCTACCCAGAAAACGAATTAAGATACAATATGAAGAACTTCCAACATCAACATCCTCTGGAAGAGTCATTCCAGAAGATGATCATCAAAAAACTTCAACAAAGATCCTGGCGCTGTTGCAGTTATAGCTGCATTCATCCCAAAGTATATACATTTTTATTGTAATCTAATTATTTCGACCTTGCAAATGAGTGCCAAAAATGTACCAGGTCATAAAATGGCTTTTAGAAATATGCTAGCTTTAAAATGTTAGGCATTGACTCAAAATTTCTCTGAGTTAGGAGACACTGATTTATTTCAAAAAATGAAGTTATTTGTCTCCAAAATTTAAAAGGAGAGGTTCTAAGAAACATTTTCCTGACTTTTTAACACATAATATTTAAGAGAGAGAAATTCTAACAAATACTTTCATGAGTTTTTAACACATAATATTAAAACCTGTTACATTCTATCATCAGTAATGCCAGTGACCTTGCAAAATGGAAAAAGGCATCAGATAAACCCCAACAGTAAGATCCTCCAGTAGCAGCATCTCCAAGTAATTCAGACTGCAGGAATCGTCAAAGCAAAGTACTGGAATCTTGATTTACACTGCAGCAAGCAAAATTTGGAGGGTGTGAGAAGGACAAATGTTTTAACTCTTTGGCAAAAAGAAAGAGCTAATGATTGTTCAGCCTCTTCCATCCCATTATTTCAGGAATTTCTCTTGTGAAAGTTTGACTGTAGCTCTCTTGACTCTCTCAGAATTGAAGATGACAAAAATAGCCTTTAATTAACCAGCTATGAAATATGATAATGGCTTTTCTTCACCTCTGGGC
The DNA here is from genome assembly GCF_040802235.1 of Manis javanica. Classification (NCBI taxonomy): domain Eukaryota; kingdom Metazoa; phylum Chordata; class Mammalia; order Pholidota; family Manidae; genus Manis; species Manis javanica. The sequence goes on from NC_133157.1 coordinate 81,150,659, forward strand.
AATTACCTAGTGCTGGGCTGACATGTGTATTTCCAAGGTCATTCCACAGTCTTTTGAAACAGTGATTTGTTTATTGACAGTTTTGTTTTTTTTTAATCTTTATGTTCAAGTAAGAAGGATGGAATCCTGGGTGTGAGAGGTAAGTGATCTGGCTCCTGAAGCCAGCAGATTCACAGAAGGTCCTGACCTGTGTGAAGCGTGTCCTGGCCTGTAAACACGTCAGAATGACATTAGCTATGTATTTACAAAGCACAGCCATGAGTGCGTCCATTATGCCTGGCCTAATGGATATGCTTTCCTCTAAGTGCTTTTTAAGTTGTGTAGACTGTACAGCCAATATTCCTTCATGGTACTCAGAATGCTTGACGGCCACAAATAGCAAGCTTGTCCCCCCAGGGCCATGTTGTGCTAGAACAGGAGACCCAAGTCTAGTCTGTCCTCTGTCACCAACTTGTCCATTTGTGTGACCCTCTGTTGTCCTTATTTATTAACTTCCCTAAATTGGAGAGCACAGAACAAGCTCCATCCCACCATCAGCTGTCACCACGCCCCACCACCAACTAACTACCCATCATTTGACCACCGCTAGTTACTGCCACCAGTTGGCTATCACCCATCCACTCACACTGTGCTAACTACCTCCCTATGCTAATTTAAACTGCTTCCCCATCCCTACCCAATGAGTTAAAATAAGTACTGTTACTACCACCATTTTACAATGAGAAAAACAAGAATCAAGGCAATGAAATAAGGTGCCCAAAATAACAGAAGCAATACATGTCACACTATCATGAATCCCATCGTACAGAGGAGGAAAGTCAGCTTTAAGAAGTTAAGTAGCCTGCCTAAGTTTACAAAGCTAGTAAGTGGTGCAACTTGAACCAAGTCTATCAAAAGCTCAAGCCAGACTCTTTCCTTCCTTGAAGCCTAATGACATTTCTGTTTTGCATCTTAAAGCATGCTAGAACTCTGAGGGATCTTTAGGACCATGCAATCTTCACTTTACAAGTGAGGGTTTTAACTAGTTAAGGTTAAATAGCTAGTGGTCCTTAAAGTACAACCCAATTCAGGACACTGCTCATGGGACTCTTCCCTTCACCTCTGAACAAATTCTTGCCTGGTATTACTGAAGTGAAAAGGTCTAAAGATTTAAAGACCAGTTGGCATGTGATATGAGCATAAATCAGCAGCAATAAAAATGTTATTATAGGATAATACTAACTCATTAAAAAATTACTATCTTTTTGTTTTTCCTTGGCTATTATATTTCACAAAGTCATTTATTTTCATACTTCCCTTTTATTATGACAAGTTAATTTTCAAAGACCCTCTAGTTCATTAAAATCAGCAAGGTTATTTTCAGTAAGTGTAATGGACTTGATTTTTTCCTAACTATAAATGTATGTGTATGTGTATGTATATGTTTGTTTATTTGTGCATATATATCCACATGCACATATATTTAGTGATTTCTCATCTGGAACAGAGAATTAGTCAATACTGTCAAACATATATACCTTTCAATTCAAGCACAGAGATGTCTCACACTAATAATAATAGAAGTAATATTTAATCATAGTATTTCACCTGTCAATACTCTCAAGTATTTGTTGAATGAATAAAATATTTGTTGAGCCTCTCCTCTGATTAAAAATAGAATTCTAATCTATAAAACTTTAACGTGCATTCAGTCACTCAGCTTTTAGTTGTTATTGATAATATATTAATCCTATGTAAAATATCCTAAACCTTTAATATGTGCCAATAAAAATATGTCTTAAAACACAAGAAGGAGAGAGAAAGCTTTCTAACAAAGAGATGTTCAGTTATTCTTGAGAACTACTCTGAGGTTTGTAAAACTCACAGCATGCTCGGGAAGAAAAAGCAGGAAGTGGTCAATTTTATCAATATAAAGTGAAATAGACCAGTGGATTTGATTCCATTATATTAGTAGTGAAATGTGAGGACAAGAGAAATCCACTGTCATCTACTTCCCCCAGGGAAATGCCAGTGCACACATATTTAGAACCTTATGCTACTTCAGAGAGTCCAATTAATCAATCCTTTCAGCCCATAGGAGTGTGTGTGTGTATATATATATATTTCATGAGAACCCAAATTTCATAGCCTCCAGATAAACCTAACATGGAACCCTAGATCCTAGGTCAGTATTGACATATGCTGTTGCTGAGCTCCAACAGAAAAGATAAAGATGGTTTATATCTAACTCTGACAACACAACAAACTACATATGTTTTCCTAGTGGCAATTCATAAAGCAAGAACCACCGTGATACAATCAGAGAAGCCCTGTTTACTAATAAATGCATTTATCCATGTTTCATTATGTGAGGGATCAGTAAAGAGGCAGCATAAAAATAAATTAGCTGAGGATATGAGGTCTTCCACTCAGAAATACTATTCCACAAAAGGTTCAATGTCTGCCATCCAGACCATGGCTGGACCACTGGGGTTTCTCCCATAATGAGTGAGCAGTTCCCATCTGGCAGAGGAGCTGGCTGCTGCAAGTGACAGCATGCTCCCTTCACCCTGCAGGTTCAAGAGCAGCTCAGGGAATGTGCTTGGTGGGATAGCAGATAATCTGCTCAGGCAAGGCTTGAAATAAATGTCAGTAGACCAAAAAATGAAATGGAACTTGCCTCACCAATGTGAAGCAAAAATGTGTCAATCAGGCAATATATGGCACTGCACCTAGAGGCATTTCCAGGAGGCAAATCTCTCTGCTGTGCTTCGGAGGTGACACAACATATATTGGACAATGCCTTGTGGTCCACAAAGTTCACTCATGCTTTTACATATTCCAAGCCCTACAGAAAGTGCCAAGGCACAGACTATGCCCAAAAATTGTCCTGCAAGACCCTTACCAAGCTTATCTCCATCCTTTGGAGTATATCTTTGTGACTTCTACCACATTAATGTCTCCCTCCCCCGAACACTCAAATAATTTCTAACCTGAATTATTTGCATGATATTCACCATTTACTGCTTCACCCTATGATCATTAGTAGGTCTCTGATATACACATACGTATGCAGCCCCCAGGTAGGAGCCTTCAGTTCTCATTTGGGCAAGTCATGCTCATCAGACTATCAAGAGTTCATTTCAGGGCTTTGGCTAAAGAGCTGGGAAAGAGGTGATGACTTATTCCAGCAGGCTTAATCCCCAGAGAAATGATCCACAGGGAGCCTGAGAATGAATTAATACAAAAAGACTGCAGAGCCCACCTGAGAGATAGAAATATGGGGACCTTGTAAATTATTTTGAGTCTTAAATCTAGTAATGCTCAAAGTCAGCCTGAAAATTGAACTTCCCAATTATATGAGATAGAACATTCTCTCTCTTTTTTTTTTTTTTTTTTTTTTTTTTTTTACCTAAGCCAATTTGAGTTTTCTCTACTTGGAACTTGTGATGGTGAATTTTATGTGTCAACTTAACTGGGCTAAGCTATCCCCAGATACTGGAAAAACATTATTTCTGGTTGTGCCTTTGAGGGCATTTTCAGAAGAGATTAGCATTTGCATCAGCAGACTGAGTAAAGAAGATCACCCTCCCTAGTGCAGGTGGACACTATCCATCCTTTGAAAGCTCAAACGGAACAAAAAGGTGGAGGAAGGATGAATTTGCTCCTTTTGCTTGAGAGGGGACATCCATTTTCTGCCTGGATGCTGATGCTCCTGGCCCTTGGGCCTTCAGATTCAGACCAGGACTTATACCACCAATCACCCAATTCTCCAGCCTTTGGACTTAAGACTTCCACCAACACTTCCCTGCTTGGACTGAATTACACCACCAGCTTTTCTGGTTCTCCAGCTTACAGAAGGTAGATCATGGGACTTCCTGGCCCCCATAGTTGTGTGAACTAATTCCTGTAATTATAGCTAGCTACTAGAGAGACAGAGGGAGAGAGATTATAGATGTAGATATAGACAGATATATTCTATTGGTTCTGTTTCTCTGAAGAACTCTAATAAAGAACTAAAAAGATTCTAACAGGTACAAGTGTATCATTTTTCCTCAGCAGATTTAACCTCCTCAAAGGTAGGATCAAGCCAGGTGCTTCCCACAGTCTTAACCTAGTATGAAGTACATTATAGTCACTCAAAAATGTATTGCTTCATTGGTTTTCTAGATCATTCTATTTCATTTGATACTGAAACTAGAAAATAGGTGTAAATTCATGAATACCACGACAAATCCACTTTGTGGCCCCAGGAAGTCTGTTGTTCCCCAAGTCAGGCATTAGTTCTGAATTTTTGATACCCTGCATAAAGTTGGTCACCCCTACCTCATTACCTGGTTATTCAGCACTCACAATCCAAATTGAGATCTACTTAAACAAAAGATCATATTTCTACCTTGAAATCACTTAATATTTTCTTTGTATGTATAAATGTCAAATCTTTTCTTTTTTCCTAGACTTTCCTTCCTTCCAGTGGGAAAGACTATTTTACTTCCTTTAGAGGGCCTCCCAGAGGGTCCTGGGGCCCTTTTCTAGTATAATCTTGAATTAAGACTCATTGCCTTAATTTTAAAAATACCCACTGCACCCAGGGACAAGCTCTTTCATACATGGGCAGTAGGCTTAATAGCCAGCAGCCAGAGTCTGAAGATGACAGACTTACTAAGCTGGACAGAGAGACAGAACTCCTAAGATTCCCTAAATATCTATATACATAACTTCTATCAAACACAGCCACAGATGTGGTACAAGTAACTAACCACCCCTTCCGAAATTGCAGGATGAATATCTCTTCAGAAGCCTGTAGGCATGGGCTCTCTGGAGCGCCAGTGCCCTCTCATGGCTGAGCGGCGAAGCACCTCCAAGGGAGCACGCACACCCTAGTGCTCTCCATGGTGCAGCGCGCACCACCTCTTAGCCACTGCCCTCCTTCTCCACTGATGAGGATCACGACGTGCTGTCAGGAGAAGCTGACTTTCCCCACTCTCCATTTCCCCCGCAAGGGAATATGCCCCTCCCAGGCTTCTCACTCCTAAAATCACCATCTTTAAGTATCAGGCTGCAGACGTCCATCCCAATCAAATACGAATCTTCTGAAAATGATTCACTTCCAAGAAGTTATGAAGTATTTACCAGTTAGTGAGGAATTATTTATGTAGCTCTTCCTTAATAACAGACTTTGACCTTAGGCAAAAGGAAAAACCTTAGAAACACTGACAACTCAGAGTCCTGGGACTGGCCCAGGAAGAGAGGATCTACCCTAAGGTCCACCCTAAACTTAACTAGATTTGTGTATGTGATCTTAGTTGATGTCCACACTAACTCAAAAATGCACAAAGTACTATTAACCTGACACATTTTCCAGGTGAGGAAATCGATGCTGACTCCAAAGAACCTGGCATGTGGTCGGTGTTCAGTAGATTAGTCCCTTCTTTATTCTTCTATTTTACATAACACAATAGATGTTCTAAGATGAAATGTGCACAAATGGGTTTACTCTCTTTTAAAGCCTGATACTATGCAAGTGGGGAAACACATGACAGAAAAAGTAGAGTGGAGAGGAAAATATAATCAAACATTACCATTTCTTGAGTGTGAAATCCACCTGATTTTTTTACCCAGATTCTATTTTTAATTCAACAATTTAAGAAAATCTTGAGTTTCTAATTAACAAAAGGCATTAACCTTGTAAGAATTGCAATATTTTTTTTGTAAGTGAAAGTTTACAGAGACTTTTCCTGATAAGCAGATTTGCTAAAGACATTACTCACTTTTATAAAAACTTAGGGTAGTGCCTAAGCCCGTTATGAAACAGACATATGTCTCATCAATATGACAGCTAATGCCTTTTATGTACTCTTGAAAAATGGGGTTCAAGGAAGTGGCATGTCCCCATAAAATCAAAAGTCTGAGTTTACTAGAGGGCCAAAGGCCATGTCACACTAACCACAATGTTATTATTAACACCATTATCATTACTGTCATTATTGGAGGTTGTGGTGATAGGCATTGGCAGGAGGAAACCTTTAATGGGTTTTTTTAAGATCAGGAATGCTTAGCTTCAGGATAAGATAAGAGACTCTCTGGGGGGTTTCTCCCCAGACATTTTGGAAGGTGTGCTTTTTCTTCTTGAAGACTGAGAACATGAGAATTCCCATAAACATACTGGTTGTTTAGCGGAGCGCGCTTGCTTCAAAGTGTCTCAGTACAGCAGGAGAAGCCAATTTAAGATTGAAAAATACAGTAGTAAATCTACCTCGTGGATAATTTATAGGGTGATACTGAGAGATGACCCAATTATCTTTTCCTTGGGAATCTTATTTTGAATGATAACATTTCCCTCATAAGAATCACTATAGGACCCCAATAATAATATTTTAGAGATTTTTTTTAAACTAGAAATTTGAGGGGTTAAGTAAGTTTCCCAAGGTTACAAGTTAAGGGACAGAGTTAGCACCTGAATCCGTATCTCCCATTCTACCCAATCCTAGTTCTCTTTCTAATTCTTTGCACTCCCAGGTAGACCAGCAAGACTCCAGCCAAGCTTCATGGACATAGCCAATTATTCTTTGCTGATTACAATTATTTTTTCTACTTTGCTATGGGTTATTTGAATACCTCAGCATCAGTGAAACAATCTGTTATCAGCCCCATAATTGACTTACAGTGTTTTATCTAATTACATTCCCTAATTCTTATCATTTTGTGGCTAGTGTGTAGATGGAGCCATCACTACATGGCCTTTGGTCATGCATCACAGTTAAAAGTCACACCAATCTTAACTGGCATAAAATCAAGTTACAGGTAGTCTTTTTTGGCACCAACATTTCACAGATGAGTAAAGTATCAGTTAATTATTCTACAGAAAAGTTTTGTAGGGCCCTGACTTTTACACACACAGTAAGTCAGACCTTCTTTACAAGAGTCCCCACCTGAGCCTCCAGTCCAGGTTACCCACCTTGTCATGGTGCGCTTACCACCAGGAGAGTTTGTCTCACTCCAGCTGACTGGTTTGCTTCACCTTGTGAGAGAAAATGCGCCAGGAGACTTTAAGCTGTTGACAGAGTGAGTGCTCCTCTTCACTTCTATAGGCTTTGGGAATACACTGGAGAACAAAACAGGTAAAAGTTCCTTTCTTCAGAAATTTATACTATCAGTAGATAATAACTTGGTCCCCCAAACTGTAGACTACACAGGACACAATGGTGGGTTCTACTGTTCTGTTTTGTTTTGTTTTGAATCAATTTCAAATCCAGGTCTATATTACAATTGGGAGCTCAGTTCTGATCTGAAGTGGAAAGAGCTTGTTAGGAGGTCACCTAGTTGATGACGGCTTACTAAAGCTACATGAAACTTTTACAGTTTTTCTAGGCAGATGTGGCTTATCCCTTCAATGATAAGCCATACCTGATCTCTCTTCTTTCCTCTTCCTTCTTCTAGCTATCCACCCCTTTCCCATGCCTCTTCAGGGTTAATAAGTAAAGAAAGAATGTAGAACTAGTATCTGTCAAGGACCCAGAATTATACTTCTAGAGAAAGTGGCTGTGGGAAAGCAGGGCTTCAGTCATCTGCTTTGTTTCCATCCAGCAAGATCGTGGCTAACTGACACTTGTTTTTGACATTTCTTCTAATTTCACAAAATGAAAAATAAGCACCATACACTCAAACATGTATTTTTGCTGTCTTAACAGAAAACTCCCTATCTCTCCTACAGCTGCCTGCCAAGCCCCAGAAGGTTTCAGGGTCAATGATTAGCATCTCTCCTTTCAGATACTTTGACATCTGTGAATACGTTGACCTTGAGGATTGGACCAAGTCATTCCTAACAGATGTTAATTTGATTGCTCAGTTATGACCTTTCCTGAGGTCTGGTTTTTGTCTTCATCACTATATTAAGATAGTGATAACCTCCCTGAAGTCATAAAAATGCTCTGATAAGCCTTATCGATCCTGGATTTGAAATGGAGCAGATAACAAAGTGTATTATGGTAAACTTTTAACCTACTCGCTAAGACATATACCCACCAAGACAGAGACAGGAGCTCATGTATTTTTGTTTCATAAATGATCTCTCTGTCTCATTTGTTTTTACATTAATAATTACTGCTTTAAAAGTAACATAACGTACTCTGTCCACTTTGCATTTATTTTTGCCAGCCTCTGGTAAAAGTAAGGACCATTGTAGTTAGGAAATCATTGAAAATCCTTTTCTTAGAAAATTTTGGACTATTGGAAAAGCTGAAAGACAACTGAGACATTAAAAATAGTGATACTAACTGCCTTCTTTAAAATCAGTCACATGTATTTCAGCCCAGTGTTAGAAATGATAGCTGTCTCTTTGTGTAGCTGAATGTACAGACTTCCTAGGAAATAAACCATTTCTTACCATTGTGTTATAATGGAAAGAGCGTGACTTAGAGTCAGGCAGAACTGGGTTTACTTGGGAAAAATCGCTAGGAAAAGCTGAGTATGAATTTCCTCATAGGCAAGGTAAGGATAATACCCACCTTTGTTATTAAGACACAAATGAGAACACTTCCTTCAAATATACAGCTCCAAAAGGGACACTGAAACCTGGAGTCCTCATTCCCAAGCTTCCTTGTTAACCATGTCCTGAACTCTAATTAATAAATGAACTGTGTATTAATGACATATTTCCTGTTGTTGTTAGAAACTTCCTAACCTGTGACAGACATACTTTTAGCCAAATGCTTTCAGATTGGCAGACATAGGATTAGGATGAGGAAAAAGCAAATAAACAAACAAAAAATATTAAATAATTACTGAATGATCAAAATACCCAAAACAGGTGAACTATGTGTCTTAGAGACTTAGAACAGATGGACTAGGGTCAGGAATTTGGTTGATGTGGTAAGGAACAAGGTCTGTCTATGGTCAAGTAGAGAAGGTGAGAGCAAGATCTAGAAGGTTCCAGAGGCCACTGACAGTTCTAATCCAAATAATCCTTGGGCTAGACCTCCAGCAGCTCTATCTCTTCCAGCCCCTGCATTATCTCCACGGTAACATCAGAGGTTTCTTGTGGGAGAAAAACCCCCAAAAAAGAAGACAGATCAGGACCGCATTCAGAGGTGGCCAGGTAGACCTTCACCTCTCCCTTCCTGTTTGCTGACGCCTGAAATTCTTTCAGCCTGAGTGGGACACTTTTCATCCCATATAGCTAAAAGGCTTAAATTCCACAAGCTTATTTCAGGCAAGGTGTTGATGAATATGAGTTCTAGTCAAAATATAATCCATCAGTCAACAAGGGTCATTGACTGGCTGTCAGACCTTTCTCTGTTTTGCAAGAGGAAAGAGGTGAAGGGGCACTACTAGAGGGACAGCTCATGGAAAGCAAGTTTTCATATGCCACGGTTTTGCTTCAAAGGGATCCTGTTTGCAGCTGGGAGGAGGCGACCAGCTGACTGAGCTCTGAGATTTGATTTATGGGTGTTTGGGGTTTTAAAAGTTGTTTGTTTTGTTTTTGTTTGGTCAGGCTCCTGCAAATACCATAAATCTATTGGAAATTATTTATGAACTACTTTTCCTTCAGTGATGTTTATTTTTCACAGGGCCAGCTGGCTTCTTACTACAAAAGTAAAAAACCACTTCCAATAGATTGATAGGGTAAGTGCTGGAAAGGAGACTCCAATCCTTGTAGTCACCTCTACACACTCTGCAAAATATTCCTTCCGTGCTTACTAAGACCAGTCAGCCAGCTCATCATGAAGTCAGTTATTCATGTAGTTAATCAGTTAAGACATTTCAGTCAGTCAATCAGACCTGCAGACAGACAGAGACAGAATGTGAGGTATATATAGTCTTCCTAACCAACCACTGTTTTGAACTCTATTAATTTCATCCCTTTGGCTAATTAACAAACTCAGTGGTTATTTGAAGTGCTAAGTAATCACCCTTGAAGGGTTGTTTTCAGGCTACTTTAAATGCTGATTAATCACTCCTAAGGCACAAATCAGATTTCACTCATACACTCATACATGTATTACAAAATTCACTCTTAAATTATTTCAAAAGGAAATTAACATAGATACAATACACTTGTCCATCAATAGGTTAAATAAGTTATGGTATTACCCATAATATGAAATACCATGCAGCTGTAGGAAAGAATGCCCTGTCCCCCCATCACAGGAACAGCAATGGAAATATGGAATGCTCTTTAGGTTATACAGCCATGTGAAAACAAGTAAGTGGAGGATGGGGCATATAGTATGGCTCCACTTGAGTGAGCAAAATAATTTATATACTGTACTTATGTTAAATAACTCTGGAAAAAAGATTAAAACAGTAATAGTCTCTTAACGTACCATGAGCACTTTTCTGATACAGGTGCTCCTCAGAGAGTATTCACATATTGATTCATTCAATGAATCCCTAATGTCTACACTTCTGCCACTCTTTGTAAAGCTGATCCCAGCTTGGTGTTGTCCTTCTTTCTCCGTGACTGCACATGCTTTGGCTTTGCAATGGTCGTTTGTTCCCACCTCCTAGGTCCCCCAGGGACCACAAAATCCCCTGGGCACCGCTGTGTCAGCTCAGTGGCCCTGGCTTCTGCTTCACTCACATCCTGAAGAAAGTACTCAAGAAGTTGATAAAGAATGATGCACAATTCCTTCCTCCACAGTAAAGGTGAATTCCTTTAGGCCCCAGAGTAAAATAGACTCAGCAAAAGCCAAAAACAACAACTAGGGCTGTTTTTCAAAAACATATAACAATTCATTTTTGTTGATGTCATGCTATTGCCCTTAAATTAATTTCAAGGGAAAACCAGTGAACTTTTGTCCTCCAGGAAGTTTCCCTTTATTGCCCCTCCTCTGTCCTTCTCCCTCCAATTTCTTTCATTCCCTCCCAATCAAAACACCACTAACAATACCCCGCTAATCGCTATTTTGCTGTCAGCCTTAAGTGGGTCAAGGCTCCAATCACCAGTGAAACAAGAGGCAGTTTGTTTGGCTTAGATGTGGGAAGCACAAAAGCTAGCTTAAATGCTGGTTTTCATATGCTAATATGTTACAGGGAAGCATTCTTGCTGGGCTGGAGGCCACTAGCAAGGACCCACAGCCACAGATCATAGGAAGGCATTGGACCCTATGGGGCAAGCAGACTCGCCTCCCTACTAGAGAAAACACATGTGGCAAACCGGCAGCTCACAGGCCTTACTGGAACATGGGTGGCTTTGCTATGAAGCACACAGTGTTTTCAAATAATTTTAATTAGTAACTGATAGCTAAAACATTTAAAGATTTCACAAAATCCGGGATCTGACATCTCTTCATTACCCAGCTAGCCAACTAAGACGTGAATCCCTCCAAGAACAGCACCTGCCTGAGCTGAGGCATGGCTGCCCCTGTGGATAAAGCACACTGTCCAGTTTTACGTGGGCCCAGGCACCTGGCAGTTCTGGTGACATCTATTGCTGAGTGGCAGACTGACCCCCAAAAGTCGGTGGTTTAAAGGAACCATTTTCTTTTGCTCATGATTTTGTAGTTGTAGGCAGGCGTTGGCTGGGTGGCACTCATCTGAAGGTGTGACAGGGCTGCAAGCCCAAGATGGCCACTCACAGAACTGCAGTAAATGCAGGGGACGTGGCACTAATGGGTGGCCTCGGCAGCATGGCAAATGAGGGTAGTAGAGCTTCTCACGTAGTGGCTACTCCCCCATAGGCAGTATCCTACAAGAGCCAGGCAGAAGTGTACAGTCTTCTATGGTCAACATTCAGAATTATACTCTGTTGGCTATGAAACATTCATATCCTTATCCAGAATCACACTGAAGGGACACAGACACCATCTGTCAATGTGAGGTGTGTCAAAGAACTTGAGTCTCACCTCATGGGCTTGGATCCTGTAGGATTTGGAGTGTAGACCCCCACCCCTACCCCAAGGACCTGAATAGATATTGACAGGAACCTATCTTCCCCCATCCTTCCCCACCCTGCTCTCTACCCTCTGTCCATGTGGGTGGGGGGACAGTTTTATTGAATACCACCCACATACCATTCTTTTATCTTGCAAATATTTGCAGAGCACCTGCCTTGTGCCAGGTACCTTCCAACATGTTTAAAACTTAATATTCATAGCAGCACTGTGTCACAGATATTTTCCCCATGCTGTAGACGAGGAAATTGAAGTTCAAACTCAGTTATTTGAATGGTGTTGCACACAGCCTTACCCAAAGGATAGGCACCAGATTCTGACCAGTGGTCGCAATGTGTCACATGACAACAGGAATTATAACTTTAGCTTTGGTCCCTGAACAATAGCTCCTCAAATGAGTGGTGATGTACTTCATTTCTGGTCAGAATAAGTGACTGTCCTCCTGTGCATGACTCCCCTGGCACATGTCACCCTGCAGGTACTGCAGGAGGCAATTCCCCCTGAGGGGCAAGTGTTGGGGGAAATTCACAGATCTTTGTATTGTCAACTATACCGGGAAAAAAATCCACAGATCTTATATAAGGCTCTCCCCTCACTCCAACAGAATTAAATAATGCAGAGATTCTGGCATTCCAGGTTGTGGAATGCAGGCCCATGCACAGATCCATTCGGGGGCTGCTTCTCATTTCCTTTTACCTCTTGAATGGCTGGAAACAGATAAACAAATCAAAGCGTGAGAGAGTAGGAGAGAGGTGGTGAACGAGGGGGATACTAAGTATTTGGATTCTTAGAGAAATAAGATACTGGGCCAAGTGTGGGGGAATAGCCCAAAATCTAACTGGGACCCAGGAATGCCCCAGCCCAGCATTTCTACATTCTACACAGGCCCAGTCATCAAGTCCCTCTGAGTCCTCTCTTTCCAGCTAGTTCTCTTTCTTTCTTCCATTAATAACTGTTTCTTGGCATGAACAGGAAGGCTACTCTGTTCCCATTAACACGGGAGTCAAGGAGGGTTGAGAATTAATATTTACTAAGGCCCTACTATGTGCTGGGCATCTGGCACAGCATGATATTCATTGCAAGTCTCAAATAGGAGAAATCAGCTCCATACCTCTCTCTTTCTTTTGAGATATAAATGACATATAACATTATATAGTTTCAGGTGTACAACCTAATGATTAGATATTGGCATATATTGTGAAATGATCACAGTAAGTCTAGTTAATGTCCATCACCTCATGTAGTCTACAGATTTTTTTCTTCTTGTGATGAGAAATTTTAAGATCTACTCTCTGGCTCTGTTTCTTGATAGCAGGGATGTAAATAAAGGGTAGAAATTAATGGTGATCATCTTTGGAGGTAATCTACCACAATATGTATCATTCATTAAATCCTCCGAGGTCATCTTGAGTTCTCTGAAGACTGGGATATATCTATTCTACTTGTTAAAACATTTTTTATTATAAAAATAATGCATACACAAAAAATAGTGCAAATTTTCATATTGAAGGGAAGGATAGAAAATAAAAAGTAAACTTCCTTCCCAATCTCACTTCCCATTTCTAGAGCCTTATTAAGCTTCTCTGTGACTGCTTCTTTTTTATATCATGTAAATATATACAAACTATATTTTTCCAAATATAATATCTTGCTTTAAACATATTTCCAAATGCCCACCCTACTCAATTCCATCCATAATTGTGCTATGCAAAGATGACCACTTTTTAACATGTTTAATTTTTTAGAACTGTTATCAACCTTTTAATCTCTCAGAACATTTGTTCGTAGTTAGAAGTAAGTACTGAATTAATGTTGACTAAATGGAACTGAATTTATTCCAACTTTCATAAACATACCTTACTCTTGAAATTGTCTTCTTCCTTTTCTGTAATTTTAATCATCACTTTATCCTCCATTTTAATTCCTTTTGACCTTCCAAACATTTCTTTCTTTGGAAGTACAGTAAAATGCCATTAACTATGAAAAGAAATAGAGGACAATATAAAGTAATAAAAAGTTCAAATTATAGAATAATTACTAAAAATTGAAGAACTGCAGTTGTTTATATCAACTGCACAAAGTAAAAATTAACACAGTTTGGAAAAGCCAAGATCTATAGTTAGTTGTTTTCATGAAATGATCAAAGTCATTTGAAATTAACACATCAATTATTTCCTTTCAGATGGCCGCATTAAAGTCCTGAAAATTCAACTCAACAACCACTTACTGAGTATCGACTATGTATCACTGCTGTCTGGAATCTAAAGATGACTAAAATATACATAGCTGTGACATTAGAAGAGCCCCCTATTCAGAGGAGAGAGATTTAGAAACAAGGGAGTACAAAATAATGATTATGGGGCTGATGTGATGGAGAGAAAGGGGTACCTGTGGATATCCTCAGAACATGATCATTAAGGCACCACTTTTAAATTCCACCTGGATGCAGTTAATGGTGGATTATGGAATTTTTTTGGAAATTGCAAGGAAAGTAAACTTAGGCCCAAGGTAGGTCTAAAAAAATCACACACCCAAAAATCAGTGAAATTGAAAAAGATACAGGTTTTCATTATACATTTAAGCATTCCATTAGTGCCCTTATGTCCAGCAATCACTAGGAATTATTCTTTACTATCTCTGAGGTCTCTGAGTATTAACTAGCATAGGCAGTCTCCTGACTTCATTTTCTGACTGCTATCTTCAATACCCTAGGAAAAGAATCTCTGACAGATGATTGGAACACTAAATATAGAGCTGATGTGGTACAAAATCTTTAAAAATGCATCTCTTGTCAAGGTTTTCTGGAAGACAATCCAGGTCAAAGGCACATTGCCTGAAACCTGAGGTCATAACTGCCCGGATTATTCAATGGGAGGTGGGGGGTGGGGGGAGGGTTGAATGTTAAGAAAGAAATCAATCCGAAATGGATTTTTATTCTCAGAGTGCTATAGAAAGCATAAACTTCCCTCTAAGTTTTTGTCTTTTTAAGTCTGACATCTCATCCATTAGATGTTCATCATGCAGTTTTCTGTCTTTTTATTTCAACTTGCTTATACAGGACAACAGTGCTGTGCTGGCACAATCTCACCATGAAAAAAGAATATGAGAGAATAAGATCTGAACAGAGGCACAATGAAGAAGTAAGAACTATTTGTCTCTGATGTCCTTACTCCCCTTCCAAATGCCTTCCACACCCACCTGCCCCAGGATGGCTGTCCCCAGAAGCAGACCCTAAGCCTAGAATACCAGGGCAAGTGGTTTACTTAGGAGGTGATCCCCAAAAACTCAGCTAAAGGAGTAGGGCAATGAAAAAGGGAATGCTATCAAGCAAATATGAACAAGGACAACTGAGGAGCCTTCTAGAAAGACAATAGAACCTTTGTGTTATCCCCAGCAAAGAGCAAGGAAGCTGGAGCATTCACCCGCCAACCCCCATCCATCCCTGACTGGGCTGTTCCCAGAGGCATTAACTACCAGCTCCTCTGGTCCTCCCCTTTGGGGGCTGAGGGAAAACTCTCACATGGAGAGTCATAGGTCCGTGCTAAGATGTTGGGGGGCATGCACAGAATGGTGCCCGCCAAGGCTGTAAGGATAGGACACAACCCATCTTGCATTTGGTCACCATGCCCAAACCCAGTTCTCTCCATGCCTTTCTCTCCTTCTTCCAGAATTTTAAAGTTAGATATCTTTTCTCTTTAGGGGGAAGAGAGTATGAGGTAAAAAGTTGAGTAGAAGGAAAACCCTTGAGCATGTACTAATATTAAAAAGCCTGAATATGAATTATTTTGGTGAGGTATGAATATGAATCCCGCAGAATGGATGGTAGTTCAGGGGAAAATTCTCGTCCTGTTTTGTACTAAATAACTCTGCTTTGATTAACAGTAATGACCAATGGGAATAATTCAGTGAGACTTGTCTCTTCTTATTTCCTCATGTCATAGATCAGTATCTGCTTAATGTCACAGGTAAGAGAAAAGAAATAAGTAAATGTATACAGTGTGTTTTGGTTAAGCCTTCTACTCCCAAAGCAAATTTTTGTAATGAATAACCTATATTTAACTGGGGCCCCATGTGGTCCCATCTCAGGATGGTGCCATGTTAAAAGCAAGAGTTGGTTCCAATCAGCAGACCAAAAGTAACTTTAACACTTCGAATTGTTACTTAGTCTACTGAGGCCTTATGTAGAAAACCATTTCTTTAATTTTCTCTAACCATCTCTGCCCTCTCAGTATCATTCACAGGAATAAGCCATTCCCCAAAACCTTTTTTTTACATTTTCACTTCACATACCTGCAAACTCTGCCAATTTCACTTCTCTTCCATATCCCCAACTTTTATTTGTAAGATTAACTAAGACTTTATCACCTTTGGATTGTGTTGTTTTTCCATTTTCCATTGTGTGTAATATCTACAACTAAAGCTACCCACAAGCATCTATACTTCCCTCTAGGAGCCACACAGCAAGACATGCATGTGTGTGCAGTGGACGTGAGGAAGGTGTAACATATGGAGTGAGAAAGGTAGTGAATGCTGACTTACATGCTAAAAATTTTGTGTTTGCTTAATGTTCTTCATCTGTTTATCCATCGGTGTAGATCTATCTGTATCTGTCTGGAAACTGGAAAAGGGTGAAAACCGACCTATTAGAGAGTTGCTACTTTCCTCTTGGCTTCTACCTTTGTCCCCTTTTCTTCTTTTTTGTTCTGTCTCTTCCACTAGCCAATGAACTTTAACTACCCAATAAACTGCAAGACTTGCATAAACAGTTTTAGAAAATGTTGTCTGATGGTAATCAAGCAAGGAGCACAAACAGGAATGACCCCCAACCATGAGTTTCCGTTAACGTTGCAAACTGTTGCCCAAGGCAAAAGAGTAAAGACAAGGCCTTGATTTCCTGTGAACTCTGATCCTGCTTCCATGGGACTCACCAGGTACTCAGGTGCTCCCTGAATCAAGGAATCTGCTGGAGAGAGTGTTAAAGACCTCTGGGTCCCTTAAACCATTTTATTTTACTCTACCTGCACATACGATGTGTGTGTGTATATATACACACACACACACACACACACATACATATGTTCCTATACATATGATGTGCATGAAGGTAAATTAAAATGAAGTTATAAAGCACTCTCACATTCACTATACTTACAAAGTGCCAACAATTTTATGCTGTGATCATAAGTACGAATTATTTTCCTCATTCTACAGATGAGAAAACTAAAGCTTAGAAGAGTTAGATGCACTTACCCAAAGTCACACAACTTGTTGTGACATATTCAAATCTAAGCTTCCAATTCCCCTACATTTCACTGTTGTACACTTTATCATCCCAAGTTAGTGTTGAGGATTCCCAAAGGACTTTGCCTGCCACTCTTTAGCCTCCACACCAGGGAGAATCCAGGATAAAGTGCAGATAAGCCAATGTCTTGGGATCAACAGTCAAATCCTATGCTAGGCTATATGTGTGTGTCTATGAGCATGTCTGTTTTTGCATGAATGATTTGTGATCATATATAACCCTTTCTCATTGTGAAAAAGTAGAAAATGGTAAAGAAAACAAAATCACCTGTAATTTAATTAATCAGTCATAATCACTGTTAATAGCATATATCTTTCATAAACACACACATTCATGAGTCTTAATACTTGATATCAAAACAAGACATGGATAGCACAGGAAAAGGCAATTATAAGTCCATTTCATTAAAGAAAAGCAATGCAAAATTCTAAACAAAAATATTATCAAGCTGAATCCCACAATTTATAAATAAGATAATACTTTGTGACTGAACTGATTTATTCCAGAAATTTAGGCTTGATTTGACTTCACACAAGTCATTACTATAATGTACCACATTAAAAGATTAAAAACAAGAAAGTGTGATCTCAATAGATACAGAAAAAGCATTCTAAAATTAGCATTCATTCATGGGAGAAATGTCCCTAATCTGATAAAGCATATCTACCATAAATATCAAATGAAATGAAATAAAATGCAGTGAAATATTAAAATCATTCTCTTTTCTATGAGAAATAAGAAAAGGATGACTGCTTCTCAATATTTTCTTGGAGGCTCTAGCCAGCACAGCAGGAAAAGAGGAAAATGTAAACATATACTAACTGGAAAGAAACAACAAAACTGTCACTATTTACATATAATTGTCTGCATAAAAAGCTCAAAAGAGTCTATAGAGAACATATTAGAACTATCTAGAGAATTTGGCAAAGTTTCTGGATGTAAGTTAAATATATGAGAAACAATTGCATTTTTAATACAACAACAATTAGAATACCTAATTTTAAAAACTACAATAATGCCAAAGGCCCTAACAGACACTTCATCAAAGAAGATAAACAGATGACAAAAAAGCATATGAAGATTCTCCACATTATATGTCATCAGGGATATGCAAATTGAAAAAATTAAGAGAATGTCTAGATTAACATTCTACACACCTATTAGAATAGCAAAAATACAAAACAGCAATACCACCAAATGCTGGGGAGGATGTGGGGCAATAAGCCTCCTCATTAATTATTGCTTTAAATGCAAAATGGTTCAGCCATTTTGGAAGACAATTTGGTGTCTTCTTAGAAAGCTAACATGTTCTTACCATATGATCCAGCAATCATGCTCCTTGGTATTTATCCAAAGAATCTGAAAAAAACTATCCACATAAACACATGCACACAGATGTTTATAGCAACTTTATTCATAACTGCCAAAACTTGGAAGCAACAAACATGTCTTTCAGTAGGTGATACATAAATAAACTGTGGTATATCCAGACAATGGATTATTATTTGGTGCTAAAAAGAAATGCATTATCCAGCCATGAAAAGACATGGAGGAACTTCTATTCAACACAGTACTGGAGGTCCTAGCCACAGCAATCAGACAGCACAAAGAAACAAAAGGCATCCAGATTGGCAAATAAGAAGTTAAACTGTCCCTGTTTGCAGATGACATGATATTGTACATAAAAAACCCTAAAGAATCCACTCCAAAACTACTACATCTAACATCTGAATTCAGCAAAGTTGCAGGATACAAAATTAATACACAGAAATCTGTAGCATTCCTATACACTAACAATGAACTAGCAGAGAGATAAATCAGGAAAACAATTCCATTCATAACTGCATCAAAAAGAATAAAATATCTAGGAATAAACCTAACCAAGGAAGTGAAAGACCTATACTCTGACAACTACAAGACACTCATGAGAGAAATTAAAGAAGATACCAACAAATGGAAACACATCACATGCTCATGCATAGGAAGAATTAATATTGTCAAAATGGCCATCCTGCCTAAAGCAATCTATAGATTCAATGCAATTCCTATCAAAATACCAACAGCATTCTTCAATGAACTAGAGAAAATTGTCCTAAAATTCATACGGAACCACAAAAGACCTCAAATAGCCAAAGCAATTCTGAGAAGGAAGAATAAAGCTGGGGGCATTACACTCCCCAACTTCAAGCTCTACTACAAAGCCACAGTAATCAAGACAATTTGGTACTGGCACAAGAACAGACCCACAGACCAGTGGAACAGACTAGAGAGCCCTGATATAAACCCAACCATATATGGTCAATTAATACATGATAAAGGAGCCATGGCCATACAATGGGGGAATGACAGCCTCTTCAACAGCTGGTGTTGGCAAAACTGGACAGCTACATGCAAGAGAAGGAAACTGGATTATTGTTTAACCCCATACACAAAAGTAAACTCAAAATGGATCAAAGACTTGAATGTAAGTCATGAAACCATAAAACTCTTAGAAGACAACATAGGCAAATATCTCCTGAATATAAGCATGAGCAACTTCTTCCTGAACACATCTCCTTGAGAAAGGGAAACAAAAGCAAAAATGAACGCATGGGACTACATCAAACTAAAAAGTTTTTGTATGGCAAAGGACATCATCAACAGAACAAAAAGGCATCCTACAATATGGGAGAATATATTTGTAAATGACATATCTGACAAGGGGTTAACATCCAAAATATATAAAGAACTTACATGCCTCAACAAACAAAAAGCAAATAAGCCAATTAACAATTGGGCAGAAGCTATGAAGAGACAATTCTCCAAAGAAGAAATTCAGATGGCCAACAGACACATGAAAAGATGCTCCACATCACTAATCACCAGGGAAATGCAAATTAAAAGCACAATGAGATATCACCTCACACCAGTAAGGATGGCCAGCATCAAAAAGACTAAGAACAACAAATGCTGGTGAGGATGCAGAGAAAGGGGAACCCTCCTACACTGCTGGTGGGAATGTAAGCTAGTAACCATTGTGGAAGGCAATATGGAGGTTCCTCAAAAAATAAAAATAGAAATACCATTTGACCCCAGAACCCCACTCCTTGAAATTTACCCAAAGAATACAACTTCTCAGATTCAAAAAGACATATGCACCCCTATGTTTATTGCAGCACTTTTTACAATAGCCAAGATATGGAAGCAACCTAAGTGTCCATCAGTAGATGAATGGTTAAAGAAGATGTGGTACATACACACAATGGAATACTATTCAGCTATAAGAAAGAAACAAATCCTACCATTTGCAACAACATGGATGGAGCTGGAGGATATTATGCTCAGTGAAATAAGTCAGGCGGAAAAAAGACAAATGCCAAATTATTTCCCTCATTTGTGGAGTATAACAATTAAGCAAAACTAAAGGAACAAAATGGCAGCAGATTCAGCAACTCCAAGAATGAACTAGTGGTTACCAAAGGGGAGGGGTGTGGGAGGGCAGTGGGGAGGGAGGGAGAGGGGGACTGAGGGGTATTATGTTTAGTACACATGGTGTTGGGGTCATGGGGAGAACAGTGTAGCACAGAGAAGGCACATAGTGGATCTGTGGTATCTTACTACACTGATGGACTGCATGGGGGTATGGGTGGGGACTTGATAATATGGGTGAATGTAGTAACCACATTTTTTTTCATGTAAAACCTTCATAAGAGTGTATATCAATCATACCTTAATAAAAAATTTAAAGAAAAGAATAGACTTGGAGGAAACTTAAATGCATATTACTAAGTGAAAGAAACAAGTCTGAAAAAGCTACTTACTGTATAATTCTAATTATATGATGTTCTGTAAAAGGCAAAACTTGGAGGCAATAAAATGATGTGTGGTTGCCATGAGTTGGGGGAGAGGGACTGATGGACAGAAAACAAAGGACTTTTAGAGTGATTGAAACTACTCTGTATGATACCATAGTAGTGGACACATGTCATTTTACATTTGTCCAAAGGCAGAGAATGTACAACACCAGGAGTGAATCCTACTGTAAACTATGGACTCTGGGTGATACAAGATGTCAGTGTAGGTTCATCGTTCTGACAAACTGCCCTCAGGTAGGGATCACGAGAGAAAGAATAGATCATCTGATAAAAAGTAAAAGTGGTCCTTTTCCTGCTGACATAACAGGAATGAGCTACTATTTCTATGTTATATTTAAAATAAAGGCAATTTTACCTTATTTTATTTGAAAAGACTTTTGAGGAAGGGGAGCCCATGGTACCTTCAGCATGAGCTTTTGCTTTAAATAGCCTTAAGATTTTGAAACCATAGCAGGGATGATGAAAGCTGGGGAAAATATCATTGCAATGCTACAGTTTTCTCTGTTGAAGGAGGTAGAGCTTTGTATGCGTGTCCAATGCAAGTATTCCTTTCAACTCACATGGGCCAGACACCCATGCCAATGTCAAGCTGAGGCCAGTCAGAGTGACTGCAGAGCCAAGACCTCTGTGTGACTACAGTCTCTACAAGTGCTCTGATGTCCCTTTCAGATGGTGCCGTGCCTCACCCGTGCTTGTTCCCCAGCAGGTGGGGATGCTCTCACTCAGGGGGAGCTCACAGGGAACCGAAGTCTGAGAGTGGGAAGAGTGCAGGGAGGACAAGAAAGATGAACCAGAGGGAGGACAACAAAAAGAAACTTGGGAGGTTTAGTAATGCTCAACCTGGACTGAAGGGCTAATGACCCACATATGGTTTTACTTAAGTCTAAACAACCCAGATTCAAGCAAATATTTTAAAGTAAAGGAGTCGTGCTTTCTAATGCTAAGACAGACAGAGCGGTGCAGTGGAAATAGCCTCCCGCCCCTTCCCTCTTTACTTGCTGTTTATCTGTTTTAAGAATGCAGCATTCTTGCTTTCTGATGGGACTGTGCTGTGGGAACCACACATTTGTGAGCTTGGGTCAAGGTGTCCAAACAAGGACATGGATATTATTAAATTGTCCATGATCCTGGGAAAAGGAGGGTCCCCAACGAGGAAATGGAGATTTGGAAACCTAACTTTAGGAAGAAGAAGATGAACAAATTATTCTCTCTGGGCATTATTTTCTTGCTGATGGAACATGAAAACACATTTCGGGATTTCCCACCAGTGAAAAAAAAGATTGTACCTCTGACAGAAAGAAAGCAAGGCACACCCTGAAGTCACCTGACAAGGCAGCCAGACGCTATGGCTTCCGCACCACCAACCATCCTTTCGGAGCGTACAAACCTCTCCATTCCCTGGAACACAAGTCAGACTTCAACATTTCATATGATTTACCAAAGGCTTCAATAGATACAAGAGGGGAAACTTCCAGTGTGACTTCCCTACACCAGTGGTACTCAAAGTGCAATTCCTAGACAAACAGCATCACTCTCTCCAGGGAATTTGTTAGGAATGTAAATTTTGGGGTCCCATCCCACACTTACTGAACCCAGAGCTCTGAAGGTGGAGCCCAGCAATCTGTAGTTTAACAAGCAACCCAGGTGACACCAGTGTACACCCAAGCATGAGGGCCACTAGGCCTCGGGCAATATCTCATACAGGTGAGGGGCATCACGTTGAATTTAACTTGTAGTGTGACCTCATTTGAACGCCCTGCCTGGTGAGGTCACAGTCAGAGTTATTAGTGCTTTTCACTTCATATGTCCAGCTCTCTGCTTTCTGGGCATCCAGTAGGATTATATTTCCTGGCCTCCTTATGGTTGAATAGAACCACAAGATGAGGTCTCGCCAGTGAGTTGCAAAAGGGAGCATTTGATTGTCCGTGCATGACCCTACAGAGCTTCCTCATTCCCTCTGCAGAAATGTTCAAGATAGTGGCTGCTTCATCAGTCCGGATCCCCAAGCAGGGAACATGGAAGGGGCCCCCACTCTTTGTTGTTATAAGCCATTAAGGTTTGGTGGTTAATTGTGGCTACAGCATAGTTTATATTACCTGAATAACTGATATCAAGTTAACTGATATTTCATGAAACTATTGCTGCAATTTCTGTCAATGCTCTTATTTCAAATGCTCCTATTTTTAAACCCCATGTAGAGAAAATTAAATATTTAACAACTGATTCTCACCTGACCCTGGTCGGCTTGCCCACTACACACATGCGGGCAATAAGCATTACCTACTCTATATAAAGAGCTCCACCCAGTACCCTGGGCTGCACGGCTGCAGGAGAGCAGGGGCTGGAATGGTGGCAGCACTGAGGACAGAGACTGAGATGGCTGCAGAGGGCAGAAAGGCCTGGAGGCAGAGACCAGCTGGCTTCATGCAGACTTGTTCTGAGGCGGATGGAATTCTAGCACTTGACCTGCAACCATGAGAATAAAGCTGAGTTTAAACCCTTTTTTCACCCCAAGGATGTTCCACTGTCATTTTTCAGTTTCACTGAATCAAGAGTGAACTTGCCCCAGGGCTTAAATCCATTGGCGAGACACCCTGGTGCCAGTTTCTGTTTCAATTACTTACTATTTGTTGGTTCTGTTTCCCTTGATGGACTGCGAAACTTATCCTTTATCCCCTATATGGTATAACAGAGCTGGGAACACAGTAGGCACTTAATATGTATTTATTGATTGATCCACCATAATCCACATCCATTTCGAAAGGGCATTTTCCCTTTATAGCCCATGTTTCTGTCTGTGAAAATATGTCTACCACAAAGCACTCCTCACACTTTCCCCTTCAAATGGTTTCTTTTCCTCCGGATGATACTTAAATCCTGCATTTGAGTCTCCTTACTTTGTTTTAATTATTAACTGTGATTAGATACTCCGAGGGTTCTGGAGCAACCGGGCAATTGAACACGTATAATTTTCCTGATTATTTCCGTGACTCAACCAGAAACAAATAGAAACAAACAACAGAAGTCAAAGAAGGAGTGTTTGTTTTCTCAGCTAGATCACTGTGGATTTACACCTCTTTCCCATTTGCACTAATGAGATTTATGTGAGTAATTCTTTCACAGGGAACACAACCCCGGAAGTCCCTCCAGTGCCGTTCTAAAGTGGTAGCAAGAATTTAAAGCTATTCTAGTGTAATACCAACTACCATGTAGCATATGTGAGCCTGAATGTCTTTCTAGAATTAGGCTTTGAGCTCCTGGAGATAGGGTTTGTATCTCAAACATTTTGAATCCTTGAGCCCTGCTGTAGAATATGGCACACTGCAAAGCTCAGTGTAAGTTTTTTGTTGAATGAATGAATGAATGGATAGATGGATGAATGAATGAAATCAAAGTCTTATTTTTAATTATTTCACTAGAAGAAACTAAAGACCAAATTTGGGTTAATGAACCCTATGAAAGAAACATAATTACCAAATTTGGGCCTTGCTCCATTCAAGGCTGACTTGGTTACAACCATTAAACTCTGAAAATGTGTTTATCTCATCCCAGAATCCCATTCTGCCAGTATCTTTTCACATATCAACTGTCCCAATAAAGACAAAAACCCCTACTTAAACTGTGACTAGAAGACTAACTAGGAACATAGGACAATAATCTCCCCATTATTTTTCAGTAAGTGCTGACACTACTCATTAAACAAGGAAATAAAATCAATGAAAAACAAATACCTTAATCTTAAAGAGAATAGGGATCACATTATTTCCTTAACTCCGCAATTCACTATAAGCATTCAAAGTATCAATAGAAAAACATTTCCAGTGTTACCTTGTGGCCAGGGAGATTTCAGTTTTACCCTGGGATATTTAAATATTTAACAACTGATCTGATCCCATGGTCCAAACTATATTTGCTGGAATAGGAAGCTCTGGCAAAGGCCAGTCCGGGGGAAATGAGATGGTTCCTTCCTATATCACCGTCTCTTTCCTTCTATCTATTTCTGTACAGAACTCTTTTCTGGGTAGCTAGGATATTTGAAGTGGAATGAGATAACTAGCTAAATATCTTTTCACTGTGCCTTAATTAAAGATCTGGTTGAAACACAAGTTGGTGTTTTCAAATGCAAATTAGTCATAGACTCATTTGTACTTTAGTATGATTAGTTTCCATAGCATGCATTTTTTTCCCCTGAATCCTTTATCCACTTAAATAACAGAATAGTAAGCAAGTTGGTTATACTCAACTCTCCCTATCCTGTTTCCTATATATCATGTGAACAATTACTTTTAGTAGAGAGTTTAGCCATCTCAGTATAACTCTTTTCATGTTTCCTGTTGTAGAATAAGATCATAAGAGAACAAATATTCCTTGGCATTGTCCTTTCTTGATTAGGATTATTAGTTGTAACAACAGAAATCACTCTGGTTGATTTGATGCAGAAATTGACTTTATTGTAAGAATATTGAGTAGCTCATATAATCACCAAAAAAAAAAATGATCACCAGCCTCACAAACGAAGTGGTTGGGAACCACACTCCAAATCAGGTCAAGGAACCATTGCCAAGGCCTTCAGGCTCAAGATGCTGCAGTTCATACCACCAGCCTGCTGACGGGGAGGACTGGAGGCCACTTTGACCCTTGCTGCCAGGGCTTCCCTGCAAACTCACTCTTGCTGCTCTGCCACTGCCACCAAAGTGTTTCTTGGCCTGCACTAGCCCCCATTTCAAAGTTTGGGTTTGAAACTTTGAAACTATTAGTGGACTTGATCTCATGCCTGCATGAGCAGCAAAGGAAACTGAGAAAGGAATTTTGGTACCTAACAAAGCATTCTGCCTCCAATGAAGACAATTTCCTAAAAATTGTTAAAAATTGTAATATTCTGCAAAGTTTAGATTTCTGCTATGGAGTTTTCCCATTTTGGTGAATTTGTCGATAAATCAAAAAATGTGCATTTATACTCAAGTTAAAATAAATATCATACCTTCAAATAGCTTGCACAGGACAAGGCAACTACTCTGAATTGGGGGGGCTGAAGATAAGAAAACACATGACCCTTTTTCTAATGCTGAAGAAATTCCAACATGAGTTGATTAGTTGACTTGAGAATCTTTAGGGAGAAGAACATGCACATTAGATCCAGGGAGGAATATGCCCTTTCTTTTTCTCAGGTCAGGATTCATTATCTAAACTGATGTATACATTGTGTTTTGATTGTTGTGGAATTTCCCTCAGTGTTTTATCTAGTTTACGTTATGTTGTTTCAGTGACATCTGGGAGATACCAGAGTTAAGAAATTTCATGGGTTATATGTTGTTAATGTCTGTTCCAACAAGATCTTAACATTTGGAATCAGTAGATCCGGTGGGCAGAACACAGTGAAGTAGGAGCTCACAGGTCGCTTCTGGCCTTGTCACGCCATATGAGTCACCACGGTGAGCAGAGATAGAACATAAGCTTAACATGGCTTTGGTAGAGAAAGTCCAGTTTTAATACTTCAATTCCCTCAGTTTTCTTTCCATATTTCCTTAAATACTTCCATTTCAGAACAAGATGTACAGACCTAACCAGCCAAGAATGCCAGGTGAATATCAGGTCATTCTTGCTTGCTTGGAGCCTGCCCTGGGGGATGCCACATGGAGTCGTGTCAACGATGACAACTGAATCTCACAATTTGATTAGACATTCCAAGTCACCCAGATCAAATTCCATGCAGGAATATCCCCTGTGGCATTCCTGATTGGCTTTTATTCCAACGTCCACTAGAAATCTCCAGAGAGTCCCATATTTACCAGGACTCCACGGCCTCCTGAGTCCGCCGACCCCATGGCTGAGCCACACACATTGTTTGAAGGTTCCGCTTATAAAACTCAATTCCACCCATTGGTCCCGCTTCTGCCATGGGGCATAAGAACCTCCAAATGACAGTCTTTCAAATATTTAAGGACATATGCCAGTCATCTTATCAAACATGAAGTTGGGTCAAAGTCTACCTGAAACATCTAGTAACTGCCCATTTCTCTCCATTTTCCTTCCATTGCATGCTTTCCTTCCAATTATTCCTGGTGTGCTGGGAAACCTTCCTACCTCTAGTCTTGCATCTCCAACCAATTCTTAGTATATTAGCTTGAATGATATTTCCAACATAAACATCTTCTTTAAGAAAAAAAACCTCAGATAACTTCTTTTTTTACATTATTTTATTTATTTATATTTCTTATTGAAATACAGTTGATATCCAATTATTGATTTCAAGTATACAACATAGTGATTGAACAGTTATATACATTATTAAGTACTCATCCCAACTAGTGTAGTTACTATCTGTCACCACAGAAAGATGTTACGGAGTATATTCTCTATGCTGTACTTTCATCCCTGTGACTGATTTATATTATAATTGAGATCTTGTGCCTCTTTATCCCCTTCACCTATTTCACCCACCCATCCCAGGCAGCCAGGCATAAAAAGTCAGATAGCTTCTTAGTGTCTTCAAGATAAAAACTCAGTTTGTGAACCTGTTAGCCCTTTATTATCTGTTCCTTATTTCTTTCTCCAGGCTCATCATTCATCATCCCTTCCCTTTCGCACAACATCTATCAAACTCAGAATTACTTAGAGTTCCCAAACCTATCTTGCTCTCCCATGTGGACCGTAATGCATGCCCCATACCTATAATGCCCTCTTTCCCCATCAACTGGATCATTCCTGCTCCATTCAGACTCATACCCCACCAGCCTGCTTACAAAGCTGAATCAGGCACCCCTCTCATGGCAATGTGCTCTTAATCCATACCCTAAATATTAATGCACTACATTAAAAGCATCTATCCACTTATCTGTCTCTACCACTAAAATGTAGCTTCGTAAATAAGGGCATTCTACCATCTTGCTCACTACTATATCTCGAGAGTGCAGTTCAGTCCCTTGCATGTTGCAGGAGCACCATTGTTCTCTGTTGAATGATAAACCCAGCTCCTCAAACTTTCCTACCATGACTTGATCACTATATCATCTATGATTCTGGTTTCCAACCCCCCACTGCCCCATATATCCTCAAGTTTATCAATGATCCACCTAAAACTTGACTCCTGAACTCAGCCTTGATCCTGAGGTCAACAGAAGGAGGAAAATAACCTTTACAGAAATCTAAAATGTTTCATGACCTGTCTGTTAGGCCCACTTACCCCTCCTTCAGCTCTGCTTACTCTGAGGTCTCTCTGGACTTGGTCAGGACTCTGGACTATTAGGATCCTAATAGATTGGTGGT
The DNA here is from genome assembly GCF_040802235.1 of Manis javanica. Lineage (NCBI taxonomy): Eukaryota > Metazoa > Chordata > Mammalia > Pholidota > Manidae > Manis > Manis javanica. The sequence goes on from NC_133157.1 coordinate 81,178,954, forward strand.
TCTTCCAAACACCCATTGGAGTTTTTGTCCTTGAATGTGGAAGTTAACAATAACTTAGCCATACCCTATATAATGTAAGCATTAAGCAGAATTTAATAGCTATTAGTGAAATATTGATGCATTTGTTTATCTGGCCAAATATTTGAAAATGACCTGGACCACTTCCAGGGGGTGACTTCATCTTGGCATCCTGTAATGTGAAAGTCATTGCTGAGTTGTTCTATTTAGTACATATTTTGTGGGTTATTTTCCTAATGTGTATACACAATGACTTTGTTATAGAGTGTCTGTCTCAGATAGTGGGCTCACAGAAACCTTTTCATCTTGACAGCATTTAAGGAAGTTATTCAATTTATTGAAAGGTTGTTCCCCAAAGCTTCCAGTCTCAAGCTCTCAATTCTAAAAAATTTCCTACATGATGGCCTTGAGCTTATACACTGCTTGATCAGCCATTGCATTTTACTCTTAATGTTTCTGATATTTTCCTCATTATTCACTTTTTCTATCCACCTTCATTATCATCAATATTGAGTCTCATTTCATTCTGATAGTCCATTTGATCTTCCCTCATTAACACTTCTTCTGTACTTTCTTAAAGTTCTTGTACATGGTTCAACCATTTTCACACAACTTAAAATTTGGAATCCTATAAGAAGATAAACAAATGCCAGAAAAATGCATACTCTGTGATTAAATAACAACATGCACAGAAATGTATGCAATTCTTGCAGTCACTGCATTTTTTTAATTGATTATAACACTTAAAAATCAACAAATAAGATATTCATATGATTGATGGAGTCCTCCAGTGAATTTGTGATATGACAGGCATGATCATATGGAAGTTATGCCCAGCTGCACTTTGGGAAAACTTACCTAGACAATTTAGACAATAGATGGATGAAGGACAGATGGATGAATAGAGATACAGAAGAAAAAAGAGAGAGAGAAAAAAGCAGAGAGAGAGAGTGACTTTCCTTCTATCCTCCTCATGGTCTGAAAACTGAGCTTTTAGATGAAGGCTTTTTTCTCATTCACTGAGCAGGAAGTGACGAGAAGGGACTTAAAAACTGAAGAATAGTACCAGTCAAACAATTAGACCAACTATATAGTCTTGGACAAGTAACCTCATCTCTCTGGGCCCAGTTTCCATATCCACAAAAAGCAGACATTTTCTGAGGTTCTTTCTACTCCCAAAAGCTTATGGTTTTAGGACTTTTAAGATTTGTCTGCAAAAACCAAATCATATGTGTGGTATATAATTTTATTAAAATGAAAGAAAAGATGTGCCAAAGGGAAGTGGGTAGTATGGGAGAGAATGTGGTAGAAACTGAAGACAATCTTAATAATTATGATTGATTGTCACAACCTGGTTAAGTCAGAGGCCAGATGAGCAAGCCCTGTGATCCAGTTTCCCAGAATAGGATGGATTCCTCAGGACAGAAGAATCACAATGACAGGAAGACATGGTCTGGTTAGTAAGTAGACTGGATGAAAATAGCCAACATTTCTTGGGCAATGAACCATTGCACTTTAAACATATTGAGGATAGTTGTGAGGATTAAATGAGTTAACACTTGTGAAACACTAGAACAATACTTAGTACATGGTAAGTGCTCAATAAATGTTAGCTATTACTATTAACAGCTATGCATATTTTACAATAGGTTGATTTCTAGAACTGTCATGAAACTCAAACATGCACAAATGCTTTGATCTGTGGCTAAGGTTCGGGAAAGGTTGAATGTCCCTTGACCCACTGGAATTTGGATATTCCCTTTACTTCTTCAGCCTTTCCCAAAATTAGAATATCAAAAAGTGGAGAGAAGAAGGGAGGTGGTTATAAGTGACTTTTCTTCCTTACCTCCAAAGCTAAGGGCTTGATCTTTGTAGAGCCTGCCTATGAGAGTAGGTGAGAACAAATGCCTGGAAGGTGGATCCTGGGTGACTCTTAAAAATAACTGAAGTAAGAACATTCTGTGATGTTCTGGAAAGTAACATACACCTAAGGGCTTCTGGGGCAATTCACAGAAGTGCTGTAGAGCACAAAGTCCAACAGGAGGTAAATGAGTGTTCTGAGTTTGAAGTGGCTAGAAATTCCATTGCCCAGACTGTGCTCATGAGAGGCATATTCTATAGCATATTCTATAGCGTAACCTGTCAATGTGATGTGTGCTTGGAAGGAATGTCACATGAGCAGGAGTGGCCCTGCCTGGGCCTCTGGAGTAACAGTTTCCAGGTGCACCATACTTCAAGTGAACTGGATGGCTCGTGGGAAGCATGAGCTGGGGGGCCTTGCATGGAAGTAATACACATCTTATTAAATTAAATTACATTTCCAAATGTCCTAAGGGAGCCTTATATTTTTAATGATAAGATGAATGATGCAGTAAAGGAATCCTTGCATGGTAAGGAGAACATTGTTTTATATCTTCTTATGAATCTGGACATTCATATAGTGTTCTTTTATAGTAAGATAGAACTCTACTATAGCAGCTTTGTAAAAGCATCCCCAAAATTCAATGTGCACCTAGATGTAAGAATATCTATATTCTTTATCACATATGGCAACCTCAATAACGCAAGGAGCATTCCTATCTGCTTCAGCTATTTAAGTAAGTAAACAAACATGTCTATGTATGCATTTATCAGTATAGACTACTACAACACTACCCCCAACATCTTAATGGCTTAACAGTTACAAAAGTTTATTTCTTGCTGATGACTCAGTTTGAAATGAGGTTTTACTCTAAGGGTTAGACTCAGAGATCCAGGCTGCTTCCTTCCTATAGCTAAGATTTCACTGGAAGGGGAATGAGTACAGAGAACAGGTGGGAATGGCATGTATCATTTCTGTTCACACACTTCACAGGAGAGTTAATCACATGTCCTACCTAGATTCAAGGGGGAGACGGACTATGTGTTCTCTGGCTGGGCAGCCACTTAAGAGGAGAGTAGGGACGCTTGGTGGTCAGCTACTCATCTTCCTTAGAGCTTTCCTTAAGTAAGGATTCTCTCATAGCACCTCTGCTCCATGATAAGTAAGTGGGAACTTCAACATCACTCAAAAACTGCAGAAATAGGCAGATAATATAAAAAATAGATGTGATTGAAGAATCCCTCCCCTTAAAGGTATAAACATAAGGAATATTTTTATTTTTATGATTGCATATATTTTCTGGGCTTTGAACATTTAACTGAGCTACAGAAGATAATTTGGCCTATTATTAATCAAGCCTATCAATTTTTTAATCTAGTTTTTAAAATCTCAGTCACTGATTACAATTCCAAGCTTCTAGCTCTCAACGTTCCATTAGCCTCCTACTTCAACCCTCTTCTGTATCTATACTTTCAAGCTGTTCCATGCTCATCTTTCCATGGGAAAGAAGGATAAAGACATGGTGGGTCAACTGCTCGCATGAATCAAGAACAGAATAGAATAAAAAAGAAACATTTAGAGATGAGAAAAAAAACCTTTTATAATTAAAATCGTGAGTGCAGAGGGGGCAAATGGAAAAAAATCTCCCAGAATCTAAACAAAAAGCCAAAGATGGAAAATAAGAATAAAAAGTTAATAATATTGGAACACTACTAGTCAAGAAGTTGAAACATCTGAATAATAGGAAATCCAGAAAGACAGAATAAAGAAAGTAGAGGGAGAAAACATCGAATTAAATAACTCAAGAAAATTACCAAGACCTGAAAAACATATTCTTCCACATTAAAAGAGCCTCTTAATGCTCAGCACAATGGGTAAAAATAGACCCACACTAAGGTACATCATTGTGAAATTACAAAACACTGGGATCAATGAGAAGCTCCTATGAGTTCCAGAGAGGAAATAGAAGTTCACTTACAACATATTAGAATTTGAAATTGTTCTGGATATTCTAGGGCAACACTAGAGGTTCACAGACAAGGGAAGAATATCCTCAAAATTCTGAAGAAAATTATTTTCTATCTTAGAGTTCTGTGTCTAGTCAAATCATTCATTATGTGAGAAGACAGAATAAAAAAATTTTCAGACATTCAATTTCTCAAAAAATTTACCTTCCTAAAGCTCTTTCTCAGAAAGCTATTGGAAGTTGCGAATCATCTGAAGGTTAGACCAAACCACCAAAGAATTGTTCACAGGGTACAAGCAACAGAAGAAACAACATACACACACACATACACATGCACACGCAGAGCTGAGGGAATCTCTAGGGTTATAGGGAGGGTCCCACGATGATTGATATGCACCAAGCACAGAAAGAAACAAGGACATGCGGACACTTGGGGCAAGTCCAAAAAATTGTGGCCAAAGACAGTATAGGATTTCACACTCATAGCTGCTCTTCCTCAGAACAAAAAAAGGCATTGAGAGAGTCAGTGGAACCAGCACTTTTACTCACAATAACCCAAGGGATGAGGCTATAGGGCTGAACACGAAGCAATGAAGCATATATACATGTGTAATATATTATACATATTAATAATATCTACATATTATATGTTAAATATAATGACTGAAATGATAGAAAACAGCACTTGTCTCTGGAGCAGCAAATTTGGGGCAAGGAGAAAAGTGTGAGGAGGACTTAATTTGCATTACATGCAATTTTTCTCCTTTTGAAGATTTAAAATGTGTGCATGTTATCTATTCATAGAAGTTATGACATGAAATACATTCTCTTGAAAATCAAAAGTACACATCCTTTTGACCTAACCCCCCTGCCTTTTGAGAATTATCCAGTTGTTATACCTTGCATGTGCAAAATCATATAAAAGGATATTCATTAGAGCATGGGTCATAAAACCAAGGGAATTGAAATGATCTACATATCCATTAAAAGAAATCTGGTGAAATAACATGATGTATGCATGAAATACTGTGTAGCCCTCTAAGCAAGAATGAAGTAATTCAGTAAGTACTGATGAGGAGTGATCTCTAAGATACATGGCTAAGTGGAAAAAGTAAGGTAGTGACAGGTACATATTGTATGCTACCATTGTGCAGAAAAGAAAGGCAAACAGAATATATATTTGTTCTTTTTCTATGTGCATAAAATAGCTTTTGGAGATAAAACACCATAGAAAGACAGAGAGAGCATTGGCTGCTCCTTTATTTTCTTCATAGCATTGCCACTATGTGAAAGTACCTCACAGACTGATTTGTTTGCATGTTCGCTTCCTGGTTCCTCCACCAGAATTTGGTACCATAAAGGCAAGACGTAGTCTGCTAAGTTCACATCTGTGTCCCCTCCATCTACACTAGTGTCTAGCACAAAATAGGTGCTCAATAAATGTTTGTTAAATGTTGTTGGAAAGGAAACAAGCCTTTACCTTGACCATGACATGTTCCTTTAGGGGATGGGGGTAAGAGGTGGATGACGGAACTGTGATCACAAAACTTCAAAGGATATTCTGGCTTCAAAGTAAAGAAAAAAAAAAAGCCAAACAAGATGTCATTAAAAAAAAAAAACTGCTAATGGAATAACAAGAAATGTAAAATGTCAGCCTTCACCTCTCGGTAATTGTTACAGCATATTCTGCCTCTGACTGAATGTTCCACAAACAAGCAATTAAGGTAATCTTCATCACAGGCGGTAGTTTGAAGAACTCAAAACCACAACATGTTTCAAACAGCTGGGTAACAGCAGAAATACTAGAGAAAAAAACACACACAACTTCCTGCGAGCTGGTGTTTTCATAGAATTTAAAAATAAATGTCAGGAGATGGAACACAATCATTTATGAGGTACCAAATTAGATTCTTGGGTTGCTACAGTGGTTCAGAGGACAGAACAGAGATTTCTAAATGTTGCCTTGGCAATGAATAGAGCAGTTACTGATGAACTTCTGTTAGTTTGTCAAGATAGCCAAGATTCAAATTCACAGGTCATAATAGAAGAAAAGAAGAGAAAAAACTCCCCACATGTTTCTAACATGTCCTATTCTTAAAACTGTATTTAAAATAAAAACTATTTTCACCAAATTATTTACAATGGGAAATAAAATCTTTCTGATTTTTCAAACTCTTTGGAGTGCAGCTTTAGCACACTCGCGCGCACACACACACACACACACATGCACACCCACACTTAGGTGTCCACAGACTTCCCTCCCTTGCCTCTAGCTCATACTTAGCCCTAGTTCAGGCTTAGGACCCTTTACTCCCTTATCCAGGCTCAAGGCTCATGTAATGCTTCACTGGACAGATTTAATGTTCTTCCCAAAGTGTCATCTGATCTCAAATGACCTTCATTATCTCAAATGTAGTGGTTTCTAAACATAACCTTTGTCCATTCTATTCTCCTCAAGAAAGGAAGATACTGACTTGAAGCTAACACGGTCTTGAGATTTCTGGCAGGCATTTCCTTCCACAATCTGAAGGATCTGAAATCTGCTTCAAACAAAGATCTGCCACTGACTTGGACTCTTTTATTCTGACTATGGGAGTCCACTCAGCTGACCCACGGAAGGCCAGAACTTCCAGAGAGTTAATGCCCCCGGAGCAGCCCCCAGGAGTGACCCAGAACTTCCTCACCTCCGGCTGAGACAACCCTGAAGTGTGTGTTACTGACTCCCTAAGCTCCTGGGACTTGTTCTCTCTCACACACTTAATTTGTTTGTCCCTCCTTCTTTGTCCCCTCAGCCCTTCTGGTGTCTCCTGGGATTAACTTCCAGACGAACTACTTGCAACTGAGTCCTAGTCTTGGTGTCTACTCTTGAGAGGACCCAACTAAGACAACAAGCTAGAATATAAATGAAATAAGTAAAAAAGTTTTTTCAGATGAGTAAAAGAGAACTGCTATTAAAATGTCCAGTTATCAGTGGGCTTGAAATTTCTTAGACTCATGTTTCCTAACATTATATTTGTGTAAGTCTGGCCTTTGAAATTGAACAGAACCCTTATGAAATTCCATAATAATGTTCTCTTAAAGAGCTTTTACCCCTTCATCAGGGGACTTCCAACTGTATTAAATACTGTAGTTTGTCTGGGATTGGACAGTGACATGATTTAAAGAAAAGAGGCCCCCAAACCTGAGTGACTTGCTGAGTAAGGCAGAACAGGGCTGAGAGCTAAGGGTATAATTTAAATGCAGAATTCCTGTTAGCATCCCCAGGCATCCCCAGAAATTATTTGCCGGGTTCCGAATGTAGCTAAAGTTGTGATCCTCGCCATAATAGTTTTTATAACCCAACAAAAAGACATATAATACTCATTCTAAAATAGACCTAAAGAGCCACTTACCACCCCCAAAAAATATTCTCAGATAAAATGATAGTCAAGATTATATATTTTAGTCACTTTACCACTGCTCCTTCACATAAAGGAAGGGAGTTTGTTAAAATGTGTCCAGGTGCTGTGGTCTGAACGTTTGTGTCCCCCCAAAATTCATAGGTTGAAATCCTCATGTCCAGTGTGATGGTATTTGGAGGTGGGGCCTTTGGAAGGTGCTTCGGCCACGAGGGTAAAGCCCTCATGAATGGGATTATTGCCCATATAAAGGAGACCCCACAGAGCTCCCTAGACCCTTTATCCACATAGTCGAGACCAAAAAGAGGGCTCCCACCCGACCACGCTGCACTCTCATCTTAGACTCCCAGCCTCCAGAACAGTGAGATACATACTTCCAGTGTTTGTAAGTAATCCAGTCACTGGTATTTTGTTATACTAGTCCACAAGGTCTAAGACACCTAGTTTATAATTATTATACAACTGTTTTCAAATTCAGATGGCGGCCACAATGACAGAAAGTCAGGTTAGTGCTGATGTTTGTTATAGCATGTCATTATTTGACAAGTTATTTCTCTAACAAGTAGACAGACCTCTGTGTGTGATCGGGGTGTAATGCCCACATGCGATCTCTCCAGTGGAATTTGTTCACTGTCACCTGGAAGCCTGCCCTTACAACCTAACCAAAACACAATGTCATGGCAATGTCACCAGTCAGCTTCATGAAATGACTTCTTGCTACTCTAATGGAAATGGCTTATCAAACTGTGAATGATAAGAAACCAGAAGGGAGAGCAAATACATGGAAAGAGAAACACAAAACCCCAAAAAGATCTTCGTTGGTTATCATAATATTCCTAGTTTGTTCATTATTGACCAAACAACAGGTATTAACAATATGTAACAAAAACCAAACTTAATTTACATGTTTCTCACCACTGTTTTCTGAACTTGCTCCATTGCCCCGTTCTTTACTCTCTCTGGAGGAAATCTTACACCTATCCTATAGCATTTCAGATCATTCTTAGAAAATGAATAGTTATTTCACTAGGGCATGAAAACGTCCAGGCCAGCTTAATAGTCACACAGGTCTGAGTCCAGTCCAGGGTCATTACCAAATCTTTGACCTATGACCCAATTAAAGCTTATCCCTACCCCTGTTCAGCTCAGGTCTGATCCGGGCTTAGAAGTGTGGATGAAGGAGCAGAGAGGGCCAGTTCTTCACTATCCCCTGGCCCCGTCCCACTCACTAGCTGTGGTCCCTCCAGTGTCCGGGCCCTCTGGAGATGGAGTAGGGGGGATGGGAAGAGAACAGAGGCTGAAGGGTGTGTTGTGACTGGCACTGGGTCATCATTAGTGGTGCTCTCTGCTCCTGATGGAAGCCCAAAGCTAATTTCCTTTTTCTAGGCTGCTTTTGTGGGTTCCTCAGAAATCCTCTGCTGGGGACCTCCACCTGCAGGTCTCTTGACTGTGAAGTGCCCTTCTCACAGCTGATTGCTCAAGACTCCTTTTCCATCCCCAGGGATCTTGTGTCAGGCACTCAGTCCATGTTCCAGGACATTGCTTGGACAAGATACTGTTTAAGACCACCTGGGCCAAGTTCCTTTGCAGGGTCCACTCCTGGGCCACAGAAAGCCTAGACCTTTCCTCTTGCCTGGTGGGTGAGCAACTCTCTCCAGATATTGCTCTGTCATTGTGTCCATTTATCTGCACCTGCCCTCCTGCCCATAGATTTTCCTGGCAAGAATCCAGTACCAGTCATTAGGTTTCCCAACTCCAAGGGATGCCTTAAAACTACTCTCACATTGTTTAAACTGAGAGAGAGAAGTCTACTGCCCTCTGCACTGGGACACAAAGCCAATACCCCCAAATCTACAGTGAACCTTCCCCACCTTGCCTCTTTCATACCCTCAGCACAGGTGAAAGGCCTGTGCTGGCCAGGTTGTTATGATCTCTTAGAATCATCTGCATTCAGCATATGTGCTGTAATCCCCTTCTCAAGGGTTTTTGGGTATTTGGTGGCTACCTTATTATTCACAACTTTTGTAGACTTAGCCAAAACTAAAGCAAAAAAAGGCCTCCTTTTAAATGCTGCATAATAATATGAAATTTAATAATAGCATAATAAGAGAGAGAAAATTATATTTACTAGAAATTTTAGAAAAGAGAATGTTGTATTTGTTTCAAATAAATTCCATGCAAGAAACTGAGATCCTCAAGGGATCTGACTGGGGTTAGAACCTCCTCACCTAGCAAAAAGACTAATTTTTTTAAAGTTATGCAAGGAGGGAGGAACTGAAAGATAAGCTAGTGAAATAAGATTATATATGCCCTTTTCATTATCACTAAGGGGGATCTAATATGCATTAAAGTATTAAAATTCCTATAGTGATAAAATGCATTGTGTGAGTGGATTTCTTAAAATTTCTTGTTGAAGCCAGTGAAAAGTCTGACTGATATATCCTGGAAGGCCCAGGTAGAGTCTGATAGCTCACACAGTAGGAATACAGTAGCAAGAAAAAGCAGGGGTATGCCGGGCCTTGGAAAGCACAGAACTCCTAAGGAGTTATCAGGCTGTGTAATTAGCACCAAGGCATGGAATAGGAACTATTCTCACTGTTCATCAGCATGTTGAGTGGTAGGGTGTCATTTACCCTTGTATAGTGAGAAAAATAAGGTACTATGTTTGTCCCTGCCAACCAACTTTCTACATTCACAGTGGAAAGAATTAAGGTGCTACAGTAGAGTGACAGACTATGTTCAAATACCTTCTCAGTCCCTGGTTCTACTATTTCTTTTGCAATTAGCAAATTTTTTAATTGAAGCTTAGTTGACATATTGTAATAGTTTCAGATGTACAACATAGTGATTTGACATTTTTGTACATTACAAAATGCTTACCATCATAAGTGTAGTTGCCATCTGTCATCATACCCAGTTATTACAACATTATTGGCTATATTTCCCATGCTGTACCTTTCATCCCTGTGGCTAATTTATTTTATAACTGGGCAGTTTGTACCTCATGATCCCTTCACTTGTTTCATCCACCCCCACCCCACTCTCCTCTGGCAACCACCAGTTTGTTCTCTGTATTTATGAGTCTGTTCCTGTGTTCTGAGTGTTTGTTTGTTTGTTTGTTTTGTTTTTTAGATTCCACATATATGTGAAATCATATGGTATTTGTCTTTCTCTATTTGATTTAATTCACTTTGAATAATACCCACTAGGTCCATTCATGTTGTCACAAAAGGCAAGATTTCATTCCTTTTTATGGCTGAAATACAATATTCCATTGCATCTATGTACCACATCTTCTTTAGCCATTCAGCTATCAATGGACACTTAGGTTGCTTCCTGGCTCTGCCATTTTGAGTGACGTTGGTGAGTTTCTTGACATCCCATTCTTGACTTCAGCTTATTCATCTATAAAATGATGTTAAATTTTTATGTCACAAAAGCATTCAGGGTAGGGAATTTACACTTGTGAGTCCCATTTAACAGACACTGGTTTCTCCCTTCCTTGCTGTCCTTACTCCTGTCCTCTCTTCCCATCATGAATAGAAGGAACTGAGTGGTTCAGTTGAAAGTAAACTCAATAAAATTCAATAACATTGTATGGCTTCTCAAAATGATAAAGCAAACTTAGATTACTTTTGTAGAAGCAGAGTGTCTGGAATAATGGAAATAATGACCACCTACCACATCTAAATTTTTTTTAGTTCTGAGTACAACATTTTAAAAAGGGTAGAAACAGATGTGGAAGAGGGCACATGAGGATGATTAAGGGGTCAAAACCATTTCTTCTGAGGCATTATTTTTTAAAAAATAGAAATGGTTCTCATGAAGAGGAGAAAACTCAGTGGGGAAGCCAGAAGGCTACCTGATAATTTGAAGGACAAATACATGAAAAAGGAATTAGATTAGTCCAGCAAGGACCCAGGCATTTGATGTATTAACAGAAAGAGCACTAGATGTAGGTCAAGAGAATTCCAGCTAGATTCCCTTGGCCAATTGTGGGATCCTGGACCAGTCATTTTATTTCTCTAGGCTTAATTTATCCCATCTACAAAATAATGGTAAACTTTATCAGTGTCTTTAAAAAATTACCAATTGTAAATATATTTTTGAATTGCAGTCCAACAGACACATGCATATATTTATTGGTAAAAACAAAACTAAATGTATCCTTGATATTCTATTCTATTTCATTTTCATAAAATGTGATTATGCCCTACTAAACAGATTTTTATAACCCACTGTGCTTTCTGCAATTTGGAAAACATTGGAATATGACATCTAGAAAATCCTTTGCAATTCTGATATTTTACAATTTTGTTAACAATAACTGGTTGTTGGAAGCTTCTAGGAAATTTATTTCAGTTCAATATACAAAGGCCTTCCAATCTATGGTCATAGATGTCCAAAGAAGTAATTCCTGGGGTAGTGTGCTCCCTATGTTTGAAGGCATGCAAGCAACAATAGAATGAGCATTTAATTAATGCTGCAGAAGGGATTTAAATATAAGTTGTTTATCTATGCAATCTTTGATTACTTTACCGTTGCTGAACATAAGTGATTCTACAATTGTCATGAGCATGTACTTGTAAATAAAAACTAAAAGCCAATGTAGACAAGTATTTAAAAATAAAACAATGTTTTTAACATTATCCTTTCTTTCCTAAATATTTTGGAGTAAGTACAAAGGGTTAGTAAAGGATAATTGAGGAAACCGAGAAATAGAAGCTGTTTATTGTTCATCTGTCAGAGCTATTCCAGCTTTTGCCTATAAATTTCTTTAAATGTTTTGTCCGGCCTGATTTTTTCCTACAGCTTTAAGGAAACCATATTGAAACTACTACTGGTACTTAGTTTTTCAGAAATCAGTATACCTCTGGATTAGGTCACACTCATAAAAAGAGAAAAAATCGGTAAGGTTTATCAGAGTATTAACCTCTAACTGAAACATGTTTTTGTTTAAGTACAATAAAGCAGGATGTCTCTATCTCTGAGTTTTTGACATGTCTACGTCAAACAGGGAAGAAATAACTTAACACAGCATTTTCTGTTGTATAATTAGAGACCATGATATAACTTAATAAAGCAACAAGTGAATACATCTTATTTCTCATCACTACATGTTGACAATAAAATTTAATGCCAAGTAATCAACAACCAACTTACTCCTTCCTACAAATTCTAGTTTGGTTTATGCCCTGAAAGTGGATTGTGCACAGGAAGGAAGATGAAATGCTCATTGTTATGAGAAGGCCTGCTTCAGTAACAATGGCCATTTTCTCTGACACACATGTTGTCCTGAGACGTCACTTAAGGTTTGCTGTCCCCCCACTCCCGCTATGGGGAGTTAGTAAGTGGCCACACACTCAGACATGACAAAACTTCAAAATGATATGTTCCATTTACATTGAACTCCTTCTGGTTATGATTTTGCAGTTGATTATGATAGTGTAATTATCCTCAAATATAACTATTAATTATCTGTTTCCAGTTGGACCAAAAAGTGGAATTTCCATCAAATCCATTAAAATTGTTTGGCTCCACAATTCACTTCATTTCCAAATTTACCTATTTAAAACATTTTGGAGAGACAGAAAGCAAATTTATAGTAGGTCTGGTAGATTTTAATATTTCCATTACCTCTTACCCTTCAGATGCTTTATAATTTTCTGTCTGAGCTTATTCCAAAAGGAGAAGTAATTCTACTAACACTCTGTTTATCATCTCCTTCCCTAATGTACACAATTAGGATTGGCTCTGTGGACCTTCGGGAGAGAAGATACACAGGCCTGGGGGCCCTTGATCATAGACTTATTATTGTGGCTGGCTGAGGCAGCAAAAGACTGGAGACATGGTATATTAATTATCTGTTGTTGCATAATATTTAATGATTTAAAATTTAGTGACTTAAGAGAGCAACAATTTAGCTCATGTGTCTGTGAGTTGACCTGGTGGCTCTGCGGATATGATCTGGACTCTTCCATATATCTTCTGTTTGTCTTGTTCACCATTTGAATGTAGTCCAAGAGCCAGAATAAAGCTCTTGGGCAAGGAGGATCTTGCAGTACCAGAGTTCAGTGTTTAGAAGTGAAATCACCAGGGTCTACTACATTGTAGATAGCCTATATCTCCAATTTCCTTTGTGACAATTATAATAGCCTGCATTTGAATTCATATGATTCATATTCAAGTTTACCAAATTATAATTTTATGTTCTCTCTTTTATTCTTCCTAAGACAGACAAGAAAAATATTTTACAGGTGAGGATATGGAAGCTCCAAAGGTCAAGTAATTTGTCCAAGATCAAACCACATTTGAATATAATAGAAATGCATCCCAAATTCTAACTCTGATCCCTTTTTCTGGAATGCCTGTCTCTTTTGTTCACTTGACAAACTTTTACCCATCTGTCTTTGACCTAGCTGAAAAGTTGTGATGTTTAAAAATCAACATTAAACAGAGGTAACAATATAAATCTAAGCAAGTAAAAAATAATAATAATAAGATTGATCGGGACACAGGAGGCCTCTTCCTGCGCACCTCTGAGACAAAAAGGGACCACAGTTGTCTAACAGATGGGAGGGGAAAAGCCAAAATATGGGAAAACAGAGATCTTATCTTAAAATTCAGAATGAGAAGCCAAATAAAACCTTTTTACTTGGACTTTATAGGGCCTCTAGAGAAGATGTTTGTTTAGTTACCAGACTGTGTAGTATCAGAGGTGACAATTAAACATCAAAATAGATGACTGCTATTTGGATAGAAAGCCCAGGGTGAGCCCACACCAAAGGGAACTTATGCTCAGGGTCTGGAGGGAAGGGAGAGCAGTATCCGTCTGTCCCTGTAAAAACTGCAAAAACTACTCTGTGTTGGTCTCAGCTGCAGGGAGAGCTATGACACATGGTGGGGAAAGTTAGATTTTACAGTCCTATCAATTCTGCCTATTACATATGCATCAATCAAAGAGAGAGACCAAAAGGAGAGAGAGTGCTTCAAGGGGTGGAGGTAGGCTCAAGAAGAAGTGGGGATGGCTGAGTAGAAGGGAGAAAAGACCTGGACAGCTGAACAGGGGTAAGGGAAGTTAGAGGAGTGTCACAGGAGGTGCAGGGGAAAGAGTTTCAGGTCACAGAGTTGCAAAAGTAGGCAGGAAATGAGGCGTGGCCTGGAGTGCTGACTCTGAGGGCTGAAGTGGCGTGCTGACAGTATTGCCCTCCCCTCTGTTTACTTAAGAAAGGAACAAAACTTCAGAAGTTAAAAGATTCCCTGGAGCCAAGGCTCATGGTAAGTTCACCAGGACTGGAATTCAGGTGTCCTCACATCCAGCCCTTAGACAGGAGCTGGAAGGGACCGGAGTGAGAGTTAAGGAGGCTACACTTTGTCAGACATAGTACCCAGGGCACTACATGGACACCCTTCCCAGCTGTCCTGTAGGTACGTGGGGCTCTTCTCCATCTGACAGATGGCACCTGGGGAGAGCAGAGAGCCGGAGCGCTTGCCCAAAGGGGCTGGGTAGGGAACTGAAGGTCTGGGATTGAATCTAGACCAACCCCCTGCTCCAGGGCCAGAACCATGGACACTGGTCATGCTGCCTTTCCATGCGCAAGGGAAAAATTAGGATTCTAATGACAAAGGAAAGGTCAAGGCCAAATAGAGACAGTCAGACATGCTAGCCATTCCTCCATGCCTCCCTTGCCAGCACCATATTTTTTTATCAAAAAGAACACAAGAAATAAGTAACTTCAGGAATTCAGGATGAGAAAAATTGGAAACGCCTAGAAGCAAAACTTTGGTGTTTCAACATAGATAGATGGAATTTATCCTGAATTTCCTAAGAATTCATTAGTTAAATTTATGACCAAGAAACCAACTTGCTTCGTCAATGTTTTTATTAACGAGAAGAGAAAAGAATGAGAAATTGGAAGTCTTCAATTCCATTGAATGTAACGTATAAAAAATATATTGCAAGCCTAGCGGCAGCTTTGCCCACCCCAAAATGATGCATAACACCCCCCACTGTGTAATTAGAAATAAAGTCAATGGTCAGCTGTTGTGTATCCACCCTAAGGGAAATAGCAATGCCTGTTAGAGGGAAGACAGATACCATATTGTCTCATGCAAGCAGGTCAAAAGGAGGTGCTGGACGGGACAAAAGGTGGGGAGGGTTTTTCTGGTTTTGTTTCTTTTGTTTTGTAAGCAAGGCAAGCGAGCTGACATGGAAGTTTGAGGGAGTGTAGTCTAACAGTGCTCACAATCATAATGACTGGCCCAAGAACATTCATTCTTGAGTCCAGTCAAGAAACTTAAACGAGGTGGAAATAGATCTTGCAGGATCCTGGAAGGATTAAAATCACAAAAGGCACAGAATCCAGGCTGCTGCAGGTGTTGACAACATCTGGCTCTGATAAAAGGAGCTCTTCTCTGTTTCGGGGTATGCAACAGCGGAGAACAGAGACGTGTACTGATCCCAACTCTCAAGCCACATAGCAGTGGATAGATATGGGACACTGCTGTTTAAGGTTATGGCATCCACAGTAAGAATCCCTCACCCCACAGAATCACCCCATTCTCCTTCCTGAAACTCTGTTTCTTAGGATTTCATCACCTCAGCAGTGTAGCAATGCTAGGAGGAGACTGCATCATTCATACCTCACAAGGTCCAGATCTTTTCTGGAAATCACATTCTGATGGAAGGAGATATAGGGTCTCTGAGGTGGGAAATTAGGAAGAAGAAAATCCTGCACACAGAGAATGTGCCTTCTGTGTGCCCTGTGGCCAGAACAGCCCCATGGCACCAAAACCATTTTCAATAAATTTATCTGTCAGATGGGAAACGGTTGAGCTCCGAGGCTTACAACAGGAAAGCCAGGCGCGAACTCCAGACTTGACTATTACTTCCAGAGCAGCAAGAATACTGGTTTGAATCACTGACAGTTTACCTATACTAGAGTTTGATTGGAATGCCTGTGTTTTATGACAAATAAAACATCCTTGTAGATCAGTAATGAACCAAGGGTGTGTTTGTCATATTGCTTGGGTGGGACTCTGAGCCTTAGTGTGGTGCATGTACTTCCATGTTTGGATCAAAGGATCATGTCCAAAGGACAAATTTAAAGCACATCCACTTTATAGGGACATTTTTACTGAAAGCTGAGCTCTCTGAGAGGAATTTCTCACTTGTTTTCTAATAAAATGTTTTTTTTTTAAATAGAATATGTACCTGGAAAATAGAAATGGAAGTCACAGAATGAGTTGGGAATATTTGTATTCAGACACCATCTGGGGACATTTTTTCACTGTCAAGCATTAAATACCAAAAGCTTATGGAAATAATAGGCAATTTTTATTTCCATGCTTTTCAAGTTTCTGTCCCTGGGAGGTACTGTGTGTCATCTGGCCACCAGTCACTCAGTGACCAGAGCCTCCCATCTTCTATGTGAGCCAGGAAAACATGTGAAAGCTGGAAACCCCCTTGGAGAAACCGGAGGTAGAGTGAGGGGCTCAAATGGGACACCCACAGGCTTTCCTTCTAATCAGTTCTTTCTCTTTTGCAGCTAGCATCAGCACGCTCACCTCTATCTAAACCTCAAGTAGGTACCGGACTTTTATTACTATTAAGGGTCATATGAGGGTAGGAGGGCTGCAATCCATCAGAAATAAAAATCTCGTGATCTGCCCTATGGAAGGTTCAGGGAACATGGATGTTTGGTGAATCCGGAAGAGCCACTGTTAGGGTCTGAGCAAGGTGAGTCTGCTCAGCACCCAAACCATATATGCGCAAACCTGGGCTGGTTTGGTGAAGGGAATGCCTTAGTGCTTTTATTCAAAAGGTGATGGGCCTAGAGAGTTGGGAGAAAACAGGGCCTGGGGCCCAAGGAGAATTGTCTTCCCACCTCGTCTCTCTCATGTGCTCCACCCACAGGCAGCAGCTGGTACTGCAGTCAGGGTGCTTCCTGTTGGCCTTGGTCACCCAGAGTTAGGAGGGCCAGCTTTTTTCTTTCTCTCTTTTGTTGTTGGCTTTGTCTTTTTTAAATGATGATTTTCATGAGGTCTTCACTAAATATTTTCTCAGTAGATGTCTCTAAACTTCCTTAGAGGCTCAGGATCAGTCAGGGGCCCAGCAGGACCCTATGACTTATTCAATGGGTGAATGAGGTTCACTTACAAGGTGTGGGTGGATTAAGGGAAACCCCAAGAAGTGATGAGGCACCCCCAGGAAGGAAAGTCTCCATTCCTAGATTTTCTGGGGCCAAGGTGCCAGACGTATGGTTGCTAGACCAACAGCATATGCATCCCTGGCAAACTTGTTAGACAAAGATTTATGCATAAATATAGCCATTATGGTGTCACACTTGTTTAACACAACCTTAATTATCAAGAGTAAAAGAAAGATTAAATTATATTTAATAGAACATTGAACAGCCCTTCAGATCTAAGATTTTTGAAAGAAAAATTTTAAACCTGCTCTCCATGTTAGTCTCATTCTCTCTCCCTCCTTCTTTCTCTCTCTCTCTCTCTCTCATACACACACACCAAGATTAAAAGAAAAGATATCAAACAGTGACCAGTAATTATCTTCTTGATAATAAGTGACTTGTCCCCAGGAATACCTTCACCAAGTGGCAGCATTATAGGTGACCTGGCAAAGCACATCATGGATGACTATAATACAGATGTTGAGCTAAAGACTTACTCTGGTCCGCAACTCCTGGAGGAAACTGTGTTCCAAGCCTGGGACAAACAAACCTATGAAGCCAAAACCAGTCAAGGGGAAAAGAAACTTTTATTTGGAGGCCTGGCTCCATTTGTCTCTCACTCCAGCTGCAGCTCTCACTCACCTGTTTCTCTCCCATTTTAGCTGGGAGGCCAAAAACCTCTCCTGTCCTGGTGGGTGCTCGCCTCTCCACCCACCCCTCATAAACACCTGTTGACATACAGATGGACTAAGGCCAGGCAAGAGAGTCCAGAAAGACTGCAGTTTACCCACACAGCCAATATCTGCAACAGAGGAAAAAAATAAGACAGAAAATGAGTTTATTTCCTTTTATTGGAAAGGATAAAATTTTGTTGGGTTAGATAAGACTGTATTGGTTGCAGATGCCAAGTAGATGCACATTTTCTATTGGTTTGTCAAAGTTTTTAAAAAATTATTCTTAGGATTAAATTGTATAATCTGTTTAAAGATATTTAATATTTTTCCCATCTATATGTTGGGTTTCTTTTATTTTTTGTGGACAGAAGTTCTTAATTTTAGGTAATTTGAATTAATGTATCTTTTCCTGTATTGGTCAGAAGTTAGTCAGGAAAACAGGCAGTCCAAAAAACAGGGAAAAGAACCCCCAACATGGTTCAATTGAGAGAATTTAATATGGGGACCTAGTTCTAAAAGTGTTGAGATTGCTGAAAAGCCAAGCAGAGAATTCTGACAGAACTGGAGATGAGCTATAGCAGGAAGGGGCCACCATCCCAAGGACTGGAAGGACAAGGGCAAAAAGCTGGTTGGCCAGAGGGAAGAATCTGGCAGCACTGGTAATAGCTGAAGCCCTGGAAGGAAGGACTCTCTGGGAACAAGAACCATAGAGGTGATGAAGATTCAGCCAAAGGGGCCTCCACAGTGAGGAAGGGGAGACGCTCGCTTCTGCCCTCCCAGCAAGCCACTTCCAGTTGGTTCAGCCTAGCAAGAAGCCTGCTGGGCAAGGTAGTGAGGGCACCATAGTTTGCAGGGCCAGCCTCCTACTATACAGAAAAGAGCAAAAGACAGAAAAAGATCGAAAAGCAAACCATCGAAAATGAAACCTCTTTGATGGTTAACGGTTTTGAGATCTTCTTTAAAATCCTTTTCCTATTCTGAGGGCATAAATATATTCTTCCATGTTATCTACTACAGGCTGTAAACTTTAACTTTCACATTTAAAGCAACAATCCACCTGGAATTGCTTTTTGTATGTGTAGTGAAATAAAAAGATTGCAATTTCTTCATATCTTACAAAATTGGAAAATACCATTGTTTCTCACAGCTCTGTAATGCTCCCTTCGTCACAAGTCTATTATCCATATATGTTTCTCTGGTTGTCTGTTCTGTTCCAATGTCAATTTTTTTCTCTTCCTATGTGAATAGTATGCAGTTTTATATTATTGTTGCTTTATAATGAATATAATAAATAAATAAATAGTAGTTGCTTTATAATAAATACATACCTTGCTTCAGGTAGAGGAAGTCCTCTACTTCTTCAGCAAAAGTAATTTTTTTTAATTAATGGCCTTTTGTATTTCTATGTAAATTTAAGAATCCGTTTGTCAGTTCTGTCAAAATATTTTCAATTGGGATTTTGATTAGGATGACTTTGAACACAGAGATCAATTTAGAGAAAATTAATCTTTAATTGGGTTTTTCAATCAATAAAGGTGGTAATCTTTAATGTCTCTCAATAAACTTTTGTAATTGTTCCCATGTCTTTTCCAACATGTTACTAGTAATTTGTAAGTTCCAACCACATAAAAGTACATTTAATTTTACTTTTTGTTATGCAATGAACTTACTGAATTTTATTTAAACTTCTAATAGTTTATCTGTGTGTTCTCTTGGATTTTCTACATATGCAAACATATCATCTATAAATAAAAATATTTGTTTTTTTCTTTTTGACACTTCAAACTTACAATACTTTACTGGCTAGGGATTCCAGTACAGTGTTGAATACAAGTGGTGATCTCAAACATCTTTATTTTATTCTCAATTAGAAAGGAAATTTTCAATTTCATTCAATTTAATACAATCTTTGATGTATGGTTTTGTAGATAATTTTTATGAAGCTTGGGAAATTTCTTTCCATTCCCTTTTGCTAAGAGTTTCTCTAGTAATTATAAATGGATGTTGAAATAGATGCTTTTTTGCAGCCACTGAACACATCACATCATATATCCCTTACATCTGTCAATGTGGTGAATTATACTGATTGATTTTCAGACAACCTGAAACCCTTGGTATAAACACAAGTTGGTCATAATTATTTTCCTTTTTATAAATTTTCAAATTTACTTTCTTAATATTTTGTTTATGATAGAATTTATGTTCATAAATGAGATTAGCCTAATATTTTTCTTGCTCATAATGTCCTTGCCAGGTTTTGGAATCAAGTTTTTAACAATGTACTAGTTTTCTGTTACTACCATAACAAATCAGCACAAATGTAATGACTTAAATACCATGAATTTATCTTACAGCTCTAGAGGTCAGAAATCCGACACTAGTGTCACTGGGTTAAAATCAGATCAAGGTGTCAGCAGGGCTACATTCCTTTTTGAAGTCTCTAGGGAAGAATCTGGTTCCTACTCATTTGGGTTGTTGTCAGAATGCAGTTCCTTGAGATTATAGGACTAACATTCCTATTTTCTTTCTGGCTGTAGATGGAGAGTCGTTCCTAGATTCTAGAGGATTCTGTATAATTTTTCTGGAAACACTTACCCTCCATATTCAAAGCCAGGAACAGCCAGTCAGAGTTCACTTTTCTGTCACATCTCTCTGATTCTTTTTCCTATTCATGTCTTGCACTGACAGCAACCAAGAGAGATTACTCAGTTTTTAAAAGTCACATGATTAGATTAGGCCCATGTGGATAATCTAGAATAATGTTCCAGTTCAAGGGCCATAATTTAAATTCATCTGCAAAGTCCCTTTTGCCATGTAAGGCAATATATTCACAGGTTCCAAGGATTTGGCCAGGAACATCCCTGGGGAGCCATTGTTATGCCTTCTAAAGCCAGTAAAACAAAGAGTTTACTATTTTCTTCTAGTCTCTGAAATTGTTTATGCTAATCGAAATTTCTTTTATTTCCTTGAATGCTTGATAAAACTTTCAGTTAAGGCACAGGGGTTTAGGATTTCTTAGTGAAAGGTGAGCTTTTTTATTACCATTTATATTATTCAGGATAAAAGAAGCTATTCTATACCAACAAGTACACCCAAAGTCTCAGTGGTGTGGGAAAACAAAGGCTTATTTCTCATTCATGCACACTCGGAGTCAGATTGGGCAGATCTTCTTGGTGGCTATTCTCCAAGCTGCCACTCAGTGATGCAGGCTTCTCCAAAAATGTGGGGAAAAAAACATGCATCAATAGTAGAAAGGATAAATGAATTAGAGCATATTGTACTTCAGAAGAATACATAGCAATGGAAATCAACAAACTAGAATTATATGCAGCAACATAGATGAATCTTATGAATGATGCTAAGCACAATAAGAAATAAATTATACAAAATTATTATTCCATTTCACTCATATTAAGGTCAAAACCAGGCAAAACTACTCTGTATTTATCAAAGATGCGTAAATAAGCAGTAAACGTAAAGCAAGAAAGAAATTACATTAAAGTCAGGATACTGGTTATCTCTAAATAGAAAGAATACTTTATATCACTCTAAGTTCACAAACTCTCTTTTCAAGTTATCTTTTACTAAGTCTATCTTAAATCCTTGATTACCACCATCAGAAGTTCTTCTTTGTCTCAATAACAGAGGGGATCTTAAAGGTGTATTTCCCTAAGAGAAGGGAAGATACTTGTTAAATTATTTTAAACAGCACCATATACAGGAAGATACTCCTAAGAAAAATAGTTTTGAAGTGTGAGGAGGCAGAGAAATTGTTTCCCTAAGCCTCACCTGTTGGGGTGAGATGAAGCTGTACTTCTGTTTCAACTCCTACTCTAGTCCAACATATTAATTAGATTCACTTTTATTTCCTTACTCTGTGTGTATGCACATGTGTAAAGATTGATATACACTTGCAAGTACATATATGACTTACTTTAAGGGTTACATTTCACATAGAACAGAATACAATGTGAATTACTCCTCTGAGAAAATATCTGTGCATGTGTGTGTGTGGTGTGTAAATTTATGTGTATTGCAGCCATTTGTGGGTCTCCCATGGATAATACAGGAACCTCAATACACAATTCTTAATAACCATAGTCAAAGTAATCATAGTTTAAAATAGCCAAACAAACTGAAAAAGGGGTGATCACATTTTATAGTTTATGTAGCCACTTTTGTGGGTGTGTTACTGGTTGCTGTGCTTATATACAAATTTAGGTTGTTTTTCTCTATTTCTCCAAAGACTCCAGTTTCCAAACTGTCTTCTTTGGAACCCCAGTAATCTCTAAAATATGATATTTCATAAACAAAAAACAAAGTAGCTTTACTCCAAAGTGGTTGGAAGAAAAGTATTAATCAAACAACATTAAACACTTGCCTCAACCACTCAGAGTCCTCACTAAGCTCAAACACATGGTTCATCTCTATATAAGGATGCAGATGCAACATGCCCAGACTTCTATATGGATTGGGTTTGGAAATGCTGCCCTGAACTAGTGATTCTCAAACAGTTTCTACTGTAACACATATCAATGTAGCCAAAATAATGAAAAAAAGGCTTCAAAGTCTTGCTTCATTTAACCATTGCACATTTCCACTGGGGAAAAAAAAAGCATCAATGGAATTGCATGCTTGCCCTTACAAGACATACATAGGAAACATCTTTTGATTCATTTTATGGTCCATTAGCAGAATTTCATAGATATACTTGAGGAACAGTGCCCTGGTGCATAGCTTTCTTGTTAATACTTCAATGGGTACAATCTGATGGAAACCATTGTGAAGATGTAAATTTAGTCTAAATAGTTGCTTATGTCAACTTGAATGCAATAAATTATGACCAGCTACACAGAAAAGTAAGTCTTCCCACTCCTTAATAACCATCGTCTATACTGACTCTTAGCTTTAAGAATAGTAGTTTCATAATCATCTGCAGTTAAATCAAAATATTTGGGGTTATTTTGGAAGTATTCATGCTGCAAAATATTCCACACCATTAAAGAATTATACATCTCACAAGTTACTTAATGAAGTATATAGGTTTTTTTACCCCATGGATGGAGTTATTTGCCTTCAAGATAACTGAACTCAGTAACCCTACAGAGCATCAAAGGCGGGAAGTGTTTCCACATGTTAAATAGCTTCCTTCTAAAGAACATGACACAAATGGGCAGGGGGAGGGCTACTAAAACCACACATTAGTTCTCTCTGACAACAGCCAAGACACCACACCTGTGCTGCAAGGCTAGTGAGGGGGGCTGCAGCACAGCAGGTGTGGGCTTCAGAAGTATTTTGATGATTGCAGACAATCCTTCTGCCTCATCTCCTCCTCAGATTCAGATGGGTCATTCTTGAAGGGGAACTGGACAAAAGTGTCACTTAAGACCAAACAGAGCCACAACTTACTTACAAATCACCCCTGGCGGATGTTTGCCTGAACTAGTGAGATGTTTTCTCTACATCTGGCTTAAGCCAGTCCCTCCATCCTCCGAGGCCTCCCTCCAGACACACCCTCTGCATATTGATCCTCTGAGAATCACCTGTTAGCCACACACATAACAGCAGAGCCATTCGGTCTCCAGGCAAGAACAAGCTTTTGCTATGGAAGTGTGTTTGAACCAGAAATAAATGGGAGTTACTGGACAATTACTTAGGCTAAGAACAAGCAGGCTTACAATAATTAACAGGACGTGGTTCTTTCTATTTTTTAGAAGTTTGTTCTTGGAATAGTAAGAGCTCTCTCTATTACTTATTAGAGCTAATGCTTTCTATTGGCAAATGCATAACTACCATTTATTATAAAAACCCCTATGAAGTGTGTATTCTTCATTGTATAAATGTGCAAAACCCCAAAGCAACGGTGTTTTAGACAAGAGTCTGAAGTTGAAGTTGTGTGATTCCTGATACCTAAATTTGTTTATTCTTCCTAAAAAGGAGGAACAGGTGATAAAGAAGTCACATTTTTCATAGGAAAAATGTTTTATTAAGTGGGCCCACTATATGTTTTATATATATATATTCCTCAAAAATATATTGAATATTCATTGTGCCAGACACAATATTGGGTGGAGAGAATAACTAAAAAGCACTTGCAAATGTCCTCACACTTCTTTCATGTTGTATTGCCTTTAATTAGCCCAAAGCTCATTAAGTGAGAGCCATGGGCCTCGTTGTCAATACAGTGTCTAACCCAGGGTCTTGTAAATAATAAGAACGACGGAAATAACTGCTGACATGGAGCACTTATTTACATGTGCTGCTCTCAGTACTTTACATAATTCACTCATTTAAATGGGTGCCATTGTCATCCACATTTTGCAGATAAAGCACAAAAACACTAAGTAATTCATCCAGGGTGGAATCCAAGAGTCTGAAAGCAGAGAACACACTCTTGAACCTGTCTATTAAGTGAAATAAATTAAAGAGAAGCCTGAATGTATTCTTGAAGGAAAAAAGTTGTTCATTTAGCAGACTTAGAAGGCACACTATTACCTAAGGAGGGAACAGCACATACAAAGATAGAGACCTGCATTGTGGAGGGCAGCAGTCACCAGCCACAGGAGGCTACTGAATACGTGACATGTGGCTAGTCTGAATTGAGATGTGCTGTAAGTGTAAAGCACTTACTGACTTTCAAAGACCAGTATAAAAGAAGAATGTAGAATATCTCATTAGAACAAGGGAATTACAAAACAGCTAAAAAAAATTAACAAGATGGCATTAGTAAATCCTTACCTATCAATAATTCCTCTAAATGTAAATGAATTTAAATTCTCAAATCAAAAGGCATAAAGTGGTTGGATGGATTAAAAACACGACCCAAGTATGCTGCCCACAAGAGACTTACTTCAGCTCTAGGACATAGACAAGCTCAAAGTGAAGGGATAGAAAAATATACCCCATGAAAGTGGACACCAAAAATGAGCAGGAGTAGCTATACTTATACTGGACAAAATGGACGTTAAGTCAAAAACTGCAACAAGAGACAAAGAAGGTCATTATATATGAAAAAGGGGCATCAAGAGGGTATAACAATCATAAATATAAATGTACCCCACATTGGTACATCTAAATATATTAAGCAAATGCTTATAGATCTAAGGAAGAAATAGACAACAATACAATATTAGTAGGGGACTTCAATACTTTCAACAACGGATAGATCATCCAGATATAAAATCAATAAGGAAACTTTGGATTTGAGCTATACTTTAAACCAAGTGAACCAAAAAGATATATACACAACATTCCATCCAACAGCAAGAGAATACACATTTTTCTCAAGACTCCATGGAACATTCTCCAGGATAGATCATATGATAGGTCACAAAACAAGCCTTAGCAAATTTAAGAAGGTTGAAATCCTAAAAAAAATATCCTTTCTGACTACAATTGTATGAAACTAGAAATCAGTGACAAAGGAAACTGAAAAACACACAAATACGTGGAAATTAAACAACACACTCCTGAACAACCAATGGGTCAAAAAAGAAATCCAAAAGAATATACATGTATAATATACACATGAAATATTATTCAGCTTTAAAAAAGAATGAAAGCTTGCCATTTGCAACAACACAGGTGAAACAGTAAGGTAGCATGCTAGGTGAAATAAGCCAGACAGTGTAAGACAAATACTTCATGGTATCACTTATGTAGGAAATATTTATCTCTAGAAAGTTAAACTCATAGAAACAGAGAATAAAATGGTGGTTGCCAGGGGCTAGGGGGTTGGAGAAGAGGAGAGTTTGGTCAAAGGCTATAGACTTTCAGTTATAAGATGATTAAGGTCAGAGGATTTAATGTAGACATGGTAACATTGCATTGTATAATTGAAATTTGCTGAGAGTAGAACTCAAGTATTCTCAAACTCACACAAAAAAGGTAAATATGTGAGTTGATGGATAATTAAGCTTGATTGTGGTAATCCTTTCACAGTGTACACATATATCAAATCATTACATAGTACAATTTATATTACAATTATTTGTCAGTTACACCTCAATAAAGCAGACAAAAAGAAAAGCAATCAATGTAATTAGCCATATTAAACTTAAAAGGGAATACCATATGCTTATCTCAACAGATGCAGAAAAATTGCTTGGTGGAATCCAATCTGAATTATTGATAAAAAGATTCAGTAAACTAAAAATAGATTGGGCCTCTCTCATACTAATAAGGGACATCCATGAACAATTTACAGTTAACATCATTTTTAATGGCAAACGATTTCTCTCAGCCTCTCCGTTCAACATTGTCCTGGAGGTTGTAGCCATCAATGAGCATCCGGAAAGTAAAAGTTAAAAAAACACCACTTAAAACAGCATCAGAGAGTGTTAAATACATAAGGATGAAACTGGATCTGACAAAATACTTTAAAGATTTGTACACAGACCTACAAAATATGGCTGAGAGAAAATAAAAATACCTAAATACAGAAATACATAGTGTTCATAGATCAGAAGTCTCAACACTGTTGTCAATTATCCTCAAATTAATATATAGGTTCAAAACAATTCAATCAAAATCCCAGCTCACATTTTTGTAGAATTTGGCAAGTTGAGTCTAAAATTCATAAGGAAATGCAAAGCACCTTTAGAATAGCTAAAACATGTTTGAAAGTAAAGAACAAATTTGGAACCTGTACACTACCTGGTAAAAATAGATCAATGTAAGAGAAGGAAAAAAAAACTAATAAATTCGCATATATACAGACAAATGGTTTTTGACAAATTTGCAAAAGCAGTTCAGTGGAGAAAAAATGATCCTTGAAAAATCGGGTATCCATAACCAAATAAAGAACTTCTGTCTGTATTTCTCATCATATACAAAAATTAACTCAAATTGTTCACAGGTGTAAATGTAAAATCTAAAAATATAAAATTTGTGTGAAAAAAAGAGAAAAACCTTTGTGACTTTGCACTAGGCAAAAATTTATTGGATATGACACCAAACATATGATCCATGAAAGAAAAAAAATGAATTAAACTTCTTCAGAAATAAAACTTCTGCTCTTCAAAACCTACTATTAATAGAATGAAAATTCTACCTGTAGGCTGGGAGGAATTATTTGCAAATCATTTATATTGCAAAGGACTTGTATGTAATATATAACAAGTATTCAAAACTCAACAATAAGAAAATAAACATCTCTACTATAAATGGAAAAAAGTACATTTGAACAGACATTTCACCAGAGAGAATATATGGATTATCAAAAACCACCTATAAATATTCTTAGCATCATTAGTCATCAGGAAAATGCAAATTACAACTACAATGGGATTCTACTATTCGCCTACTAGAATAGGTAGGATTGTCAAGGCCAAACATACCAAATGTTTGCTAGGAGGCAAAGGACCTGGAACTCTTAAAAATACTCAGTTGGAAAAATAATTTGGTAGCTTCTTAAAAATGTCAAACGTACACTTATCATATGACCCATCTATTCCTCTCCTAGGTATTTTAGTTATGAAAAAGGAAAATACATGTCCACACAAGCACTTAAACAGAAGTGATCATAGCAGCTTTCTCTGTAATAACCAAAATTGGAAACAACCTAAATGAATCAACAGGTGAATAAAACTGTGATATATTCATAATACAGAATACTACTCAAAAATAAAAAACAACAAATTGCAACATGGATGAATTTCAAATAATGACATTGAGTGAAAGAAACCAGATGTAAAAAAGAGTGTATTTCTCTTTATGTCTACTCAAAACTTTAGAAGACACAAGTTAATCTTTAGTGACAGGAAGCAGATCTGTGGTTGCCTTCGTGGGAGGGCAGGGGCAGGAAGGGGGCTCACAAAGGAGCAAGAGGAAACATGGCAGCGACAGATATATACACTCTCTTGGTTGCACTGATGGTTTCATGGGTATATACCTACATCAAACCTTATCAATCAATTATTTTAAACATGTGCTGTTATCACACCAGTTATACCTCAATAAAGCCTTAAAATTTTCAGGGCTTAACACAACCACCACGTTGTTATATCTGGTGATATACAGATCAGGAATTCAGATGACCAAGAACATCAATAAGTTTGGGGAAGAGAGAGAAGTGGACAATGTCAGAATAAAGACAGATTCAGAGGTAAATCACTGAGGGCAGAGGGTACTGAGCGCCTGGTTGCCATTAGTAGGTAGAGAGGTAAAGTTTTAAACTTTGACTTCATTTTCCAAATCTTCGAAGTAGAGCTGATAAAATTGCTAACATGTACTATTTACCACGTGCCAGGCACTGCTCTAAGTGCCTTAACTTATTTAGAGTAGATACTAGTATGTCCGAATTTGGGCTCCCCCTAAATCAGCCCCGCAGACAAACGCTTGGCTGCAGTTTGTCAATTTTAGCGGGGTCAACAAGTGAATGACTGAAAGGGAGACAGCTCAATAAAGGACATGTCAGTGTGGGCAAGCAGGCTCAATTCTCCTGGTGACATTAGGAAGGAACTGGTAAGAAGCTGTTAGAATTGTTCCACTAAGATATTTACCCAGGAATCCCATTCCCATTGCTTGAAGGTCACCTCAGGGGTGTCTGTCAACCCCAAGGCCAGACCTTGCCTGTGCAAGGAAGCAAGCAACCTGCTGTCAAGAGAGAGCCTTCAGCCTTCCAGAGAAGAGAGACCAGGTGCTTGAGATGGGAAGCTGTCAGCATGGGAAGCAAGTAAACTCAGATGGGCAAGGACGATCTGGGTCCGGGCATCTGCCAGTTCTGCTACACACTGTCAACCTAATCTAACTTGTCCAAGACTCCTCAGCTAGAAAGCAGCAAAGCTGCAATTCCTACCCAGTTATCCTAGCTACAAAGTCCACACTCTTAATGTGCATGTTGTTTTACCTCTCAGAGAAGGATAATGATCGGAGAAGCTAAGAAACAAACCCAAGGTTATACAGTTATTAATGGAGTTCATACATGATAAACTTGTGTCTGACACATGACTGACTTAAAAACCTGTCCTCTTTGCAATGCAACATGCTGTCTCCCAAGGATACAGCTTCAAAGAGAAATCTTAATTACATTCAGTAACTCACTTTACCCAGAGAAGCCTTCTCTGGCAGTTCATAGGCTTTGTGAAATTCCCTTTCATGATGGACAATATCCCATATTTATTTTTTATAGCCTCAGAACTCTCACTGTACTTCTTTATGAGCTGGGAGCTCTAGTATCTGAAGTACAGCACCATCTACTTACAGTAAACACATAATCCCTCTTTATTATTGACAATCTCCGCTGTTGGCTTTCTCTTTGAGTGGCCACCTTAATAAACAAGCAATTACTGGGAAATGAATGGGTGAACAATGTATTTCTTTGTGGGGCTAATAAATCTCTGGCTCCACTTTCTCAACTTTTTTTTCTCCTTTATTTCTCCCATTGGCCTGAGTCCACATCGAGCCATGCAAGTAAAACAATGAACCAACTGATCAATTAGAGAATCAGTGGCCCTCACTTATTCTGCATTAAGTAGGAACTAACTGCCTGATTTCAGATGCTTTTTAAAACATATCTCAGCAATCAATAGGTCACCGCCTATGTTTTAGATAGAAGAGCAGCTTGAGCTGAGTCAGAGGAAGCAAGATGCTCCACAACCCGTGACCCAGTTATGGAAGCTTCAGGTTCCCCCTGCACGTCCTGAAGAGCTTTACTTCCTTCATAAGTGCCCTCTGAGGTGCCCTACCCCAACGCCTCTTATAGAACCTGAACACCTGGGGCAGAGCTACATAAGGACCCTCACAAGCTTGTGGAGTTAGTAAGGAGACAGGAGAGCAAAGAGACAACCAGGCTTTCCCAGAAAACAGGGAGTTGTCTCCACCCAAGCAAAAGCAGCAATCCATAACTGATGATGCCCTCATGGAGCACGATAAAACATTTTCCAGAATGCCTTGATAGGACCTCCAGAGCTCACAGAATGACCCATTTCCCTCCCATATCTTCTCATCTGAAGTCATCCTGCTTTAACAGTGCCTTCTTCATTTTCAAAAGAAGCCAACATCTTAGTGGTCTCACCCTGCCTGCCACTCCACAGGGGATACTCACCAGAGACAGGGTGTCTGCACAGACAGAAAGCCTGTGCTTTTCTTTTTTCCAGTGTCCTGCATAAACCAACAGAAACTGCTGGACTCCTTGAGGGCTTGGTCTACCCACCACCCAGCCCTACAGTATCTCCCAGTAAGTGCACCTGGCACCCTGTATGCCCATATGCCCTATACTCATAATGAAGAGGAAAACAGAGAGCTTTATTGGAAATCCAAAGAAGAGGATGACACCATCTTGTCCTGCTAAACTCTTTTGGAAGGAAGAAGAGGAGGAATGCCCCTCCAGGTAATTATATCTGGTCTGGCCAACTGCTTCATTGACTAAACGCTCCCAACTGTGGAGACCAAATGCTTATTTCCATGCATGCATCTTTGGTAATGAAGTCTGAATGAGAAATTGAAATAAAAGCATGGTCTATAAGCAGATTTGCCACGTAAACAGCACCTCTTCTAGTCCTTCATGTGAGGTCTCAGTCAGCCCCCAAAGAAAAGTAGGGGATAGGAGCCAAACAATGTCCTTTGGTCTGAAGCCTCTTTGGACCATGGCTTATTTGCAGAGGCCCAGGGAGCCACTTCTTTCCTGCAGAGGGAGAAAATATCTCTGCTCCCAAGAGAAACAGCTTATTTTCTTTTGTCTCTGCTTCACAGGTCTCTGCTTTACTCACCAGAGGCAGCTGTGCCCAGCATCTGACGTAGTGGCTTTTACAGCTTCTATGCAGAGCCTTTGGTCTGGAGACTTTGCATGAGAAAACTCAGCTGGGCCTCTGGAGCAGGGCTTGAAGTAGACATAAGGATTCTGATACTACTGCTCATTTCCAAGAACCCTCAGAAAGGCTTTGTATCCATTAGCCTAATCAATCATCCCAACAATCCTCTGAGGCAGGTACTATAGACCCAGTATGACAGCTGGGAAAACTAAGGTGTAGTGAGATTAAACAAAGTCCCTGAAGTCACTCAGGTAGGAAACAGGAAAACAAAACATCTAGCCCAAGTGGGCGTGACCCCAAACTCCATGCCAGGGACCACCCTGCTGTACTTCCCCCGGCTCCAGGCTCCCAGGAGGAGAGCCCATGGGTAGATACAGGATAAGGGCCTTGATTTCAGTACACAGCATGGCCACCACGTCCCAAAGACTGTTCCTCCTGAGACAGTCCCTGCCATCAGACAGCAAGTGGAAGGTCCATCCCTTAAAACAGATTATTCTAGGATGTGCTTGAATTCACCACACATGTTTCCTTCAGAAGTCTCATCATCTGGAGGTGGGTCTGGCTACCCCGTGCCCACATTTCCTTCCCAACTCCTTGCTCTGGAGCCGACTTCCAGCACTTCAGGCAGGCTGATGGCTCTGGAGCCTCCCTTCAGGCATCAGAGGTCCTATTACTAATGAAGAGTTAGCTCATATGTCTCCCTAGTTTTCTTCAAAACATGGGGACATGTTCATTTAATAAACTCTCTGTTAATGAAAATTCTGTTTGTTTTGAGAAGCATATCAATGGCTCCACCAGAAAATGTCCTCTCCTTAAGATGTGTCTAGGAGCTATGAGACAAGGCACACCCTTGCCCAGGCTTGCCAAACCAAAAGAGAGACAGAATAAGTCATCAGGGGTGCTTATTAATTCAGGATTATCTGTTGATTTCAAGCCCACAGGTTTGAAAACAAGATGGTGAAACAAAACAGCAAGTATTTATCGAAGCCTGACATTGTTCATCACCGGGCTAGCCACCCTAAAGAACAGAAGTAGCCTCCATATACAAAACAGTATTATTGCAAAACAAGATGAACGAATTTAAAATAATAACAAGAAATACAAAATGATACTTAATAAAGTGCAGAATTAGGCAATGCTGGTTATAAATGCATAGAGTAAAGCCAAGGAGAACAGGAACATTCAAGGAAGTCACAGGACAAAGATACAATTTATCTGCCACACTGGCAAGAGAGTATCAAAAAATTAACTTCTATACACAAATATCCACAACCTTATGAGGGAAGTATTATTACCACATTCTCACCCAATATATCAAGAATGCAGAAACTATCACTCAAATGCTAAGAGGGCCTCCCTGTAGGATTATCTTAAATGTGTCCTTGATTTACTTTATTCACTTTCATATTGAGCATAAAGAGGCAATAGTAGGAATTCATTTCCTGTTTTTGACAAGAACAGACATGATGAAAGTCATGATTGTAAAAAGTTTGTCCAGAATAATCTAGAAAGCTCTGAACAAACTGAGTTGATAGTCCCTTTTATAAATACTCACTTTTATCTCAAGATGTAGAATCAACTTAGATTCTTTGAAAGAAATCTGATCTGAATACAGCATATGGTTGCCCCAGACTTATTAGATAAGAAGGAAAATTATAGAGAGAAAAAATTAAATATTTCATTTAAACTTCAAACAGGTAGAAACCAGAACACTTCAGAAGCCTGAGGTATTATTTTTTTAATTAAGCTTGATAATAAATAAAGACCTTGAGCAACTTCTAAAGGGAAATGGGATCTTTCAGCTGAAAGGACTTGT
The DNA here is from genome assembly GCF_040802235.1 of Manis javanica. Classification (NCBI taxonomy): domain Eukaryota; kingdom Metazoa; phylum Chordata; class Mammalia; order Pholidota; family Manidae; genus Manis; species Manis javanica. The sequence continues at coordinate 81,211,629 of NC_133157.1, forward strand.
TAAAGCAATCAGTTTTAAGCAGGGAGAAATCGAAATTGAAATAGAAATCTGAAGTAATTTCTGGATCACTCAACTGATTACTAATCCTAAAGGCTAAATTCATTTTTCTCTTTCAGATGAAGACTGGAGTTCCTCTAGGTTGAAGCACAAAGATGAAAGCTTTTACTTGTGCTAAGGCAATCGCAAGTAAAAATACATAGCATTTCTAAATTTAACTCTCCTGCCCCCACTTCTAAATCCTAAATTTAACCAAGTTCCTTATTCCATGTTTTCTGCCCTTTTTCTCAACATTAGTTCACGCATTCAACTAATATTTACTGAGCAACTGGTATGGGTTAGGAATTCATATCACAGCAGGGTATACAGCAGTGGACAAGGCAGTGATGGCCAGGGTTCCTCAAGTGGCTTAGTTCATGACCCAAAAGGCCCTCAGGTTCTAGTGGTGTCCCAAGCTGGACTAACTCTGCCAGTGATCCATTAGAGGGAGTGCTCTCTCCAACCAGGTTCCAGAAGAAGTCGCAGTGGTGCTGACCACAGGTTTCAGACACATCTGCTTGGTCTGATGAGGATCCCAGGTGGGCCTCCCAGCAGCCTATTCACAGAAAAGATGAAAATCTGAGGAAGAACTCATTTTAAAGGAAAAGACAGTTGGGCAGTTAAGTATACCAAGTATCAATTCTCCTTCTCAGCTCACGTATTCAGGATGAGTCATATTATTATATCAAAAGTAAAATCAGATCAATTTGACTCAGGACCTCTCTCTGACAGAGTTATAGTGAGGTGCCTGCCCTTCCCAGTGCCATGAGGAAGCCCTAGGCTTGTTGAAGAGACCTGGAAATTCAGGGAAGTTGTTCCAGTTACTATTGCTGTGTAACAAATTATCCCAAAACTTAGTGGCTTAAAACAACCATTTTCTGTTGCTCATGATTCCAAGATTCAGGAATTGGGCAAGGGCTGGGCCAGGCCATTCTTGCTCACTCCCTCACATGCCTGTGGTCAGGGGCTGACTTGGGCTCTGGGTATTGGGAGACTCCACTGGGCTCATTACCCAGATGCTGCAGCATGTGGCTGGCTTCCCACTGGAGGTCAGCAGGAGCTGTCAGCCAGAACGTGTGCAAAGTGTTTTCCCCAGTACGGAAATCTCAGGGTCATTGGCTTTCCAGATGTGGCTTCTCAGTGAGCAAATGTCCCAAGAGAATCAGGTAGAAATTTCACAGACTACTCTAATCTAACTCTGGGTGTCAGGGAGAAGCTCTTCTGCCACATTCTGTTGGTTTCAAGAGAATCTTATGGCCAGCCGAGATTCAAGGGGAGAGGAAATGGGCCCCACCTTTTGATGGGAGGTAGGCAAGGTTGTACTGTAGATGGGCATGCAAGATGGGAGATACCATTGCAGCCAATATGTAATCTGTACCTGACAGTCACATGTCTATAGTTGTGGAAGTGGTGGCATTATCCTCATGGATCAAGCATGGGCATGAAAATCACTGCCAAGGCAGGAGTCTTGGTGTATAACATCTAAACGTCCTTAGGGACACCTGGTATACCTCCTTTCTGAGATCCTATGACCTCCCTGAGGGCACTGCTAGGGAAAAGAATGTCTCTGGAAACCACACATCTCTATTGCCCTCTTGACTTGGGAAATATTTCTCCCTTTTTCAAGAGGACCCAGCATAGTCTGTTCTGTGATTTGAGAACAAAAACCAGAAAAAGGTTTTTCTCAGGGAACTTCTCTTCCTGTCCTGCAATCCCCTAAGACCTGAGAATCAAGGTTTCTTGAGATGTAGAAGAGGGGGAATAACAAAAAGTGCTTGGTCCAGTACAAGAGCCCCAGAGGGAAAGGGAATTAGAAGAACAAGCTGGCATATGTCACTGAGAGTTGCCCTGCTGGGCAGACCCAGCTGGTTCAAATTTGATTCTAGATCAAGGAGGGAAGATGAAGTTACTGGACTCTGCAGTATTCCTTGAACAGACTAGAAGTTACTGCTCTGCAGAATTCCTTTAGAATTCTCCCTTCCAAAAAACACAGGGGTACCACAACTTGCTTTATTCCCCAGATGATAAAGTATAAAAAAGGAGGTGCATTCCTGCCCAGAAACCCTTGGCTTTCACAGTTACAGTCCCCCAGAGTCCTCAACCTCACTTGGGTCTCAAGGGCTCCCAGGAGGAGAGAAGAGCAGTTACCCAGCTCAGCAGGGAGATGCTATTGGCATCCAGTGAGCAGAGGCTTGGGATCCTCTAACCATTTTACAGGGCTTAGATCAGCCTTCAAATCAATCCAGAATCATTTTGGGGGAACTTCCCCGAAGTATCAGAACTAAATGTCTACGATATAGAAACCTCCTCATGGTTTTCTAGAAGGAACATGATAAGCCCTGAGATGTGTTCTCTGTTAGATTCCCAGTCTTTGGGGATTCCGCTGTGTGCCATGAGTCTTGAAACTCCTACCAATTCTTTCTTAATTCAACCTCAGCCAAACCATCATCTCTCTGAAATCCCAACATCAGCTGAAGAGTTGGAACATTAATTAATGTCTGACTTCTCTTTCTTGTTCTTCCTGCCTAGAGTTGGAAGTCCTTTCTTGTCCCACTAGCTCCTACAGGGGCATTGGGCCCACCTGGACCTCCAGCTCAGCCTGCTTCCTATGATCCTCTTATGACACAGTCTTGTTTCACTTTAGTGCCAAACAACTTTAACACAAGGCAGATTGGTCCAAGTGTTCTAACAGACTAGCACTCAGAGCAACGTGAGAACTGGTGGGAAGAGATGAATGCCAACTGTGGTGCCCTGAGCCTGTGAGGGAATAAGAATTAAACAACTGCCTTGGAGGGTTGCATTAGCTATTTCATACTATTACAATGTTTCAGTTAATTACCTTTCTTAGAATGCCAAATGATCTCCAAATGGCCTTAAAGATTTGAAACACTTCTAAAACATTAACAGTTTTCTGTACTCAGTCACTGGGAGGTCTGGACTTTGGACCTGATGTTGGCCACCAGCCAGAGTGTACCAGCTTAGGATGACTTAAATTTGCAAATTCTGTAGTAACCCAAACAGGTTAGCCTCAGAGGTCAAGATGTAGGTTCTGTCAACATCATAAATTTGGATCTGTTGTGCTCACACAGCAAGCTTATTGCACATACATGGGGAATGTTCACAGGTGTGCCTCCTTGTTATATAGTTTTTGGCTTCCTTCATTTTCCTAGGTCCATTTTCAGTTCTGTCAAGGTTATGCTGTCACCTTCTCCTTAGAGAGATGGCTACCAAGATTGTATATGGCACCCACTTGTAATGAAGTGATGGAGTGAAGAACTTATCTACATAATGTCAGGCTGGTGGGGTAATATTTATTAACACTCATCTGTGTTTCTGCCCCATTATAAACCCACCAAATTCTTTGAACTATACCCCAAGGAATTCTTTCCTCCCTGGAACTAAACAGATGCGAGTCATCCATTGGGAAAACAAACAGTCAGGAATAACTTGAGATAGGAAGAGTCCAGAATTAGATTTTCAATCACAGAGATTATGAAAACATCAATGACACATAAAGGAGAGAGAAGAAGTAGGCAGAATAACAGGGAAATATACACAGGAAATAATAGGGAAAATAAAAATGGAGAAACTTGAATTCTCGAGGGAAATCATCTTCTGGAGCAAAGTAGGAGCCACGTGGAAGCAGACCCAGCCCTGGGCTGACCTTCCCGTCGCTGCCCTTACAGGGCCACCCATCCACCCCCACTAAGGGTTCAGCTAGAAGTGAAGATTCTCTGGGCCTCCTCCCTGTCCCATCTTCTACCTGAATAGAGATTACGGGGTGATGGGGACACAGTGGGGAGACTTCCTGCGTGACCAAGTCAGCACTTAAAGAGGCAATGTAAAGACCAAGCTGAGACCAAAAGGAAGCACACGTTCTTTCCCACACTAACGCATCCACAGGAGAGGGGGCTTAACCTAGTTCTAGCATTTGGGGGGAAGCCAGAGCTCGTTCTTGACTTCCTCCTTCCTTCTCAGTATCCCCCCTCCGCTCCTTTTCCCTCCCCTTCTCTTTCCCCTTCTCTCTTCTCTGCTCCTTCTCAATCTCTGTCACACACACACTCACACACACAAATTTAAACTCACACAAAATTCTGAGAAGGTATAATCTTCCATTTTTCTTGACCTATTTCCTACCACCCTGTCTGACTTCACAAATCTACCTACCTTTAAGGGGATCAGGATGAAATATCATCCTGCCCAATTAATACATAGCCATTAAATTAAATCTGTAAAATTATGAGCTCCCTTCATAAAAGATCCCTTGTTCTAAGGGAACATTTTCTTTTTTTTTTAAGTTTCAGCAGATGAAGTGGCCTAAAAAGTCCTGAACTGCATTTAGATCTTCTTGACCAGTTGGAGCCATGTAGCACCCTAAAGGAGAGTTTTTCGCCAGTCTGAGCTTCACATTTAACGTATCACAGGGATAACAAGGAATCATTTTTAAAGGGTTTAGAGATGTCTATGATATTTAAGAGGATCAGATTTAAAATTCATAAGGTCTACATGTTTATGGCCCATCATCCCAGCTCTGTCACTGTTCAGTTGTCTGACCATTTCCCAAACTTCTCCAATTCTCTCTTTCCGTGTCTTTAATACGAAGAGGTTAAGCTCTGTACTGCAGTCTATCTTTTCAGCAGGCTTTCGTCGTCCATAGGATGTTACTCTGTTCCTTATTCTCTTTTCTCCTTGAATATCTGTGTATGGGATTTTCCCTTATTATTGTTCTGCTGCTCATTTTCATGTGAATTTCATTTTCCAGGGCTTTAGAATAAGACTGGTACCGGCAGCTTGTCTGTCTTCCCAGAGCCCCCCTTTCTGTGCCTCCCACTTTGCCTCCTGATGCGCCCTTGCCCCGTTCCCCTCCCCCAGTTGTGTCTGGGCCCTATCTTTCTCCATTTCCCTTTCCCATCTCCTGCCCACCTACAAGTGCCTCCTAGTGAGGGCCCTGCTCTGGGAGGAAGCCCAGCTTGCTCAGGCCTGGGCGCACATGGAACCTGGGCCCCCACTCCTCCCCTTACCCCCTCCCCCGTCCCTTACACTACTCCATGATGAGAATGGGTGTGAGCTCTCCCAGATTTAGCCCCTGCTCTCAAACTCATTAGCCTTACTTCCCAGGGAGCACCTGCTGGCAGTGTGGGGACCCCCCTGCTCTCAGGGCCGGCACACACCAATGTCCCGTTCTTCCCCCACTTTCTCTCACATGGAAGCCAGTGCACACAGCTTTCTCTCATGTGGTTGGTCCACACCCACCTGTATTTTGGAATTCCTGGACACACACTGTGTCTCTTCTCCTTTTGCTATCTCATTGCTCTACCCCTTTTTGTGAATAATTGAAAAGTTTCCCAAAACCATGCTGTTGCCTCCACCACCATCTTCCTGGAGTTATCAAGAGCAAATATGTTCATTTGCTGTTTCGAATCACAGACAGTACCCACACGTTCATTGTCCCTTCAATATCCTAAAGTAAAAATAACTACAATAGGAAAATGAGACAGATACTGATTTTGCAAAGATAAATGACCCCTGATTTTCACAGCCCAGACAGCTTGTGGTAGAATTAAGCGGCTCCTCAAATAAGGCCGGTAACCGAAGTGTCAGCCTCTGACTTCCGTAATCATCATTCCTTAACGTAGTGTAAAAAAGGTGAGGAAGGCGAGTCATGTGCCTCTCTCCCCAGTTGTTCACTTGGCAAGCAGCCCTGACTGTCCCTTACCATGCTACCTCCAAGGCATGGCTGCTCAGTTCCCAGAGCACCTCCTGCCCCAGTAGATTCCACCAAAGGGCTAGATGGAGGGCAAGACATACCTGCCTTCACTGTTGTGGCTCTCTTTCCTCCACTACATTACACACGAGGCTTTACTGAAGACTCGAGCTAACAAGGGAATTCCAGAATGGAGGAGAAAGATCTGTGTCTTTCTGTATCCTCATGAAGGCTTTTTTGTAGGTCCAAAAGGAAATAGTATCCATTAAGTCAAAACTTTCTAAAGAGCCTTCATGGATACTTCCTAAATTCACTGTTCTGTACCATTTTGCAAAAGTACCTTCTTCTAAATCCCACTCCTCTGAACGTCTACGAACATTTTAGAAAACCTCGTGCTCTACCCATAGCGAGCAGGGCTGCATTTCCTCAGTGCTCAAATATTTATGTTAGCCTAAGTTCTGAGGGTTCCAGCAGAACAGGGATCAAACTTACTTCAGTTTTTGGTGGGTATAGGTACCCCAACACCCATTCTGTAAAAGTCTTTCCCCCAGTGTGACCTGCAGCTTTGTTCTCTGTTCTTATTGCCTGAGAAGTAGCTGCTAAGTCAATCAAGCAGACCAAAACACACATGCATGCACATACATGCACATATACCGACCTCTTCCAAAAACAAATATGAATTATCAGAGACAGTCAGGTTTAAAACCACCAGAAGAATGTAGACATCATTGTACCAGACCATGATTTATAACGCCACCTCTATCGCCATGGAGTTGCCTCTTCATGCTACTATGCCTGCGATTTTTGGTTGCTCTGGCTCCTCCTCCACCACTTACACACACACACACACTCACATGCCCACTTTCAGACATTCTGATGCTAGAAATACCCCATCACTGAGAGAAACACCTCAAAACGATCATTCCCTTTTTTGACCAAAGATGCTGCCAAAACTTTGAAATTACTATTTTTAAGAATGCAATCGTGTTCTTAGGTAAGAGTCATCTTCCTCCTAGTCTAGGTGAGAAGGGAAGAGTAGAAATCACTTTCATTCTTACAATGATATTCAGCAATATCCTAGCTCAACACAGCACTTTCTCAAACTCGGTACTGAAAGTACAAGGCAACGTGCAAAGAATCGTTTTCTGCTAGTAGCCCGAGTTGTCCCCACCCAGCTGTATTCAAAGGGGCGTTAGGAGGGAAGAAACTGTTGTTTGAGATCTGCTTGCCTACTACCCTCAGCCTTGCCCTCTTCTCTCACAAAGTCAATGGGAGCCTGGCCCCTGGCTCCCCTAAGGCATCCTCTTCTACTCCACTCTTACCTCTTCATGCAGTGAATTATTGACATAACACTGCATCTCTCCTCCAGACCCACAGAATTCTCTTTTCTGAGGTTTCTAGTGCAAGAAGATGGTAGCAGCAGCACAGCAGCCATGATGCCCAAAGAGCACAAAGGGAGCTCTGTTTGAGGGAAACTTCCTTTCAGGGACTGAATGAAGCATTAGGAAAAAGGTGGTCTTTGGAATCAAAGAGATCAGAGTTTAAATCCTGACCTCGCCAATTACTTATTATATAACCCTGGACTTAGGCTCACTAGGCCTCATTATAGAATGGAAAATAAGAATAATAATACATTATATTTGGAAAATATATTTGGAAAATAATACATTATAGTTGGAAAATAAGAATAATAATACATATCTCAAAAGACTTGGTCCATAAATGACTAGATCTGTAAAGGACTCCATTCTGTGCATGCTGTGGAGAACAAATATGAACCTGCCTTACAACACTTGGTTGCAAGAAATGTCATTGATTTTTCAAAATCAATAAAATTTGATTCTAAGTCCACACTCATGAGGGCTTGAGAAAAATTCCTTCTCAGGTTCTAGTACAAGTAACATTTGAACTGAGCTAAATCCTCTGCTGCCATAATAGAAAGTAAATAAATAATGTCCATAATCAATGAGAATCACTCTATCTCACTGTTTCTATAAGATAGCATATTATACAGTAATTTGGGTATAAATACCAGAAGAAATAGAAGAAAAGTGGTTTCTTTAGGAATAAAAACGGCATGGTGGTAATCAAGTAAGGCAGAGAATATTTAATTGTTAATTATGTGCATGTATTTATCACAACAAAATTAATTATAAAAGAGACGTTCTGTACTAGTTTCTATATGCACAGGGGTTCCTTTAGATCTATCATCTGGACTCAGAGTCAAAAAATCCTAGTGGTTCGAAAGTCCCTAAATTTTTCTTTCTATAAAACATTTTGCAGTTAGGCCAACATACAGGTGCATATAAGGCCATGACATGAAAACTGCCCATGATTTCCCTGCACCAAAATATTTCGTTAAGTGTTACTTGAACATCATTCACTCCTTTGTTGAAATTCTACCATCAATTCGTTCTGGGTCATTAAACAACTTGCTTCACTTCTACCAGCCTTAGTGTCCTTATCCATAAAGTTAGACCATTTTAAAAGGTTTCTTCTAAAATCTGATATTATTTCTGTGTTTGTTATTGTCTATCAGAATGGAGATAGAGTGATTTCTGAAGCCCTTTTAAGATTAAAAGTGTTGAGAACTAAGAAGATGCAACTCAGAACCGAGTTGATGCTGGGTTGGCATCTCTTTCACAGCAGCTACCTGCTTAGGTGTTGTTCCATGACCTTCCATTCTCACTCCTTGAGCCCCATGATTCAAAACAGTCCCTAGTTCAGACCTGGTGAAATCTTCTCCTGCCTTTCTCCTAGGTCTCAAGAAAAGACTCCAAAGCAAGACAGAGCAGGGGCACCGTGGGATCTGCAGCTGGCTCATAAAACATAAACTGAGTCACTAACACAGTACAAGCAGTGGACAGAAAGAAACAGCTTGAGGTTGGATGTTTTAGAATGTTTCAAGAAAACCAAGAATCACATCTGAAGCTGCACTGGGTACTGATGTTTCTTTATTGATAACATCTTGAGGAGCTTAAAAACCTCCCGCCTGTACAACATCAGTAAATACTAAAATTAGCTTCTCTGAATAATTCAAAGGAAGGAGGGTTTGGTTCTATTTCATATTGGATTACATGATTTCGAAGGTTAGTTCTTCTGCATTCAAAAGCTACTGTGTAGACAAGATTAATGAAGGGAATGGTTTATCTTAGGGTAGGCTCAAATATTTTAAAACAATCATGAGACTATTGTACTTTTTAAAATAAAGTATGTTTCTGTTTAAAATCTTGTAAATCTTGTTTTTAACCAGGTTTCCTTAGAAGACAAATATTTCGTGGCCATCGTAAATCTCATTCTCAAGTAATTCTTCCATTTTCAGGCTTGCTCCGAGCTCCCAGAAATAAAATTCCCCACACAGAGAGGGAAAAGACCTATTTGGTCATATAGAAAGCCTCTCTTTCTCTCACCAAATATCACTCAGGATTCTTCCCTGAGGCATCTTCATCCAATGATTTGTACAGCTTTACAGTAACTCAAGAAATTGTGCATCCCTGGCTTCTTTTGAAGAGAATGTGCCACAATTTTTCATCGTTGCCATTAAGTTTCAATTCCCCACCAAAACCCTTCTTTTCTCATTAGCTTTCCCTTCACCGTGGGGGACCTCTCACTCAGTCTGTCTTTGCTTGGCAATGACATCTTTAGCTTTTATTAAATGGCTTTTTGTCTGCTTGTTTTTAAGGCATTTAGTTCCAAAGTTTCACCAACACAGAGGTTTATTCCTAAATTCCTCTGCATTTCTTCTCTGTTGTATTTTCTCTGGGCAAAAAAAAGAAATTCTCCCCCATCCCTGTGCCTCCGTTAGAGCAGCCAATAGAGGCACAAAGCTCTTTCCTTTGGGACGTCACAGGATTTTCCTCTTGAAACTCCCAAGGTCCATCAAGTTTATGGTCTTTCTTTTCCAAGGTGGGAAAAAGTAGTGATTTATTAGTCAATTCAACAAACATTCCCTGACTAGCAAATATGTTCCGAGCAATGTTCTAGGGGCTGGAGAGGTTACATGAGCAGGAAAGACCGAGCCCTTGTCTTCAGGAAGCTAACACTCTAGGGAGATAGAAAAATAAAGGGTAATGTGTTGGGCAGTGACTAGCGATGAAGCAGAACAAAGCTCAGTAAGGAACCAGTAAGTGGCCGGGGCACTACTTCGGTGGGGAGGAGGGGAGAGTGAGGTGGTGGGGTTTCAACAAAGCCTTGACAGAAATGAAAAATTCAAACCAAGAAACATGAGGGAAATATAAGGGTATTTAGCAGACTTGGGTTTTTTATAAAGGAACCTACAAGCTGGGCTGCAATTTCCCTTTTGGGTAAAGAGAAACTTAGTAAAATTCTTCATTTTGTTTTCCAAGTGTTTACTGCCACAGATGAGTGTAACAAACACAGCAAAATGCTTCCTTCACTCAGCGAACACTGGGTGCCTATTCTCGTGTCCCTCAGAGGAAGGGTCGGAGCAGTCGAGCTGGAGGGAGTCCCAGAAGGCTTTGCTGGGAACAAGGTCTTGGGAATCTATCTGAGGTAACAAAAGAACTGAAAACTTACTGCGTCCTGGCAACAATGTAGTATCTGTCACAATTCAATGGGTGACACTTCTGCTGCTCTCCCTTGGGGTCTCCTTGCCCGACAAAGTGGCCCGGGGTCCTCTGAGGCCCGACCAGGCTGGGGCGCCCACAATGGCATCGTCACTCACGTGGGGGCCCCCTCAGAACGCTCAGCGCCGCGCCCCTCTCCCTCTGGGGCTCGTCCCGGTGGCCTCTCTCTCTCTCTCTGGCAGGACAAACTCCTTAAATGCAGACTGGCTTCCAGGACCACAAAACCAGAGGCTGTCATATCTTCCTAAGGCTCAGACAGTGTCACCTCTCCCACATTCCACTGGTTAAAGGGACGCCCCGGGCCAGTCCGTGCCACACTGGGAGGAGCTGCAGAGGGGGTTCAAGCAGAGGCAGAGTTCACTTTGGAGACAAGCTGCCACCAACAGCAACTTTACATATTTAGTCAGAGGCTGAACCTGATTCAAACAACCTGTTTTCTTTGCTCTGTTTTCCTTTTTTTTTTATTTTATATTTTTTGAGAGGGCATCTCTCATATTTATTGATCATATGGTTGTTAACAACAATAAAATTCTGTATAGGGGACTCAATGCACAATCATTAATCAACCCCAAGCCTAATTCTCAACAGTCTCCAATCTTCTGAAGCATAACGAACAAGTTTTTACATGGTGAACAAGTTCTTACATGGTGAACAGTGCAAGGGCAGTCATCACAGAAACTTTCGGTTTTGATCACGCATCATGAACTATAATCTGTTTTCCTTTTTAACCCAAACTGAGCTAAACATCTCTCATTAAATCCAAAGTAATACTTAGATAAAGCTCAATGATACAAAATGCTATTCATTTGCTGTATTTCCCAGTTCGTCCCTTCTTCCTCTCCAATCCAGAGTCCCCCTGTAATGTTCTGTGTGCTTTCTTAAATTATGATATATATATTTATGTTCAGAAGCACTGATACAGCAGTATTTATTGCTCAGAGATATAGTTCTAGACACTGTCACCAGTATTTCAAAGAGCTTCTGTGAAGATACATTATCCCAAACTTGGAGATAAGGCAGAGACAGCCTTTCAACACCACACTGGGGCATGGCTTTATAGGCCTGACAAAAGATTATTTAATTATCTACAACATATTATGTTTAACTTTGCTACCTAGTAATTAGATTCTGTGAAGTCTCATAACTTCTGTCCAGGAGAAACACTAATGATTTCTAACTAGTATATAAAATAATCCCAAAGATTTGGGCTTTATTTGCCCTGTGGGACATTAATGGGTTTTGTATCTAAACTAGTAATTTGTTTTATCATTGTTTAAATGCTTGTAAATAAATACCCAGTTCTTCAAATCCTCCTGGAACCAGCTTTACCATCTTACTGGCTTATCCATTAATGAGTTGTAGAAATTTTTGCCACAAGGCCATTCTATATTTTATGAGAATTGGGTTTCAACTTTCTGAAACTATATTTTGACACTAAAAAGACTCCAGTGAAATTTCTTGGGGGCAAGAAATGGGACAGCAGTGGTTGACACAGGCCGTGGCCATAATTCTATCTATGCAGAGCTGGTTAACTCAGCCCACAGAACTGGTATCTTATTTGGCAGTAAACTTTTGCCAGAAATGTTCACAAGCACTTCACTTCACATGCTCAGGGCTCTTTTTCTGGGATTCAAGAAGCTCTGAAAGGAAAATGCTAAGCACTTAAATTCCAACAGGATTTTTACCACCTGGAAAGGTAGCAGGATGAGCAAAAGGGAAGAGTCAGGGGCAGAACTTTCTGGAAAAAGACCACCATCTCTAATTTGACACTGGAATTAGGGGCTTTTGACTAACGAAGTTAACAATCCCTATGCACCCATGTAAGAATTGCCATAGGAAAAGCTGGCCGAGACCCAGGGCATGCTCCTTTATGGGTCTGCTCAGCAGCTGTTTCAGATTCCCAAGAGGCACCTGGGGGTCCAGCACTCTATCCCCACCACATCACTGGGTATTCTTCTCCTTCTCCTCACCAGCACATTAGTGGGCAAAATCTCATGCCACAAGTGAGGGGTTATCATACATGTGATGTGTTATATTTTCCTTTATCTGAACTTAATTTCTATTTGAGTCCCCAGTGTGCTGACTGGTGAAAACATAATCAGATTCAGTTCACAGCCAGTTCTGCTCCTACCTCTGTGGGTACAGTGGAGTCCAAAAGGGTGTGAGAATGCTGGGCACCCGGCAGGATCCGCCTGCTCTGGCACCTGTCGGGCTGACTGTGGCTGCTGCCAGAGCACCCCTCACTTCGAGCCTCTGCTGCACGCCAGCCCTGACTGTGTCTCAGCCGAATCCTGGAGTCTTTGGATTCCACAGCAGGTGTGTTTCTGTTCCCATACCTTTCTGGGGACTCTGAAGTTCATGCTTTCAACCCTCTCTAACTAGACATCCCACACAGCCATTTCTACTCCACAGCTTGCTAGTTTAAGAAAAATTATTACTACCTGAAAATAAAGTGAAAACATGGATAAGTGTTCTTTAAAATTATGGATATCATCTAACAGGCCCTCTTACAGGTCATTTGATGCTGTAGGGAAGAGTTTCTTATCTGTTTTTTATGATCTGTCTCTCAAAGAAAAATGGAATTACATTCCATCTTGATTTTAATGAATTAATTTAGTCTAATTGATTTAATGAATAATCACTTGGTTGATTAATTGGTTTGATTTACCCTAATGAGAGAAAAATACTCAGCAATAAGATACTTTCGGGTAGGGCTGAGCTTTGGAAGGCACAAACCATTGTAATATGTAAGATTTTTTTTTTTTTGCCCACTAAGAACTAATTTTCATCTTCCCAGGGTCAAAATCACCCTTCAATTGAGAATTCATAAAACAGGGGAAGACAACTTTGTTGACTTACTACGTACTATTAATTAAGGCTCAGACTTTTCTTACAGAAAATTGGTAAGTTGCACTTTATCTTCGTCCAGTAGGCTCACAAATTATTTCTATCAATAGAACAGATAATCCCAAAGTGTACAATTGTATTACCTTGTAAGAATACATTATTCAGTTACATACTGCTTTCTTACATTTTCCTTTGAACTAGCTTTACCTTCCAGTTGGTTCCTTCATCAAATAAATTACCTTTTTCCCATGCTCACTATATATTTATGTGAAAGTCATGCTTTCAGTTTGGTGAAAACTATACTTTGATGTTTGTCATTTTGAAGAACTGGAAACTATCAACAGTAAAGATAGCACAGCTCCTCTCTGTTCTCAGATCCCTCCGCCTACCTCCAGGATTCAACAGGGCTGGGACAGGACACAGGGCCCTTCTGGGGAAATGCCATGAGCACCTACACTCATTCACCTTTTCTGACCTTCTTCTCCTTCCCCCGTCCTTGATAATCTTTATCTAGTCATGGAAGTTTGGGAATGTAGAACTTAAGTGATATTTACTGGAAAGAAAGTCTTGCAAGAAGGCTTCAGGACTCAGACTTTGTAGATCAAAAGTCGAGGTTCTTAAAAATCAAAACAAGCATTTGGACCTCAAAAGTTAAAAAATGGACTATTTTGTTTTTCCCTTCTGCTTGTAATAACCTATATCCAAGGTAAGATGTTTTGGGGTCCAGTTTGAAGAGGAAAGCTAGAGGGCAAAAAGGAATTGCCAAGGAGAAAACAACTCAATAAATGTAAAGATCTATTATTAATACATATAAAGATTCTACCTTTATAGATAAAACTAGGCTGCACATAGTTTAACTCTAAAAATCATTGCTGCTGTCTTGTTGGAGGCCATGCACAGATTTTTTAAGAGACTGCAGCCGGAGAGCTGACGGGGTGGATCTTGGAAGACCCAGAGCTGTCACCAACTGGTGCACTAAGTCAGGGCATCATTTCCTCTGGCAACACTTTCTTTGCTAATCTACACCAGCCAAATGAGAGCCCTGGAAGTAGAGAAGATATTTTCTCTTACAGACTCACTCAGTTGTCTGCGTTTGTTCACCAGAAATGGGTGGGCAACACGAACATTGCTTGTCAAACATTTCTACTGCTTTCTTCACACTCAGAAAACAAACTCTGGGGAGCCAGTGGGTGACATCCACACAGTTTATCTTTGCCAACCACAGCATCTCTTCTTTCATTCCCACCTTTAACCCACCACTGCCTCCCTACAATACCCTCAGCTTATCACCATCCTTCTCCACAGAACTTTGTCCTCATGAAAATACCTGGGGTTATTTATACTTCAATGAGACGCCAATTCAATGTGTCACCTTTTCCAGAGTTTTAAGTCCTGCTAACTGTGAAGGTTTTTGCAACTAGAGCAGAGTATTTCAAATTTCGGACAATACGTAAGAATATCAAGGCAAGAGGTGGTGGCTAGAACAGAGTTGACTACAGTCTACAGAATGACAGGTCAACAGGAAGTAATAGAGGCAAAGAAGGGTGACAAGTGACTTCAAATATCCCAAGGGATATACTAATGTTTGCCAAGTTGAGATTCTTGGCCAGTACTTTCACCTCTCACTTGGAATTCTAGCAGAAATCCAAGCTCTGGCAATTCCTCTGGCACTATGAAAGAAAACATTACCAACCGGAAGGGAGCAGAAAACTCTTTTGGTGTATGTGTATCAATGAGCCCTTCTATTGCTGTGTACAACCATCTCTGTCCCTCTGTTAGGACAAGAAGGGAACAGGAAGATATTCACAAAAATACAAGCACAGGTAGAGTACCAAAATTAAATGGATAGCATGAAAAGGTGAATTCATAAGTTGAAACTTGTTTTTAAAATAAAAGGAAGGACTAACTTCCAGTTGTAGACAAGACAGTAATTATAGGTATTTAATTTACCCTCATGAGGAGACAATATAGAACAACTGCTTCTGGACTTTAGATACCAGTCAGCTTGAAAGAGGTGAAACACAGGAGGCAAATTCCACAGTCTCCTGAGCTTTCAATCTGGGGGGCACTTTCAAAATCATAGCACAGAGAAGTAGAAACCAAACAAAGAGGAACAGTCTCATGATTCAGAGAAAACAAAATTTCATGGCTGCTTAGATAGTTGGGATTTGTGGGATAAAGCACCCAAAAGGAAGTAGCTGACAACAAAAAGAGCCCCAAAAGCCTACAGGAGTCCCGTTGAGTCTTCAGCTGAATACTAAACTGCAGAAGTTCAGACAAGACTCCACACATGCTGGAAGAAAACAGCTACTGGAGAGGAAGAGGTGGTTAGAAGCGAGCTGTAACTCCACATTGGATAACTGCGGGAAATGTCGAAGCTCTGCAGAGCCGAAATGGTAAAACCCTGCAAACCACCTTGAGTGTTCAGTTGAGATCTGAGAAAAGCAGTGCTTAAGTAGAAGCCTATCATAACCTTTGAGTAAGCACTATACTACATGTACCCTACAACAGGTTAAAATAAATCTTAACAAAGTCAAACTGATGTGCCAGTAAATTAACTGCCTGCTAGATGAAAAGTCATTATTCTTTAGAAAAGGATAACAAAGTCAAGGCTCTCAGCAATGTATCATACACAATGTTCAGCATAGAATAAAAATTATTAGACATGCAAAGAAGCATATGTAAGCCATAATCAAAAGAAAATAACAATCAATAGAAACAGATCCAAGATGATACCAAAGTTGAAATTACCCCATAAGGACTTTAAAACGGTTATTATAAATATGTTTATTTATTTAAAGAAAAAGATGGACATAATGGTTAAACAGGTGGAGAAGCTCAGCAGAGTAAAGAAAACCATAAAATAATTTAAGGAAAACTCTAGAACTGAAAAATACAATATCTGAAGTGAAAATTTTACGGGGTGAACTGAACAAAGACTACACACTGCAAAAATAATCTCAGTGAACTTGAAAACAGATGAATTTTAAAAGATTTCTTTTAAAAACAGCAGAGTATCAACAACAGTAAAATAATATCAAGTGGTCTAAAATATGCATGATAGGAGTTTGAGAGTGACAGGAGAGAAATATAGGGGCAAGAATAATTTTGAAGAAATAATAACTAAAATTTTTCCAAATGTGGTGAATACTAACATATCAAAAAAGCTTTAAAAAACCATAAAAATATCATATTCAACTTGTTGAAAACCAAGATAGAAAGAAAAATCTAAAAGGAGGCAGAGAATAGATATGTTATCTAAACAGTAACAATAAGAATGAGAGCAGACATCTCACCAGAAGCAATACAAACTGGAAGACAATGATAAGATGTCTTTAAAGTGCTGGGGTTTGGGAGAGTGGGGAGAGACTAATGACTAATCAATATCCAGTAAAAATATCCTGCAAAAATAATGAAAAAAATAAAGACAAAAATAAGTACCAAGAGAATTTTTCCCCAACAAAAGAAATGTAAGAAGGCTCTTTAGGCTGAAGGAAAATGATATTAGATAGAAAATAGATCAAAATGAAGGGAGGTAGAGTGCCAGAACGGTATGTGCAGGTAAATAGAAAGTATTTTCCCCATTTCTTTTTTTTAAAGACAATTCACTATTCAAATCAGAAATAATAACAATGCACCACGGAGTTTATAAAAATACAGAGGGGAAATGGGAGCCAACATCAGCACTAAGGTCAACTTAACTGGGAGGGGTAACTGAAGGTGCGCTCTAGTACATTCTTACATTATCCATAAAGGAGTATAATATTAATTCAAGAAAGACTATAATAGTATAAGGATGTATAGTGTAATGCCTACAGCAATCACTAAAATAGCTAAAAACCAATGGATAAATGAAGAAGGAATTTTTTAAAATACTTGGTTAATCAGAAAAGAAGGAAGGAAAGAATGAAAAGAGGAACAAAGAAGAGATTAAGCAAATTTACAAAAAAACAGATTGAAGAGTAGTAGGCTTAAATTCAATGATGTCAATAATTCCTTTAACTATGAGTGAACTGAAAACTACAATTAAAAGGTAAAGACTGTTGAATTAGACAAGTGAGAGATACATATTATATGTTGTTTTTGAGAAATGAACTTTAAGAGTAGACACAGTTTAAAAGTAAAATGTTAGGAAAGTTATACAATGCAAACACTAATTATAAGAAAGATGGAGGAGCTACATTAATATTATAAGAAGTAGAATTCAGGATAAGGAGTATTACCAAAGATGGTAAGTTTTTTATAATGATGCAATAAGCCACTCATTAAGAAGACATAACAATCCTAAATGTTCTATACATCTAGTGTGAAGCTTCAAATATTCAGGGCAAAAACTGACAGAGCTGAGGGAGAAAGAGACAAATCCCCAATTAAAATTGGAGATTTTAAAATTTCTTTCTCAGCAATTGATAGAACAAACATGCATAAAATTGAATACACAGAACAACACTATCAACCAACTTAACCTATTGACATTTACAGAACTTTACACCCAACAACTCACATATTTTCCAAGTGTATGTGGAAAATTCATGAAGATAGATCAGACACTGAGCCATAAAAAGGCCTCCCTACATTTCAAAGAACTGAATTCATACAAAGAATATTCTCTAATAATAATAAAACAAATAAAATGATCTTTGACACAACAAATCAATAGCAAACAGCTATCAGTAAAATCCCTACATATTTGGAAGCTGAGCTACAGAATTCCAGATAATCCATGGATCAAAAAAGAAATCACAAAGGAAATTAGAAAATATTTGGAACTGAATGATAATGGGAAAAAAGTTATGGAATGCAGCTAAAGCAATGTTTAAAGGGAAATCCCTAGCTGAGAAAAGAAAGGCTTAGAAGCAACGATCTAAACTTTCACCTTAAGCTAATAAAAGAAAAGGAAATTAAAGCAAAAGGAAAACAGTGAAAACAGAGGCAAAGTAGAAATCAATGAAATAGAAAGTGGACAAATAATAGAAAAAAAAAAACAATGAATCAACCTGAGAATAGTCTCTTGAAAGGTTTTATACAGTAACCAGTCACTATCTAGACTTATCAATAAAAAAAGGAATTACAAATTACCCATTTCACTCATGAAAGAGAAGATCCCACAGACATTTTTAAAAATAATGGCAATTATGAACAACTGTATGTCAGTAGATTTGATAAATAAGCTCAAATGGGAAAACTCCTTGAAAGACACATTTTACCCAAATTAAACAAAAAAAATGTAAAATTTGAATCACCCTACATCTGTTAAAAAATTGAATTTGTAATTTTTAAAAAGTAGTAAAATAATTTCCAACCAGAAAACCTCAAGACCAGATGGTTTTATTGGCAAATCCCATCAAATATTTAACACCAACTCATATTAGACAAACTTTTTTTTTCAAAAAATAAAGAGGATATTTTCAACATCTTGTGTAGCCAACATGAACCTGATACTAAAACCTGAAAAGCATGATTAGCAATCAGAATCCAGCAATATATTTTTAAATTGATATTATATCAAGACCAAGAAAGGTTTATCCCAGGAGTGCAAGATTGGTTCAACATTTTTAAATCAATTAATATAAATTACCACATAAAGACAGTAAGAGAAAAAACTGTATGACCATTTCAAGAGATGCAAAAATTCAAAACTCATCCGTAATTAAAACAACAGCAAAAACAATTCTGCACGTTAGAAGAGAAAAAGACATTTCTTCATCCAATAAAAGTCAAATGCAAAAACCTATAGTGAACATCATAATTTATAGTGAAAGACTGGAAACACCCCATCCCACCCTCCCAAGTGCAGGAATAAGGAGATGGTATCAGCCTTCACTGTTTCTATTCAGTTTTGTTTTAAAGGTCTTAATCAGTGAAATAATAAATAAAATGTAATAAAAAACATAACAATTAGAAAGGAAGAAGTAAAGGTGTATTTATTTTCAGATTATATGGTAGTACAGAGAGAAAATCCTAATATACAAACTATTAGAATTAGTGGGTGAACTTTTTGAGGTTATAAGATACAAGGTTAACTTTGGGTGAGGGAAATATCCCATAATTTAACATGGTTGTGAGTTACACAGGTGTATGCATTTGTCAAAACTCATCAAGCAATGTGCTTAAGATCTGTGCATTTCACTGGACATAAATTACACCTCAATTTTAATTTAAAAAGAGGGAAAGAGGAAAAACCCTCAGGATCAACAAAAGAAGAATTCAGAATATTGGTTTTGGGGTTGAGAAAGTTAATGACTCCAGTGACTGAACTAAAACTTCATTTTGAAAATCAGAGGCTTTCATTTATTTGTTTTCAACAAGTTTATTGAAGAACAATCTATTATCATCTGACAATAAAAAAGACTTTAATAATAGATCTTTGTAGGGTTTTTTTCTGTCATAAACTCCAGAGGAATTCAAAAGGGTTTGATTGATATAAAAAGACTTCTTCTATCCATATCTACTTATTCATGTTATTATATTTCTCAGAATTTCTATAAAGATAAAAAGACGGAAAATAAGAAGGGGAAAGGAAGAGAGAATCTAGAGTAAATGATTTGATAATGTCCAGCTACAAGTTAAATTCTTCCTCTGTAAGCCAGAGACTACAAGTTCTTATCCCATCAAGTTAAGTGCTTTTGAGTCCTTTGAAGCAAGATGTGCAGAAATCATGGCCCCAGCAATAGGTTGTCTGTAGCTACCATTTCTTTGGCACACACACAGCATCTCTTCTCTCTTCTAGTGGTGGTAACTAATAGTCTTCATTGTTTTACTAACAACACTGTTAGCAAATGAGTCCAGTATGTTAGGGCAAAGAAATGAACACAACTGTGTTAAAACAACAAAGCATGAAGACCTCATTTTTCCCAGGAATAAGAATATGTTAAGCCCAGATTTTCTTTATTTTCCCAAATGACATTTGAGAAACTGTTTGGCATAGTCAAGTCCTAATGCAGGAAAGATGCAAAGGGATTCTTGTCACTTACCACTTAAAACCCAACCAGGTGACCAATCCTAGACATTATCTTACACCACAGCTTCTCTCAGTGGTTCAAGAGATGCCCTTGGCCTGTCCCATTTTTTAAGTACTTATCGTATTAGGAAAATTTTTTTAATTCCAAAATAGTTTTCAAGACTGTAGTATATTTTTAATGTTGGCACTTAGTAAATTAACACCAATAACAATATTACACTAATAATTTGCTATGAAAAATCATGAAAATATAAATATTAAAGTCACAGTATAATAGGATTTATAGATACAGTTCATAGTGCATATTTGACCATGTGACTTGATAATGGAGTACATGTTTAAAATTTCAAACCCATAAGGGTAGCTCTGTGATATTTGATGACTAGAGATAACATCAAAAGTATGTATTTGAGACCCAGCTATGTGTGGTTCACAAGAGACCCACTTTAATATAAAGATTCAGATAGGTTAAAAATAAATGAATGGAGGAAGATTCAGACTAACACTAATAAAAAGAAAGCTGAAGAAGCTACATTAGTTTCAAACAAAGCAGACTTCAGAACAAGGGAAATCATCAATGATAAAGAGGAGCATGCTATAAAAATTCTCCAAGAAGACATAACACTCCTACACATTTATGCATCTAATAACAGAACATCAAAATACATGAGGCAAAATTGACAGAACTTCAAGAAGAAACAGAAAAATCCACTATTACAGTTGAGATTTCAACACCCCTCTTCAGAAATAATAGTTCAAGTAGGCAGAAAATCAATAAGGATATAGATGACCTTAACAACACTACCAGTCAACATGACCTAATTGACCTTCTAGTGTATTTTGATGTATTTTTATTTTTTAACTATTTTTATTTAAATTTCATTTTCATTTTTTCACTCAACTTTTTAAATTGTTATAATATATACATAACATAAAATTTATCATTTGACCATTCATAGGTGTACTGTTAAGTATATTAACATTGTTGCACAACATCTAATTAAATTTTTTATATATTCAACAACAGCAGAACACACATTCTTCTCAAGTTCACATAAAACATTCACCAAGATAGACTACATGCCAATTCATGAACACACCTTAACAAATTTAAAGAATAGAAAAGATACAAAGTATATTCTCAGAACATATGCAATTAAACTACAAATCAGTACCAGAAATATATCTGGAAAATCTTGAAATATACAGAAGTTAAACAACATGCTTCTAAATAATACATGAGTGAGAGAAGTTTTAAGTTTTCAAATTAAATTTGAAAATATTTGAACTAAATAAAAATAAAAGCTATTATTCAGTGAAATCAAATGCACATGTTAGAAAAGAAGAAACATAAATCAATACCATAAGTTAATACCTTAGGAAACTAGATGAAAGAATAACAACTTAAACCCAAAACAAGCAGAGGGAAAAAAACAATAAAACTTAGAACACAGCTCAATAAACTTGAAAAACAGGAAAACAATGGAGAAAATCAACAAAATCAAAAGCTCTCTTTAACTAGATCAAAAAAATTGATAAACCTCTAGCCAGACTAACCAAGAAAAAAAGAGAAAAGAAACAAATTACCATATCAGAAAAAAAAGAAGGGTAATCACTATTAATCCCATATGGGGACCTTAAAAGGTTAATACAAGTAAACTGAACAACTCTGTGACCAGAGAGATGACAACTTAGATGAAATGGATGCATTCCTTAAAAAACACAAACTACCAAGACACACACAAAATCCAAAACCTTCATATCCTTATAAATATATTTTAAATAGAATCAATAATTAACAACCTTCCAAAAAAAAAGATACCCAGATGGTTTCACTGGTGAATCCTATCAAACATTTAAGAAAATAATATCAATTCTCTGTAATCTCTTCCAAAAAATTAGAAGCAAAGGAAATAGTTTCTAACTTATTATATGAGATCAGCATTATCTTAATATCAAATTTTTACCTAAAATAAAAACTACAGACCAATATTTCTCATGAACATAGAAAACTCAACAAAATATTTTCAATAATGTATAAAATAAGAATTATACACCAAGGCCAATATTTATTCCAGGTATGTAAGACTAGCTTAACATTTGAAAATCAATCAGTGAAATCTACCATATCAACAAACTAAAGATGAAAAATCATATGAGCATATCAATTGGTGCAAGACATTTAACAGACTTCAGCACCAACTCTTAGCAAACTGAACCAGTTATCTTCCACCATACTCAAAAATCAACTGAAAATGGATTTAAGACTCGAACATAATACCTAAAACTGTAAAGCTCCTAAAAGAAACCATAGGGGCTAAGTTCCTTGATATTGGTCTTGGCAATGATTTTTTTGGATTTGATACCAAAACCAAGGCAATAAAAGCAAAAGTAAGTAAGTGGGACTATATCAAACTCAAAAACTTCTGCACAGAAAAGTAAAATAAAATAAAAAGGCAATTTGTGGAATGGGAGAATATTTTTGTAAAACACATAAACCTAGGAAGGGGTTAATATCCAAAATATACAAGGAACTCACAACTCAGTAGCAGAAATGCAAATAACCCAATCAATATACAGAGGAACTGAATATAAGTTTTTACAAAGAAGATGTATAAATGGCCAATGGGTACATGAAAAGGTGCTCAGCATCACTAATCATCATAACTTTCTTATATATCAACAATAAAAAAGTGGAATTTGAAAATTAAAATCACAATACCATTTACAATAGGACAAAAATATAAAATATTTAAGTATAAATCTAACAAAATGTTATAGGATTCTATATACAGATAATTATAAAACACTGATGAAAGAATTGAGAGAAGATAAAAATGGAGGGATATCCTATGTTCATTGGCTGGAAGACTTTATATTGTTAAGATTTAATCCTTCCTAATTTATAACTCAATACAATCCTTATCAAATCCCAGCAAGCTATTTTATAGATACTGACAAACTGGTTCTAAAGTTTGTATGGAAAGGCAAAAGACTCAGAATAAACAAAATAATACTGAAAAGGAAAGTTGGAGGACTGGCACTATTTGACTTTAAGACTTACTATGAAGATCCAGCAATCAAGATTGCATGGGTATTGTCAAAAATAATGGGTATGTAGATCAGTGCAACAGAGTAGACAGCCTATAAATAGACCCTCATACATACAATCCACCAATTTTGACAAAGGCAATTCCATGGAGAACAGATAGTCTTCTCAATAAATGGTGCTACAAAAATTAAATGTTGATATGTAAAAACTGTGAAGTTAAATAAGCTTTACATTTTTATCAAAAATTAACTCAACATAGACCATAGATTTAAATGTAAAATGCAAAACTATACCATGTCTAAAAGAAAAGATGGAACAAACACATATGATCTTGGGTATGGTGATAAGTTTTCATACACAACACCAAAACATAATCCATGAAAAAAAATAGTAAGTAGATTTTATTAAAATTATAAATATTCACTCCATCAAAGACACTGTTCAAAGAATGAAAGGGAAAGACAGTGACTGTAGAAAATATTTGAAAACAATCATCTGATAAGATTTCATATCAGAAATGATCAAAGAATGCTGAAAATTCAATAATAAGAGAACAAACAAAGCAGTTAAAAAGGGGTAAATAATCGGAATAGACATCTCACCAAAGAAGATAAACAGATGGTAAATAAAGCATATGAAAAGAAGCTCAACATCATTTGTACTTCAGAAATTACAACCTAAACCAGCAATGAGATACCACAACACACCTATTAAAATGGCTAAAATAAAAAAACTTATAATATCAATTACTGGCAAGGATGCAGAGTAACAGGGACTCTCATTCATTGCTGGTAGAAATGCAAAATGGCACAGCTGTTTTGGAAGACAGATAGGCAGTTTCTTTCAAAAATAAACATAACTTAACCATAAAATGCAGCAATCACATTCCTAGGTATTTACCCAACTGATTTGGAAACATATCCACACAAAAGCCAGCACGTGAATGTTTATAACAGCATTATTCATACTTCCAAAAAATTCTAAACAATCAAGATGTCCTTCAGTAGGGAATGGATAAACAAACTGGTACATCCATACAATGGACTACTTTCAACAGTAAAATGAAATAAGCTATCAAGATGTGCAAAGACATAGGTGACTCTAAAATGCATATTGCTAAGTGAAAGGGGACCATTTGTAAGGCTATTGTAGGATGCCATTTTTAGATCATTCTGGAAAAGACAAGCTATTGAGTCACTAAACAGATCAGTGGTTGCCAGGTTGCCAGGAAGGGATGGGGGAAAGAGGGTTGAATTAGTAAAACACAGAGGATATTTTAGGGTAGTGAAACTATATGGTACCGCAATGATAGATATATGACAGAGTGCATTTTTTAAAACCCATAGAATTTCCACATATAAAGAGAAAGCCTTAATATATGAAAATGTAAAAAAAATCATTTAGGTGGTCAGAGGATATGAGTATGGAATAGTATGGAATATAGAATATGATAAAACAATCTAAATGCATTAAAAATGTATGAAACAGCCTTTCTCAAGGGGGTGGGGAGAGAATTTGCTGACCTAAGTCACTTTGGAAATGAGTGGAGTCTATAAAAAGCAAAGGCAAAAGGAACTGCACCTCAGCCTGTGCTCTAGTAGATGAAGCTGTTTCCCATGGGGTATATGGGTTAACCATCCTGAAAATACTGTCCATGTATGCTAGAACAATTAAGGAAGCGATTGACAGATGGTGGGAGCCAGGTTTCTCAGTGTTGGAGTGGAAGTTATGGATACCCAAGAGAAAAAGATGAGATCAATCCATAATGCAATCAGTTAGGGTGAAGACATCAGTATAGGTGCATATTTAGTTTAATATAGAAACAGATGTTTACACATAGAGATATTTGTAGGAACATGTATATTCATTAGTGTGTATACACACACTTATTGCCCTGCTTTGTCAGCTGATAGGTCCAGAAGCAACAACGATGTGCACTTGGCACTGAGCACCCTTCCTTTCTCCCTGCCTCCACCACTTCACCTATGCACTTAAATCTTTCAAGACTCACAGTAGACTAAGTGCCCATTTATTTCATCTCTTAGTATCCTGTCTCCTCATTTTCTCCCTTCACATGCCCTGAGATGATCAGCTAATAGTTTTTTTTTTATCCACTCAACACAAGTTCCCCACTGGCTGGGGATCTTGCTTGATGATGTTTTGCATCATCCCCGTACACAGTCACTAACATTGTATTCATAGGCAGAAGGGTTACATTCAATTCCTAATTCCTATGTATCTTCCAAGTTCCTCATTCTCAATCTGAGTATTAACCAAGTCTTTCCTCTCCAGACCATGTGGGTTTGCTTTTCTTCTTACAAATTTGCCAGCCTCAAAAGAAACAATGCCAACAAACTGCCATGTAAGTCAAAAAAGATGTATTGCCTTTAAACTTAAAAATATTTGCTCCATATACATTCTCAAGATGGTGGTGTGAGTAGAGCAGTGGAAATCTCCTCCCAAAACCACATACATCTATGAAAATATAACAAAGAAAACTCTTCCTAAAATAGAGACCAGAGGACACAGGACAACATCCAGACCACATCCACACCTGCAAGAACCCAGCACCTCGTGAAGGGGGTAAGATACAAGCCCTGGCCCAGCGGGACCTGAGCGCCCCTACCCCCAGCTCCCGGTGGGTGGAAAGAAACCTGAGCGGTTTTTTTTTTTTTTTTTGGCGAGTGCTTTTTGGAAGCCTTAAAGGGACAGGGACCCCAATACCAGTGAAACAGGGCAGCAAGACCGGTGAGTGGGTGCCTGAGACCAGTGTCTGAGGACAAAGAAAATCGTGCATTTTTCCCAGTACTGGGGAGGCAGGGCAGCAGGACCGGTGAGTGGGTGCCTGAGACCGGCGCCTAGGGACAGGGAAATTCACGCGTTTTTCCCTTTTTTTTTCTTTTTGGCGAG
The DNA here is from genome assembly GCF_040802235.1 of Manis javanica. Classification (NCBI taxonomy): domain Eukaryota; kingdom Metazoa; phylum Chordata; class Mammalia; order Pholidota; family Manidae; genus Manis; species Manis javanica. The sequence continues at coordinate 81,237,725 of NC_133157.1, forward strand.
TGCTTTTTGGAAGCCTTAAAGGGACAGGGACCCCAATACCAGGGAAACAGGGCAGCAAGACTGCTGAGCGGGTGCCTGAGACTGGCACCTGGGGACAAAGAAAATCGTGCGTTTTTCCCAATGCTAGGGAGGCAGAGAGGCGGGACCGGTGGGCAGGTGCCTGGGGCCGGCGCCTGAGGACAAAGAATATCGCAAGTTTTTCCCTTTTTTTTTTCATTTTTCTGGCGAGTGCGTTTTGGAAGCCTTAAAGGGACAGGGACCCCAATGCTAGGGAGGCGGGGCAGCAGAACCGGTGAGCGGGTGCCTGGGACTGGCGCTTGAGGACAAAGAAAATTGCGTGTTTTTTCCTTTCTTTTTTTTTTTTTCCTCTTTCATTGTTGCTATTGTTGTTTTGGTTTGGAGACTGCTTTTTGGAAGTCTTAAAGGGGCAGGACAGGACACTTAGAACAGAGGCCCAGAATCTGGGGATCTCTGGGCACTCTAACCCCCTGGGCAACAGGAAGCACACAGGCCCGGTACGGAGATAAATAGCCTCCCGGCCACTCCCCCTCCAACAGGGCTCCACCATTTTGGAGGAGCAGCCCCAGCCAGGCCACGCCCACAGCAATAGCGGAGATAAACTCCATAGCAAATGGGCAGGTAGCAGAAGTCCTGTCTGCGCACAGCTGCCAAGCATAGGCCACTAGAGGTCGCTATTCTCCCAGGAGAGGAAGGCCACAAACCAACAAGAAGGAAAGCTCCTCCAAGGGTCACTCATACTAGCTCTGCAAACTATCTCTATCACCATGAAAAGGCAAAACTACAGGCAGACAAAGATAACAGAGACAACACCTGAGAAGGAGACAGACCTAACCAGTCCTCCTGAAAAAGAATTCAAAATAAAAATCATGAACATGCTGACAGAGATGCAGAGAAAAATGCAAGAGCAATGGGATGAGATGCAGAGAAAAATGCAAGAGCAATGGGATGAAGTCCGGAGGGAGATCACAGATGTCAGGAAGGAGATCACAGAAGTGAAACAAACCTTGGAAGGATTTATAAGCAGAATGGATAAGATGCAAGAGGCCATTGAAGGAATAGAAACCAGAGAACAAGAACGTATAGAAGCTGACATAGAGAGAGATAAAAGGATCTCCAGGAATGAAACAACACTAAGAGAACTATGTGACCAATCCAAAAGGAATAATATTCACCAGAAGAAGAAGAAAGAGGAAAAGGGATAGAGAGTCTCTTTGAAGAAATAATTGCTGAAAACTTCCCCAAACTGGGGGAGGAAATAATCAAACAGACCACGGAAATACACAGAACTCCCAATAGGAAGGATCCAAGGAAGACAACACCAAGATACATAATAATTAAAATGGCAAGGATCAAGGACAAGGAAAGAGTTTTAAAGGCAGCTAGAGAGAAAAAGATCACCTATAAAGGAAAACCCATCAGGCTAACATCAGACTTCTCGACAGAAACCCTACAGGCCAGAAGAGAATGGCATGATATATTTAATGCAATGAAACAGATGGGCCTTGAACCAAGGATACTGTATCCAGCAGGAGTATCATTTAAATATGAGGGTGGGATTAAACAATTTCCACAGAAGCAAAAGCTGAGGGAATTTGCTTCCCACAAACCACCTATACAGGGCATCCTACAGAGACTGCTCTAGATGGGAGCACTCCTAAATGAGCACAGAACAAAACACACAACATATGAAGAATGGAGGAGGAGGAATAAGAGGGGAGAGAAGAAAAGAATCTCCAGACAGTGTATATAACAGCTCAATAAGCGAGCTAAGTTAGGCAGTAAGATACTGAAGAAGCTAACCTTGAACCTTTGGTAACCATGAATCTAAAGCCTGCAATGTCAATAAGTACATATCTCTCAATAGTCACCCTAACTGTAAATGGACTTAATGCACCAAACAAATGACACAGAGTAATAGAATGGATAAAAAAGCAAGACCCATCTACATGCTGCTTACAAGAAACTAACCTCAAAGCCAAAGACAAGCACAGACTAAAAGTCAAGGGATGGAAAACCATATTTCAGGCAAACAACAATGAGAAGAAAGCAGGGGTTGCAGTACTAATATCAGGCAAAATAGACTTCAAAACAAAGAAAGTAACAAGAGATAAAGAAGGACACTACATAATGATAATGGGCTCTGTCCAACAAGAGGATATAACCATTCTAAATATATATGCACACAACACAGGAGCACCAGCATTTGTGAAACAAATATTAACAGAACTAAAGAGGGAAATAGACTGCAATGCATTCATTTTAGGAGACTTCAACACACCACTCACCCCAAAGGATAGGTCCACTGGGCAGAAAATAAGTAAGGACACACAGGCATTGAACAACACACTAGAACAGATGGACCTAACAGACATCTATAGAACTCTACATCCAAAAGCAACAGGATATACATTCTTCTCAAGTGCACATGGAACATTCTCCAGAATAGACCACATACTAGCTCACAAAAAGAGCCTCAGTAAATTCCAAAATATTGAAATCCTACCAACCAACTTTTCTGACCACAAAAGCATAAAACTAGAAATAAATTGTACAAAGAAAGCAAAAAGGCTCACAAGCACATGGAGGCTTAACAACATGCTACTAAATAATCAATGGATCAATGAACAAATCAAAATAGAGATCAAGGAATATATAGAAACAAATGACAACAACAACACAAAGCCCCAACTTCTGTGGGATGCAGCGAAAGCAGTCTTAAGAGGAAAGTATATAGCAATCCAGGCACACCTGAAGAAGAAAGAACAATTCCAAATGAATAGTCTAACATCACAATTATCGAAACTGGAAAAAGAAGAACAAATGAGGCCTAAAGTCAGCAGAAGGAGGGACATAATAAAGATCAGAGAAGAAATAAACAAAATTGAGAAGAATAAAACAGTAGCAAAAATCAATGAAACCAAGAGCTGGTTCTTTGAGAAAATAAACAATAGATAAACCTCTAGCCAAACTTACTAAGAGAAAAAGAGAATCAACACAAATCAACATAATCAGAAATGAGAATGGAAAAATCACGACAGACTCCACAGAAATACAAAGAATTATTAAAGACTACTATGAAAACCTATATGCCAACAAGCTGGAAAACCTAGAAGAAATGGACAACTTCCTAGAAGAATACAACCTCCCAAGACTGACCAAGGAAGAAACACAAAAGTTAAACAAACCAATTACGAGCAAAGAAATTGAAACCGTAATCAAAAAACTACCCAAGAACAAAACCCCGGGGCCAGACGGATTTACCTCGGAATTTTATCAGACACACAGAGAAGACATAATACCCATTCTCCTTAAAGTATTCCAAAAAATAGAAGAAGAGGGAATACTCCCAAACTCATTCTATGAAGCCAACATCGCCCTCATACCAAAACCAGGCAAAGACCCCACCAAAAAAGAAAATTACAGACCAATATCCCTGATGAACGTAGATGCAAAAATACTCAACAACATATTAGCAAACCAAATTCAAAAATACATCAAAAGGATCATACACCACGACCAAGTGGGATTCATCCCAGGGATGCAAGGATGGTACAACATTCGAAAATCCATCAACATCATCCACCACATCAACAAAAAGAAAGACAAAAACCACATGATCATCTCCATAGATGCTGAAAAAGCATTTGACAAAATTCAACATCCATTCATGATAAAAACTCTCAGCAAAATGGGAATAGAGGGCAAGTACCTCAACATAATAAAGGCCATATATGATAAACCCACAGCCAGCATTATACTGAACAGTGAGAAGCTGAAAGCATTTCCTCTGAGATCGGGAACCAGACAGGGATGACCACTCTCCCCACTGTTATTTAACATAGTACTGGAGGTCCTAGCCACGGCAATCAGACAAAACAAAGAAATACAAGGAATCCAGATTGGTAAAGAAGAAGTTAAACTGTCACTATTTGCAGATGATATGATACTGTACATAAAAAACCCTAAAGACTCCACTCCAAAACTACTAGAACTGATATCGGAATACAGCAAAGTTGCAGGATACAGAATTAACACACAGAAATCTGTAGTTTTCCTATACACTAACAATGAACCAATAGAAAGAGAAATCAGGAAAACAATTCCATTCACCATTGCATCAAAAAGAATAAAATACCTAGGAATAAACCTAACCAAAGAGGTGAAAGACTTATACTCTGAAAACTACAAGTCACTCTTAAGAGAAATTAAAGGGGACACTAATAAATGGAAACTCATCCCATGCTCATGGCTAGGAAGAATTAATACCGTCAAAATGGCCATCCTGCCCAAAGCAATACACAGATTTGATGCAATCCCTCCCAAATTACCAGCAACATTCTTCAATGAATTGGAACAAATAATTCAAAAATTCATATGGAAACACCAAAGACCCCGAATAGCCAAAGCAATCCTGAGAAAGAAGAATAAAGTAGGGGGGATCTCACTCCCCAACTTCAAGCTCTACTACAAAGCCATAGTAATCAAGACAATTTGGTACTGGCACAAAAACAGAGCCACAGACAGGTGGAACAGATTAGAGATCCCAGAAATTAACCCAAACATATATGGCCAATTAATATTTGATAAAGGAGCCATGGACATACAATGACAAAATGACAGTCTCTTCAACAGATGGTGCTGGCAAAACTGGACAGCTACATGTAGGAGAATGAAACTGGACCATTGTCTCACCCATATACAAAGGTAAACTCAAATGGATCAAAGACCTGAATGTAAGTCATGAAACCATTAAACTCTTGGAAAAAACATAGGCAAAAACCTCTTAGACATAAACATGAGTGACCTCTTCTTGAACATATCTCCCCGGGCAAGGAAAACAACAGCAAAAATGAGCAAGTGGGACTACATTAAGCTGAAAAGCTTCTGTACAGCGAAGGACACCATCAATAGAACAAAAAGGAACCCTACAGTATGGGAGAATATTTTCATAAATGACAGATCCGATAAAGGCTTGACATCCAAAATATATAAAGAGCTCACACACCTCAACAAACAAAAAACAAATAACCCAATTAAAAAATGGGCAGAGGAACTGAACAGACAGTTCTCTGAAAAAGAAATACAGATGGCCAACAGACACATGAAAAGATGCTCCACATCGCTAGTTATCAGAGAAATGCAAATTAAAACTACAATGAGGTATCACCTCACACCAGTAAGGATAGCTGCCATCCAAAAGACAAACAACAACAAATGTTGGCGAGTCTGTGGAGAAAGGGGAACCCTCCTACACTGCTGGTGGGAATGTAAATTAGTTCAACCATTGTGGAAAGCAGTATGGAGGTTCATCAAAATGCTCAAAACAGACCTACCATTTGACCCAGGAATTCCACTCCTGGGAATTTACTGTAAGAACGCAGCAATCAAGTTTGAGAAAGACAGATGCACCCCTATGTTTATCGCAGCACTATTTACAATAGCCAAGAATTGGAAGCAACCTAAATGTCCATCGGCAGATGAATGGATAAAGAAGATGTGGTACATATACACAATGGAATACTACTCAGCCATAAGAAGCGGAAAAATCCTACCATTTGCAGCAACATGGATGGAGCTGGAGAGTATTATGCTTTGTGAAATAAGCCAAGTGGAGAAAGAGAAATACCAAATGATTTCACTCATCTGAGGAGTACAAGAACAAAGGAAAAACTGAAGGAACAAAACAGCAGCGGAATTACAGAACCCAAAAATGGACTAACAGGTACCAAAGGGAAAGGAACTGGGGAGGATGGGTGGGCAGAGAGGGATAAGGGGGGGAAGGAGAAGGGAGGTATTAAGATTTGCATGCATGGGGGGGAGGGAGAAGGGGAGGGAGGGCTATACAACACAGAGAGGACAAGTAGTGATTCTACAACATTTTGCTATGCTGATGGACAGTAACCGTAATGTGGTTTTTAGGGGAGACCTGATATAGGGGAGAGCATAGTAAACATAGTATTCTTCATGTAAGTGTAGATTAAAGATTAAAAAAAAAAGAAAGAAAGAAAGAAAAGGGGGATTACTCCTTGATAGGATAAAACTATTGGTAAATCAAAGATTAACACATGCTTTAAATATCCTTAATGTTGATCACTTAAAGGGTGTCAGATGATCAGCTATGGAAGTACTCTTTTCTGATAATATGCTTTTCTCTTAATAAAAAAAAAAAGAGCATTTCCTGTGTACTGACCTCCAATGAGTTCTGCACAGTGGTATAGAGGGCATGTCAAAGTGTGGGCAAAGGGTCTGTTTGTTTCTATGCAGAAGATCAAGGCCCAGCTTGGCTACCCAGAAAATGAACTAAGATACGATATGAGGAGGAGCTTCCGGCATCAGCACTCTCTGGAGGACTTGTGCCGGGGGATGATCATCAAAAAGCCTCCACAGGGATCCAGGCGATGCTGCAGTTGTGGCTGCGTCCACCCCACCGTTTCCTGGACTTGCCATAGGAATGAGGAGGGAGATGTCTAGGCTGCCATGTGCATACAGTGAGACAACAAATTTGACCAGATCTGTACTGTTGGAACTCAACCAGGAGTTGGGTGGGGTGCAAGTTGTAGCACTCCAAAATCTTATGACTATAGACTATCTATGGTTAAGAGAACATATGGGATGTGAACAGATCCCAGAAATGGGTTGCTTTAATTTGTCTGATTTCTCTCAGACTGTTCAAGTACAGTTGGACAATATCCATCATATCATAGACAAATTTTCACAAATGCCTAGGGTGCCTAAATGGTTTTCTTGGCTTCACTGGAGATGGCTGGTAATTATAGATTTGCTTTGTTTATGTTACCGTATTCCTATTATGTTAAATATGTGTGTGCAAGTTAGTTAGTAGTTTAAAACCTATACATGCTTGAGGTACTCTACAAGAAGATAGGTCAAAGAAATAATCAATCCTCCCATGTTTTCTTCCATATGCTACCTCTACAGCTTTTCTTCTTCCTTCCTAATTACAAACCTTAAATAGAATTCGTGCCTCATATCGAATTTACCAAGTATCATAATTCCTCCAGGTGGTAAAGATAGCTCGAGACAAGTGCTGGGCATAGAAGCCACAGGGCATAAATCTGCAAAGAAGTAAAAAGCTAACATTTTCAAACAATATGGCTTCTCTCTCATTTACCAACTTTACATTTCCCTGTATGGCCCCGGAAGATGACTGGTTAGCCAGAGACGGGTAAGATTCCTCAAGGGAGGAACAACCTAAGACAGGCACAGTCGCAGGGGGGCCATCAGGTGAGAAATCGGGGAACAACAGTGGTGAAGCTTAGAACCTCACCCCCCACCCCCGTTTTGAGAGAAACCTTCTGCATCCATGGATGTTTTATTGCCCTTGTCTAGCTCGGATTAGCACATAGTGTACAGGCACACACCTGATCATCTACAGTTGCTCTCTTACAACACTAAACTATGTGTTTTCTAACTTTATCTCACATCTACCTACCACTTCAGCATTTTATTAAAAATAAAAATAATAATAATAATAAAGGGATAAATGTGGGATCCACATATAAATCAACTATAAAAATCAAACGAATATTCATATTTGACCTGATTGTTTATAGTTGATAATGCATGATCAAAACTGAAAGTTTCAGTGATGAATGCCCTTGTACTGTTCACCATGTAAGAACTTATTCACTAGGTAAGAATTCGTTCACCATGTAAGAACTTGTTCGTTATGCTTCAGAAGATTGGAGACTGATGAGAATTAGGCTTGAGATGGATTAATGATTGTGCATTGAGCATTGACCCCCCTATACAGAATTTTATTATTGTTAACAACCATTTGATCAATAAATATGAGAGATGCCCTCTCAAAAAAAAAAAAAAAGAAAAAAAATATTTGCTCCAACAGGAATATTGTGCATTGGCAAAGGTGAGTCCCAGCATCCAGTGGCTTTGACAGGTTCAGTGTCCCTCCAAGCTCCCACTACTTCTTGATTTTGCTACATAATCACTGAAAGTCCAGAATCCACCCATAGATGATAGCGAAACTGGGATCTCAGAGTGGAGCGCTGAGATGGGGTGGGGAGTTCAGACATTGTCTTTGACGTTGATGACTGCAACCATTTCTTCTAATTGCAGTTTTTGTGATTTCAAAACCAGAAGGATTCTTATTTATTTGTCTGCATCGGGCTCATGATAACTTGTTCCTCTAATTCTTAAAAAGTTAACTTCCATTAACCCAAAACATAGGAGAGTCCAGAAGAATAATACCTCTCTGCTCTTATTCTTTTGCCAAAATACCACCTTTACATCTCTGGGCTGAGAATAATTTGTTTTCCTGCTTTCTGTGGCCGGTGGACTAGCACCCTAGGCTCTTAGAATGACAAGTGTGAAGTGTATGTATGTGTGCACTAAGCATTGGAACCACCCTCAGAGACAACAATGAACATAGATGGGACCCAGTAGAGAGAGATGTTCAACAATGAATAGATAATTGGATTAATGTTATTGGCTAATAGTTGTATAAGGAAGAACCTGACCAGACAAGAGTAAAGGATATATTTTAGGGCAGAATGAGAAGTAAGGTTGGAGAGGGAAAACTATTAATGACTTTAGAGTGGCTGGATGTTAAGTAGATGCCGGGAATTTGGGCAGGAAAATTATATAGAGACTGTGAAGCCAGAAGAACAGAGTATTTAGGCTGCAGAGCTTCTTCCAAGAGGTGATTTAGAAATACAGAATGATTTAGCTATGGGGAAAAGTGTATGAACAAATGAAACTTCAGAACAGTAAAATGAAATTTTCAATGAATTGACATATTAAGAGCCAAAAGGGTTCTAAGAGAATAAATCCGTATTTTATGGATCAAAGGTTATCACTCCTGGCTGTACATTAGAATCACCTATGTCTTTCTTTTTAATGACTATGCGAACTCCACCCAATGTATTTGTATTTACTTGTTCTGGACTGGGCCCCTGGCAACAGTATTTTTTATGTCTGGCCCCAGTCATTTATTTCCAGCTAGGGTGGAGATGCTGTAATATACAAACTGCAGATACAAAGGGTGGTAATATGTCTTTCCCAGGAGCACAGCCCCACAGCCAGATCTTTCTGGAATCCATTTTATTTTCAATCTTTATAACTTAATAGTTTGTAGCATGGTGTTTCTATTATAAACATGCAGGCATTTGGTTTCTGGGCTGCCATTTGTACTCTTGCTTTATTAGGGATAGCCCAAAACCTCAGCTACAATCTACAGGAAACTACCCCTTACAAAAAAATACTGTTAACTTTCTAACAGAGAGAAAGGGTCTTGGAGGTTCATGAAGAGGAAAAGTTATGGCCAATCCAGGGACAAAAGATCACCTGGATCACCCCATGTGCCCCTGGCCCTGGCCATCCTTCTCTGGCTGGAGCTCAGGCTCCCCAATAGTCCTCTCTATCCCCATTGGACAGAACGGGGTGTGCCATTTTTCTGAGCCTTAATTTCCTTGTCTGTGAATGGAGACGGTCGTGCCACCTTCCCAAGGCTCTGAAGGATGAAGAAGGGTTCTCGGTTGATTTTTGAAGCCCTAAAGAAGAACCTTCCCCTGCAGGAGCAGATGTCTCCATGAATAATCCTGGCTGTGTACACAGTGGTCGTAGGTTACTTGGCCACAGAGTCCATGAATCCTGAATGCCATGTGGTCATTTCAGTCCTAACTGGCAGTAAGCCTGCCCATCTGATGTGTGAGGTCCCTGGCACAGGATAGCTGCATTTGGGGGCAGAGACTTCCCCTCTCACATGGCCCCACTACCCTTTCATCTTGCTAAGCTCTCCCACCCTCAACAGTCCTGACAGCCCCTACGCACACTTCTAGTTTGGTATTCAGTGCACGTATCAGTTGTGCTCTCTTCCTCATGCACCAATGATTCTCCTCCCATGACCGTGTGGAGTAAGAAAAGGAAAGAGCTGGTAAGGCTTTGAGAAGTTAGGCACAAACCCTTCCCTATGCCCTAGTGCTTCCTCCCCAACAACTTCCCAGTGCCCCCAGCCAAAATAACTATTATTTATCTAACTGTATATTAGATTGCTATTGGATGAGAGTGTGTTTTAAAACCCTAAGTATTTAAACATGTTTATTTCATTTGGGCTTTTTCCAAATAAATTTCCTCTTTCTGAAAACATTACAGGTTTAATTTTAAAAATATTCAATTTTCAAAAGATTTCTTGAGCAACTTTAAATTTTTTTAAGTTGCAAAAAAAAGGTAAAAAATAATCTGATGGCAACTAAATCCATTGAAAAAAAATAAAGCAGATAGATATCTCATTCCAAGTAAACAGAAGGCAATTTAAACCATATTTCACAGATAACAGATACCTTAAATCCTCATCTGGTCCATTAACAAATAGCTTTCCAGATAACAAACAGCTCATTTTTATACATAAAACCCCCAAATTTCTGTTTCGCTCTTAGAGTTCACATAGATTGATCAAGGTTGACTGCTTGATGATGCCAGTGGAATCTTCCTTAATGTTTGTGCAATTTAATTTCTAGTAGCGACCCTGAAAGAAACGAGGGAAAGCTCTTTGGTCCTGGAGCAGATATTAAGAGAAGCTCAGCTTTCTACTTTTCTTGCATTACATTTTCTCTTTGCCCTGTCTCTGTCAATGAGTGGCAAGTTATCTTTAGATTACCTTGCTTGAGTTTCCATAGCCTCATTGTGGTTTATGTAATTAACTAGTTGGCTTTCAGAAGCAATTATACAAAGTGAAGTCAGTCAGACAGGAAAAGACAAATACCATATGATTTCACTTACATGTGGAACCTAAGAAAACTAAACAAATGAAAAAACAAAACAGAAACAGACTCATGGGTACACAGAATGAACTGGTGGTTGCCAGAGGAGCAGGGAACAGGGGGTTGGGAGACACAGGTGAAGGGGATTAAGAAGGACAAATTTCCAGTTATAAAATAATTACCAGAGGGATTCAATGTAGAACATAGGGAATATCATTAATAATATTATAATTTTGTATAGTGACAGATGCCAACTAGATTCATCAAGAGGATTATTTCAGTAAGGTAGATAAGTATCTAATCACTGTGCTGTACCCCTGAAAATAGTATAATGTGGTATGTCAATTAATTTATATCTAAGTTCCAGTTTATATTCACAAAGTGCTCTTTAGTGAGCAAAATGGGTCTCACCATATCTATTCACCCATGTTGATTTATAGCAGTCATGACAGTGACCCAAATGCTCAAATTTCCCAGGCCAGGTTATGTATTAACCAAGCCTAAATCATTCTCATCTTTAGCTTATGCTCTGTCTTTCTCCCCCATCCCTGCCACCACCAACCCCCAACCACCATAACTTACTTGCTGCATTGTGCTAAAAATTGCCTTAGGAAAAAAATTTACGCAGTACTTTTTCTTACTGAAGGATCCAGCATTCAGCAAACTGCATTAGGATATAGGCACTAAGACACAAAGCTAAGCCAGTTAAGCTATAGTCAGTGAGCTCTGGAATCAGGGAAATCTCTCTTAGGTATTTAAGCACTTTAGTTTCATGACAAGGGTTTCAAGGCAAAGTGGACTGTATATTTCCATTTAGTCACTGTGTGGTGAGTTGATCCTTTGATGTGGCAGTCTTAAGCTCACTCAGAGTGAGTAATGAGATGTATTCAAATAACATAAGCTTAAATATACATCTGACCACAAAGCTTCCCCAGACCTCAAGGGCCAGTTTTCTCCCCTTTGTGGCCATGGCTTTTGAGTTATTGTTATAAAGTGTCTATTTAAAACAGTAAATAAGTGATACTGCTGAACAGCTGCAGGGCACAGCCTAGAAAAATGATTGATGGGGCAGCTGTCAGCTCTGTTTTCTATCACTGTGCTGGTCTGAAATACACAGTGCCCATTTAAATGGGGCACATTAGCACTTTTATGGTGACTAATATGATTGCCACATAGTAATTCAGGACTTGTGGCATGTCTATACAGGGGAGAGATCAAATTTCAACAGACAAAATTATTAGGAAGGTGGTGATAGCCTGGGCAATCCTCCACATCACAAAGCTCTGTTACCTGAAATTTAGGAATGCATAACTAAATAAAAACTCAACTCCACCCCCATTCAACCCTGAGTCTCAAGATCTACTTCTACAATGGCATATCTGATGTCCTTCAAGGAAATACCAGACTGATTGACTATGATCTGTCTTTACATTATTCATTACAGAATTATAGATGCAGTGGAATGTAGATGGTACAGAACTTCATTATTTTACTTATGTCAGATTAATTTTTTGTTTGGGAAAGTCACTGAATTGCAAGCCTTTTTCAATACAATACAAGTTCTACCCAACATTCTGCATTTGGACTTTTTCAGCTAGGGATGGAAGCATGAGACTCCTAGTAGGCAAATGAGGTATCATATTGTTTCTTCCTGAACACTTTAAATATGTTGGAAAAGGGGTAGAAATATTTACATAAAAGCCAAGGAATCTTAAGGCGCAAATTATCTTGGAGACTTGCTCTGGTCTCAGCATGGATCTATTGCTGGAACACCCCTTGTCCCAACCTTACTGGTAAGGATGTACCTCTGTCTTATCCTGCTTAAAGCAAATTATTTTTGTTGTTTTCTAGTTGTTGAGTTCGAGCAGCAGTTGGCAAACTCTTCCCAGGGATGGGCTAATGGTTTTTGTAAATAAAGTTGTGTTGAAACATGGCTAAAACTGTTCACTTATCTATTGCCTATGGCTGCTTTTGCACTACAGCATTAGAGTGAAGTAATTGCAATACATGTCACATGGTATCACATACCCTAAATATTTACTATCTGGTTCTTTAAGAAAAAGTTTGATGACTTCTGGCAGAAAAAGGTTTTCACTGTGTTAATGTTGCATACCTAAAATTATAAGTACTGATGGATTGTATTAGGAGGACAAATCTGGAATAGAAGCTGCAAATAGATATTATTCCTGATCAAGCAAAGCAGCTTCAGCATAAGCCAAACTTATTAGGTGTATGTGGAATAGGATCCCCATCACTACACCTTTCAGATTTTTGATGGTGACCTTTAACTGTGCAAATTCCCCATGGTGACATGGTATTATTCTTGATTTGCTATTTGGGCAGAGAGAAGGTGTTCCAAGAACTTCTATCTGGCTCCTCCTGTTATGAAAGCTACTGCGCCAGGACAAAATGCTATTACAGGAATTCTACCAACTGACATGTGTATTACTCATATATTGTCATATCTGGGGACATCACCACAAAACATGTTTAAGGTCTCAATGAACCTATAATAGGAAAGAACTAAGATAGAAGTTTTACTTATTTTCCAGTACTCCTAAATTCTGACAACAGCTTTCTGAGTCTCTAGGAATTAGTGCTGGCTTTATCCAACACCAAATAACCCCCAAAATGTTTGGTATGTATTTTCCTGTTCACAGTCCATTTGCCCTAATAAATGTCTGCTGGCACCTTCAATGAAGTCTAGGAAGAAGAAAATCACAATGCAAACATGTAAAGATCCTTCCTCTAGGGGAGCTGACCACCTTTTACTCAATATTCTCTATGTGGGTACACAGATTCAAGTCTGAAAATTGGATGGGGGTCTTGGATTAATCATATTTTTTACTTTTTCTCTATCTTACAATTTTTTAAGATCTTAATAATCTTGCTGGCCAGGGAAGACTGCCCTTGCCAGCTGGCCAGTTGTAGGAAATGGCAAAAAAAAAAAAAATGTTGTAAATGGCATCCTCCACAGGTAAACCAACCAATCCCCAGTCCATATGCCTCTCACCCCCTTTATCTAAATCTCACACACCAAACCAACATTTCTCTGCCCTAAATCACTCCAGAGCCAGTTACCCAGGACTGGTAACTGAGTAATCATGTCTAGAGCCCACCAACATGACTCAAACTGACCAGAATTTAGGGGGATGGGAAAATAAGTCGATTTATCCTGCTCTGCCTTCCCCACAGAAACCACAGTGAAGACCATGATCTAGGATTTCCCCTCACTCCTGCTTCTGCCTATTGACCAAAAATCTCACTCTGCCGTGAGGCCCTGTGTTGCAGGCCCCTTGCTCTGAGGAAATTCAGTAACAAAAGTCTTCCAACAATCCTGGCTTCTCTGTGTCATCATGCAGTTGACTTTATAAATGAAGATCCAGGTAGAAAACAGGGCTGTGCCTTGCTTCTGATAGCTCAGATCAGGCCTCTCTTCAACAGGTTTCCTATTTTATCAGTTCTACAAATAAAATTATATTTTAATGGTCCGCCCATCCATTTCCATCTTACTGCCATGATCAACTGACCATCATCAAAGATTCCTGTGGATGAGAAAATTCTGGTTCATAGGCCAGTTCTGTTGTCCAGAGTAGTGATCACCTAAACACCTTCTGGATTCTATACTCAATATAGGAAACACATTTATGCTTCAACATTTGGCACTAAATCTTCAGCCTACGAAGAACAGACACTATAGATTTTATTAAAATGTTGATGCTTCTAGGGGAGATTAAACATGGCAGCATAAGAGGTGAGACAGAGAACTCCCAAAATCACATATAATATGAAAATATAGTTAATACAACTAATCCTAAAAGAGCAAAAGGAAAGAAGACTATGCCAGAATTTTTAAACCTAGAGAACAGAGTAGACCTGAAAACAGGGTAACATACCAAAGCCTTGATCCAGCAGGAACCACACCCTTCCCCCACCCCAGCTTACTGGTGGAAGGAAGAGAAATGGAGCAGGGAGGGGCTGGAAGCCTATGACTGCTAAACACACAGCCCTGGAGATATCCTTTGGGAGCACAAATGGACATTGCATGGTGCTTTGGAGATTAGTAGAGTTGGAAAGCTAAGACATGCAAAATACATGGTGAGACTGAGATTCCAGCCATTTGTGGAGGACAGGGATGCACATCCAGCTGCTCTGGGACAAAGAAAAGGCAGATGGACTGAGAGGTTTCCTAGCAGTGAGAGGGCTGCTGAAGGGGCAGGGATTGCTTGGAGCTTGCTGCTCAGGAGAAGGGATAGGTGGAGAAGGTTGTCCACACACAAGCTGCCCAGGAGGTTGGGAACTTTCAGGATCTTCAGGTGCTCCATCCCTCTGGCTAGCCACTCATATCTGAGGCCCCCCAATGTGGTATGCAACCTGCTGCGCCTTCCTCCTGGCCTGCCAGCACCAGCTCACAAAATGACAGTTCCTGCCATGGCATCAGGACAGCTAGAAGGAGGCCCCACCTACAGCAGCTACAAACACAAAACACAGAGGCTTATGCCTGTGCTGTTCAGCCTACTGGTTCTGACAGAGGAGACAGGCAGTGCAGCTGGGAAACAGGAAACAGCTCTTTCCTCCCCTGAAGCACCAGTACAGCTCCCCTGTGACCCCTGACATCACTCCAGGCCTGAGCAGCTCCAAAGATGAGAGCTTCTGGGCACCAGAGTGCCACATACAAACATGAAATGTCAAAGGAACCTGGTTCAAACAAAAATCTCAAAACCAGGAAAAGGGCCTAGTGAAACTGAACTCATCAATCTCACTGAAAGGGAGTTCAAAATAAAAATCATAAACATGTTCATGAAGGTACAGAAAAGTATTCAAGAACTCAGGGAAAAATTTAGGATGGAGACTCAATCATAAAGAAATTCCATATCTGAATTGAAACATAGAATGGAGGGATTTAAAAGCACATTAGATGTAGTAGAAGACATGGCAAATGGAATTGAAATTAGAGAAGAGGAATACAAAGAAGCTGAGGCACAGAGAGAAAAAAGGATCTCTAAGAATAAAAAAATATTGAGAGAACTGTGTGACCAATCCAAATGGAACAATATTCACATTATAGGGGTACCAGAAGAAGAAGAGAGAGGAAAAGGGATAGAAATTGTCTTTGAGGAGGTAATTGCTGAAAAGTTCCCCAATCCGGGGAAAGAGTCTCTCAGGCCATGGAGGTGCACACATCTCCCAACACAAGGGACCCAAGGAAGAGAACACCAAAACATACAATAATAAAAATTGCAAAGATCAAGGATAAGGACAGACTTTAAAAGCAGATAGAGAGCAAAAAGATCACATACAAAGGAAAACCCATCAGGCTATCATCAGATATCTCAAAAGAAACTTTGCAGGTCAGAAGGGAATGGCATGATATAGTTAATACAATGAAGCAGAAGGGCCTCAAACCAGGAATACTCTATTTGACAAGATTATCATTTAAATTTGAAGAACGGATTAAGCAATTTTCAGATAAGCAAAAGCTGAGAGAATTTACCTCCCACAAACCACCTCTACAGTGCATTTTGGAGGGACTGCTATAGATGTAAGTATTCCTAGGCTAAATAGCTGTCACCAGGGGAAATAAAACCACAACAAAGAAAGTAGAACAATTAATTACTAAGCAGATGCAAAATCAAATCAACTACCCCTAAAGTCAATCAAGGGATAGACAAAGAGTACAGAATATGATACCTAATATATAAAGAATGGAGGAGGAAGAAAAAGGAGGAAAAAAAAGAATCTTTAGGTTGTGTTTGTAATAGCATACTATGTGAGTTAAATTACACTGTTAGATGGTAAAGGAATTACTGTTGAACCTTTGGAAACCACAAATCTAAAGCCTGCAATGGCAATAAGTACATACCTATTGATCATCACCCTAAATGTAAATGGTCTGAATGCACCAATCAAAAGACATAGAGTCACTGAATGGATTAAAATACAGGACCTGTCTATATGCTGCCTACAAGAGACTCACCTCAAACCCAAAGATATATATAGACTGAAAGTAAAGGGATGGAAAAAGATATTTCATGCAATAAATAGGGAGAAAAAAGCAGAAGTTGCAGTACTTGTATCAGACAAAATAGACTCCAGAAAAATAAACTAACAAGAGACAAAGAAGGACATTACATCATGACAAAGGGGTCAGTCCACCAAGAGGATATATATATATATATCTATGCACCCAACAGAATGACCTACATATGTGAAACAAATACTAACAGAATTAAAGGGGGAAATAGAATGCATTGCATTCATTTTAGGAGACTTCAACACACCACTCACTCCAAAGGACAGATCAACCAGACAGAACATAAGTAAAGAGACAGAGGCACGAACAATGTATTAGAACAGATGGACCAAATGGACAGCTACAGGACACTCCATCCAAAAGCAACAGGATACACATTCTTCTCAAGTGCGCATGGAACATTTTCAAGAATAGATCAGATACTAGACCACAAAAAGAGCCTCAATAAATTAAAAAAGATTGAAATTGTACCAACAAAAGTATGAAACTAGAAATAAATTACACAAGGAAAACAAAAAAGCCTACAAACACATGGAGGCTTAATAACATGCTCCTAAATAATCAATGGATCAATGTCCAAATCAAAACAGAGATCAATATATATGGAGACATATGACAACAATAATCAATGCCCAAATCAAAACAGAGATCAATATATGGAGACAAATGACAACAATAATTCACCACCTCAAAATCTGTGGGATACAGGGAAGGCTGTGTTAAAAGGGAAGTATATTGTAATACAGGCCTACCTCAGGAAAGAAGACCAATCCCAAATGAACAATCTAAACTCACAATTAATGAAACTAGAAAAAGAACAAATGAGGCCCAACGTCTGTAGAAAGAGGGATATAATAAAGATTAGACCAGAAATAAATAAAATCAAGAGGAATGAAACAATAGAAATAATCAATGAAACAGGAACTGGTTCTTTGGGAAAATAAACAAAATAGATAAACCCCTAGCCAGACTTATCAATAAAAAAAGAGTGTCTACACACATAAACAGAATCAGAAATGAGAAATGAAAAATCACTACCAACACCACAGAAATACAAAGCATTATGAGAAAACACTATGAAAAATTATATGCTAACATCTGGATAATGTAAAAGAAAGGACAACTTTCTAGAAAAATACAACCTTCCCAGGCTGACCCAGGAAGAAACAGAAAATCTGAATAAACCAATTACCAGCAAGGAAATTGAATCAGTAATCAAAAAACTACCTTAGAAAAACTCCTGGACCAGATGGTTTCACTGCTCAATTTTATCAAACATTTAGTGAAGACATAATACCCACCCTCCTTAAAGTTTTCCAAAAATTAGAAGAGATGGGAATACTCCCAAACTCATTTTACATGGCCAGCATCACTCTAATACCAAAACCAGGCAAAGACACCACAAAAAAAGAAAATTGCAGACCAACATCTCAGATGAACATAAACACAAAAATACTCAACAATCTATTAAACCGAATTCAAAAATATAGCAAAAAGATCATCCTTCATGATCAAGTAGGAGTTATTCCAGGGATGCAAAGATGGTAAAACATTTGAAAATTCATCAACATCATCCACCACATCAACAAAAAGAAGGACAAAAACTACATGATCATCTCCATAGATGCTGAAAAAGCTTTCGACAAAATTCAACATCCATTCATGATAAAAACTCTCAACAAAATGGGTATAGAGGGCAAGTACCTCAACATAATAAAGGCCATATATGATAAATCTACAGCCAACATCAAACTTAACAGCAAGAAGCTGAAAGCTTTTCCTTTAAGATCAGGAACAAGACAAGGATGCCCACTCTCCCCACTTTTATTCAACATAGTACTGGAGGTCCTAGCCACAGCAATCAGACAACACAAAGAAATGAAAGGTATCCAGGTTGCCAATGAAGAAGTTAAACTGTCCCTGTTTGCAGATGACATGATACTGTACATAAAAAAAAACAGAGAATTCACTCCAAAACTGCTGGATCTAATATCTGAATTCAGCAAAGTCACAGGATACAAAATTAATACACAGAAATCTGTTGCATTCCTATACACCAATAATAAACTAGCAGAAAGAGAAATTAGAAAAACAATTCCATTCACAATTGCATCAAAAGCAATAAAATACCTAGGAATAAACCTAATGAAGGAAGTGAAAGACCTATACCCTGAAAGTTACAAGACACTCATGAAGGAAATTAAAGAAGATACCAATAAATGGAAATACATCCTGTGCCCATGGATAGGAAAAATTAGTATTGTCAAAATGGCTGTCCTGCCTAAAGCAATCTACAGATTCAATACAATCCCTGTCAAAATACCAACAGCATTCTTCAATGAACTAGAGCAAATAGTTCTAAAATTCATATGGAACCACAAAAGATCCAGAAGAGCCAAAGCAATCCTGAGAAGGAAGAATAAAGCTGGGCGGATTACGCTCCCCGACTTCAAGCTCTACTACAAAGCCACAGTAATCAAGACAATTTGGTACTAGTACAAGAAGAGACCCATAGACCAATGGAACAGACTAGAGAGCCCTGATATAAACACAAGCATATATGGTCAATTAATATACAATGGGGAAATGACAGCCTCTTCAACAACTGGTGTTGGCAAAACTGGACAGCTACATGCAAGACTGTATTAATGTCTAACCCCATACACAAAAGTAAACTCAAAATGGATCAAAGACCTGAATGTAAGTCATGAAACCATAAAACTCTTAGAAGTAAACATAGGCAAAAAATCTCTTGAATATAAACATGAGCAACTTTTTCCTGAACACAACTCCTCAGACAAGGGAAACAAAAGCAAAAATGAACAAATGGGACTATATCAAGCTAAAAAGCTTCTGTACAGAAGGGACACCATCAGCAGAACAAAAAGGCAGCCTACAGTATGGGAGAATATATTTGTAAATGGCATATCCAACAAGGGGTTAACATCCAAAATACATAAAGAACTCACATGCCTCAACACCCAAAAAGCAAATAACCCTATTAAAAAATGGGCGGAGGATATGAACAGATACTTCTCCAAAGAAGAAATTCAGATGGCCAACAGGCACATGAAAAGATGCTCCACATCGCTAATTATCAGGGAAATGCAAGTTAAAACCACAATGAGATACCACCTTACACCAGTTAGGATGGCCAACATAGAAAAGACTAGAAACAACAAATGCTGGGGAGGTTGTGGAGAAAGGGGAACCCTCTACACTGCTCGTGGGAATGTAAATTATTTCAACCATTGTGGAAAGCAATATGGAGTTTCCTCTAAAAACCAAAAATAGAAATACCTTCTGACCCGAGAATTCCACTCATAGGAATTTACCCAAAGAAAACAACTGCTCAGATTCAAAAAGAGATATGCACCCCTATGTTTATCACAGCATTATTTACAATAGCCAAGATATGGAAGCAACCTAAGTGTCCATCAGTAGATGAATGGATAAGGAAGATGTAGTATATATACCCAATGGAATGCTATTCAGCCATAAGAAAGAAACAAATCCTACCATTTGCAACAACATGGATGGAGCTAGAGGATATTATGCTCAGTCAAATAAATCAGGCAGAGAAAGACAAATACCAAATGATTTCCCTCATTTGTGGAGTATAACAATGAAGCACTACTGAAGGAACAAAATAGCAGCAGACTCACAGACTCCAAGACGGGACTAATGGTTACCAAAGGGAAGGGTGGGGAAGGGTGGGTGGGGAGGGAGGGAGAAGGGGATCATGGGGTATCATGATTAGGGCACATGGTGTGTGGGGGGTCACGGGGAAGACAGTGTAGCTCAAAGAAGACAAATAGGGACTCTGTGGCATCTTACTACAGTGAATGACAGTGATTGCAATGGAGTATGGGGGGACTCTATAATAAGGATGAATATAATAACCATATTGTTTTTCTTGTGAAACCCTCATAAAAGTGTTTATCAATGATACATTAATAAAAAAATGTTGATGCTTCTTTTGTTAATTATTTATCTACGGAACTAAATTGCTAATTATTTATCCATAATTCATATATGCAGATTAAACATGGTAGATCCACTCCAGCATTCTTTTCTTCAAGGAGATGAGTTTCTTCCTCTGTATAACAACAAGCAAATCCCAGCAGCTCAACATCACTTAGCATGGCCGCCACTTAATTCAGATTTCAGGCTCTAAAACAAGCGACCCATTGGAATCACTCCCTGCCGCTTGAACAAGTATGTTAACCCCAGAGTTTTTGCTAAGTGCACCCATATTAATAAGTTTATCTTTACTTAATATGATATTCTTTTGGCCTTTATTTAGCTACCTGAGAATGCATTCCTACACCAATTTCGGGCTCTAGAAGATCTATAACTTGGCAAAGTCTTCCAGTGCTTTTCCCAGATTCTAACTGATTCATAACTGTTTTGCAACTATGTGTCATTAGCTGTAATAGTTCAGGAAATAATGCTTAGTTGGATTTTCACAATCTTCAGCCCCAACCAAGGCATCTTAAAAATTCCAGACTCCTCTACCTCCCTGCAAGTTACTTGCTTGCTACCTTTCCTGGTACCAATTTAGGTATCATTCAGGGGTCTCATAGGGAAAGAAAGTATCTTCTCTGACTGATATAGAAAGCAAAGGAAATTATTAAAAGATATTGCCTATCTCATAGAATTTTTAAGAAGGATGGAAGATATCCAATTATTTCAGGAACATTGTCTGGAATTATGTTACAGAACCTCTGATGAGGAAGCCCCTGCCAAGACTGCCAGGCATTCACCCCACAAGTCTCCAGCCTGGACGCTGGATGCCACCCTGAGCACCACAGCTTCTGCTGCCCCAGGAACTCTTCTCGAAACCTTCAATCTCTTTGGGGAGAAGCCTCCAGACCCTTACAAGTCTCAAACGGAAGCCTTTAGTTAGTGGATCCTAAACTGTATCCCCATGACTTTGTTGCAGGTAAGTCTTAGAAACTTAATAACAGCTTTTATAAAAGGAAGTGGAATCTATCTCTGCCCCAGGGTTGTAAAGCAAAGAAATTCACAAAAAACACAGGGAAGGAGCTCAAATGCTGGGTTGCCTCAAAAGCATGACCCCTGCACACTGCTGGACATTTTGTACAGAGCCCAGCATAGTGCTGTGAATGTACTAAGTGCCCAATAAATGCCCATAAAGGAAAGCTACACATTCCCACTGAAGCCAGGGAGGATACAGTCCGTTACTTTCTCTTCTGCTTTTGGACAGAATACACATTTTTTTCCTTCTGTGCATCTTAGGCTGCAATTCACTGCACCTGAAGTAAAACCTTGATTTTTTTTCTTTAGTGCGATTTAAATTCACAGAATGTATAGTTGCAAGGGACTTGAAACATCAGCAAGGTCTATTTTCCAGTCAAAGTGATCTTGTAAAGACCCTGGTAGATGAATAAGTGGTGCCGGTCAGACAAGCTAATTTGATAAAAGCAACCCAATCTAGTTCCTGGATATTTCTAATTGTTACTTCTAATTGCTTCTTTCTTATACTTGAGTTGAAATGTAATTTTTTATACCTTCCACCTGTGTGCTAATTATGCACTTTAGAGTAACACAGAAGAAATTTACGAACCAAATTTCTTTGACCAAATCTTCACTTCCAAAATAACAAAACAACTCTAATTTCCCCTCCTCTTCACCAAGCTTCACATTTCTGCCTCCTTCCAACCCTTCTGACATGAGAGGACTCCAAACTTCTGTCTTTGCAGCTCATCCTTTATAAAAACCCACCAAACTGTCAATACCTCATAACCAGTTTGGACCTATGCTAAAGAGTAATGTTAAAAACTATTTTTGTATATTCATTTCTTGTTTCTATAGGATTCCAGTCAATCCTGAGTTCCTATTGCACTAAAAGCACTGGATTTTGTGTGTTATGGTTTAAGATGAAACAAGAAGCTCTTAACATTCCTGGACATTCCTTTGCCTCTCTAGGAGCTTTCTGTTTGATTGGTTGCTTTGTGTCTTACCATGTGCTCCACGATGGGTGGCTTTTTGAGGATATCATATCCCGTATTTCCTTTGCTAAAGTAATCTCATAGTTTGAAAGCTAAATTAAAAGGCTCATGGGAGCATTTGTAACAGCTTCTTGATCAACATCTGCAGTGTGCTAGGCATTGAACACACCAAGGGGAGTGCTTGGGAGAGAAAAAAAATAGTTTTGTGAATGAAAGGCACTAAGAGAAAAGGTCTTTTGTTTTTGTTTTGTGGTGGTGTTTTGTTTGTTTTTTAGTGATTCTGGGTTTGCAAAGTTAAGAAAAAAGAGAAACACGATGAAATTTTAACATCTGTTGATATTCTGGAGTGAGAGAAGAAATACGAGTGGCAGTTGGAAGACGGGAAGACAAATTTATTTATTATAGTAAAGTTTTTTATAGTTTTATAATTGACCAGCAAATTGACACTTAGAGTAAGTGTTAGTACTCTTGAAGATAAACATATCAGGAATGAACAAATCTCTTCAAGCAATCAGAGGCAAAATGCCAACCTAAATAGGACACTGAAATTCTGTCTCTATTACTTGTACAGCTTCCAGGTAAGAAGTTGTTTGTGTTTTATTTATAATCTTTGATGTTGCTCAAAAACGTGTTTACAATGACTCCAAGTCAGTCCCTAAAATTTCTTGGGTAAATATGTGAAACTTTACTTCTGCTTCTAAAATATATAACAAATGCTTAGTTTTACCATGTGTCAGCTACTGTTCTAAATAAATATATATTTATATGAAATATACTTTTATATAACATATATATGTACACAATTACATAATGTGTGTACATATGTTTACATATATATATGTAAAAATGTATCTATGAACTCATTTAATGACACACAGAGAAGTAAAATAACCTGCTCAGAGTCTCAGAGCAAGTGACTGGTGAAGCTGAAATTTAAACCCCAGCAGCCTCAGCCCTTAATCTAGGTCCTCAGCCATTACACTACCTGCCTGTCAGGCAGTGGAACAAATCTTAGTATATTTCACTCCATTGTAAAGGAAAAACAGTATGCCGACCAAATTTTTCAGTCCCTGAAAAAACTACTTTGAAGTGTGCTTTTCTTAAAAATTAAAAAGGGCAAATAATAAGGGGGAATTTTACAGTTCTAGGTGAGTTATGTGTGTCATTTTCCTTTGCCACACCAAATATCCAGGAAAGCAAAGTAAAGTTGTACCTTATGTTGTGTCCAGGCTCTCTTGGGGCTGAGAACACATCTTCACAGTTTCAGGTGGTCATTTAATGACTTCCAGTTTTTCAGACTTGAAGCATAGGTCACCCCAGAGCATCTCACTTAGCCATAAAACTTGACAGAAGTGGGTTCATGCAGTAAGTTAAACAACAACTTAACAATCCATGTAACTAATTTAAGGTGTCTTCCAGAAGTAAAGCCCCTAATATGTGCCCTGATTTGTCCCAATCACCAAACCAAAAGAGCATCATGTTGTCATCATAAAATATATTTTATCTTCCTGACTGTAGCACAATACACATCCCATCGCAGTGTGACATCCCAGAAGACAAGGGGCTCTGCTGGCCATCGTAAATACCAGAGAGACCTGTGGAAAAGAGCAGTAAGAGTCAAATTTGATCTGGAAAAGAATGGAGAAATAAATATTAAGCTTTTGAAGGGATACTTGTGGACTTTGTTCGCAAGAGTGATTTTACAGTAAGACACAGAAGAAGACTACAACTTCAAGTTTAAACCAACAAAATATCTTGCATTGGCATCTTTGTTAGAACTCAGAGGAAGTACTGGACTGACACCAATTCTCTGTGTGCCCTGAGGGCACTTCCATGGATGTGTAGCTGACTAATCCAGGAAACCATGCCACACCTCTGCTCCTGGTCTCTTCATTGTTTTACTAAGGTCACATTGCTCATCCCTGCTATGTCCCCAGTTTCCCTTTCCTACAGTATGAGAAACTAAAGGTATCTCCTTCTACACACTTAGGATTTTGTAAGCAACTGATTGGTACTTGAATTCAGTCTTTTCTTTCCCTACTGTATCTTTATTTGGTTTATTGACACTCATAAGACTGATTTTAAGTAATATTGAGAGCTTCTCTCTGGAGATTCCTGTTCCAATACTTGAGCAATTTATATAGAATAACCCACCAGGTTTTTACAAATTGTTTTTTCATATTTCTGGTTGATATCCTGACTTAACACATTTATTCTATCAACACACCCTTCAGTAAATATCAGAGTCACTGATAATAATCTTAAATATATTAATCTACAGTGTTTTCCCATTAAAGTATTAGAAGTGGTTGGCATCATGTGCTAATCAAAAACAAGCTATGTTCCTATAGATGTCGTAGGTAGACTGAAAAGAAGAAACATAAGTCATCGCCTAAAATCTTCAATTACATTTTTGGCATCACGGGAGAAATTTGATTAACTTTTTCCTTCTAGATATTTAATATTTGTCAGCCCCTGGTGAGTTCAGAAGTGCTTGGAGGAAGAGACTGATACAGTATTTTCAGAATAAATAAACGAAGAAATCTTTCTTTAAAATTCTCAATAGAATTGACTGACTATAAAGCAAGGGGTCAGGAAGCTTCAGAGACTAAACATCAGCTTGATTCACTTTGCCAACCAAAAAATACCTTTACCATTTGCCTGTTAAGCAAGAACAAAAATAGCCACTCTTCCCAATGAAAGTTAGTATAACCTCACTGAGGCTGGAAGAAGAGAAAGGTCAAAGCTTAGAGGGTGCTTAACCAGACCTTCCTCACTACCCAGCTTGGCTCAAAGGCCAGTGGACTGGCTTGATATCCAAGCACTATCACTGACTGCTGGTGAGACCATGTGGTCTGCTCCAAGGGGAAATTTATGCATAGTAAGAGCATGAGAATATCTTCATTGCAGGGTTGCTTTGAATATTAAGTAGACAAAATCTGCAAAAAAGCTTACCAGGCAGTTTCTGTTTCCACATATAAGGAGTGTGGAAGCTGCCACTCTATCCTAATGAGAGAAAAACTAAACTGAAAAATCAATAACTTTTCTTATATCCATAAAAGAAGTGAGGTCACAGAGCAATACACTACCTCCAAAACTGGAGAGATTGGCAGGTAAATACAGAGAATCACAACTTACAAAAGCAGAAACAAGCTAAAACCTCCATGGAAACCAGTGCCAGGTAGGAAAGCCAGAACTGTAACTGATGTATTGATGGAGGCTCAGTGTGGACAAGATAGAGGGATAAAATCTCCAGGGGAATCCAGTCACTTTTGTTACCTCTCAGACCTCTACCAGTTTCTTGCAGCAAATATTAGAGAAAAATTCCCTCAGAAAGGAAAAGGAACCCATTGTTAAATACACCAGAACACTTCATTCTTCTTATCGAAGCCCGTCTTCAGGAGAAACTAACCATAGCTTAACCTGTTGCAGTTTTATGAGAGCCTATCTGTTCTAGGTGAAGGGAAACCCCAACATCAGCCCACTCTAGCTATCCTGTTCCACATAAACGGTGAGAGTAACTGAGAAGCACTGGTCCAGTTATCAGCCTAGAGGCACAGGCTAACTAACAAACTGAGAACTATCAGGATATAGGACCCTTCCCCTCTCCTCACACTTACCACCACATCACTGAAAGCCAATTTACAACAGTTCCTTTTACCCAATACATCATGTCTACCTATCAAGAAAAAACTACAAGGCATACCAAAAGACAAAAACAGTTTAAAGAGAGAATGCATATTGGAACCAGAGATGGCAGGGACACTGGAATTATCAGACCGAATTTAAAACAACTATGATTAATATGCTAAGGACTCTGATAAATGGACAGCATGCAAGAGCAGATGGGCAATGTAAGCAAAGCAAGAAATCTCAAGAATCAAAAAGGAATCAAAAACACTATAACCAAAATGAAGAATGCTTTTTAATGGACTTATTAGTAGACTTAACACAACCAAAGAAAGACTCTCTGAGCTTGAGGATGTATCAGTAAGATTCTCTAAAACTGAAAAACAGAACAAAAACTGGTCTTGGAGAAAGAACAGAATATCCAAGAACTGTGAGACAAATACAAAAGGTGCAAAACACATGTAATGGAAATACCAGAAGGAAAAAAGAGAGAGAAAAAAATAGAAGAAATGTTTGAAACAACAATGATTGAGAATTTTCCCAAATTAATGTCAGACACCAAATCACAGATCCAGGAATCTTAGAGGACACCAACCAGGTTAAATGTCAAAAACAAAAATAAAAAAACACCACACCTAGGTATAGCATAGTCAAACTACAGAAAACCATATATAAAGAAAAAGTCCTAAAAGAAACAAGAGGAGAAAAAATCACATTACCTACAGAGGAATAAGGAAAAGAATTACATCTGCAGAAACCATGCAAGCAAGAAGAGAATAGAGTCAAATAGTTAAAGTGTTGAAGAGGAAAAAAATACCACCATAGAATTCTATACCCTATGAAACTATCCTTCAGAAGTGAAAAGGAAACACTTTTCCCTTAGGAAACAAAACTTTAGGGAGTTTGTAGCCAGTAGACCTGCCTTGCAAAAAATGTTAAAAGAAATTCTTTAGAGAAAAGGAAACTAATACAGGTCAGAAACAGGTTCACATAAAGACATAAAGAGCATTGAAGAAGAAAAAGTGAAAATAAAATAAAAACTTTCATTTTTCTTATTCTCAGTTGGTGTAACAAAAAACAGTTTGTTCGAAATAATAGTAGCAACAATGTGGCCAATTTCATATTCTTATGTATATATAGATCATAACACCAGTGGTATGGTATTACTGGGTTAGTTATATATGTACATTGTAACTAAGGAATACATTCTAGGAAAACTAAAAAAGGTTTAAAGAAAGAATATAACTGATATGCTAACAAAGAAGAGAAAATGCAATCACATAAAATGCTCAGTTGAAACTCCAAAAGGGTGAAACAGACTGGAAGACACAAGAATGAAGAACAAGGTTAACAAATAGAAAACAGTAATGAATATATGATAGATGTTAATCCAACACTACCAATAATCACTTTGAATGTCTCTGGCCAAAATGCACCAATTGAAAGGCACAGATTTTCAGAATGGATCAAAAGCAAGATGCAATTTTATGTTGTCTACAAGAAACCCTCTTATATAAAGATACATATAAATTAAAAATAAAGGGGGTGGAGAAAGGTATACCACAGTAACACTAATGAAAGGAAAGCAGTAGTCTTTTCTTTCATTTCAGAGCAGACTTCAGAGCAAAGTTATTAGAAATAAAGAGGGGCATTACATGAAAAACGTTCCCTTCTTCAAGAAGACATTACAATCCTAACTCATAAAACCACAAGGAGAAATAGGTGCACCCACTGTTACAGTGGGAGGTTTTAGCACCCCTCTCAGAAATGGGCAGTTCCAAAAGGAGAGAATCGGTAAGGACAGAGTTGAACTCAGCATCATCAAGCAGCTGGATATAATGGACATCCTCAGACTTGATCCAGCAACAGCAGAATACACATTAGTGCACACAGAACATTCACCAAATAGACCGCAGTCTGGGCCATAAGTCTTATCACAGTGGTTGTAGGTGTGAAAGGCATGGTGGTCATTGCTAGTCTCATTGTTATTACTGTTAGTAAGGGGTGTGAAAATAAAACATTTTAACCACGAATGATTCTGAGTGAACTACATTCTAGAACATTAGAAAACAAGCAGACTGAGACCAGACAAGTGGTCTATCCTGCTACCACATGTTTAACAAGTGGCATGTAACAGTCTATCCTGCTACCACATGTGTAGCGAGTAGCTCACACTGAATGATACCCATCTAATGAGAAAGTTCTGTTGGTTCATGGATGAGTTATCCACAGATGACAGAACTGAAAGAACACCCATCAGCAAAGGAAAGAGCCATAAGTCTGGCTGCTGCACAGTCTAGAGCACTTTATCTTAATTTTAAGAAAATTTAAAATGAGTGCCTGTAGTGAGAGCTCCCCTCAGTGTCACCAGCTTTGCAGGACTCTCTGCTGGTGACAGGAGCACTCAGGGCTCAGGGCTCACTTGCATCTGTGGGGTCTGTGCTCATGGGCCAACATCTGCACCCTATTGGTTTTGTGCATTTTAATATCTACCGAGGTCTTCTTCAGCCACCACCACCTCTTCTAAGTTCTCTCTCAAGATTGCATTTCTTATTTTCAAAAGGGCTGTGGTTACAGAGTTTACATAGGTCTTGAATGGCCTGCACCAATTTTAATTTATCCATGAACCCTGTTATATTTAACGCACAGTTTTGCAAAATGCATTTTTTTTCCAGAAAGGTGTGCATTGTTTCATAGGGGAAATATCCAAAACTGCTTTCCAGCAAAAGGATTTTCATCACATGAACAGCACCATTTGCAAGAAAGGGCTGAGTGCCAAACATTTATTTCTAAACAAAACAATTATCTATAAATACTAGATATCAGGTTCCCACTAAGAGCAAAGCTAAGTGCTACTACTAGAGAGAATCAGAGAAGTGCAAGTTATCAACTCTCCCCTCTAGGACCTTACAAACTTCCAATGGAGGTTTGCAGAGTACCTAAGTGGGTCACATGGGTGACACAAGGCATTTTATGCTCCATGACAACTTGGTGGGACATGTCATTAGTGCTCTGGGCAGTCAAAGGAAGAAAGAGGGTACTCTCTGGTCTACATGGCTAGAAATGTCTTCAGAATAAAAATGCAGTCTACTTGGGTCATTCATTCATTCAACCAAACTATTTATTGAGTACCTGCTAAGCCCTAGGCTCTGTGCTGGGTGCTGGAAATCAAGAAGAATAAGTCAAATATTGACCATTGCATTCATGGAACTAGCAAGGGAGGCAAACGTTAATTAAATAAATAAGTATAAGAATTATTTACTTGCTATTTGCTAAGGGCTGCAAAACATCAACAACAACAAAAAAAAATACTTTTGAAGTCAGAGGGAATTTCATTAGAGGGGTTAAAAGAGCAGAGGTCATTCCTAACTTAGGGATGGAGGGTAGCAGTCTCCCCTCTACTTCAGTCGTCATACCCATGGGCATGTGAGGCTCTTCACATGCCTTTCAGTTATGCAATAGCCAGGGAGCCCTCAGTCCCCTCCAAAATGGCCATGGCACTACCACATTCTGCATCAATTTGCCCTGAGTGTTATTTACAAACTTTTATGAAGAGTTCTCCTTACCAAGGAGAATGGAACAACAGTCTTCCTTCTCGTTACATTGTCCATATTAATAACTATCAATGCATCTATTCTTCAGGTGCACAGAGCTGCCTTTCATTCCAGAAGGGAAAAATGCTGCCTCATACCTGGGTTCCCATGCTCAGACCTTGAAAAGACTGGGGAAATATCTTCACCCAGCCAGCTTTGTGTGGAAGAGTTACTTAAGAAAGAACCCTGGACATCTGGGCTAAAGGAACCCAAAGATTTACTTGGGGGGCAAGAGGGGTGGGATGATTTGTTGATGTGCTAATTTGGGCTTGTCCTAACAGTGTGTTTTCCTTCACACCTATCTCCCACCTCCATTTTCCATGCAGGTAGCTGGGCCCTGAATCAAGAGAAATTTGTATTGCTGGGCAGAAAAAAAAAGTTTCTGGAAGACAGCCTGTCTTTCATTCTTTTATGAAAGCCTGAGTCCTTGAGGAGATTGGAGTAGGTAGTTAAGAGGGGATGGTGGCAGAAATTCCAAAGGGAATTAGAGAGAAGTTAATGCTTTTGCAGGAGAGGAAGAGCAGTAAAGAAGAGATGAGGTGGCCCTGCGTTTGCTAAAGTGGTGGCAGACCCCTGGGTTTCCGCCCATAGCTGGCTCCCCTGAGTGACTTGAGAGGCAGTTGAGGAGAGAGGTCACCTCAGAAGTCCAAACCTTAGGCAAAATTTTCCTTGTCCCCAAGCATACCTCAGAATTAGCAGAGCCCCTGGAAGCCATACTCACTTGTGTAGGCATGGGCTCCAAGCATTAGAGAGAGACATCTGGAGCATCAGTTACATGTAAGACCTACTCTTTCTCAATAAGGACTTTTGTATGACTCCGGAAGAGGGTAGGAAAAGGATGCTGGTAACACCTGAGATTAAATTTCGCACCAGCCCAGTGGAATGGGGGCTTGGAGTCAGGTGTGATTTGATTTCAGGCAGGTAGAATTTTATGACAGGCATTTAATGCCTCTCTGCCTTTGCAGCCAAAGACTCATACCCATTATTCTTCATCTTTTTTTCACTCTTTACATTTTACAAATAAATAATTAATTGCCTTGATAACCTATCAATATCTCTTTGTTTAATTGTTAAACATGTGTTAATAATTCAAAAATCTTCTGGTTACCTCCCAACACTTCTGTGATTTTTGCAGACCTCAGAGCTCTTTGAAGAAGGCTTGTCACCCTTGAATATACAGTCAGCTAAAAGCTTTCTGTAGAAGGCATCCTGCTTGCCAATAAGGTCTTGGGGTTAAATGGAAGACAAGGGTTCAAGGATTTTGAAGCTCTGATTCAATTATAGTAAATGCATGTAAGAGAAACAGTAATGCCACTGTGGAGTGCATTCACCTAGACCTCTGGGACATCTTTGTTTTTTTGTGCTTTAAACTTGGAAAACTATCATTGGAGAAATCTCAGTCCTGGGGTTTGGGTTGCACTGAATCCTTTACTCAATTTAAACCCCTATTTCAAATAGAACTAGGTAAGAATGAATGCGTA
Source organism: Manis javanica (assembly GCF_040802235.1). NCBI lineage: Eukaryota > Metazoa > Chordata > Mammalia > Pholidota > Manidae > Manis > Manis javanica. The sequence continues at coordinate 81,269,195 of NC_133157.1, forward strand.
ATGTGTGGATAATACATAGGCTTCCAAAGGATCAGCCATTTTCTTCACCCATCATTTCCCCACACCATGCTCTGTCCTTGAGATTATGTGGTATAGTGGTAGTTGAGCAACCCCTCTTTCTGCTGTAAATTCTTACTAGGTTTCCTAACACTTGTGTGTTCTGGGTGAAACTCTACCCAATTCAGTGCAGATCTTCTGATAGAAGATAAACTGGCCATTGGGCCTCAATTATACAGTTTTAAAAATGTAAAGACATTAAAAGATAATAAAATATATTAAAGATGCTAAAACAAAGCTCCACTTTACAAATAAAGAAATTAAAGACAAGAACCTTGTCCAAGACCAAGTAGGATGGATATGGAGAAACCCAGGGCATAGGCCCCAGTCTCATCTAGTGCTTTGTCCACATCATTGTCTCTTCAATTCGTCACAAATAATTCTACTTTATTTCTACCCTGTTCCCTGAATTTCAGAGAGTTGATTTTTTTTGCTTGCATCTAATTTTCTCTGTGGCATTTTGGGAACCCTCCAGTAACTGCGCATCAGCAGGAAGATTATTTTAAGCTGAAAAATGTTGGTATTCTGCAAGCTCTGAATATCATTAATTTCCATATGTTCTGAGGGTTATTAAATTTTTTTCATGTGTTTTTATCCCTGATAGCCTTTCCTTATTGCATTCTCTGATGACTAGGACAGGATCACCTATGCAGGTGGAATGTTCTGTTGCTTTAGCGCTCTTCTGTTCTTAAATGATATTTGACATTTGACATCTGGGTTCTGTGTCTATGCTGCATAAATGGCCCTAAGCCAACTCAATTTGCTACTTTCATCAAACTATTTGTCAGTCTTTGAAGTTGGAATATACAGCATTACTCATTTGTGATGTCATTGCACTAGGCAGAATTTTAGAAATAAACACTCTAAATATTCATGATGAAGAACATTTCTGTCAAACACTGAAAGATTACCAAAATTAGTTGTGGCACTGTCTGCTGAAAGGAAAGGATACCTAACTCTGAGAGTCTGTCCAAAAGCTTGGTCCTCATCTCCCAAGAGATTGGAGCACCAGCACTTAGCATCGGCATACATCAGAAGTGATCTCTCAGGTAAGAGGGTATCATGTTCTTAGCAGAATGCAAAGATTTAAGTAGACCTGTAGTTTTCCCTGAATAATCAGAGACTTTTAGGGACAGACCTAAGCACTAAAGGGGCCACCAGTTCTTATTCCAAAGACCTCTGGGGGGTCAGCCAGGAGAGGCAATTTTAAGAATCTCTCATTGAAATAGGTACCTCAAAGACATATCTGCACTCATATATATTCATTGCAACATTATTCACAGTAAAGACTTGGGAACAACTGAAGTGTCCATCAATAGATGAATGGATGAAAAAGATGTAGCATGTATGTTCAAAAGAATATTCCTTAGCCATAACAAAGAAGGAAATCTTGACATTTTCAATGACATGCATGGACTTGAGGGCATTCTGCTGAGTGAAATAAGTCAGAGAAAGACAAAGACTGTATGATCTCACTTACATGTGGAATCTAAAAATACTGAACTCAGAAATAGGAGATTGATGGTTGCCAGGGCCTGGGGAGTAGAGATACAGGGAGGTGTCAGTCAAGTATATAAACTTCCAATTACAAGGTGAATAACTTCAGTGTGGTGACTATAGGTTAACAATACTGTATTATATACTTGCAAGTTGCTAAGAGAGTAGATCTTAAAAGTTCTCACCACCAAAAAAAAAAAAAATGGTAACTATGTGAGGTGATGGAGATGTTAACTAACCTTACTACGGTTATCAAGTCATAATGTTTGTGTATCACACCATGTTGTACACCTTAAACTTACACAATGTTACATGCCAATTATATCTCAATAAATCTGGGGAAAAAGGTAAAAAGATAAAAAATAAAGAAAAGAAAATTTCCTTTGGGGGGAAAAAAAGAAAGGATTTCTTATGAAGGCTGTATCATATAACCAAGTAACTATGCAACCATAGTAAGATACCTTTGCAGGGAAAGCATGTGGTAAACCCTTTAAGAGCCTGGGATGTAAACCATGTCGGCAGAAGACAAAGTGGGCCAATGGCTACACTTCCTGCCAAAAATCTCATGTCCATATTTCTGACATGGATAAGATGCGGCCTGGATGAAGTAAAACTGAAAAGCTAAAAAACGTCTTCATTCTCCTATATGAACCAATCAACTCACTCTATGAGAAACAAACATTAAGAATATTTCTACAACTTAAAAAATATCACCATTGATAAGATTCCTCAAGGGAGGAATAACCTAAGGCAGGCACAGTCACAGGGGGGCCATCAGGTGAGAAATTGGGGATCAACAGAGGTGAGGCTTAGAACCTCACCCCCCTGTTCTGAGAGAAATCTTCTGCATCCGTGGATGTTTTGTTGCCCTTGTCTAGCTTGGATTAATATTTAGTCTATAGGCACACACCTGATCATCTACACTTGCCCTCTTATAGCACTAAATTATGCTTTCTATCTTTATCTTGCATCTACCTACCACTTCAGCATTTTATTTAAAAAAAAATAAGGAAGAAATGTGGGATTCACATATAAATCAAATATAAAAATCAAATGAATAATCATATCTGACTTGATTGTTTATAGTTCATGATGCATGATCAAAACCAAAAGTTTCTGTTATATGACTGCCCTTGCACTGTTCACCATGTAAGAACTTATTCACTATGTAAGAAATTGTTCACCATGTAAGAACTTGTTCATTATGCTTCAGAAGATTGGAGACTGTTGAGAATTAGGCTTGGGGTTGATTAATGATTGTGCATTGAGTCCCCTATACAGAATTTTATTGTGTTAACAACCATTTGATCAATAAATATGAGAGATGTCCTCTCAAAAAATATATATATACATCACCAATGAAAGCATTCATTAGATATTCTTCACCTGTATACAGGATCCACATAATAAATTTCAATTAAGAGTTAGCCTTCTAAAGAGAAAACTCACCTCCTAGTGAATTAGTGTGTATGCTTTTATCAGCAGGTAATTGGTCCCTCATTACATTTTTAAGTTTTGATTGCCTAGGAACCCACTACTAAAGTCAGTGTTATAATAATAAATAGCTATTAAAGGTCAAGGTTTGTCATTTCATATATAAGTTTTCATGTTTTGTCCATGTTATATGAATCCAATTACTTTTCTTTCTTTCTAAAGTCATCTCAAAGATGCTTTAGAAATAGGTAAGGTCTAAATAATAAACACATTTAAAAAACAATAATGACAATCTAGGGACACACCTTGACCCCAACATACTTCCCAACTCTGTTGTTTATCACAGGTCTCAATCAGTTTCCACACACCTGGGCCCAGGGGGTAGGTACATCAGCCCAACAGGGCTGGCTGGGTGCTTGCTGCAGGAATCCTGCCCAGCCAGCAAGAGAAATGAGTGAGAAAGAAGGGAGCAAGACGCAGATTTCCACCCAAGCCACCGTGGTCGTTGAAGCAGAAAGGGAACAGCTGGGTTTGGACACATGCCACCTCATCTACATAGAAGGACTTCAGATGCACCAATTTTAGAAACATTTAAAGAGCTGAAGCTGAGGGAGTCTGGGTATATTACACTGCCCACACCACGGAATATGTCCAGCAGAGTGATGTTCACAGAGACAAAAGGAAGGCAGGATGTTTGCCTCCTGCCTCAATTACATTCATATCTCAGACATGATTTCTGCTTGGAAAGATCTGAAATTTTTAGATCCCTGATTCCTCCCTCCCACCTCACTCCCTCACTCCCTTTCTCCTTCCTTCCTTCCTTCCTTTCTTCTTCCCTCACTCCTTCCCTCCCTTCCTTCCTTCCTTCCTTCATTTTTTTATTCCATTCTTCCTTCCACTATTCTCCTTCTCTCTCTTTTCTGGGACAGGGCCAAATATCAGTGAGAATAAGCCATAGACGGCCAAGCAGTTGTGCAAGATTCCAGACAGAGTGACTAGCTTATTATCCCAGCATCAGGTACAAAGTCAGTGCTCAAAAAGTGTGTGCAGAATTGAATTGAGTCTTTTCTGAGAAACCATAGAGATTATCGAACCCAAATAACAATGAAGCCCACAGAACCCTTGTCAATGTACCTATTCACTTGAAAACAGACCAATTTGGGTAGAGGGGGGCAACAAAGTCAAGAGTAAACCCTCAATAGCTAGGCCAGTCAGATATGAGTGGTCCATAAATGTTCACTCATAAAGATGAACTTTGATTCAAAGGGTAAAAATCAAAGACAGCATTAAATTCAGTTAATAGAGAAGATCTGCTTTTTCCAGCTCAGATCAAACATCTTGCCTCATTTGGATTCAGGTTTGTGTGTGTTTCAGGTTGACCAACGTAAGGCAGCAGAGAAGGGCCCAGAGAACAGTCGCATCCCTCAGACTCTAAGTGTGAAACGCAATGACAGTCCTTATTAACCTGGGTAAGGTTTTCATATTCCTTGAAAGACAACCTTTGAATGGTTCTGTAATTCCTTACACAGTCAGCATGGTTCCTCCTGAGCCCCTTAGTGCTCTGTACAGTCAGCGACACAGATAGCATTACTGTTAAGGAAGAGGACTGCCTCCAACATTAGTCTTCCATTCTACAAATGTGATTTAAAACCTCTCAACCAGCACTTTATCCATGGCAAGATGCATTGCCTATCCCCTGAGAAGCCATGAGCACAGCCTCCCTGTAAAGGCACTCAAAGTGGGCTGAAATTGAATAATCTTTGCAATTTGCTATGGCTATTTCCCTCTGGTATAGAATGAAGTTGGAGATGCGAGAGCTCAGAGAGTCAGAGCAAGCCAAAGGATTTGGGGTTTGGAGAGGAGCCTACCATCATTTCCACTCCTTATAGCCACCCACCTTGAAGCAACGAATGACAGAAAAATATCTGTGCCCACAGATCATTTGAATGATTTCTCTGAATGTGAGTCATTTCGATGGAACATATGGAAACTCACTTTGGGAAAAATGAACTGGGGAGGGAGCAGAGAGTGGGGAAAAAGAAAATCATCCATTGGACTAGATTGCATCAAAAGCAAGGTTTTCTCAGAATGTCTCTTCAACATTACTTATATCCTCAATGAATTATTCCACATTTATAAAAACAGCATATGCACCATATAAAGACGTTAAAAATTGTTTTGCTTCTTTTCATTTGGATTCAAAGGAGACAGAAGGAAATCTCTAGGCCTGAATGTGATTATGGTTCTAGAATTTAGAGTACTGAATTTTTTCACTGGGTTGACTACTCTAATCAAAGTAATAGGGATGTGCCCAATTTCCACTCTTTTGGTGTGGTGTTATTACACAAGCTGTGCCTTTACCACTTGACCTGTTTGAGCCACTGGAAAAGTTGTATCAAAGTATGGCCTAGTCATGATGATAGGCACTGGCCCAAATGTTGTGGCATAGACAAAGTCATTCTTATCCTCAACATGACACCATCAAAGTGCAGCTGAGAGCATAGTTACCTATACATAGTGCTATGCAGGATGCTGTGTCGATCAATTATACAAGTCTGGTCAGTGCTTGTTTTGAGGAGCATACAGTTTCTGGTGAATACTAATCAAGTTACAGATCTAAATTAGAAGTATGCCACCAAAGCATTTCAGTGCATATCAAAGAAGGGACTCATGCACATTTGAGGTACCGTGTGTTGCAAATGTTGTCCATGCCCCTCCCATGTCCCTTGAACTTTACCATTTCTTTGTGCTTTGGATGACTTCCACCAGCAGTAACCTGCAATGACTGGACTTGAGAGCTTTTTCCAGAGCCACAAAAGATCACTCTGCCCAAGTAGGCAGGCCAGAAATACTGGGGAATTAGCACATCTTGGGAGCAGCCTTCCCCAGTGACCAATGAGCTTTGGAAGATAAATATCTCAGCACCCTCATCTCTCAAGTGGAATAATTGTGAGACATGTGCTTTCTACTATTTCCCAGAGTTTCCCCCACATGATTAAGCTCCAATTGCTCACCTTGGTAACTAGTTCACTAGTTCACTGCTTATCGACTGCTTTCCCATCTTAATTCACTTTCCATGTCCCTGCCAATGTTCCCTGCACCTCCCAAAGAAACTCTTTGCACTTGAATATTTGCTCCATGTCAGTTTCTAGAAGGAACCCAAATTAGGATAAAGTGAGTCCACCCTCTAGATGTGGTCAGGAAATGGGTCATTGAGGGTCCACATCCAGACAGGATAAAGAAAAGGAAATAGTGACTCTTCTTGACCAAACTTGAAAGGATTCACGGATATGCTGGTGGGACAAATGCTCCTGGTCACCTATCCCACAGAAAGTTTTCCTCCCTCTGTAGTCAATAGAAGCCCATTTGGTTTGACCACAACAAGCTTGGAGTAGCTAAGCCCCTCCCACAGCCCCCCCGGCTGAGCCAAGCTTGGCACAACCAAGCGTGACCACTCATTCCCATTGCTGATCATCTGTAGAGGGGGCAGCTGACTGGATGCCAGCCCATGAGACATAAGCAGAAATGTGCTGAGGCACTCTCTTCCTCCTGGATAAACAGAGAACTGGACAAGTAAAGGACTTCTCCCTTTCTTTGGCCTTCACCTTCCTTCCTGTTTGGGTCACCAGTGGGTGATGCTTGGAGTTATTGTTGATAACTTATCCCCCATGACAGAAAGGTTGTTGAGTTGCTAAGCCAACCCCAGAACCTCCTACCTCTAGACTTCATTTATGTAAAGCAAATGTTAGTCAAAATTTCTGTTACCTACACCCAACTTATCCTTTCTGAGACAGATGCAGTTCTAGAAGCCTGCTCAGTGAGGAGAGATGGTTTGCAGGGCACAGGACTCAAATGTGGCAATGCAAAGAAGAAGTCCCATGTTTTATTTTTCTTGCATTCTGTTTTCATAGTTCACTAAAAACTTCTCAAATAAAGAATCTAATGGCAATATTCTATTTCTCTCCTGGGATCCTCCCCTAAAAACTCTCCCTGTGCATGTTAAACTGCTTAGCCCATCTTGGTGCTGCCTAAGATCCTGAACTGATTGCTCTCAACCCAGGTCCTTACGGCACCCTCCATCCTTTTCTTCAGCTCTCTCCTTAACTGTCATCTCAGTGACAATCTCCTATGAAATGGCACCACCCTTGCTCTCATCATCTCTTCTCAAAGAAAGAATAAATGGAGAAGAATGCAATTTGGCTGATAAAGCAATAAGGTTATTAGTATTATTATCACTGGTGCATTAAAGTTTATAATGTGGTCCAGAGTGGCCACATGATAAGAGCTAATGCTACAGATTCATGCACCATCAAAGAGGCTGGCTGGGTCAGTGCAAGGTCAAGAAGCCCATTCTGTGCCATTTTCCAAGCATGACCCACACAGAATTATTGGATCCTAGTTTAATGTCCCTTTAGTCACCTACTTCCAATGATCCAGTTGTTCATATTAAGGAATCACCCTTCTGGGTGATCAAGTTTCTTAGCCAAAGCTTTTCTGCCTTCCTTTTGTTTTGAGGAGATGAAGAGCACTTGGGATATATTCCTTAACTGTCATGTTTTTTAACTGTCTCCAAATCACCTCTTCCCCCTCAGGAGGAAGAAAAGGAGAACAGCTCTGGACCAAAGTATCTCTGTCTCTCCTTGAAAGCTCTATTTGGATGACACAAAGCACCTCAAACTCCACATGACTGTGCTAGACATATGCTAGCCTTAAAAGCTATTCACATGGTCCCTCTCCTTGACCTTCCTTTACCTCGTAGGCTAGAAAGCTAAAACTCTGGATTTTCAAGCTTCCATTTAGCTAGGAATGGCCACGAAACTTAGTTCAGGCCAGTGTGATATAGACAAAGTTCCTGGGGAGTGATACCTTCTCAACTAAAAAGGAAAATATTTTCTAGAATAAAGCCCTTCATCTCTTGACCCTTCATTCAGTTTCCTACTCGGAATGCAGGTATGCGGGCAGGGTCACAGCAGCCACATTGAACAATAAGGAGGTAAGCAATATGATAGAGTGCCACACCAAAGTAAGTAGACCAGAAAGCTGAAGAGCCTGTCCATCCATGAATTGTTGAGCTGCCTTACAGGATCTGATTGCTTAGCCTTGGACACCCTGTCTTGTGAATCACACACACCCCTAACTATTTTATCACTCCAGTAGGGCTTTCTATTATTTGTAGCTGATCACTAATGGAATGACAGACACTGAACTCTTGAAATCCCCTCTCACCTGGAGTTTCTTCAAGTGCCCTCATCAGAGGAAATGATGCTTCCATCCTTCCAAACATATAGATCAGAAATATGAGATTTATCCTCAACACAGTTCCCCCTCTTCATGTCTATATCCAATCCACTGCCCAAACGTCCAGCCACCAATTGCCATCTTAACTCTTAGTTCTGGATACCACTGTCCCTCATTGGAGTGACTAGGGCAGGCTCCTTGCTCATCTCCCTATGTCTGTAAGGTCCTTAGTGTATCCAGTTTCCTTTCCAAATACAAATCTAATCATTTACATACACACACACACACACACACACACACACACACACACACACACACTTCTGCTTAAAAGCCTTCAGTGGCTCTCCATATGACCTGTGATCATGGTATTAATATTTTACATGGCTAAAAGGCCCTTTGGGCTTTATTCCCAACCTTTTCTCCAGCCTCAGCTTATGTTAGCCATTCTTGGAGTTTCACTATCCTTGACCCTCATTTCTAAGAAAGTGTCCCATCCCTCTCTCTACAAGATCATTGGAAGGACTCTTTCCTCTGGCTGGAATGCTCTTTTTTGCCCCCACCTTTTGCTATTTGACTCCTGGCAAGTATCTCCCCTTCACTCAGAGACCACAGTCCTGGCTTCTCAACTCAGAGGACTCCTACCTGACTCAGCTCAGGAGTACAAGATGCCTTGTTTAACACTGCCGCAGAAACACCTTCCCTTTATCACAATCTCTAGTTGTAATTAGGCATCTTAGAGAGATCAGTTGTTTAACAGTAAATTCTTGCAAGCAGGATCTCTGTCTGACTTTACACTTTGCCTTTGCATAGCATTCTCCATGCCTAACATGATACCCAGCACAAAAATAAGTGTTCAATAAATATTTGTTGGACAAGGATTGACTGGAAGAAAGACAAGTAGCCCATTTAATCAACCAGCCCCTAAACAATCGATGATTAATATTGTATTATCTAAACAAAATGAAACCAAATAATACTATGATTGAAATAATACCAAAAAGATATTGAGCTTTTCTGGGCCATAAATATTTGATGAATCACTGAACTTTGCCATCTCCATTTAATGGTATCTATTTCAGGGTCCTCCTTCTCCAAGACGTGATACTGGGTTAGGCAGCAGTTTGGGGGGAGTCCGTACTCTGCACAGTGGAGGTCAAGCCATGAAGAGGAGAGTCCTGACTAGGACATACCCCAGATTTGCAGCCTGTACTGGGAATATGATGAAATTGGAGAGAGAAGCTGTGGGAGAGACCTCTTTCCTTTATTCTAAATAACCTACCATCTGAAACAACCCTGACAGGTGCTCCCTAAGCATGGGGCATTTTAGCCAGGCCACTGACAGAGGAAGAGGCTGCCTGGGAACCTGCTCTCACAGCCCAGAACCTTATCACCAGAGGACTCAGGAAAATGGTAAATGGAAAATTGTAAAGAAGGAGAAGAATTGGCAGAGAGACTCACCTGATAGTCTCCATTTTGAAAAGGTCAAGTTTTTCCTCAAGAAGATGCTCTTACTTTCTTAATGTTTCTCTCAGTCCCTGTGTCCCTAGGATTTATCTGCTTCCACCTTCATGTTTAAATCATGTGACACAACCAAAGGAAACAGGGAGTCGGGGGATGCTGTGTTTTGTGGGGGTGAGACTGGCATTTGTGAGGTGGAGGCATCTTATAGCCTAGAATCTGGGCAGGACCTTTACTTAGTGACCCTCCAAGGTGGTCAGAGGAAAGAGGAGAAAAACAGGTTGGGTAGAGTGTACGTCTTCCCTCCAGCTCCACCCACTGAACTCCACTATATTCTATTCCCTGTAAGAGCAAAATTTTAGGGATCAGAAGCCATGGATATAAGCCCCCAGTCTGCCTCATATGAGCTTTGTGATGCAGGCCAGTCATTTAATCTGCCTGATTCCTATTTTTTCATTCTCAAATAGTAGATGGGACTGAAATAGTAAATAAATTTGGGGTAAATACAGATGGAACCCAATCCAAGAATTGTTCCAAGAATCAGTGAGATCATATATGTGAAAATATGCACTGATTCAGTGCAAAGCTTATATCCACATTAGCTAATTTAATTGGACTTCCCATTCTCCGGGCTCTATTTAACACAATAGAGGTATGTGTCTATCCACCCCTGATGAAGGAAGAAAATTCTCCCCAGGGCCACACCTTAAGCCCTGGCCAACTTTTCTGAAATGCCGTACTTTCTCATGGGGTCCATTCTCTTTCATATGACATTCCCTCAAGCCCCCTTCCCTGAAACTGTCCTTCCCTGACCTGATACAGTGGTGTCTTGGGGAACAAGAAAACCCCAGACTTCCCCCCAGAACTAAATTACAGGTTCTCCTCACCCTCCAGGAGGTTTCACACAAAGCCACCTATAGTAGGGAGAGAGGTATTACCGGCCTTCTTTGGACAGGAAGTCAGTGTATCTGGTGTGCAAATCCCAGTGGAGGACGTGTCCCTGCAGATGTAACATAACACTCCATATGGACAGGGAAACAGCCCAGATCCTCCCCACCAACAACCTGGTGACTCATGAATAGTGTTGGAAGTGCCCACTTTGGCCTATGAGGTGATAAAAAAAATTCTGTGGGACCATGACCTTACCCCACAGTGATGAGTATATGCATGTATTTGTGTGGGTGTGGGTGTGATGTATTAGAATATTTGCAGTATGTCAATAAATTTTATTGGCAATTAGCTCTCTTTTGCAAAGTGTTCAACTTCCCATTTTGGAGAAAGGCCAGTAACAGCCTTAATCCTTGGAGAGCCTCACTGAGTGATTGTGAAGGGACAATACAGACACAGAGGTATGTTTTGATTAGCCAACTGCCAAAAGTCACACATGCTGATGCCCAGAAATCTCACTACTTGATAATCTGTATTAAGAAGACTCCTAATTCAGAGGTGTGGAGGTGGAAGGATATTTCCCAACCTTGCTGTTTCCCATCTCAAAATTAACTTTGAGGTTGAGGCATGAAACATTATCTTTCTGTTAGGTAGCATCACACACCTGGAAAAGGATCCCAGAATCCACTCGGAAGAGAATCTCAAAGCATCTGAGGTCCACTGGAATATTCTAATAATTAAAATACAACACCCCTTGGACTTTTCAAAGTGCTAGAAAGGACCTAAAGAAGAGCTAACCCAGTCACCTCATTTTACAGGCGAGGAACCTGAGACTGAAGCTACTGGCCATGCTGAGAGGTAAATTCAGACTCACACTTCCAGGCAGGTCCTCCCTCCCTGGACCATGCTGGGTGCACCGAGCTCCAGCTGTAAAGGGTCATTCACAAGACATGCTCGCTGCTTTCTGTCTCCAGCTTCTGCACGTCCCTTTCAGAGCTCTGTTTCACACTCCATCTCCTTCCTTTCTCTGTCTGCTGGGACTGCCATGACTGCATGGCTTAAGCAACACAATTTATTTGCTGAAAGCTAGAATTTCCAGATTAAGGTGTCGACCCAGCTGGTGTCTAGTGACAGCTCTGCCTTGGGTTGTGGTTGGTCACCTTCTCATATGGCCTTTCTTCTGCATGTGCACATGGGGACAGAGAGAGAGAAATCTCTTTCCTCTTCTTGTAAGGCCACCAATCCTATCAAGTTAGGACCCAACCTTAATATCTCATTTAACCTCAATTATCTCATAAAAGCTCCATCTCCAAATACAATCACACTGGGAGTTAGGACTTCAACATATGAATGGGATGGGGGAAGCACAATTCATAGTACTTTTGCATCCCTCTACTCAAAAATCTGATTTTATAATCCTTGAACTCCAACCAGGCATTTGAAGAACATCAAAGTGCATTAAAAATATCATTTATGGTTTTCAAATAAAGCCAGAGCAGGACAGTTACTACAACATTTATCCTTCTAAAATAGTCAAAGTATTCACTTCACTCAACACATCCAACCCTAATTTATTGTACTTAAGTAAAGACCATCTGTTTTGTGTGAATAAGGAAAACAATTCAATATACCACTTCTTAATTTTAATAATGTGTGGATATAATATGGTAAGGTTGATGTACTATAAAACTTGCTAAAATGATACTCAGTGCACAATGTTTTCACCATCTATCAGGCAACCAATTAAATACCGAATGACCAGTGAGCTGTCTGCTAGCCTAAAGCCCAGGCAACCTCATTACTGATACGGTTAACTTAATCAGTTACTTTGCTAATTGCCTGTGAGACACTCTTAAAATTTTAAACACAAATACAAAATGTAAGTGGAAGCATTTCCCAAATGTCTGGAAATCCTCATGCCTCTCTCTACCCACCCACTTCCCCTCACCTGGGTCACCTACCTGCAAATGTACTGCACTGATGACAACATTTTATAAGATGAAAGCTTAGGAACCTCAAAAACAGGAATAAACAGGTTGTGCCCTCTTTTGTATATTTTTCAATCTGGTACAGCTGTATGTGTTTTTATACTTTAGGAAGAGTCCTCTGATCCTACAACTGGAATGTCTTCTCGCATTTGGGGCTCTGCAAAAGAAAGAAGAAGAGACAAAGTTTAACTCTAAAGTAGGAAACGATCTGTTCTGTAGCTGGTGGCATTCAGAGACGGGCAACACGGAAGAAGTGCCGTTTGCGCTCAGAGGTGTCTGGGCCTCTGAGATCTGGCCAGCTGGGAATGCTTGGAATAGAGGCTAAGTCTTAATAGTCCCACAAGGAAGGTGAGCCACTCCCTCCTCATCATCATCCCCCAGAAGAGCCAAATTTCTCACAAAATAGGGATTCTCTGACCAATGACTGAAATATATGTGCTATTCTCAAAAGCCTCAAGGAAGACAAAACATGATCATAATTTTAAGTATTTGAGAAGCCAAAAAAAAGAAATTTGAGTGTGCCATCCAGCATTAGAGTGACTGTCTTCTTACTCCTTCTGGGCCAGGAGGATGGCTAAAGCCTATCCTGACGTTTAAGCAATTAAACTGTTATACTCACAGCAGGGGGCACAGGGGGCTGGGAGGTCAGACCGAGGCATGGATAATGTTAACAGGTGTAAAACATGAGGCATACAGATGTGTTCACTATAGAAACATAGCAGAAACATAGTTACTGGTCAATAACCATGCTAATGGCTCTTTTACAAACTTAAGTTAGAATGTAATAACTTGAAGTTGAATCCTGAAATAAGACCTTTCACCAAAATAACTGCAGATTTAAGATGAAATGATAAAAGGACTAGAACAAAATATGGACAGGTACCCTATAATCTAAGGATAGGGTCGTCTTTCTAAGTATGACACCAATGACAGAAACCGCAACAGTAACAGATTTGCCTGCCTGAAATAGAAAAGCAATTCAATTAAAGAAAAAAACAGTAACAGCATGAAAAAATCACTATCATAGAAAAGTACAACAAACTTGAAAACCAACAGAGAGAAAAATGTTGACAACATGGAAAAACCAACAAAGGGTGAGTATACTTAACATACACAAAGCCATTAAAAATCAGTAAGAACTCTGGTGCGATTCCATCATGCACAACTGTTCTCCAGAACAGTAGTCATTTATTTCTGTCCACCTTGTCTCCCACCTGAGTGCCACCATCCCACAAACAACTTGATGGAGTTGGACTTGAGCCCCCTGAGGCTCCAGTTATAAACTGAGGCTGACACAGATTATAATTTTAAGGTAGAAAATGATGAAAATGATCACCAGTTATTTTAAGGAACAGTTCAGGGTTGGTGCAAAGGACAAATCACACATTGGTGAGGCAGAAGCAGTGCAGTATGCAGGAAGTCCAGTGAAAGTAACACTGGTAACTTTGAAAATGTCTGTAAAACCAAAGGTTCCCCTTGCGAGCTTTGAAATAACACCACCTGTGGCTTGTAGTTGAAGGGTGGTTCAGGGCCCCTGCATGTTCCTGGATAGCATTTAGTTGATGTGGAGGAATATGCAGAGTCAGAAGATGAAGAGAAGAGGTGAAACTCATGAGAATATCTGGAAAGCATTCTCCTCCCAGAAGTGGTGGGGAGGTTCCACAGACAAAAGTTAAGCTTGCTGCTAAAGATGATGGAGAAGGAGAAGAATAACAACTCCAGGAAAGGAATCTGCATAAGATACTCCAGCCAAAAAGGCACAAGAATCAAACCAGCATGGAAAAGACTCATAACCACCACCAACAAGATCAAAAGATCAAGAACCCTTCACCAAACAGACAAAAACTCCTAACACACCAAGTGGACCTTGTCCCATGGAAGACATTAAGGCAAAAATGTAAGCAAGCATAGAAACAGGTGATTCTCTTTCCAGAGTGGGAGCTAAATTCATCAATTTTATCAAGAACTGCTCTCATGTGGCTGAGGCTATTTAAGATCTCTGCCCATAGAGGAATTCTCCTTAAGAAAATAGCTTGAACCAATTATTAAAATTCTCCATCTGATTTCATTTCTATTTTTTTAATTAATTAATTTTTATTTTTTTGAAGAACATTATGTTTACTAGGCTCTCCCCTACCCCAAGTCCGCCCACAAACCCCATTATAGTCACTGTCCATCAACATAGTAAGATGTTGTAGAATCACTACTTGTCTTCTCTGTGTTACACAGCCCTCCCCTTTCCCCCACCCCCCACATTATACATGCTAATCATAATACCTCCTTTCTTCTTCCCCACCCTTATCCCTCCCTACCCTCCCATTCTCCCCAGTCTCTTCCCTTTGGTAACTGTTAGTCCATTCTTGGGTTCTGTGATTCTGCTGCTGTTTTGTTCCTTCAGTTTTTCTTTTGTTCTTATACTCCACATATGAGTGAAATCATTTGGTATTTTTCTCCACTTGGCTTATTTCACTGAGCATAATACTCTCTAGTTCCATCCATGTTGTTGCAAATGGTAGGATTTGTTTTCTTCTTATGGCTGAATAATATTCCATTGTGTATATGTGCCACATCTTCTTTATCCATTCATCTACTGTTGGACACTTAGGTTGCTTCCATTTCTTGGCTATTGTAAATAGTGCAGCAATAAACATAGGGGTACATCTGTCTTTTTCAAACTGGAGTGCTGCATCCTTAGGGTAAATTCCTAGAAGTGGAATTCCTGGGTCAAATGGTAAGTCTATTTTGAAGAACCTCCAGATTGCTTTCCACAATGGTTGAACTAATTTACATTCCCACCAGCAGTGTAGGAGGGTTCCCCTTTCTCCGCAACCTGACCAACATTTGTTGTTGTTTGTCTTTTGGATGGTGGCCATCCTTACTGCTGTGAGGTAATATCTCATTGTGGTTTTAATTTGCATTTCTCTGATAACTAGCGATGTGGAGCATCTTTTCATGTGTCTGTTGGCCATCTGAATTTCTTCTTTGGAGAACTGTCTGTTCAGCTCCTCTGCCCATTTTTTAATTCGATTATTTGCTTTTTGTTTGTTGAGGAGCGTGAGCTCTTCATATATTTTGGATGTCAAGCCTTTATCAGATCTGTCATTTACGAAAATATTCTCCCATACTGTAGGGTACCTTTTTGTTCTATTGATGGTGTCCTTTGCTGTACAGAAGCTTTTCAGCTTGATATAGTCCCAATTGTTCATTTTTGCTTTTGTTTTCCTTGCCCGGGGAGATATATTCATGAAGAAGTCACTAATGTTCACATCCAAGAGATTTTTGCCTATGTTTTTTTCTAAGAGTTTTATGGTTTCATGACTTACATTCAAGTCTTTGATCCATTTTGAATTTACTTTTGCATATGGGGTTAGACAGTGATCCAGTTTCATTCTCTTACATGTACCTGTCCAGTTCTGCCAGCACCATCTGTTGAAGAGACTGTCATTTCCCCATTGTATGACCATGGCTCCTTTATCAAATATTAATTGACCATATATGTTTCGGTTAATGTCTGGAGTCTCTAATCTGTTACACTGGTCTGTTGCTCTGCTATTGTGCCAGTACCAAATTGTCTTGATTACTATGGCTTTGTAGTAGAGCTTGAAGTTGGGAAGTGAGATCCCTGCCACTTTATTCTTCTTTCTCAGGATTGCTTTGGCTATTCGGGGTCTTTGGTGTTTCCATATGAATTTTTGAACTATTTGTTCCAGTTCGTTGAAGAATGTTGTGGGTAATTTGATAGGGATTGCATCAAATCTGTATATTGCTTTGGGCAATATTAATTCTTCCTAGCCAAGAGCATGGGATGAGTTTCCATTTGTTAGTGTCCTCTTTAACTTCTCTTAAGAGTGTCTTATAGTTTTCAGGGTATAGGTCTTTCACTTCCTTGGTTAGGTTTATTCCTAGGTATTTTATTCTTTTTGATGCAATTGTGAATGGAATTGTTTTCCTGATTTCTCTTTCTATTGGCTCATTGTTAGTGTATAGGAAAGCCACAGATTTCTGTGTATTAGTTTTGTATCTTGCAACTTTGCTGTATTCCTATATAAGTTCTAGTAGTTTTGGAGTGGAGTCTTTAGGGTTTTTTATGTACAATATCATGTCATCTGCAAATAGTGACAGTTTAACTTCTTCTTTACCAATCTGGATTCCTTGTATTTCTTTGTTTTGTCTAATTGCCATGGCTAGGACCTCCAGTACTATGTTAAATAACAGTGGGGAGAGTGGGCATCCCTGTCTTGTTCCCCATCTCAGAGTAAAAGCTTTCAGCTTCTCGCTGTTCAGTATGATGTTGGCTGTGGGTTTATCGTATATGGCCTTTATTATGTTGAGTTACTTGGCCTCTATACCCATTTTGCTGAGAGTTTTTATCATGAATGGATGTTGAATTTTGTCAAATGCTTTTTCAGCATCTATGGAGATGATCATGTGGTTTTTGTCTTTCTTTTTGTTGATGTGGTGGATGATGTTGATGGATTTTTGAATGTTGTACCATCCTTGCATCCCTGGGATGAATCTCACTTGGTCGTGGTGTATGATACTTTTGATATATTTTTGAATTCATTTTGCTAATATTTTATTGAGTATTTTTGCATCTTTGTTCATCAGGGATATTGGTCTGTAATTTTCTTTTTCGGTGGGGTCTTTGCCTGGTTTTGGTATGAGGGTGATTGAGGGTGATGTTGGCTTCATAGAATGAGTTTGGGAGTATTCCCTCCTCTTCTATTTTTTGGAAAACTTTAAGGAGAATAGGCATTGTATCTTCTCTGTATGTCTGATAAAATTCTGAGGTAAATCCGTCTGGCCCAGGGGTTTTTTTCTTGGGTAGCTTTTGGATTACCGCTTCAATTTCTTTGCTGGTAATTGGTTTGTTTAACTTTTGTGTTTCTTCCTTGGTCAGTCTTGGAAGGTTGTATTTTTCTAGGAAGTTGTCTATTTCTTCTAGGTTTTCCAGCTTCTTAGCATATAGGTTTTCATAGTAGTCTCCAATAATTCTTTGTATTTCTGTTGGGTCTGTTGTGAAGTTTCCTTTCTCATTTCTGATTCTGTTGATGTGTGTTGATTCTCTTTTTCGCTTAATAGGTCTGACTAGAGGCTTATCTATTTTGTTTGTTTTCTCAAAGAACAAGCTCTTGGTTTCATTGATTTTTTCTATTGTTTTATTCTTCTCAGTTTTGTTTATTTCTTCTCTGATCTTTATTATGTCCCTCCTTCTGCTGACTTTAGGCCTCATTTGTTCTTCTTTTTCCAATTTTTATAACTGTGATGTTAGACTATTCATTTGGGGTTGTTCTTCCTTCTTTAAATATGCCTGGATTGTATATACTTTCCTCTTAAGACTGCTTTCGCTGTATCCCACAGAAGTTGGGGCTTTGTGTTGTTGTTGTCATTTATTTCCATATATTGCTGGATCTCCATTTTAATTTGTTCGTTGATCCATTGACTATTTAGAAGCATGTTGTTAAGCCTCCATGTGCTTGTGAGCCTTTTTGCTTTCTTGGTACAATTTATTTCTAGTTTTATACCTTTGTGGTCTTAAAAGTTGGTTGGTAGGATTTCAATCTTTTTGAATTTACTGAGGCTCTTTTTGTGGCCTAGTATGTGGTCTATTCTGGAGAATGTTCCATGTGAACTTGAGAAGAATGTGTATCCTGTTGCTTTTGGGTGTAGAGTTCTATAGATGTCTATTAGGTCCATCTGTTCTAGTGTGTTGTTCAGTGCCTCTGTGTCCTTACTTATTTTCTGTCTGGTGGATCTGTCTTTTGGAGTGAATGGTGTGTTGAAGTCTCCTAAAATGAATGCATTGCAGTCTATTTCCTCCTTTAGTTCTGTTAGTATTTGTTTCACATATGCTGGTGCTCCTGTGTTGGGTACATATATATTTGTAATGGTTATATCCTCTTGTTGGACTGAGCCCTTTATCATTATGTAATGTCCTTCTTTATCTCTTGTTACTTTCTTTGTTTTGAAGTCTATTTTGTCTGATACTAGTACTGTAACTCCTGCTTTTTTCTCCCTATTGTTTGCATGAAATATCTTTTTCCATCCCTTGACTTTTAGTCTGTGCATGTCTTTGGGTTTGAGGTGAGTCTCTTGTAAGCAGCATATAGATGGGTCTTGTTTTGTTATCCATTCAGTTACTCTATGTCTTTTGATTGGTGCATTCAGTCCATTTACATTTACGGTGATTATTGATAGGTATGTATTTATTGCCATTTCAGGCTTTAGATTCGTGGTTACCAAAGGTTCCAGGTTACTTTCCTTACTATCTAAGAGTCTAACTTAGCTCACTTAGTATGCTGTTACAAACATAGTCTAAAGGTTCTTTTCTATTTCTCCTCCTTTTTCTTCCTCCTTCATTCTTTATATATTAGTATCAGATTCTATACTTTTTCTCTATCCCTTGATTGGCTTTGGGGATAGTCAATTTAATTTTGCATTTGCCTTGCAATCAGCTGCTCCACCCTCCCTACCATGATTTTACTACCTCTGGTGACAGCTATCCAACCCTAGCAACACTTCCATCTATAGCAGTCCCTCCAAAATAGACTGCAGAGATGGTTTGTGGGAGGTAAATTCTCTCAGCTTTTGCTTATCTGGAAATTGTTTAATCCCTCCTTCAAATTTAAGTGATAATCTCACTGGATAAGGTAATCTTGGTTCCAGGCCCTTCTGCTTCATGGCATTAAATACATCATACCACTCCCTTCTGGCCTGTAAGGTTTCTGCTGAGAAGTCTGTTGTTAGTCTGATGGGCTTTCCTTTGTATGTGATCTTATTTCTGCCTCTGGCTGCTTTTAACAGTCTGTCCTTATCCTTGATCTTTTCCATTTTAATTACTATGTGTCTTGCTGTTGTCTTCCTTGGGTCCCTTGTGTAGGGGGATCTATGGATTCTCCATGGCCTGAGAGACTATCTCCTTCCCCAGATTGGGGAAGTTTTCAGCAACTACCTCCTCAAAGACACTTTCTATCCTTTTTTCTCTCTCTTCTTCTTCTGGTATCCCTATAATGCAAATATTGTTCCACTTGGATTGGTCACACAGTTCTCTCAATATTCTTTCATTTTTAGATATCCTTTTTTCTCTCTGTGCCTCAGCTTCTTTGTATTCCACTTCTCTAGTTTCTATGTCATTTATTATCTCCTCTACCATATCCAACCTGCTTTTAATACCCTCCATCGTGTTCTTTAACGGTTGGATCTCTGACCTGAATTCATTCCTGAGTTCTTGGATGTCTTTCCATACCTCCATTAGGATGTTGATTATTTTTATTTTGAACTCCCTTTCAGGAAGAGTCATAAGGTTCATATCATTTAAATCTTTCTTGGGAGTTGTATTAACAATTTTACTCTGGACAAGGTTCCTTTGGCATTTCATGTTTGTATATGGCACCCTCTAGTGTCCAGAAGCTCTATTCTGGAGCTGCTGAGCCCCTGAAGCAATGTTGGGGGTCGCAGGGGAGCGGTACTGCTGCCTGGGGGGGGAGGAAAGAGCTGTTCCCCGCCTCCTGGCTGCTGTGCCTGTCTCCACTTCCTGAACTAGTGGGCCGGGCACACAGGTATAAGTTTTTGTCCCAGAGCAAGCAGATATGGATCCCTGCTTTCCACAAGCAGCCGGGATCCCAGTCTCCCCAGGAACTCTGCCTGTATTAACTTTCCAACCCAGTAATCATGCGAGTCTCATGAAAGCACCATGAAATGTAGGTTTGTGCTCCCAGAGCAGATCTCTGGAGCTAGGTATTCAGCAGTCCCAAGCCTTCCACTCCCTCCCTGCTCCATTTGTCTTCCTCCCGCCAGTGAGCTGGGGTGGGGGAGGGTCTCGGGTCCCACAGAGCCACAGCTCTGGTACGTTACCCCATTCCATGAGGTCTGCTCTTTTCTCCAGGTGTGTGCAGTTTGGCCCCGTCCTCTTTCCTGTTGCTCTCTCAGGATTAGTTGCGCCAATTAAATTTTCTAATTGTATCCAGTTTTAGGAGGAAGCTTCTGTCTCTCCTCTCACGCTGCCATCTTTAATCCTCTCCACCCTCTGATTTCATTTCTATACCCACTGATATTTCACTGTCCTTTTTATAATGCAGAGTGAAACCTTTCCCTACTGTGTCTGATATATGTTGTCCAGGTTGCCTTGCCAAGAACATGTTGTCCAAAGTGGCTGTTTAGTGTTTAAGGACAGAATTCCACCCTTTGCTTGGTTTTAAGTACGTATGGAATGTTGTGATAGGATAGAGTAGTACTGGTGGTCAGACAAATGGAAATGGTGAAGAGGTCAAAATATACATGTGAAATAAACTCAGTGTTTTAATAAAGTTTAAAAAAAACACCAGGAAAAGATGAGTACCCCAACTGAAAAATAATAATAATAATAATAATAATAATAATAATAATAATAATAATAATAATAATAATAATATGATATGATCAGCCAATTTACAAACACAGAAACCCAAATATTTGTTGGGTGTTTTAAGTGTAATGTCCTTAGTAATCAAAGAAATGAAGAATATAAATATACATAAATTTTTCATTTATCAAATTGGCAATTTAAAAGAAATAACAGATCCATTGCTGGAAAGAATGTGGGGAATCCTATAAAGTGGGTGGGAATGACAATTCGTAGAATTTTATCCAGGTTGATGATTTGGCACTAGACATCAAAAGTCCTAAAATTTACATTTCATTTGACATTGGAATTCCAAACTTAACCAAAGGAAATAACTGTGGGTAAGCACAAAAATGAAGCTATAACATCTAACACAGTGTTGTTTATAAGAGAGAAATAATATTGGGTAAATAAACTAAAAAACATAAAATGAAACACTAGGCAGTCATTTAAAATTAAATTGGAAAGGTGTTCATGGACGGGTAAGTTTTAAAGTAGGTTTCTAAACAATATGATTCTCTATTTATAAACACTTAATATGTATAAATATATAAATGGTATATAGTCATACAAAAAGACTAAAAGGGTTTAAGGAAAATGTCAGTGATCTCTACAGTGAGTGAGCTCACAGATGATATGTTGTTCTTTATGCTTTTCCATAGTTTCTAAGTTTTCTTCTTCAGATAACACGCAACATGTTGTAACAACATTTATAACCATAACAAATGTTGAGTTTTTTTAGATAGAATTTTACAGTCTTCAAGGAAAAACCAATAGTCCAACAGGTTTATGCTTCTCCCACCAAACTGAATGGCTTTCATTTACTGCTTCCAAAGATCATGCTGCCTCTCTCTGTCCCCTGAATTGAGTCCAATTCTGTAATAATTTCCTGCACATCATGAAAAAATTATCTGAAACCCCAAGCTCACTCATTCAATTAGCTCCCTACCTCTTTCTTACTCAGTATTTAATTAACATTGAATCACTTTGTCTTGCTATTTTAAAACCCACTCTGGCTAATCTGTTTTTTTAAACGCCCAGCTCTTCTTTGTGCCTCTTCAGAGCCATCAAACGTATCTGAAGACAGGGGGATTTTGGTGAACAAGGAATTTTGTTGTTCTGTGCAGATACCTCACATGCCCTCCAGTGTACATTCTCTGAAATCAAATAGTCTGTAAAGCAAAACTGAACAACTTAGAAGCTTCCAACCTATAGCACGTAGATTGCCAAGGAAAGCAGTTCATGGCCTGGGATGACAGGAAAATACCTGTCCTAGGTCAAGATAAAACTCTTTTTTAAAATGCATCACCACACATAGCTGTGAGGGACATGCACCGCAGCCCAGCTGTGCCGTGCAGGGCTCTAGTTGCTGTCTGCAGTTGGCAACCCATGTGATTTTGGACAAGCTGTGAAATTGCTCTGGGCGTCAGTTACAGCATTTCTAAGATGGCATGGCATCATTTCTAAGACAGCATCTAAACCAATGGATATTTATATCCTTTTCAATAAATATTATGTTATTCCAAGTCCTTAACTGGTGGACATAATCATTCAGTCCTCCTTGAAGTATCTCACAGCCCATTTGCAGAATTATCACTACAGGAACATTTCTTGTCCTTTCTGTGTATGTGGCAGATATTTAGCCTGCTGCACAGTGTTCCGGTATTCATTCCATCTTATGAAAATAGAGTTCTTTGGTCATTTTCCTCTGGCTTTTCCATCCTTCATGTTCTCCCCATTCCATCTGCCTGCATTGATTCAGGCTCTGTGTGAGTCACTTACTTACCTCCACAGGCTGGGAATCAGCCTTTTATTTTCTTAACCTGATGGAAGCTAGTCTTTGAAATGTGATCTGTTGCAACTTACCACATATGTTACTTCAAGGTTGGAAGAGGAGCAGTTGGGAAACCGAAGAGCAAGAATGACAAGATTTATCACGTAGGTCCCAAGAACAGGACCAATTTCCTGTAAAGTTTGCAAACCCGGCACTATTCTCAAACCAGAGAAATTCAATCTCCCTGATCCAGGCAAAAGAGATCAATACTAAACCCCAATACTGGGGAGGGTGTGGAGAAATGGACACTTCATACAGCACTGGTAGAAAGGTACAATGACACAGTCACTCTGTTCACACAAAAACCTGTACACAGATGTTCATAGCAGCTTTACTCACAACATCCCAAAACAGGAACCAATTGAAATGTCTTTCAGTCAGTGAATGGTTAAAGAAACTGTGATACAGCAAAGCCATAAAATACCAACTACTCTGCAATAAAAAGGGACAAATGACTGATACACAGAACAACTTGGATGGATCTCAAGGGAGTTATGCCGTGTGAAAGAAGAAATCTGGAAAGGTTATACCTGTATGACTCCATTACACAACATTCTTGAAATGACAAAATTACATAGAAATGGTGAACATTGACAGTTGCTCAGGCTAGTAGGGGTGGGGGGTGCAGGAGGTGGCTGTAGCTGCAAAGAGTAGCAGGAGGAATCCTTGCAAAGGAACTGTCCAATATCTTCAATGAGGTGGTGGGCAAATTGGCACAGGTGATAAAATCACATAGAACTAAATATATACCAACGAGTGCATGTGAAACTGGTAAAAGCCAAGTAAGGTTGCTGGATTGTATCAATATCATCAGTACCAACTTCCTGGTTTCAGTATTGTACTATAATTATGCACGATGTTTAGAAGAGTTCAAGATCAATGGCAGCAGCACAGGTATGGACAATAAGAGCTAGTATCAATTTAGAGTTTTGAATTTTTCATGTAAAGCTTTCTTATCAAGTGGAAATGTAACTCTGTCCTAGAGTCCATATTTCCTGAAATTTTAAGTTATTCCTAACTTTAGGTGTTCTATTTTGTGGTGGTTGCCATGGTGATGTTTAAAAAAGGGGAGAAGTGTAAAGTGCTGTACAAAGATCCTATTTTCTCCCAGTAGCTGGAATAGTATTTCCTTAGTGTAGTGGATGCCATTGCTTCCTCACCCACATGGCTTGGCCAACCCCAGAGATCACCTGCAGCCAGAAATGCCAGGGAGCTGACACTCCAGGAACAGCCCTCGAGCGTTGAAGGACAAGACTTGGTGGATTACACCACATCTCCTTCCCCAGCAGTGGGGCAAACCTCAGGTGTGACCTACGCCATCTCTTCGAAGATCCCCAACAGGATGGAACCTCAGTTGCCTACAACCCTAGTCTGCTCATGATCACACCTTTGATTGGTGCTGCCTCCTTGCTGTCTCACTCTCCCCTCCTCCCTCATTCCATCTTCCAAGTAAACCACTTGAATCCAAGTCCTTGTCTTAGGGTCTGCTGTTGGGAGGACCCACATCAGATCCTCATTCTGAGGATACCTTGCTGCAGACTCCAAGGTAAAAAAATCTGCTACAAACTGGGAGTCTTAGCAATTTGTATTAAGACTGAAGACAATGCCCTCTGGTAAATTCAGTCTTGCACATTTCTTAAGCTTCACTTCTATTTGCCTGGTAACAAGTCTGGGCATTAGCCATGGGGTTGTTTCTTAACAATTAAACACAAAGCTGTTTTTATACAGGTTTCACTCACTGAAGCAAATCTGCGTGGCAGTGCATAGGTTTTTAGAAAACTGCCATACTTGTAGATTCTAGAACACATCCAGGGCCCACAACCGTCCCATCAAAAGAGCTGGTGTATTGTCCAGATTCTAAAAGGCCACCTAAGTGACTTAGGAAAGTCAACTTCTAGCACACTTAGGTCTGAAAAATAAACAAAGTGAAAGGATGCTTTGGGATCCTGAAAAGCTTACTAAATGTAACCCACTTAGACTATGAAGCAGCCATAGTCCTGTTCATCAGTGTCTTGAAACACTCTTCTTTGAATCTTGGCTGGTATCAACGCTGCCCTCCACTGTCAGCATTTTCAATGGTCCTGTTACAAGTATGTATATGTCTGTGTGCATCTAGTTAAATGGACAAACATCCAGACATCTTTTTAAAGGTTTGGGAGGTAGAGTAGCTGAAAAAAAAAAATGGTCTAGAATATGGATATTTAGAACCCACTTCTGCCTATGCTTGGGGAATGATGGAGGGGAGCAGTTTGGGCCGCATCCCTCGGGCTTCCTGGGTCTCTGTTTACTTACCAACAAAATGAAGGGTTCGGATTAGATGAGAAAGAAAAAACAAGCTCTGTTCAAGCTTGACAAGTCTGTGATTCTAGACCGTGTTTTTGTTTGGGAGACATGAGATCTGCAGACAGTATTATTATATCATCCATGCACTGATTCACTGAATATTTACTGAGAATCCTGTATGTAGCAAGCCCTGTGTAAGGGACACCAAAACGTCACCATGCATAGGCACAGAGACCTGTCCTGGCCTCTGCCACAGCTCAAATTCTCACTCATTTGCATGTCCCCACGCTCTCCAACAAAACAGAGGAAGAATCTGGCCTCTGCTGACTTTCATGGAGGCAGAGAGAGTGGCTGTTACCAGGAAATGCCCACCCACAAAGATGAGGCATGATAGCAAATTGCCCAAAAAGGAAATCAGGGCACTCAAAGGAAGGGGGCATTTGGATGTTAGGTCACACGTCACCTCCTGCCTCCTGGCCTCTCTGACACACAGTGCAGATGTGGGGGTGCAGATGTGCCATTGAGGGGTAAGACAGCAGCCATA
This sequence comes from Manis javanica, assembly GCF_040802235.1. Classification (NCBI taxonomy): domain Eukaryota; kingdom Metazoa; phylum Chordata; class Mammalia; order Pholidota; family Manidae; genus Manis; species Manis javanica. The sequence goes on from NC_133157.1 coordinate 81,294,796, forward strand.
ACCTTCACCTGGTTCTCTAGTAATTCTGGCTAAGGCAGAGGAGCTGAGTCCAAGGGGTCTCTCACATTAGTGGGCAGACTGCTTCCCACTTCCTTCTCCCTAGTGTCCTCACATGACACAGAACTGTGAAGAAGCTACTCAACATTCTGGAAATATGGACTGCGATCACCTTTCCCATTCTGACTCACAGCACACTGTCACCATGACATTCACAAAAAGGCCAGCAGAGAAAATGTTTAGGACAATATTCAGAACAAGGGACCATTCAGTGCCTAGGTTATGTGATGCATGGGGAACTTCCCAATGTTTTGTGGACAAATACCACCAGCTATGCTGGCCTAAGCTCATGGTAGATTTGACTTTCCTCTGATTCACCAAAGTTGAATCTCCCTTTCACAGGTCCTAATGCCTGCTCAGCACTGGCCATCCTCTGTGTCCTCCACTGCTCTATGCTCCTTGTCCTGTCTTACTAATTAATCAGTATAATTGGAAGGCTGATGTAAGAGAACCTTTGGCATTTGCACAACCCTCAGGCAACTAAACCTAAAATTCATATAGAAATGCTAAGGACTTAGAATAGCCAGAACTGGTTTGAAAAAATTATGTCCCAAATTATCAAACAGTACTTGTTAAATAGGTGTGGCTTATTCTATTTCAACTGTATCTGAATAAAACTTTTTTTAACAAGGGAAAACACCATTTGGATATCATGAACATTCCAGACATAAGCCTACTTGTGCACAAGCTTGGCCACAGCACCATTTGTGACTATGACCTCCCGAGCCCCACCCACCCCCAGAGTAAGCACTATCCTGTGTTTTGCGGTTACCAGTCCCTTTTTATAATTTATTGTTCTCTTTTATATATGTCTTTTTAAAAAATATGCTTATATCTATGCAGTTTGTAACTGTCCATTTTTGATACTTACTTATGCCAAGTCATGTTCAACATATTCTTCTGTGGCTTTTTTATTCTCCAGTTTGTTAGTAATATTCATGCATGTTGATGTATGTAGGAGTAGTAGTACATCCATTTTCACTGCTGTATAGTATTCCAAAATATTTTTATTCATTCTAATCTTAATGGACATTTATATTGGTTCCAGTATGTCACTGTTTCAAACATCTCCATTGTGAGTACATGCACAGAAATTTCTCCCAGGTACAGACTTAATCATGGACTTTCCAGTCATCGTATATGTGCATCTTCCCTTTTATTAAATAATATGAAATTATTTCCCAAGCACTTGTATCAATTTACCCTCTCTCCAGCAGCATATCAGACATCTGGTCATTTTACATCCTAAGCAACACTCAATCTGTTGAGACCTTCTAAACGTTTCCAGTGGCATCACGAGCTGGGCTTTAATTTGCATTTCCAAAGATTACTTCTTTGCATGTCAATCCTCCTTACCTGACATTCAGATCCTGAAAGGCAGGAAGCATGCATAATTCAGTTTGTGGCTCCCTGTCCAGCTCACGGTTGTTGGTTGTCAGTGGAGAGAATAAATGATGCCAGTTCATGGGGTTCCCAATACACAAGGCTCTGCGGAGAACAAAATAGGAAGCCAGGGTTGTGGTAGGGAGAGGCAGCGAGTGTTGGTGGGTCCCATCTCTCCCAGACCAGGGTAGGAAAAGGACACAAGCAACAGAGGAAGCATAGAGCTAGGAAGGAGGAACCCTGCCTTATTTTTTTGTCATTAAATCCTCTGTCACATGCATTGGGACCTAGGGTTGGAACAGCAAGTGGCGTTAAGACTGCAAGGGACATGATGGACTTTGCTGTCTCTGTCGGCTTCCCAGTGACTTGCACCCAGGACCAACAGTAGGGATTTACAGGTTCGGCTGACACCTTGACCAACTCCCTCATCTCATGGTAAGTTATCTGATGTCTACCTCCATTTCTCAGAGAGACTAAAGATGGGTCCCCCTCCAGAGGGGAGTAATGAGCAGGGTGGATGCTAGTAAGTCCACGGAAAGCCCCAAGTCAGCCATCAGGGAAGCTGGTGCTGGGCAGAGCCCCGGCAACCCCTGTGGGCTGCTGCTGTCGCCGTGGCTGCATTTGCGACCTGTTTCCCCTTTGTTCTCCCCGTCCACCAGCGGCACGTCCCGGCAGCTGCCTCTTTGCAGAAATCGGCACCGAAATTAAACCCATCAAGCTGTCAGCCCCATTGCCGGGGCTGCTCCCGTGTCAGCCTATGTCATGACAACCGGTGACAGAAATGCTGCTATTCAGGCTTCATGGGGAGAGGCTGTTTCCTTTTTTAAACCGCTTTAAAAAGAAGCCTGCGCACGGCGCCTGCAGCGCGGGCCAGCGGGTGCCAGGCAGCAGGCAGGCTCCAGGCTGCTACCTGCTGGGGTGGCACTTCCTCTGGAGTTCAGGAAGCCAGCGGGGGAAGGGAGCAGGTTCCAGACCAACTGCCCTGGGGCGGCAGCGGGGACCGGAGGGACCAGCTGGAGAACCGTCGTCTCCTTCCTGGGGTCCTCCCTTCTTAAACCCCAACCAGCACATGCCAGCGCGCTGGCCCTGGGCTAACACTCAGTCTTGCATTCTCAGGAGGGCAGGGGGTGACCTCCACCTTGAAGGTCTTTGTCCTGAGTCAAGTCCAAGGCTGCCAGCATACTGAACATCCTCTCCTGCATCCCTCTGGGGGCACCCGCGTTCACCGCGCGAGGCGGAGGGGCGGGGCTGAGGGTCTCTAACCCCACACAGCCTCCGGTTGACCAGGCCTGTGATTCACAAGTGCTCAGCAGCATAAAACATGGAGGAAAACAGCACTAGTGAATCCCTGCTGCTCCCCTGTCTTCCAGCTACACACACACACACACACACACACACACACACACACACACACACACACACCAGGCATGTGTACTTAAAGTGACCCAAGACACGGATTAAGCAGATTCACATTACACATCAGTACCGTAGAGGAAGTGGAAGGAAATGGAGCACGCATCTCTCCCTTTCCCCTCAATTAAAGGATGGGGAAACTGATGCCCAGAGAAGTCAAACGACTTTTGCAAAATTGCACAGCTTGATAATAAGGATAAATAAGGAAGTCCTTATAAAGGAATTGTTATAAATAAGAATCCTTTGCTCCTGTCTTTTGGGACTGTGTTTGACTAAATGAACAAAAACCAACTGGGAATCCTTTCTCTAGAGAAACACAGGAAACACTAAAGCATTGAAGAGAATCACCCCAGAAGAAAAGTTTACTGAGATGATTCTGGAAATGAGAAAAGATAAGAAAGCACCCAATTTAAAAAAGGATTTTTTAAAATTTATACAGGGAAGCATCGCCTTACTGAACATAGGCTTAGAATGAACAGTTGGAATCCTTGCAACATGGTTAATAAGTATGGAAGAGACTTCCGTCTTCAATGATGGGATTTCTGGAATTTGCTGGGCAGCTTGCTGCTCTGTGGCTGACCCTCCAGGAAGAGGCTCTGCCTTGGCCAAGCATGTACTTGTCAGCATCCAGGTTCTGAACCAGCCAGTTCCAGGGATTTCTGCAGACATGGAAAGAGACTCAGGAATAGCAACATGATATGGATGATAACAGCAACTCACTCTTTGCTACGTTTCCTATGCCAGGCACAATTTGGAGATCCTCATGCTAATGAACGTACCCCTCACAGAAACCCTAGGTGTGATGACAGTCCTATCATCTTCAGATCTGCAGAGAAGCAGCCTAGGGCACTAAGAGTTTATGCAACTGTTACAAGTCACACCCACTAAGTGTCAGAGCCAACTTGCATGCAGGACACTGTCCCAGCTCATGTTTTTAATCCTGTTGGTGTGCTGGATGGGGGTCAGGAGGTGAACACCCTAGACATGCCTCTGCCATGGGCAAGTCAACCACCCAGGTTGTCCTCGATGACTTCCAAGGAGGTAAACATTCTGAGACTAGCTCTGCCATGGGTGTGTAGCTTTGAGCAAGTGTGCAGTAGGGGGTTAACTCAGCAGGCCTGTACTGCCCAAACCCTGCACATTCTAAAGGTCTTCAGGACTGTCACGTGACCAGCTCATGGGAGAAAACCTCTGAGCTGCTGGAATATCTTGCCTGATGAGAGTGTTTCTATATACGTGGGTCACACAAGACAGTTTATGTTAATGTGATTTATGGTGGAGTTATTGGGCCACACTCTCTCACTTTGACCTCTGAGGGGCTGACTAGACACTGAGTACTGAGGGTCAGGCATGCAGGACTCCCGAGTGGAAGCCCTGGACTCCAGGCTCAGGTGAGCTCCCCTGGTTAACAGACCTTGTCTATGTCATCAGACCTTGTGGCTGCGTGAATTAAGCACTCCCCATTGACCGCACAGGGACGGGACTCCTAAATGATGACACCTGGTTTCTCCTAGACACTGCCCTCTGAGCCTTTTTCTTTGGCTGATTTTAGCCCGTATTCTTTCACTGTAATAAGCTGTGACTGTGAGTCTAACAGTTTTTCTGAGTCCTGTCAGTCCTGAATTAGTGATTCAGAGTGTGGATGGACACACACAAGTCAACTCATCCCTGTGGCCCTCCGTAGCTTTATATGTCAAATGAGGAAAGTGACCCACAGCCCTACAGGATTTCCAAGGGTTCTTCAGTTCTGTCTTAAACCGTACTTCACAATTGCCTCTTTTTTTCCTAGTCCCATGTGTCCTATTTGTAGTCCCATCTGCACTAGGGATGTCTCTGTTGCTGGTCCCTGCTATTATTCCCATATGAACCTTTGCCAGCAGAGAAGGGTGTCTTGTCAAGCCTCCAAGATCAGGTATCACAAAACCCACTGCCCAAGCCCCAGTGGCCATTCTGCCCTCCTTTCCTACTAGTGGAACCTTATTTTAGTTGGGTACCTAGGTTCCTGGAACACAGAATAAATATCCCAGGTGGTATGGACTAAGTGTCCTCCCCAAATCCATATGTTGAAACCCTATGCCTCCATGAGATGGCATTCGGGGGTACAATCTTTGGCAAGTAATTAGGATTAGATGAAGTCATAAGGGTGGAGCCCTCATGAATGAAATCAGTGCTCTTATAAGAGTCATAAGAGACTTTGCTTCCCTTCTCTGCTCTGCCCCATGTGAGGACACAACAAGAAGCCAGCAACTAGGAAAAGGATCCGCACCAGAACCTAACCACAGGCATATCAAACGAAGATGCCCACCTTCCTAGCAGCTGGATGTGGCCATGCCGCTAAGCACTGGCTAATAATGTGTGAGCAAAAGGGTAATGTGTGACTCCTGGGAAATGCCTTAAAAGAAGAGTGCACTCCCTTCTTATCCTTCCCTCTTCATGTGCCTGGAATGCAGGCCCAAATGGTGATGGGGAAGTCTGGAGGGTTTCTCTGGCCATCAGGAGAAAGCCATGTCCCAAAGATGTCAGAACAAACACACGGAAGGCGTCTGGCTCCCTGGGGTCCTGAGAAGACACCTGCCAACAGGAACTGTCTCCTCCCTATTTCTTTTGTACAAGAAACAAATAGTCCATCTTGTTTATGCCATTATTATTTTGGACTTTCTGCCACATGAAGCTGCGCCTTTCCTAACCAACAGCAGACTACATCTCCCACCTCATGAGAGGTTTCGCAGACAGAGCTCTCCATCTGAGCCCATATCGTGCCTGTACAAGAAAGCAGTGATGATTCACTTAAAAGCACTCTATTCAGAGTGCTATCTTCTCCTGTTTCCTACAAATCAAATTATCAAGAGACCAATTGGATTTTTCAAGTCCCTCAAAATGTTCTTTTTCAATGTTCTTGGTATTAAATAGTAACAGAATTTAAATGGCATCAACAAAACACGCAGACGTGACTATGATGATAAGCTACATATATCTGTGAGGGAAAAAACCTCACTAGCACCCACAGATGCAGCCAAGCTGGGAAAACACAGTGCTGGATCCCAGACATTTGCTTCTGGCTGCTCCCATCCTGTCACAGGGGCCATCAAGCCAGATGCAGGGCCTTCTTCCCTGCTCCGAGGGAAAGTGAAATTCAAGCAGTTTGGGGTGGTAAGGGACTAAAGAGTCCCAGCATTCTCATTTTCTGAATACCCATTATCTCTAGACCCTGAGCTCCTGGAAAACAGAAGCTGAAGTCGTGTCTCATTCATGGCTTATATCCCTTGCACCAAAAAATGTGCCATGGGCAGAAAAAGCTCCATGTCAGGGGGCCTGGCTTTGAGCCCCAGCTCTCTCAGCTACATGCAGGTGTTGCTAACCAAGGAATGAAACCTGAGCCCTTGCGAATACTCTTTTTGTAACCATTTATTAAGCACTTAATACATGCCAGACACTGTGCCAAATACTCAACTTTCATCTTCTGTAATCTTTGCAATGACCCTATAAAGTAGGTGCTAATATTATTCCCATTTCATAAATGAAGCAAATGAGTCACAAAAAAATTTAAGTATCTTGCCCCAAGTTATTCCACTACCAAAGGGCAGACCATGGATGCAAACCCAGCAGTCTGATGCCAGAGTGCACACACTCAGCCCCACTCCACGGTGAGTGGCAGTGTAAATCAGAGAGCATCAATCTTCTCACTGCTGCTGTTCTTACAGTTATTATAGGCTTGAAAGAAGGAGAAGACTAGCATCAGTGGGAAGCCTGTGTCTATGCAGGGCCAGGACTCTGCTGGACAGTTTAGCTAGATTGCTTTGCTTCATCCACACAGACTTATTCTTCCCCATGTGTGGATAAGGTAACTGAGACTCAGGAAGGCTAAATAAATCCCCCAAGACCTCCCAGCTGTAACGGGAGCATCTGGACTTCCTTGCAAGTCTCCCTGACTTCCAACCCCCTGCCCTTTTCATCTCTCAGTGCCACATCCCTGCCCACAGCAGGTGGAATGGCACCTTACCACATGGGCTCCTGCCACTTTCCTGAAGATTCAACATTTTCAATTCTAATGGAACGAGATGGCCATTGATTAGGAAAGCTTTTTAGTTGTACTTGTTAAGATCATTTACACCCCAACCCACCCAAAAAATATGTGAGGCAATACAAAAGACCACAAATACAGTTAATAATATAACTTGTTAATAGGAGAACAAAAGGTTGCTAATCAGTTTCAACAAAATCAGTTAGGTCTTGGTCTGGCACAGCAGGGGCTATGTATGGGTCTGAGTTGGCAAGCAGACTCACAAAATACAGAGAAGGTTGCACCGAGTACCATGTTTGCTCAGCTTTGTGGCAGGATACAGAACCTTGTGGAAGGGCCAAGGCAGGTATAGATGGACTCATGTGAAGCCCAGCAGCCACCCAAGGGCACTGCCTCTTTTACCCCATCACCTCCGTGGGACATGCATGGCTCTCAGGGATGAGACAGTCAGCTGTGTGGGGGTCATCTTGATATAGAGCAGCACAGAGCACCTTGGTTTCCCACTAATTGTTATACCCGCCTCATCCTGGAGGACCAGAGCCCACAGGCCAACTTAGAGCTCTCCCCACACCAGGTGAAGTTGCCTGGTCAGAGGTCACACAGCCACACAGACCTCACTCATGTCGCCTCTGTAGCTTCCTCAGGACACTCCTGTGAAAAGAACGCTGTCTCTGAGGTCACCCAGGCCTGATGATGAGTCTTGATTCTCAGATGTCACTAAGAGATAAGAACTTTCAGAGAGCTGTGGTTTATCAGGTAAGTTCTGCATCAGGGAGAACCAGGCTGAAGGTAACAGGTAAACCCAGCTCTGTATTTGCTTAACACAAGAGGTTTATTTTCCCCACAGCAGAAGTCCAGGAATGCAGTCCTCCATGGCTGCACCTGCAAGGGGTGGATCCTGAGGGTGTTGACATCCATCCACGCTTGTTGCCTTTTGGCTCCTATAGAGATGCTGCACCCCTGGTCTCCCAGCCACAGGGTAGCAGAAAGAAGAGTGTGGAAAGGACCAAGGAGCAGAACCTGGAGCAGGAAGCTTTTCTCCAAATTCCCAGCAGACATCTTCTCACACTTCATTTGGTCCTAGTGATATCACATGCCACATAAGCGCTGCAAGGGACTCTGGGAAAGTGAGTGTTCTTAGCACAGAGCTGGCCGGAACACAGTGGAGTTCTGTTAGTAAGGAAAAGAGAAGATTAGATAGTGGCTAATTGGGCAAGTAATGAGGAATTTCTATCCCCTATGGCAACCTTGAAAATACTTTTCAAACTTACTGGGCCATGAATAATTTTAGGCAGTCTGCTCCAAGCAAAGCTCCCTCTCCCCAGTCCAGCCTCTTCCTCCTGTCCCCACAGCAGTGTGCTAAACAAACACAGGTCTCTGTCCTCAGAGCACACCCTAGTCCCTCCAGCAGCTGTCAGCATTTTAGGGAAACCACCAAGGAATTTATATCCCAGGTCTCATTTTCAGAGCTTCAGTAAGGGCTTGATTTTTACAATGGGAATTTGGAAAGAATGCGTAAGAGCACAGCATTTCTCCAACCCAGTGGGAGCCACTGTCCCCTCAGGCAACTGTCCCTGAGTTGTCTTGGTTTTCTTATTTCTCCAGCCCAGAGACTGGCCCCTAAGTCATGCTTTACAGAGTGGCTACCATAACCTAGTTACCTCTATGAGTATCATAGAGCTAAAGGCAGAGTAAGTACACCAGAGAAAATTTGGACATTCCCTTCTGACTCCAGAAGTCAATGATTTGGATCTTTGTGGTTTGCTTTATTTCCCTGTAAAACAGCACCAGGCAAAAGCGGTGGGGCCCCCACCAAAGGACAAGATGAGTCACAGAATTTACAAGTTAACAAAAGTTTGGTGGTAAACTGGTCATGTGGCTAGCTGGCATGAAATCCTGGATGGTTCTTGTGGGTACCAATTTAGATGTTTTTTTAAAATCTCCAGAGAAGAAGTGCCTCACAGCAGTTTCATGAGAGTGATTGATAGGCATCTGGTGGTTGCCTCTCAAGGCCTCCCCACACCAGTTCAGATTTCAGAATTTGGATTGAAGGGTCAGGAAAATATAGTAACTTCTGTTCATTGTAAAATACTAAGAAAAGTAAGACGAACCTCTCCTCTCCTTCAGGTGGGGTGATTTATGAATGGCAAGAAGAAACATTTACTGAAGGCAAAAGAAGACAGACCTAGCAGGAAATTTTGAAAATCTTAATCCTAGGGTTTTAGAACTTAAAGTTCTGTGAAGAAGGTGCCTAAATTCCTAATATGCCTTAAATCGCATCCTTCCAATGTGCTTCTAAATCCTAATGTACTCTAAATCAAATCAAACCTGCTTCTGTACAAGTGGGTTTTAATATCATAGGGAATATTTGGGAAAGATAGATAAATATAATATTTTTACTACTGGAGGAATATTTAGAAAATAATAACCCATAGGTGGTATATTGATTATAAATATAGCCTCAATTATTCCCCACTCCCTGTGCCCACATCCTTTATCAGGTAACTTTGAAGCTTCTTCTATTGAGAGATGGAGTCTATTTCTCCACCCTGGAACCTGGGCCAGGACCTTCAATCAAAAGAATGAGGCAGCAGTGACAGTGTGTCAATTCCAAGTGTAGACCTCCACAGAACTTGCTCATTTCTGCTGTCTTTCAGAACACTACCGCTGCCATGTAAATAAGGCCAGGCCAGCCTGCTGGAGGATAAGAGATCTCATGAACAAAAGCCCATTTGTCGTAGCCAAGGGCATCCCAGATCAACCTACAGCCAGCCATCCTCCAAATATGGAGAAAGACAAGCCAAGAACAGCGAACTGCCTGCCTGACCCACAGCTGACCTCAGATGCACGGAAGAGTGCATCCAGGAGCCAGAGAGCATGGAGACTTGTGGGCAATAATAAATACTTACTGTTTTAAGCCAGGGTCAGCAAACTTTGTCCATAAAGAGGCAGATAGTAAATATTTTAGTCTTTATAGTCCATAGATGGTCTTTATTGCATATTCTTTTTTTGTTTTTTAAACACTCTAAAAAACATAAAAACCATTCTTAGCTTGTTAGTCCTCCCAAAACAGACTGTGGGCCAGATTTGGCAAATAGGCCAAAATTTTCCAACCCTTGTTTCAAGCCACTGAGTTTTGGGATGGTTTGTTACACAGTGATTGCAAATGAATACAACACATGGGTTTTGTTGACCCTTGTATCTCATTACCTTACAGACAGAGACTAAATAATGAAAGTTACTGCCTCCAGGATGAAGAGGCTGGCTTCTATTGGAAAGAAAAGGGTCACTGATCAACTTTGAGTCTCAAAGGGGATTTTCTCGGCTCCTTCAAAAATACAATAGCCTGAAAGCCAGTCTATATGATGGAAAAGATTTCTGAATTTCAGGGACTAATGGCCCAAATTCCAGGATTCCAGAGGAGGGTGTCAGCATGTAATCCAAAAAGCCAAGTAAGATTAGTCTTAACTCAGTGGAAACTATTACTGGACCAGCCCACAGCTACCAGACTACAGGAGAAAACAGCAGAGTCACAGACAGAGTGGGTCTGCCCCTTCCTCTATGACTGTGAAGGTATGTGAACTCAGTTCTCAAAACCTCTAGGTATCGCTCTATGGATATCCCAAGAGAGAGGAAATAAGGAAGACCATGTTCTTATCTGAGTCATGCCTGCACAGAATGGATAGATGGTTTAAATCATTCAACTGGACTTAGTTTACTGCATTTGACTAAATTTAGTTTTTTCTTCCTATTCAGTGGGTTGGAAACTTCAGCAGAAGATAGATCAGTTGTAGGAAACCATCTAAGTCTGTTATAAATTGAGTTGTGTCCCCCCAAAAAGGTATGTTGAATTCCTAACCCCTAATACCAATGAATGTGACTTTATTTGGAAATAAGATCTTTGCAGACGCAATTAAATTAAGGTCACTGGTGAGCCCTAATCCAATATGACTGGTGTCCTTATAAGAAAAGGAAAAGACATAGACACACAAGACCATGTGGGATAGGGACAGAGACTGAAATTATGCTATCACTGTATCAGCATCAGAAGATCGCCAAAGAACACAAGGGTTGCCCCAGCCCCAGCAGCTAAGAGAAAGGCAGGAACAGATTCTCCCCTGGAGCCTAGGAGGAAGGCTCTAGGGGCCAAGCTTGACCCTGCTGACACGAGGTGTCAGACTTCAGTCTCCAGAATTCTAAGGGAATTAATTTCTCTTGTCTTAACACACCCCATTTGTTGTCCTTTGTTATGGCAGCCATGGGGAACTAATACAACACCCATTTCTTTTTAAAGAAAGTAGCTACATCTTCTAATTAATATCAGTAATTGTTTTAACACTGTTTTTCTTAAGTCTGACATCTGAAATTCAAAGTAGCCCTCAGGGTCCCTCGAACACGGGCAGAGATGGGAACATTATTCTCCCCAGAGATGGATTAAAATGATGGAGACCTAGGGTGAGGGCATAGTCTCTGAAGATTTCTCTTTTGGTTTGCGTTTGGTTTTGAGGGGGAAAAGCTGGAAAAAAATAAAAAACTTTCTCTAAGAATACCTGACCTTTTCAGGGCCCTAACTTTGGTTTGCATTATAATCATCTAGAAAATGAAGACCTCTTGAACCCTTTTCTCTGAGATTCTGACTCACTTTGTCTAAGAGTGAAATCCAAGAACCCATACCTTTAGTAAGTACCTTCTAGTGATTCTGGTGAAGCAGTTAGAAAAACCCTTTCCCAGAAGCAGCCATGGAGGGACCCCAAAATTCAGTGACATGAAGCTCCCATTCATTCCCTGCCCACACAGGAAGCTGTCCCAGTGTAGAGACTGGCTAAAGTCGGAGACCTTGGGCAAAATTGGGCATAATGTGGTGTGGCTCAGGCAGGAAGCGGAGCAGGGCAGAAGCAGCCCAGCACCTGGCCCTCCCACCCCATCTCAAAATTGGACCTGAGACAAGACTCTGTGAGAGAGAGACGCCCCCTGGTGGCCGTGTTTAGTTTTTCCAGGATCTTAGCACAGGGCACCCAGCCAGGAACATAAATGCCCCCAACCCCCTTCCCAACCCCACATAAATGGACGCACTATATCAATAACGCAGGGCAATGGAGCAACTTATTGCAATGTTGACTCATATGGCAATAAATATGAAATCGGAACACAGAAGTGGAACATCCACAGGAAATGGTAACTGCATTTTATGGGTCTTAAATTACCTATCAGAAGAGAAAATCACTACTGGGCTCTGAAAAGCTGAAGCCAGTCTTGTTTCGTTTTTTTCATCCATTTTAGAGGAAAGCAAGACAAAGCTGTAAAACACAGAGTTGAGTCGGGGGAAGGTCAGGAAGAGTCAAATCATTTGGAAAGAAAACCCCTATGCAGTTTTAAGAGGGTAACATTTTGAGTGACATAAATCAAAAGAAATTAAGATTTTAAAAATTCATTTGATTTTTAAAAACAGCCAATTTCTATTACAAATAAATTGTGTTTTCTCCTTATCACCCTATCCCACCAATTAAATTACAAAATAGAAAAACAATGGTCCTCAGAATTCAGTTCCTGTGCTCAACCAATTCTTATTGTTTGCCAGCATCTGTGTATTTGTTGTGTGTTTGAGATACAGTAATTTTATGATTTCACTGAATATCTACTATGTGTCAGGCCCTTCACATATATTATTTCTAATCATCCTAACAGTGCTGTAAGGTAGATATCTCTTAATACACTTCTCAGATGAACAATTGATGTTCAGAATAATTAGTAAACTCAGTAAGTATAAAAGCTAGGATTAGGACTCAAGCCTTCCTGAATCCAGAATTCAGGGATAATCTATGATACTCGCTTTCATTGAATTGTACACTTAAAATGGGCAAAGTTTGTGATATATAAATTGTACCTCAATGAACCAAATAAAAATACAATGCAAAAAGGATGATATATTGAAACCAAAAGTAGAAGAAGAAGAAGATACAAGAGAGAAGCATCTAAGGGGGATAGATTTATTTCTCCATAAACTTGGGAATAAATTTAAGGGTAGATCTTTTGGAGAAATGATGGCCCACAGCAGAGCAGATCCGGGGCTTTATCATGATGATAGGCTTTGACGACTTCAGCTTCCCTCTGTGACTGAATTTCTCTGCTCAGTGATGACCACTTTCCCACCATATGGGAAGTATGTGGCTCTTTATTTTTCCCCTCCTACTAAAACCTGTTTGCAGAACTTTTGTTTATGTGTAAGTGGCTGATCTGTGTTTAAAGGGCCTCTCTTCTAAAGGGAATACATAATTTTAAAACTTCAAATATTCAGTCATCTCTCTGCTGAAGAGCATAACAGAGCATTTCCCTTGGATGTCGAAGTTACTTCAAACACAACAAGCAAACTCGTGCCCGCCATTGCCCTAGTACAGGCTGTGTCCCCATTCTAATGCCCCCAACACCACTTGACACCCATGTTTCTCAGCTCCTGCCCCACCTGCTATCATAGGTCTCAACTGTTCATAAAGTCCACCAACTCCAAGAGTTCTGGGGAACCCCAGAGGCTATGCCCTTTCAGGCCGCAGAGCATCTGAGGCTGTCACGTGGCCTCTGCTGCTCCTGCCTCCTCATTAGAGACACTTCATCCTTGGGACATAAGCACCATTTTGTCACATATCACCATGGCACCATTCATTTGCCAGGCAGTGTGCTGCTCTGGATGGACACTTACATATCCTGTGGACATGGTAGCCCACCCAGGAACCTCCGTGGGCACGTGGGAGAGTCGGAAAGCCAGTGCTGAGTGGTGTTCTCTGTCCAGGTGGGAGAATGCACCCCCCTGTTTCACCTGCTACTCTTAGTGATGCCGGGGCTTTTGTTAGGAAGCCGAAGAATGAGCTTCACAAACACTCAAGGTAGGAGAGCAAGGTACAGGCTTTTATTTAGAGGTAAAGTGAAAGGATAGAACTCCCTGCTCACACCAGGAGGGCACAAGAGAGTCTGGGGTGGTGCGCTGTCTAGGAGTTTTATAGGCAGATGAGAACAGGAGAAAAAGCTTAGGGGTGTGGATTTATTAAGTGGTCCCAGGATATTTAGAATTAACTTGATATAAGTAACCTCCTGCTCTGTTGATTTCTCCCCCCAGATACCAGCACCTTGGTCTGGGGGCATATGAAACAAGGCCACTTGCTCAGCCCCCAAGGTGGGCTGAGGCATTGTTTGCTAAAGAATAAATTAAGTGCAAGCTTATCTTTAAGGTGGAATCCTTCTTGCCTTTTACTGTTATGGGGGGCTTGCATGCTAAATCAGTTTGCCCAGTTCACAAAATCACTTCATCAGATCTGAAGGAGGAAAGACGGCACATAGGCCTGGGCCTTTTAGCATATTAAAGTGAATCTTACACATGATTATAAATGATTAGCATAAAATAAACATGTGCTACTCTTCCTTATCTGGGGTACATTAACTCATCTTACTGAAGAATGACTCTAGAGCTGAATATTTAACACAGAGTTTTAGTAGGGGGTTTCCTTGCATGTAGTTACATTGCTCTGACTGCAAATATCCTGCCTTGCTTTATCCCAAGGCCCTCACCCTACTCTGACTACACCCATGGTCCCTGTCTCATTAGGAAGGTCCCGCATCAGCCTGCCTTCCTCCCCACACCCCATGAAAGAAAATCCAGAATTAAATCCACGGATGTTACCTGAACAAGACCCTCTACCAGAAAGGACCACAAAACACATTTCCTTCCTTTAATAAATGGAAGTATCACCAAAGGGCCATTTTTAATCTTGATGGACAAACCATCGAACCCCTTCACATTAGCTCCCCAGAGCAAAGTCCGCAGGAGTCAGCTTTTGTAACTCAGCCTGCAGTGAGTGGCCTGTCGCACTCCAGTGAAGCCTCAAATTACCCCCGACTGCCAGAGGCCAGAGAAATTAATCCCATGTTGCTACGGGCATCCCGATTGCAGGGCAGAGGTCCCCACAGGAGAGAATGCCGCAGAGCTACTCACTAATGGGGTGTTGTTCAGGAGACCCTGTGATAAAGCTGCAGAGGTATTCCCCAGAGACAATGAACCGACAAAAGGTATCGGTTAATTGTTTAAAAATCCATGTATTACCAAGCCAGGAAGCCATACTCCTCCTTGATCTGGAGGGGCTTAGGGGTTTGCCTTTGTTTTCCTCCCCTGATTGTAACTGTGGGCAACCCTTTGAGTCTTGCTTTTTTCAGCCAACGACTCTATCGCAGCACTTGAGAAAAATCAGCCCCACTTTTTTTTCCACCCTCAAAAGAAGCGATAAACTCTGTTGACTTCTTTTATGTTTCCTGGGGTTGTAAAGAGTCTAAAAATATCAGAAGTAAGCCCCACCTGTGCCCTGCTGCGAGTGTCATGATCTCTCAGAAGCATTTCTTTGCTTTCACCTCCTCTCGGCGCTTATTCTCCAGTCCCGACACACACGTTCCTTCTGGGGATTTCCAGTCCCCTGTTCGCGTGGTATTAATTTGCTCCTTTCTGAACGGATGGTATTGGCAATGTATTTTCCTGAACGGCTTTCACACTTTTGTTTCAGTTACTGTTTTGAGAAGGAAGCCCCATGAGGTCTTTGGAATTACCTCCCATGTCTTAGGAAATGGAAAGAAAGTATGACCCCATGTAGTTCTATTTCACCCAGATCCCACCGATCCCACCCGTCATGACACCAGATGAAACAACTAATACATCTCCCCACCCCGACATTCACAAGCTGACCCCCGCGGTTATGTGAGATGGGCCCAGGAAGCCCAGACCAACACCACCAGCAGAAAGAATTTCAGGCATGTAAGGTGTGCCTAGCCCTCGGTGGGCTGTGCACAGAACACCTGCGTGGTCCCATCCTTGCAGAAAATGGAAGTCTAGCTGGAGAAGTAAAGTCAACAGACAGGAGACAAAGGGGAAATTAGAAGTGACCGCTAAGCTACAGAGGGGCTGATTCTTATAAAACTAGGAGTGTGGAAGAGCCTTCTAGAAGACAGGAGACTTGAGCCTTGAATTATCAGGACTAAAAGAGGCAGAGGGGAATGGGGAAAGAATTTGAGGTGGCGGTTGAGCAGTTAGAGAAAAGGTAGAACGGAAGCTGGTATAAGTGGGAGTGGGAAGGGAATCAGTCAGGGGCCACGAAGGAAAAAGCAAACTGTCTCAAACAGGGTGGAGGGCGGAGTCTAACACTGTGCTGTCTGCAGAAGAGATGGCAGGCGTAAGAAAGCACACGAGGCCGAGTGGGCAAGGTCTCCTCTGGCTAGCAACAGTGGGGAGCTGCTGGAACCCTGATCCTGATGGGACAAGGCGAGGAGTGATACCAGCACCCAGACAGGGCAGCGTACTCTCTGGAGGGGGCCAGCTGGCAGCACTTTTACAGAGGGAGGCAAACCCCCAAGACAGCCAGTTCGCAGGGAAGGAGGCAAGGCAAGGCGCAGCCTCACCAGCCGCCAGCAGCCTCCTGCTCCAGTCTTGGGCTAGCATGTCGCCCTGTCTGAGACCAAGCAGACACCAGGGAGCCCACTGGCAGCTCTAAAGGCGAGTAGCAGGTACTTGACAGAGAAGAGCAAAGGGTGGATCTGGAGGGGCAAAGGGGAGAGCCTGCCGACAAATCACCAGGAGGCACGGCACAGTTAAAGTCCTGTAGCAACTCTGGTTGCACATCAGGGACATTTAGGCCGAAAGTGATGGCTGATGTCCCCTGAAAAGGTTAACTACAGGTGGTCCTCTTGTCCCCAGAGTCTCTGCTCAGATATTAAATGAGCTCCCCCAGCCCCCCAGTCACATTCTAACACACACTTTGTTTTATTTCCCGTGTAGCTTTCATCTGACATGACGACTTTGTTCTCTTTCTCTTATCTGACTGTCCACCCCAGGAGACCGCAAGTTTCCCAACAACCTCTCTTATTTTGCACTGTTTTCCCAGCACCAAGAACCAGCTGGGGACCCCACCTGCTGAAATCTAGACAGTGATTACTCACGGATGAGAACAAAACATGCAAGCCCAAGACACAGATTGTGCTAAAAGCAACCTCTAGTCTAGAAGGTGCTAAGGAAGCAGGGCAAGAAGTAGGAGGGAGACATTAAAATTCTTTTCCTTCTCGGTCTGAATGTCGCATGTTCTGCCCTGGTCACAGCAAGTGGCCAAAAAGTATGAGAGTCTGAGCTCTCAGCCACCTCCAAGGAGTTTTCTCTGACCCTCCTTAATGGGGAGCTGGGGAAAACTACCAGTCTGGCAGCCCAGCCACTGCCTGAGTGGTCCCTGTCCTTTGCTGAAACACCAGCGGCAGGTGGGAGCTCAGGGCCCTTCTGGTTGGAGGGTCCCCAGCCATATATGGATCCTGGCTGCACCTGGCTCCTGGCAGAGGAAGGTCTGTTCTGACATCAAACAGTCCCCAAGCATTGCGTTCCAAAAACTGCTGGCATGATGAGTGGGCCGCACAAAGGTAGTGGGGTAACGATTAGCTCATCTCTAATTATATGGGATTTACGATTAGGCAGCAAGTTTATTTTGGAACACTGCAATAACAAGACGCAGAGCAGTGGTGAGGACGAGGGGGTGGAGCTCTAGCTTGGCCTTTAGAATATAATAGCTTGTCATTGCCATGGAAACCAGCTCCCTGGGAGTTGCAGGCACCTTATTCTATAATTATAAGAGATCTGATAAGGGCTGGGGGGTGGGGGGAAATGGCGGTGTCTAATTTTTTTTCTTTATAAATTGCATTTAGTGGCTGAAAATAGAAGAACCTGGAGAACAAAGCCTGTTATTAACACCATCTGCTAAAAGGTGGCTGCACTTGAGCTGCCTGGGAAGGCTTCTCCTAGAAGCTCTGCAGATGTTCCAGAAAGCCAGGGGTCGGCCAGAAAGGGGAGGGTATGTCCGGGCAGACCAGGTGTGAATGTGGCTTCAGGCAGAAATGGCCCATCCTGGTTTGCTGGGTCAGACTGGACCACTGTCTTAGGGCAGCTGCCATGTCCCCTGCCCCACAGCAATGTGCAGTATCTTCTCCTTCCCTCTCTCCATCTCACCCTCATTCCCAAATTCAAGCCAAGTGGAATCAAAGCCATTTCAACGATGGGACTTGACCTTGAGCAAATGTCTTAAGTTTTCTGAACCTCTGTTCTTTTGTGATTTGAGATTGTTAGGAGGATTATACAAAATAAGAGAACATGTTTGGAAAAATGTAAAGCTCGACTCTGAAGAACGGAGCCAGACTTGCACAGGGAGAAAATCACCCATCATTTAAAAATCAAACCCTCTATTTTTCTGGTTGAATGATTTTATCAGTAAGTCCACGGGAGATATTAAAGAGAACAGGAATGCCCGGTTATAATAATAATTATTAGAAATGCCTTCCATATGTATAGCAATTTATAGCTTGAAAGTGTTTTCACCATATTTTATTGTGATTGTATGCTGCCTTAATGGAGTGAGAGCTCTGGGTGTTGATTCATTTATGAGGAAACCCAAGCAGTTTGGAAAGCTTCTTTTCTAAAAGGCCTTCCCTTTTTAAAATGGGTCATGGTCATTAAAAAGGGAACCTAGCAGCGTTGATTATGTATGTTAAGGCTGTGTATGTTAAGGGCACTGACTCAATAAAATCACCAGGAACAGTTTTATAAAGCTATTCAAACGCTAAACAGTTCATCCAACTGCAGGGTAAAAGCAGGAAATGAATAATAATAGAGAATGCTTTCTTCTATTCATGACCATAGTTAGCCTGTTGTCCCAAATTAATACTCTTTAAAAGCCAGAGACATATTTTGGGGAGAATATCACTATTACATTGCCTCTGCCCCTACACAGAACTCCCGTGGTTCACCGATCACTTCTGGGAGCAGGAGGACAGTTGCTCAGCATCTGCCATCAGTTAGAATTACATATGGTTCCCAGTAATGGAATCCCAAATGAACAATGGCTAAAATGAGATTAAAATGTATTTCTCTCTCAAGGGAAGAGCCAGGGGTAGACAACTCAAGGCTGATATGGGGGCTCTGCTCATGGAGTCCTCAGGACCCAGTTCACCACTCTGCCATCTCATCCTCACAGCCCACCATGGCATCTAGAGCCCTGGATATCACCACTGCATTCCAGCGAGCTGGATAGAAAAGGAACAAAAAACAGGAGAACAGAGAGTGCAAGCTCCCTGCCTTTTAAATAAGGTTTTTAAGAGCTTCCATACACCTCTGCTCATATACCATCAGCTTAAAGTCAGGGATTCTAGAAGCTGGGAGGTATTAGGAGACGGCCAGATGTTTCCACTCATGTCTGTTACACTTTGACTCTGCTTCTATATCACTTTTTGGCATGGTTCAAACCCCACACCTACTCTCAAGTTGCTTACCTTCTTCGGTGGTTCTTTTCTTAATTTCTCATAAGAAGACACTGCAACTACAAAACTAGGGTTGACAACTGTCAGAACCCAACCCAATCTTGTCTAAGCAAAAAAAAATATAAAGATAGTAGGTTATCTCACTGAATGCTAAGATAAGAGAGTGCGTCTGGGCTGCAAGAGGACTGGAGGCTGGCACTGCAAAGCCATGCAGGCCCTTGCTCTTGGTTTGCATGTGTGTCTTTCTTGCTGATGGCCTGCTTTTTCCAAGGAGGGTTCAACGGACCTGCCAACAGCTTCTATCCAATAGCCTCAGCCTCCTAAGAGGGAGAGGGTGGTAGATGTTCTCTCTGGTTCAAAGTCAGTAAATACCCAGGAAGGATTCATTGGTCCAACTTAGTCAGGGGCTGACCCTAGAATAATCCGGTGTATCCAGGTAGTCAGGGCCAGGTGAACCATGTAGATACAGTAGGAGGAGCACAGTTCCCACAAACGGGTAACTTGTTGGACAGGTTAAACCAATAGGTATCCATGTCAACCATCATTCTACAAGCTCCGGTGATCAGTTTCCACAACAGGTCAAAATTCTCTAGTAAACAGGCACAGAGAAGTTGTCACTGAGTGCTCACTCATGCAGCTTTGCCCACCTCGTATCCAGAGCCCCAAGGCACCTCTTCACCTGTTACCTGGAGTAATAGGCACACTGCCCAAAGTTCCAAGGGGAGGTACAGGAGCCCTCCAGGCCTTGCCCAGGGAAGGCAGCGTCTCCAAATCAGTGGGACATCAAACACCCCAGAAAGCATCAGACTAGATTATTTTGTCCACCTCCATAAATTTTAAAGCAGACCTAGGAAAGAGGCCTCTTGAAAAGTGAACCCAAATACAGTCATATCTGCCCAGGAGAAAGAGGTACCTAGGCTTCCACACAACTCAG
Source organism: Manis javanica (assembly GCF_040802235.1). Classification (NCBI taxonomy): domain Eukaryota; kingdom Metazoa; phylum Chordata; class Mammalia; order Pholidota; family Manidae; genus Manis; species Manis javanica. The sequence continues at coordinate 81,314,922 of NC_133157.1, forward strand.
GATGATGAAGGTCTGGAGGTACTCAGAAAATGCTTTGCATTTACACCTTGCCAGTCAATAATGAAGCATCATGGAAAGCAAGTCAAATTAATCACTCATGAAATTTTTTTAAATGTGCCAGGAAAGAGTCACCCCTTAGCTGCCATCTCATATACTGCATCAAATGGCCCCCGCCAAGATCATGCTGGCCAGGTTCATTCTCAGATTAGTTCTCAGCATCTAAGATCTCATCTCCCACCATTTTTCTCCAGCTCTTCTCAAGAGTGAGAAAAACAGAGACTAAACAAAACCAAATCAGTTACCTAAATATCCATTATTAAGCCATAGTCATAGCTTTAGTTCAAATATTCCTGCTTTCCCACAAGTGGCTTCCTTTAGAAAAATTTTGCTGCTGTTTTTCAGATTACAGAACAAGCAATCCAACAGCCGCCTCACCTTGCTGACAGAGCAGCAAGAGAAAACACAGGGTTACTAGGAAGGAGCTCACTCCTCTGCTGTCCAGGAGCTCAGAGCCCTGCACATGGCTTACTCAGGCCACACTGCATGGTCTTCAACTCATCTGGGAGCCTTCCTTCACTGGAGAGTGTCCTCGTCATTAGTACTGTGGAAACAATACTCAATTAAGGTCAAGCCACAGCTCCACTACTTTCTATGAAACCTAAAGTCATGCAGCCTGTTTCATCCTTGCTGACCCCCAAAATAGAATACAGTCAACCCTTGAACAACATGGATTTGAATGTGCAGGTCCACTTATACACAGGTGTTTTTCAGTAAATATGTTGGAAAATTTTTTACAGATGTGCAACAATTTGAAAAATGCATTTTCTTTTCTCTGGCTTGCTTTATTGTAAGACAATAGTATATAATACATAAAACACACAAATATGTATTAATTGACTATTTATGTTATTGGTAAGGCTTTGGTAAACAGGTTATTAGTAGTTAGGTTTGGAAGAGTCAAAAATTATACATGAGTTGGCACTTCTAACCCGCACATTGTTCAAGGGTCAACTGTAATATTGCAAGGATTAGATGTTGATGTATGAAAATATTTTTAAACTGTTATTTTATAACTATAGACAAAATGAAGTGTGCTGAATTCTATGGCATCAGAAACCAGGTATTAAAGACACAGCTGTTGAAATGAAGAAGTGTACACAGCAGACTCATGCAAAGAAATGTTAATTTACATGGATTTTCCAATGGTTAACAAGAGTAAAATTACAGATCAACCATAAGAAATGAGGCCAGGGTCAGAGCCACTGCGCTGATCTTCTTTGCTTTGTTTCTGAAGAAGTGACTTCACTGATCTACAAAGACCTAGGCATCTCCATTTCTGAATTAAATGGCATGCATTTTGTTAGTTTGTTTAAAAATGATGAAGGCATGATATTTTTTTTAACTGTTTTCATTTTATATTGGTGCTTCCTACTCCTAATGTGTAAGTTCTCAAAATAAAATCCATTTTACTTCAGTTTTTAAAAATCTTTAATCTGCCTTGTCTCCAGCTTTTGAAGTCAACCTGACATATCTTTAAGACAAGGTCACTGTGTTTTTGTGTTAGTTTTTTTTTCTTAAAAGAGTAATACTAGTATACAACAGTAATAGTATAACTCCATTCAGGTTCCCAGACCCTATTCCAATGTGTGTGTTTTGGATGGTGAGGGGAATGTCTTTCTACACACAGTACCAAGCATTCTTGAACACCAGCAGGGTGTCCAGGAACTCAACTCAATTCCTATGCTATCTGCCTAGAGACAGCACCAGATTCCCCAGGTTAAGGGCTCCATCCTCCAAGACTGCCCTCTACCCCTGACTCCAGATGCCGGTCACAAGCCCCAGAAGTTATCTGTGCTTCTGACCAGCCAGCTACAGATTGGAGGTTCCCACAACCTCCCCATTAGCTTTAATTAATTTGCTAAAGCAGCTCACAGAACACAGGAAAACATGTTTACCACTTTAATAAAGAATACAAGTTAACAGCCATATGAAGAATGTAGGGAAAATGGAAGTTCCATGGCCAGGATTCTCACCTGTTCCTAATCTACTCACGCACTGTGTACATGCAATGATGTAATACTTAGCCTGCTGTATAAGCACATGCTTGCATATCTATTGGCAATAAACCATTACTGCCTATGTTGCTATAAAAAGAGCTCTGCCCCATGCTAAGAGCAGAGCCTGGAGCAGAGACAGAGCCTAGAGCGGAGACAGTCCTGAGACAGACTTGTTACTTGCAAACTGCCCTGGCGGCAGACAGGATTCTAGGACTCACTACCATGAGAATAAAGCTTGGTATAAACCCCTTTTTACCCCCAAATGTTCCACTGTCATTTTTTGGTCTCTATGAATCCATAATGAACTTGCCCAGAGTTGGGAAATACCTCCATCGAGGAGCTATGGAGATACGTAGGGCAAGGTCCCAAATAAAGGAGATTCTATCCTGTGGAACTTGGGGCCTGACTGGTATACAGTGGACGCCTTCTGGTTCCCCAAGTGTAGGAGCTCTCTCTCCAACAGAGAAGCAGAATCCAAGGGAGTGATATGCTCTTCTCAGAATTTTTGTGAGGGCTTCATTTCACAGTCATGATTGGCTAAATCATTAGCCATTGGCTGATTCAACCTCCAGCCCATGCCTTGGCTGGAGTCCAAAAGTCTCTCCATGGAACTTCCATTTCAACTTTAAGGCTCTGCAGTGTTTTCAGGAACTGTGGATGAAGACCAGATATACTTGGAAGTATATATTTGGTCATATGAATGACCAAATGTTTATTTCTGATGACTCATTATATCGCTGTCACACAGCACACAGGCTAACTGCAGACACCCCCATTCATCCACAGTAAATACTTGAAGCTTCTCTTTGTCTCTCACCTACTTTCTCTTCAAAATCTCCTCTCCACCTGTCAGTCATCTCCTGGCCCTTCATGCCCAACTTCAGTCTTGCCTCTGTACTTTGAGACTTGTTTACTCAAGCAATATTTACTGAGCACCTGCTATGAGTCAGCCACTATTTGTTCACAGTAAACAAAATCACCAAAAACTATGGCCCCCTGGAGCTTGTAGCCTAGTTTACTCCTGATTCCTAATGGTAGAATCTCAGTTTCCTCTAATGGGTTCTGACTTGTCTGGACCAGGCATGTTTAGGCCCTTGGGCCCCAAATGTCAATTCCAGCTTCAAGAAAAGGAGAATTTGAGCATAGATGCCACATGGAACTTGTGAGAAACCACGTTCAGTAAAATTCATTAAACTGTAATGGGGCACTCAAATCCAAAACATATAGTTATTTGAGTTCCCACAACCCCCTTCCAACTCTCAATAGAAAATGGTCAAAGTAGCCTCAGCTCCTTTGGATCCAGTCTTCTAGACCGACTTGCTGGGCTGGGTCCCTCTCCCTCTAAAATTATCTTGGATGTGTCTTATGTCTCACAGGGCTGCCCTCTCTCTGGAACCATTTAGGTTAGGGAAGAAAAATAAAACAAGATGCCTTCTTTAAAGCAGGAGTTCCAAGTAATTGAAACACCAGATTTACTTGTGTTCAATTTCTAACAAATATGATGCTCTCTCTCTTTTCCACAGAAATAGTTTGGAATTAAAAATAAGTAGAGCTTCATTTCTGGTACCAGTTTGAAAAATAGCCACTAGGTGGTGGGTTTTGCTGGTTTGCTTTTTCATAAACTTTAAAACGTTTTTAATGTGGCACAATGTAGAGTTTTAAAAGAGTAACAGAACTTTCAAGTTAAGTTGAAGGCCGGCTAGTGGCTCTGAATATAAACACCCCAGACAACACATCAGATGCTCATGAAAGCAAGAAGATGCAAAGCTGCAGTAACACTGGAAACAAAGCAAATTAATAATCCAATGTTCTCCAGGTAAAATTTACACTGAGCAAAGCATAGGTAAAAACCTCAGAACAGAAAAGCAGAGAAATGAAGTGAAAAGGGATTTTACTTTGCGGCAAACCTTCACTTCAGAGACATTAAGCCTTTGCTGCCCACAAAGCTGGTAGCTATTCTTCTGTGATGAAGCCACTTTTCAAAATGACTTTTCAGACTGAAGTAGTCATTCATGCTGCCTACCAAGTATTTCTCTCTCTCCTCCTGGTTGTGTGACAGGACTACACTTCCCCAATCCTGTGGGAATAGGTTTAGACATACGACTTGCTTTTGCTGGAGAAAAGTAATGCACATCGCCTCTGGTCAGAAACTTTACCTCCCAGCTCCCAGTTAGCCACACTCCTTTTGCCTCTGCTAAGGTGACCAGAGGCTCTCCAGACAGTGGCTGCTCCAACAGCCTAGATCCTGGAATGACCCTACCCAGGTATTCAGCAGGAGTGAGAAACAAATTTGTTGTGTTTTGGCCGTGTGAGTTAGGGTTATTTGTTTCTGCAGCATGACCTAGCCTCTGCTGACTTTTACTCATATATCCTAAACCAGGGTTGCCAGATAGTCCTTACAAAATAACAGAACCCCAGTAGATGCTAGGATGAAATACATGCATTTAATTTTTAGGATATTAAAGATATTTATGTTTTATAATATTTGCATTTCCAAAACTGTCATTTTGTTTTACAATAACCATACAGAACAGGGGTTGGCAAATTTTTCTGTAAAAGATCATATAGTAAATACATTCATCTTTGTGGCCCATATGGCCTTTGTTGCAAGTGTTCAACCCTGCTGTTAGAACACGAAAGGAGTCATAGACAATATATAAGTGAATGCCCATGGCTGTGTCTCAATAAAACTTTATTTACAAAAATAGATGGTGGACCACACTTGACCCATGTCCCATGGTTTGCCAGCCCCTGATAAAGAGCACTGAAAGGGAAAAGAATTGACTTGGTACTGAGTTCTCCCACCATTCAGCTTCATCTATTGACTTACATAGTGTTCATTATATGGAAAAATCTTTCCAAAACTGTATCCAGGACAGGAATCAAAGCCTGAGAATTAATTAATTTCAATAAATTTTAGAGCTTCTATTAATTAAGTCACTGTCTCCACAGGGAGAGAAATGGCACCGTCAAACTGAGAACTTCATCATAAGGAGAATTAACAAGAAGGTCTTTTTTTCCTAAGTAAGAGGCATTCTGATTTCATCATGGTTGGGCGTTTACTACCAGAAATGGAGCATGTGCTCAAGCCATAAAACCGTGACATACAAATTATCCAAAGGACACATTTCCCTAGGTACCTTGCATAAATATTTAAAGCTTCTTTTTGTAAAATTTTCAACTATATAGACTGGAAAACCATTGCTTGGACAATGCAAATGTAACCCTTTTCTTAAAAAGTGATTATTTTTATCAAGGAATTAAATCTTCTCAAAATGAAAGAGTGAGCCAATTTGTTTCTTATTTTGAACAGTAAATACTATGACTTCAGAAATAAGTGAATACAACAGAGAGGCTTCTGGAACTGCTAGCTACTGTCATAGGGTGCATTATTGGCTCAGAGTTCTTCCTTCTTGCCTCAGTCTTGCCAATATCTTCCACAGTGTACCTGCCCACCCCAGGAGGTTATGCTCAGCCATGTGACTTGCACTGGCCAACAGAATGTCAACAGAAATGACAGCAGGGCATTTCAGAGCAGAGGCCTTCAACAGCCTCCCACATGTCTGTTTCCCCTTCTTGCACTTCTGCCATCTTCTGTGGGGGTAACAGGCCCTTTGCAGTTGCTGACTGTGGATGCTGAACACTTGGAGCAGATGAGAACCTACCTCTTAGCCTAAAGCAGAATCATTCCAACCAATCTGCAGATCTGGAGGTGAGAAAACCAATGTTTATTGTTGAATGCAGTTGAGATTCTTAGGCAGTGTTATCATATCAATAGTTGACTAATGTAACTATTATTTACTGTTTTTTCTTACTTAACCAGAAAATATGCTTCACATTTCCATATGAGAGTCATGATTTGTAAATAAACAGCCATTGGTTCAGTAAAGATGTCTCAATTCTCTTAAAAAACTGAGCTATCCAGCGTGATTTAGCCTCGTAATTTCATGGAATTCATTTTCAGAAACTTCTTAATTTTTCTCATTTTTAAATGGTGCAGCAGGGTAGTAACAGATGTGTCTTCAGTTATTTCCCATGTTTCATTGAGTTGTTATCCATAAGACCTTGTCCCAGTGCAAGAGCTTGAAAACAGACACCTATTAACCTAGGAAGAAATGTTTCCAACTATGGGCTGCAAACCATTAATGCATCACAAAATCAATTCAGGTCTCAATCAATATATTTTAAATAAAAAATACAGTAGAAAACAGACTGTTGCACAAAAAAGGTAAATGTTATTTTGCAAACATACATGAAAAAAAGACTGAAATGTGATAAAAGTCAAAATAAAAAAAATTGAGAACCACTGTTTTAAAGGAAGTTTATTTTAATAGGATCAGAGGCATCAAATAATTGTCTTCAGCTCAATACTAGACGTTCCCCAAATAGCAATTAGCATTTTACTTTCGTGTCATTTGGGGGCTGTAACTACATATAATGTAAAATAGAAAGACATTATCTAAACAAGGAAAAGACCACAGCAAATAATATATTAAACAATGAATTACTGAAGTCATTTCCATTAAAATCAGGCCATAGCAATGTCTACTATGACCACTACCTTGCAATGTTTACAAAGTTTTAGTTAATGCACTAAGGCAAAATTAATAGAATATGAAAAAATAAATATCTTTCCTTATTGATGACAGTGAATTTCTAGGAAACTTAAGATTTAATAAGAGCACAGAATTGAGTTGGTAATGGTGCTAACTACAAAATGAACACATAAAAGTCAACATCTGCTATCCAGATTAACAATAGCCAATTAGAAACATAAGTGAAAAAATCTAAATTGCAATAAAAACTATATAGTATACAGGAACAAGTATAATTTTTTTAATTATAGGATTTAAGTGACAAGGCAAGCCAGAGTGGCAAAAGATATTTGCAAAGCATGTATCTAACAAAAGAACTTATATCCAGAATATATTCTAACAGAAACTCAGAAGAGAAAGTCAGACAATCCAATTTCCTTTTAAAAGGCAAAAGACTTACACCAGACACTTCACAAAGAAGCTTTCTGAATCAATAAACATATGAAAAATACTTAACATCGTCACAACGAGATACAGTACATACTCATCAGAACAGCTAAAATTTTAGTAAGACAATGCTAAATTGGCAAGAATGGGGTACAACTGGTGCTCTCCCAGTGCTGGCAGTACTGTCAGTTAGCACTGGTGCTTTGGAAAACTCTGGCATTCTCTGTTAGAGGTGAACAAGTGCATATACTCAGACCCAGCAATTCCACTGCTGGCATGTGCTCAGTGGAAATGTGTGCACTGTGTGCCAGCAGACACAAATAAAAGTGGTTTTGCTATTATTTATAATAGCCAAAACTGTAAATAACACAGATGCCCATCAAGAGGAGAATGGAGGGGTAGAAACATAAATGATGCGGACATTGTAGAAAATAGGATGGTGATTCCTCAAAAAATTAAACATAAAATTACCATATGGTTCAGCAACTCCACTTTGGGGCATATATTTAAAAGAATGGGAAGCAGAGATTTGAATGGGTACCATATGCCCATGTTCCCGCCAGCATTAGTTACAATAGCCAAAAAGTGGAAGAAACCCAAGTGCCCTTAGACAGGAGAATAGATAAGCCAAGCTTGGCAGAGCCATACAATGGAATATTATTCAATCTTAAAAAGGAAGGAAATTCTGACATGTGCTACAACATGGATGAACCTTGAGGACATTATGCTCAGTGAAATAGTTACCAAAGGACAAATACTATTCCACTTATATGAGGGATCTAGAGAAGTCAAACTCAGGGTCAGAAAGTAGAAAGGTGGGTGTCAGGGGCTGGGGGAGGGAATCACTGTTTAATGGGTACAGAGTTTCAAATTGGGAAAATGAAAATTTTCTGGATATGGATAGTGGTGATGGTTGCAGGTTGCACAACAATGTGCAAAATCTATTTCTTTAATTAAAAAAAAAACCTCTTCATGAATCAATACTAGAAAAATATGATTCTGAACATGATGAAAAATAACCACACTAGAGCGGGTGCTTGGGACCGGCGCCTGAGGACAAAGAATATCCCGCATTTTTCCCTGCGGGACCGGTGGGTGGGTGCCTGAGACCGGCACTTGAAGACGGAGGAAATTGCACGTTTTTCCCCTTTTTTTTCCTCTTTCTGACTAGTGCTTTTTGGAAGCCTTAAAGGGACAGGGACCCTGGTGCTAGGGAGGCAGGGCAGCAGGACCAGTGAGCGGGTGACTGGGACCGGCGCCTGAGGACAAAAAAAAAATCAAGTGTTTTTTCTTGAAGGGACAGGGACCCTGGTGCTAGGGAGGCAGGGCAGCAGGACCAGTGAGCGGGTGCCTGGGACCGGCGCCTTTCCTTTTTTTTTTTTTTTTTCTGTTCCCTCTCTCATTGTTACTGTTGTTCTTTTGGTTTGGAGAGTGCTTTTTGGAAGTATTAAAGGGGCAGGATAGATCACTTAGACCAGAGGCAGGGAATCTGGGGATCTCTGGGCACTCTAACCCCCTGGGCAGCAGGGAGCACAGAGGCCCCTTACGGAGATAAATAGCCTCCCAGCCACTCCCCCTTCAACGGGGCTCCACCATTTTGGAGGAGCAGCCCCAGCCAGGCCACGCCCACAGCAACAGCGGAGATAAACCCCATAGCAACCAGGCAGGAAGCAGAAGCCCTGTCTGCACACAGCTGCCCAGCACAAGCCACTAGAGGTCACTATTCTCCCAGGTGAGGAAGGCCACAAACCAACAAGAAGGGAAGCTCTTCCAGTGGTCACTTGTACCAGCTCTGCACACTATCTCTATCCCCATGAAAAGACAAAACTACACGCAGACAAAGATCACAGAGACAACACCTGAGATGGAGACAGACGTAACCAGTCCTGCTGAAAAAGAATTCAAAATAAAAATCATGAACTTGCTGACAGAGATGCAGAGAAAAATGCAAGAGCAATGGGATGAGATGCAGAGAAAAATGCAAGAGCAGTGGGATGAAGTCTGGAGGGAGATCACAGATGTCAGGAAGGAGATCACAGAAGTGAAACAATCCCTGGAAGAATTTATAAGCAGAATGGATAAGATGCAAGAGGCCATTGAAGGAATAGAAGTCAGAGAACAGGAACGTATAGAAGCTGACATAGAGAGAGATAAAAGGATCTCCAGGAATGAAACAACACTAAGAGAAATATGTGACCAATCCAAAAGGAATAATATTCATATTATAAGGATACCAGAAGAAGAAGAAAGAGGTAAAGGGATAGAAAGTCTCTTTGAAGAAATAATTGCTGAAAACTTCCCCAAACTGGGGGAGGAAATAATCGAACAGACAATAGAATTACACAGAACCCCCAACAGAGAGGATCTAAGGAGAACAACACCAAAACACATAGTAATTAAAATGGCAAGGATCAAGGACAAGGAAAGAGTTTTAAAGGCAGCTAGAGAGAAAAAGGTCACCTATAAAGGAAAACCCATCAGGCTAACATCAGACTTCTCGACAGAAACCCTACAGGCCAGAAGAGAATGGCATGATATACTTAATGCAATGAAACAGAAGGGCCTTGAACCAAGGATACTGTATCCAGCACGACTATCATTTAAATATGATGGCGGGATTAAACAATTCCCAGACAAGCAAAAGCTGAGGGAATTTGATTCCCACAAACCACCTCTACAGGGCATCCTACAGGAACTGCTCTAAATGGGAGCACCCCTAAAAAGAGCACAGAACAAAACACACAACATATGAAGAATGGAGGAGGAGGAATAAGAAGGGAGAGAAGAAAAGAATCTCCAGACAGTGTATATAACAGCTCAATAAGCGAGCTAAGTTAGGCAGTAAGATACTAAAGAGGCTAACCTTGAACCTTTGGTAACCACGAATCTAAAGCCTGAAATGGCAATAAGTACATATCTCTCAATAGTCACCCTAAATGTAAATGGACTTAATGCACCAATCAAAAGACACAGAGTAATAGAATGGATAAAAAAGCAAGACCCATCTATATGCTGCTTACAAGAAACTCCCTTAAACCCAAAGATAAGCATAGACTAAAAGTCAAGGGATGGAAAACCATATTTCAGGCAAACAACAGTGAGAAGAAAGCAGGGGTTGCAGTACTAATATCAGACAAAATAGACTTCAAAACAAACAAAGTAACAAGAGATAAAGAAGGACACTACATAATGATAAAGGGCTCAGTCCAACAAGAGGATATAACCATTCTAAATATATATGCAACCAATACAGGAGCACCAGCATATGTGAAGCAAATACTAACAGAACTAAAGAGGGAAACAGACTGCAATGCATTCATTTTAGGAGACTTCAACACACCACTCACCCCGAAGGATTGATCCACCGGGCAGAAAATAAGTAAGGACACAGAGGCACTGAATAACACCCTAGAACAGATGGGCCTAATAGACATCTATAGAACTCTACATCCAAAAGCAACAGGATATACATTCTTCTCAAGTGCACATGGAACATTCTCCAGAATAGACCACATACTAGCTCACAAAAAGAGCCTCAGTAAACTCCAAAATATTGAAATTCTACCAACCAATATTTCAGACCACAAAGGTATAAAAGTAGAAATAAATTCTACAAAGAAAACAAAAAGGCTCACAAACACATGGAGGCTTAACAACATGCTACTAAATAATCAATGGATCAATGAACAAATCAAAAGAGAGATCAAGGAATATATAGAAACAAATGACAACAACAACACAAAGCCCCAACTTCTGTGGGATGCAGCGAAAGCAGTCTTAAGAGGAAAGTATATAGCAATCCAGGCACACTTGAAGAAGGAAGAACAATCTCAAATGAATAGTCTAACATCACAATTATCAAAACTGGAAAAAGAAGAACAAATGATGCCTAAAGTCAGCAGAAGGAGGGACATAATAAAGATCAGAGAAGAAATAAACAAAATTGAGAAGAATAAAACAGTAGCAAAAATCAACGAAACCAAGAGCTGGTTCTTTGAGAAAATAAACAAAATAGATAAGCCTCTAGCCCAACTTATTAAGAGAAAAAGAGAGTCAACACAAATCAACATAATCAGAAATGAGAATGGAAAAATCACGACAGACTCCACAGAAATACAAAGAATTATTAAAGACTACTATGAAAACCTATATGCCAACAAGCTGGAAAACCTAGAAGAAATGGACAACTTCCTAGAAGAATACAACCTCCCAAGACTGACCAAGGAAGAAACACAAAAGTTAAACAAACCAATTACGAGCAAAGAAATTGAAACCGTAATCAAAAAACTACCCAAGAACAAAACCCCGGGTCCGGACGGATTTACCTCGGAATTTTATCAGACACACAGAGAAGACATAATACCCATTCTCCTTAAACTGTTCCAAAAAATAGAAGAGGAGGGAATACTCCCAAACTCATTCTATGAAGCCAACATCACCCTAACACCAAAACCAGGCAAAGACCCCACCAAAAAAGAAAATTACAGACCAATATCCCTGATGAATGTAGATGCAAAAATACTCAATAAAATATTAGCAAACAGAATTCAACAGTATATCAAAAGGATCACACACCATGACCAAGTGGGATTCATCCCAGGGATTCAAGGATGGTACAACATTCAAAAATCCATCAACATCATCCACCACATCAACAAAAAGAAAGACAAAAACCACATGATCATCCCCATAGATGCTGAAAAAGCATTTGACAAAATTCAACATCCATTCATGATAAAAACTCTCAGCAAAATGGGAATAGAGGGCAAGTACCTCAACATAATAAAGGCCATATATGATAAACCCACAGCCAGCATTATACTGAAGAGCGAGAAGCTGAAAGCATTTCCTCTGAGATAGGGAACCAGACAGGGATTCCCACTCTCCCTACTGTTATTTAACATAGTACTGGAGATCCTAGCCACGGCAATAAGACAAAACAAAGAAATACAAGGAATCCAGATTGGTAAAGAAGAAGTTAAACTGTCACTATTTGCAGATGATATAATACTGTACATAAAAAACCCTAAAGACTCCACTCCAAAACTACTAGAACTGATATCGGAATACAGCAAAGTTGCAGGATACAAAATTAACACACAGAAATCTGTAGCTTTCCTATACACTAACAATGAATCAATAGAAAGAGAAATCAGGAAAATAATTCCATTCACCATTGCATCAAAAAGAATAAAATACCTAGGAATAAACCTAACCAAAGAAGTGAAAGACTTATACTCTGAAAACTACAAGTCACTCTTAAGAGAAATTAAAGGGGACACTAATAAATGGAAACTCATCCCATGCTCATGGCTAGGAAGAATTAATATCGTCAAAATGGCCATCCTGCCCAAAGCAATACACAGATTTGATGCAATCCCTCTCAAATTACCAGCAACATTCTTCAATGAATTGGAACAAATAATTCAAAAATTCATATGGAAACACCAAAGACCCCGAATAGCCAAAGCAATCCTGAAAAAGAAGAATAAAGTAGGGGGGATCTCACTCCCCAACTTCAAGCTCTACTACAAAGCCATAGTAATCAAGACAATTTGGTACTGGCACAAGAACAGAGCCACAGACCAGTGGAACAGATTAGAGACTCCAGACATTAACCCAAACATATATGGTCAATTAATATTTGATAAAGGAGCCATGGACATACAATGGGGAAATGACAGTCTCTTCAACAGATGGTGCTGGCAAAACTGGACAGCTACATGTAGGAGAATGAAACTGGACCACTGTCTAACCCCATATACAAAGGTAAACTCAAAATGGATCAAAGACCTAAATGTAAGTCATGAAACCATTAAACTCTTGGAAAAAAACATAGGCAAAAACCTCTTAGACATAAACATGAGTGACCTCTTCTTGAACATATCTCCCCAGGCAAGGAAAACAACAGCAAAAATGAGCAAGTGGGACTACATTAAGCTGAAAAGCTTCTGTACAGTGAAAGACACCATCAATAGAACAAAAAGGAACCCTACAGTATAGGAGAATATATTTGAAAATGACACATCCAATAAAGGCTTGATGTCCAGAATATATAAAGAGCTCACATGCCTCAACAAACAAAAAACAAATAACCCAATTAAAAAATGGGCAGAGGAACTGAACAGACAGTTCTCTAAAAAAGAAATACAGATGGCCAACAGACACATGAAAAGATGCTCCACATCGCTAATTATCAGAGAAATGCAAATTAAAACTACAATGAGGTATCACCTCACACCAGTAAGGATAGCTGCCATCCAAAAGACAAACAACAACAAATGTTGGCGAGGCTGTGGAGAAAGGGGAACCCTCCTACACTGCTGGTGGGAATGTAAATTAGTTCAACCATTGTGGAAAGCAGTATGGAGGTTCATCAAAATGCTCAAAACACACCTACCATTTGACCCAGGATTTCCACTCCTAGGAATTTACCCTAAGAACGCAGCAATCAAGTTTGAGAAAGACAGATGCACCCCTATGTTTATCGCAGCACTATTTACAATAGCCAAGAATTGGAAGCAACCTAAATTTTCATCGGTAGATGAATGGATAAAGAAGATGTGGTACATATACACAATGGAATACTACTCAGCCATAAGAAGTGGAAAAATCCAACCATTTGCAGCAACATGGATGGAGCTGGAGAGTATTATGCTCAGTGAAATAAGCCAAGTGGAGAAAGAGAAATACCAAATGATTTCACTCATCTGAGGAGTATAGGAACAAAGGAAAAACTGAAGGAACAAAACAGCAGCGGAAATACAGAACCCAAAAATGGACTAACAGGTACCAAAGGGAAAGGAACTGGGGAGGATGGGTGGGCAGGTAGGGATAAGGGGGGGGAAGAAGAAGGGAGGTATTAAGATTAGCATGCATGGGGGGGAGGGAGAAAGGGGAGGGTGGGCTGCACAACACAGAGAGGACAAGTAGTGACTCTACAACATTTTGCTAAGCTGATGGACAGTAACCATAATGTGGTTGTTAGGGGGGACCTGATATAGGGGAGAGCATAGTAAACATAGTATTCTTCATCTAAGTATAGATTAAAAATTAAAAAAAAAAAAGAAAGAAAGAAAGACAGAAAAGGGGGATTACTCCTTGATAGGATAAAACTATTGGTAAATCAAAGATCAACGCATGCTTTAAATATCCTTAATGTTGATCATTTAAAGGGTGTCAGATGATCAGCTATGGAGGTACTTTTTTCTGATAATATTCCTTTCTCTTAATAAAAAAAAAAAAAAGCAGTTACTGTGTGCTGACCTCCAATGAGTTCTGCACAGTGGTATAGAGGGCATGTCAAAGTGTGGGCAAAGGGTCTGTTTGTTTCTATGCAGAAGATCAAGGCCTAGCTTGCATACCCAGAAAATGAACTAAGATACGATATGAGGAGGAGCTTCCAGCATCAGCACTTTCTGGAGGACTTGTGCCGGGGGATGATCATCAAAAAGCCTCCACAGGGATCTGGACGATGCTGCGGTTGTGGCTGCATCCAGCCCACCGTCTCCTGGACTTGCCATAGGAATGAGGAGGGAGATGTCTAGGCTGGCATGTGCATACAGTGAGACAACGAATTTGACCGGATCTGTACTGTTGGAACTCAACCAGGAGTTGGGAGGGGTGCAAGGTGTAGCACTCCAAAATCTTATGACTATAGACTATCTACGGTTAAAAGAATATATGGGATGTGAACAGATCCCAGAAATGGGCTGCTTTAATTTGTCTGATTTCTCTCAGACTGTTCAAGTACAGTTGGACAATATCCATCATATCATAGACAGATTTTCACAAACGCCTAGGGTGCCTAAATGGTTTTCTTGGCTTCACTGGAGATGGATGGTAATTATAGATTTGCTTTGTTTATGTCACCGTATTCCTATTATGTTAATATGTGTGTGCAAATTAGTAGTTTAAAACCTATACATACTTAAGGTACTATACAAGAAGATAAGTCAAAGAAATAATCAATCCTCCCATGTTTCCTTCATATGTTACATCTATAGCTTTTCTTCTTCCTTCCTAATTACAACCCTTAAATAGAATTCGTGCCTCATATCGAATTTACCGAGTATCATAATTCCTCCAGGTGGTAAAGATACCTCGAGACAAGTGCTGGGCATAGAAGCCACAGGGCATAAATCTGCAAAGAAGTAAAAAGCTAACCTTTGCAAACAATATGGCTTCTCTCTCACTTACCAACTTTACATTTCCCTGTATGGCCCCGGAAGATGACTGGTTAGCCAGAGACGGGTAAGATTCCTCAAGGGAGGAACAACCTAAGACAGGCACAGTCGCAGGGGGGCCATCAGGTGAGAATTTGGGGATCAACAGAGGTGAGGCTCAGAACCTCACCCCCCCTGCTTTGAGAGAAATCTTCTGCATCCATGGATGTTTTGCTGCCCTTGTCTAGCCTGGATTAATACTTAGTCCATAGGCACACACCTGATCATCTGATCATCTACATTTGCCCTCTTACAGCACCAAACTATGTTTTCTACCTTTATCTTGCATCTACCTACCACTTCAGCATTTTATTAAAAATAAAAATAATAATAATAATAAAGGGAGAAATGTGGGATCAACATATAAATCAAGTACAAAAATCAAACGAATATTCATATTTGACCTGATTGTTTATAGGTCATAATGCATGATCAAAACCGAAAGTTTCTGTGATGAATGCCCTTGTACTGTTCACCATGTAAGAATTTATTCACTATGTAAGAATTCGTTCACCATGTAAGAACTTGTTCATTATGCTTCAGAAGATTGGAGACTGACGAGAATTAGACTTGAGATGGATTAATGATTGTACATTGAGCATTGACCCCCCTATACTGAATTTTATTGTTGTTAACAACCATTTGATCAATAAATATGAGAGATGCCCTCTCAAAAAAATAAAATGAAATAAAATAAATAATAAATTTAAAAAAATAAAAAATAAAAATAACCACACTAAATTAGGAACAAGAATAGAATGCATGCTTTTATATCTATTATTCAAACTCATTCTGGAGTTTCTAGTCTATGTATTAAGAAAGAAAAGGAGGTATAAATATTATAAAGGGGACAAATGAGAAAAGAGAAAACTTATTATTCAGGGATAATGTGATTTGCAAATGATTTTTCACCTAAATGACACAAGGGTAAAAATCTAGTATTATAAAATTACCATTGAAAAATCTCATCATAATGGAGACAAATATACATACCACTTCTTAGTGTGTCCAGCAAAGAACACTCATCCTACAATATTGGCACAGTGTCTTCAGTGGAGCAATAAATTAAGTAGAAGACTGGCATACATGATCCACATTATATGAAAAATACTAACTTTTAACACTTACAGGCAGTGTGAAAATAATGGTCATATCATTAGAGGAAACAGGCAGTTCACCTCCTCTTTCTTGTGCTCACTCTCAGACATAACTTTATTAGATGGAATAGGGGATGGACTTGTCTAACATTTACATCACTGTCTCTTTCCTTTTCTCCCTTTCTTCCTCTATTTTTTCTCCTGTCAGCATACATTTGAATTCATGTGCTTCAAATGCATATATAATCTAACATCATCATAAATAAAACCTTGATATCCAATTGTGTCCACTGTAGACTGTTTTTACTTTATGTGAAGCTTGATGTAAAATTCTACCCTGATGCAATTTCTACCTCCCAACAAATAATCCTCTTACACCAAAAACACTAGTGAAAAAATTTATATTTGCTAGGATGTTGATAGTGGGGGAGGTTGTATGAATGTGGGGATAGGGGATATATGGGAACTCTCTGTTCTTCCAGTCAATTTTGCTGTGAACCTAAAGCTTCTCTAAAAAAAAAAAATGCATTAATTTAAAAAAATGGAATTTTCTAACTATGTAGCAAAATTTAAAAGTTGACATCACATAGCACATGTTATTTCCACCAAGCAATTCCTTTCTAAATGTCTCTTGCCAACAGCACCAATGTGGGCAGCCAGGACCTCAGCTCTTGGCCGCAGGATTAAGAAACCCAGTTCTGGCTTCTAAGCTCAACCCACACCAATAAGTTGGGCTTCCTGGGGCCAAGGAGCTGTGCTCTCCTGAGCCTAATGTCTGCAAACTCCCCTTTTTTTTCCTACTTTTTCTGTCTTCTTTTCTGCTCATGCTCATGCAGCTTTCTTCTCCCTCCCTTACTTATTTTATTACCTGAAAAGTTTTTTTTTCATGAGACCAAAAACCCAACCACATGATCACTCATCTTGTGCTCCAGTTTGCCACTCCATAGGCACGCGGTGGGGAGGATTATATCCTATAATTTGAAGCATAATTAAATGCAACCCACAGTCATACTCATGCACTCAGCATATCACACATTTGAAGCTGGTTATCTTCCATTCCCATGTCGTTCTTTGGTAGGACAATTTCCTAAAGAAAGGACCTTGCTCCCTATCTTGCCTCTTCCACTCAGACTTGAGCGCTGTCTGTGACATCTTTGGTAGCAGTGGCCCACGCTCTCCCAGTCTGGCTAATACACTGTGGAAGACTAGACTTTTTTTAGTGTGGTGTAAGAATGATATAAATCATGAACTAGTGGAATTTTAGGTGTAGCAACTCATCAATATGTCATCATATAGGTACTTGACGCCCTCTTTCAAAGGACAATTTTAACTGAAATGACTGGGTAACTTTTAAGAAAAGTTTTGAAACCATTTTTTTTTTTAGATCGTTAGGGCTTGCATGCGAGTTGTGTGTAAATTCTTATGTTTATAGATTCTTACATGTAAAAATTGTGTACAGATTGTTTATACTGTCTGTGAAGAGATCAGACAGAAACAAATAAAATCTCAGTTATAAAAAAAGATGGTGCATATAGACTGGATTTTATTGATCCAGTTTTATTGATCTAATGCCTACATTTTTTACATGGGTCCTGCCGGCCTCCTGTTCAGGCACGCATGAACACCAGCAAAGCAGCTACACAGTTGTCACTTCAAACTGAGTGATGTGCTCTATGAGTACAATAGTCCAATTGTTTAATTGGCTACAGATAGTACCCTACTTGTGGGCGTGAGGCTTTAATAATAGGGGTTACTGTTGAACCACCATGTTGTATACTTGAAACCAATATCAATGATACTTGAATAAAAAAAGACAAGATATTACTAAAGAAAAGTCTTTCAAAAGACTTCACCGTAACTGTCATTGAAACAAAATGATATAATGTATGCAAAAAAGATATAGACACAGATAGGCAGAGCACAAATTTAACATTACTGAAGCAAATAATCTTCATCAGAAAAATATCGACAA
Organism: Manis javanica; assembly: GCF_040802235.1. Lineage (NCBI taxonomy): Eukaryota > Metazoa > Chordata > Mammalia > Pholidota > Manidae > Manis > Manis javanica. The sequence goes on from NC_133157.1 coordinate 81,333,255, forward strand.
TTTCATATTTTCTGAAGAAAACACAACCAAGTGCTTAATGAGACCCAAGAAAGAAGAGAGACCCAGAAGTGGCTGAAGATAAGAAAACATATAAAGATGCATCTGAAGGCTGGAGAAACTGACAAAACTCAGGAATAGATGAAGGAAATCTTAAAGCATCAAGGAGTTGGTTATATCGGATAAAGACAAAGACTGCATGATCACACTTACATGTGGAATCTAAACCAACAAACCAAAAGCCACATGCCCGGGCACAGAAAGCAGAGCGCTGGATGACAGAGGCCAGGGAGGGTGGGCAGGCAAAATGGGGGAAGGTGGCCAGAAGGCGCAAACTTTCCCTTATAAAATAAAAAGTCCTGGGGATGGAATGTACAGCATAATGACTATCATTAACAATAGTATATTGCATATTTGAAAGTTGCTAAGACAGTAGATCTTAAAAGTTCTCGTCACAAGAAAAAAGTTCTGCAACTATGGGCAGTGATGGATGTTAACTAGACTTACTGTGGTGATCATCTTGCAATAAATACAGATACCGGATCAGTATGTTGTACACCTGAAACTAACATGCTTTATGCCAATTATACATCAATTTTTAAAAAGCAGCTCATATGACACAGGCCCATCAACTTTAATTTAACTGGCAGATTTTTTCCTTTTTTTCTCAACAGTACATACAACAATAGGGCACCAAGAAATCAATGATAACTGATTTTCAATGAAATATAGCTTCTTTGTTAACATGGAAAGATGTCCTTGTCCTCCTTTTAGTAGCACATGTACTAAAATTGGAACAATACAGTCAGCAGGTTATCAGAGAAAGATAGCAAGCAATCTCACAAAGTGTTACACATTTTTTCTATTTCTTAATCTGGGTGTTTATTTGTGAACATACATCCAGCTGTATACTGAGGTTTTATGTACATTTCTCTAAGTGTGCCATGCTTTAACATAAGCTTTCTTAAAATATCAATATATAACACAACTTATATAGCATGGATCCCATTTTTGTAACTGAGGGCAGGTGTGCGCACTCTCTCCCATTTGTGCACATATTCATGTAGGTACAGAATCCAAAATGCCAACAGAATTATGGGGAAACAGGTGACTTTTGCTTTCTCCTTTTTCTCTTCTGTGTCTGAATATTTTTTATAGTGAGCGCATTATTTCTTTTACAACAGAAGAAAAAGACTTATTCCCATTTTTAGAACACATGTATGTAAAACAAAACCTGCACATTCTTTGAACAGCAATTGCATTTCACAGAGTTTGTGTACAGAAATAATTACAGATGTGCACAAATTAGCCATTAGAATGCTCATCACATTTCATATTCTCTACACAGTATTTTCATTTCTGAGAATTTAGCCTCAAAAATGGTTAGGGATGTTGACAAATATTTATTTACAAGCTCTTTCATCATAGTGTTTTGTAAAATACCGAATACTTCCAATAACATGGAGATAGTTGGATAAATTATTATACAATTCATGTGATGAGCATAGCCATTAACATAGGTGTGGCTTTTGAAGAAAACGGGATGATATGTGAGATGCTTTATGAACACTGTCAAATGAAAATGGAAAATACAAAACTCTAAATGCAGTAGGAAGCAAATTTTGTAAACTATTCATAAATATATGAAATATACAAGCAAATAAAAGGAAGGCAATACATGAAAATGTTTATAGTGGTTATTCCCATCTGTGATACTATAATTTTTTAAAATATCTTTTTAATACCTTTCTGTATTCTCCAAATTCTCTAAAACGAGTATTATGAATTCTGTAATTTTAGAAAGTCATTTTTTAAATCCCTGCAGTCACAGATACTTATCCAGAGAGCAAACATCCAAACCAAAGCAAAATTCTAATACTAAAAAGAAGCACAGAGGTGCCCCAGGCTCTGTTTTGCAACCTTTGTGCTCAACCATAATTGAAGGGTGGCCTCTTACTTAGAGCCCGTAGGGTTTATTTAAATGCAGTTCAGTTACACCTGCTCATTTAGTTTCCTTGTCCAAAATAAATTATAAATACTGTTGGAGGCACACAGAGGAATGCAATTGTCAAGAGACATAATAATTAATGTAAAAGTGAGGGCAAAGAGCAGAAATAATACTAGGCAATGTAATAACCTGAGGTTGTTTAGTTGGAGGGCATAAAAATCTATAGACCTGAGGGCGACAGGGGATTCCAGCAAACCAGACCCATATCCAGACTGAGATTCAAGTCATTAAAAACTTTTACATGTTAGCACTCCTCTACTAAAAACCCTCAAGTTCTAAAACCTCATAGAAATGAGCAGTTACAAAAGTTAAACCACCGTGTTTTTACTTCTTTTGATTGCACGTATATTTATGTAAATTAACATTGTACTATCATACTTGTATATTTACGTAGAGAAAGAAACATACACACAAAAAATGTAATTTTCAAAGGATCAGAGTTTGAAATATATGTTTTGCACCCCAAATGGATCACCCTGTGTGCTGCTGATTTGGTTCAGCATTCAGCAAATGAATGTCTGTAGTTTTATTTTGTATTTGCTTTTGTTTATTACTGACCACTTTATTAAAACACAAGATAAACTTTGAGAATCATTTTATTTGCATTTTAACTCAGAGTTTCCCTATTAAAAAGAGGGAAATGGAAGAAAGCAGCCCCTAGGCAGTAGTTTATTTATTTTCCCCTTATGAATCTCCTGGCAATCTTGTAAGAAAGCGGAAGAACAGACCATATCCTTAGTCTGATGCTATTGGATGATTAAATCAGGTGACATTTTGATATATAACAAATCATTCCTTCACCTGATAGATTCCCCATCTCTTAAGAAAAATAAAAAGCACAGTAAGTCACCTTAATGATGGCTGCCCTGTTGCACTTCACTTGTGTCTGCTCGTGTCTTTTACAGTCACAAATTTTCCTCAATGTAAGCATCTGGGATTTGAGACAAAGGAAAGCAATTTTGTAAGAATAACAATCACCATCATATATACATATACATATATATATACTGATATATCTATGAATTTATATAGTGTTATGCTAATATGAGTCCTATATTTCATGTTAAGACCAGTTAAACTTAGATCACAGAAGTGATTATGGGCAAAGAATCGCACCAGTGACTTACAAAAGTGTTTTTCCCAACAGGTACAGATATGGAGAAATACTGGGGAAAAGTCTTCTAGCTAAGAGATTAGAACTTAGCTCTTTATGTTACACAAATGGCTAAATATTTAATGATTATTATTTACTAATATTTCTAAAGTTTTACATTTTAACATATATTATCCCAGTGTTTCTAAAAGTGTGAGAGATGCTCTTTGACAAAGCAGTTCTATGTTGAAGTAAACTTAGGAAATAGTACATCTGTTTCTTGGAAATTACAGTGTCATGAACTTATGAAAAGCTCTGGGAAGGCCAGTGGTAAAGATACTTTGTCTAATCTAGAATTGCCTAACACAGAATTTCCCAAATATATTTAACCATGAAACCCTCTTTTCTTTGCCATCTACTAATGTCTCATGGAACTAGTGCTCCTGGGACTAAGCTTAAGGAAGCTTTATCGCCAACTTCAAGTAATGAAATCCGGCAGGGAGAAGTTGGGTGACTTACCAGGGTTTTCCAGGTAGTAAGAAGCAGAGCTAGAACAGGTGCTCAGCCTTCTGACCCACCCATGGTCTCCCCCTGACAGCTTGCTCTTCCCTCACTTAATGATTAATAACAAAATAACTAAGTGGAGAAGAAACCTACAAATCTTCATTTATATATGTTCTTGTTTTGTGATCTTGTTTTGTGATTTTTCAGCTGAAAATGAGTCTGGCCTTGTCAATAGTTCAGATTATTCATGAAAAAAAATGAGGGATTTCTAGTAGAAAAACAAATGCCTTGCAAAAACTGGGGGAAAAATTAGGGGGTACTTTATTCTGAGTAGTATTAGTTTTTCTTTCCTTTAAAAAACATTGAAGTGTGAGCTTTTATTCAAATAACAAAATGTACAAGATAAGTTGTAATTATATTTTATGCTCCCAAAACCAGTTCTTGAAACTATACAATGGAAAGAACTATAAGAACAATCACTATGCAGATCAGTGATCTTTTGCATGTATTTCTTCCTAAATGGCTCAAATATTAACATCTTTCTATTTCTTGTTTCAAAATTTTTTTTAAATACTAACAAAACTCTTACTGATTTCCTGTGATATGCCAAGTACTTTATGCATGTTATCTGATACAATTCTCAGCATGATGATACAAAGTACGTGCTCTTATTCCCATTTGAAAAACAGGAAAATAGAGGTTCTGGGAGTTAACACAGAGGTTAGGAAGTCGGAGCTCGCTGAAATCCTAACTCTCCTTTCAACTCGACATCCTCAGGTCACTGGGCTTCTCTGTGCCTCAGTGTCTTTATCTGAAAAAATGGGGGAAATAATCCACAAAGAGTAGTTGTCAGAATAAAATAAGCCTCAAAACATGAAGGCTATTCTTGTTTTTAAATTCACAAACTCACAGAATAGATGTTTTTTCTCTCTTGTGACAATAAACCAGCTCTCTCCACCCTCAGAATTTACTATCCTGTTGAATTCCTCACTTCAAAGGCAGTAAAATGAGAGACTTCAGTCTACTTCGTCCAGTTTATGGACTGAGCACCTTCACTTGGCACTCCAAATACGGCCAATCCAAGAACAACCACAACAAGTCTAGCAAGAAAGAATGGAGACACTTGCCTTTAATATGCTAAAGTTTATTTTTCTCTAGTTTGTGAAGGTGATAAGGAAAAAAAATCCAAAAAGCACTTGAAAAGCTGACTATGATCACAAAGGAAGTTCACTTCACCTGAGCAAATATTTGCTGGGAATCTATTTGTTCAAGCTCTGGCAGATGCAAGGGAGGGTGAGAGTGGAATTTCAAGCAGTTTATACTTGGACTGCTTATTAAATATGGCAGGTCGAACACCTATGTTCCCTCCCTGAATCCCTCTAAAATCAATGTAAAAGAAATTTTCAAAAAGAAGAAATAAAATTTAGCCCTCACGCTTAGCTGGTGACCTCCCCTCATGTTCCATGAAAAACCTGAAGCTATCAGGGAAAACCCCAATTGCCCATCATCCCGTCCACATCCTCCACCTGCTGCGGCATCTGTACACACACCTTCTTCCTTCCTGGCACTGAAAGGGCCTGAGCATGGCTACCTAAGGCTGTATGCCAGGTGTAAAGCTCCCTATGCTTTGAGCTTCTTCAGGGAACCACTCCAAAATTCTCCCTCATCCTAAGATTCATTTTTCCTCTCTATTGAGCTATCACTTCAACATATAAACCAGCTGGAGTTTTCCTTCCTCCTCCAGCAACCTCTCTATTTCTCCATTCATAATATCTGCAAAACCATTTTACATGCTGTTTTATTCCAATTCTTCTCCCTTCTTAGGCCAATACCATAATCCACCCCATAATCTTAGCCTGGTTACTAAGGACATGCATGTTGCTAACTCCACCCATCAATTCTCTCCTTTCCTTACTTGGCCATAATTCATCACACCCTCCCACTTGATATACTGCCTTCCCTTTGCTTCTCTAACATGAGACTCTCCTGACTTCCCCACCTCACAAGCCATATCCCCCACATCTAATCCTCTGTTCTGTCTACCTGATCGCAGGTAAACTTGGAGTCCAAATGTTGGAGATGGTGGCATCAAGAGATGGAAGGGAGTTCAGAATGCGGGGAGAACACCTTACCTCCCCTGATGACCTAACTGGGAAAAACAATAAACCTTCATTGTGTTAAGCCAGCACAATGGGCGGGTAGGTTGTTTATCATAGCAGCGAGCATTAATTGACCTGACTGATAGACTCAATCATTGTAATAGGAAGTCAGTGAAAAATCTGATAAATCAAGAAATAGACATTGAAGCAAATTATTTATATATATGGATGTACATCACAAAAGAAACAGGTAAAAGAGCAAAAGTTGTACATCTGAGGGATAGAACTAGGGTGGAGTGGGGTAGGTGATTGCTGGTTTTCATTATAAGCCTTATAGTAATACTTAACTTTTAACTATATATATGCATGCAAAATTTATATAAAATATAAATTGATTTAAAAGAGGTGCCTAAGCTTCTAAAGAATCAGACATGAACATAATTATAGAATACATACTGTGAATACACAACGTGAAGATGATGAATTATGAGTGAATCACAGAAAAAGCTCTTAAGATGGATGAAACAAATTTCAGCAGAATAAAAGTTGTGTTCTATTCCCTTAGATTGTTTTGTTGTAGATTTAGGATATGATGGTTTCAGAGGATAAAAAACTTGGGAGTGTTTTCTTTCTTTTCCCTCTTTTTGGCGGGCATAAGAGGAAGACATTTTAAATTGCAAGTGAAAGAAGACCAAAACTCAGGACTTTGCTTACACACACTGTTCCTTTGTGCAAACTTTTTTACAGAACTTCTTTGTGATAATTTCCTCTGTTGGAAAATCGCCTTTAATATACTTATGTTGTTAGAATGAGACACTTTACTGACATCTGGTGGATAAGCATCATAATAAATACTCAAGTTCAAGTTATTCATACCTGCAAGGTGACTTGCTCTCTTTACCTGCGTGGTTTGTCCCATATGCAACCTATACAACTCATGCTTTGGGCGCTGTCATTCCTGGAGTATCTATTGACTGCCACGGCCTGGATACCCTGGCACCTCGACTGAGCCTCTCTTGTAGCTCCTCTCTTTCCCCTCCCCTCTGTTTCTCTTGGCCCTCCTGCTTAAGAGCACCTACCCCCCACCCCATCCAAAAAAAAAAGCCACCCCCTTCCTTTGCAGAGCACAGGCCTGGGTTTTAGCAGACGCTAGCCCTTCAGAGCTTCGCCTTCTACCCAGAGCTCTATCCAAAGCTAAGGTGTAAATCCAGAACCTGCTATTAGCAAAATGAACTATTTTCCACCTCAGTACAGATGCAGTCCACAATTCAGTGTGTCTCTTAATTTAAGGCCTGTGGACTCAGGGCATGGGGTCCCGAGGAGCCTGCTCTGAGGCTCTCCAGCTCCACAGCGAGGACCGCGGTTACTCACCACGCCCACTCAGAACGCCTTCAAGCCCATGACTCTGCCTGGGGCCAGAAAATCAATGGATGTGCTTTCTTCATTACGGCTCTTAGGAATCTAGGCTGTTTTTGCTGATGGCTGCTCAGGGCCTCTGATTTGGCTCAGTTGATTAAAAGGGAAGCCTTACTTATTTTCCTTTACTATGATCTATTCCAGATTACTTGCGGGATTGGCTGGTACACGTCTGCAGAAAAAAACATACTTCATTCTTTGCAGGCCTAACTCTTTTCTTTCCCTTTGAGGGAAATTGGATGAATCGGCCTAATTTAAGAATGTTAAGGGACCGATCCCCTTTACCTACACGCATGGTTTGATGCCACCAAGTCTGCATTACTTTCTAAAACCCATAATCCCAGATCGGATGAAAAGACTTACTTCCGGTGAATCCCTTTCTTGCCATCCACCTACCCTAACACTACTAAAGAGAAATGAGATGCTTTCAAGGAGGCAACCCCACCTCAGTGAGTAGCTTCTGAATCATTCTGTTTCTTTAACATGCTTAACTGTGATACAGAATAATTCTAGAAAACATTGTCTTTAAACCAGGTGCAGTATACATTCAAATGTGTAGCCAATTTCATCATACTTTATTGAGTTTGAGTCCTAGGAAATTTTTAAGAAATTGGGATCCCAAAGATCCCAAAGAAAAAAAAAGAGAAAAAAGCCAGGGAAGATTTGAATGCCTTCAGATATAACGAGAGTTCTTATAAGAGTTTAGCCATTCATATCTTTTTATGTCCAATAAAATCAGCTTCAGCAGCAATTGGCATTCTGTTAGAGAAAGAATTTCAAGGTACGGATGAATAAACTTTGAAAGGCACCCCTCACTCACACTGGAGAGCTTTTTGCTTTGTTGTAAGCCCGTTGGAGGCAGGGGGATGAAGAGGGGACCTCCTGAGCCCCCGGGAGCATTAAGAGTCTACATTCCTTGCTCAACAGGCCCTGATGGGGTGTCTCTATTTGCCAGATACTGGTGGAATTAGGAGTACAGAATCAATCAACTAAAATCCTTGCCCTAAGGGGCTCACAGTGTGCCACTGGTGTCCAGCCTGTACAATCTTGCAATAGCTGTTGATCCAGTGAGTAAGGGAAAATCATTCTCTTAAGCTGAATTCTTGCTGATCTGAGCATCTCTCAGACTTACCTGCCAATAAAAGTACAGCTGTAATTTAGCCCAAATCACTGAACAACAGGAATCTGTCCCTCCTAGAGAAGACCCTGTGGTTCTCTGTTAACCAGCCAGCATGGGAGGAAAAAGAGATTTTTAAGTGCCCTTTAATTACATTATACATGAATGATTTAGGAATGATGTAGGGAGGGAAATTCTGACCCCAACGTGAGAAATTCAATGCTGATCTGCTTCTTCTGCAGCTGTAGTCGAAGTTTTCCTCGCCTGTCCAGGATCACAAGGTTTGTGAGAAATCAAAGCAAGTGTAAAATCCAGGCTGCACACACCAACATGTGAAAATGTGTCATATATTGTTTATCCTCCTTAGCCTTTTTAGAATTAAGTCATTAATGTCATATTTTATTAATGATAATTGTTCATGTGTCCTAGAACAATCTGTGTTCCACAGGAAAGATAACATACTCAAATTAAGATGACTCAAGAAATATTAAATAAAAGAACTTTTTTTAATTGTGTACGGACATGTCAAGGAATAACGCAGTCCCCTGAACTAGTGCAATTGGGACTAGACACTGAGGAGGAGGAAGTGTAGTTACAGACAAGAAGGTGCAAGTAGTGCAGAAGGTGCCATCTTAAGAGGAACTGCATTGCCTGTGAAAGGCCACAGCCTCGCTTTAAATATCTCACAATTTTACTTGTCAATTATAAATATATATGCCCAAATATATATATCAACAAAGTTGAAAATATAATTATTTTTTAAATGAAAATGTCACCTGAAAACATAAAGTAACTGTATTCAAGATGCAGGGTCAGAAACATAATTAATAAACGGAGGAGCACCACTAAAAAATTAAAAAGCTTCAACTAGTTCCTAAATAATTGCTTTTCTTCTAATTGTTCTACATGTTCTATATTGTTCCACCTGTATCTATAATTATATATTCTACAATAATAAAATGAGACTTGCCATTCAAAATAACCAACTGAATACAAATATTTACCTTTGCTCTCTGAAATTCTACTGAAATAATTTTAAAAAACTAATTTAAACAAATCCATAGAAATTCTCATAAACCAGGGAAGTGCCACTAGAAGACAAGTAGTGATAAATTTATTTTCCAAGAACTGCAATTTTTAGTGAAGTATGTAAAAGAGCTTTAAAGACCTCTTGCGATAAAAAAAAAAACAAAACGTTTATCTGAGGTTTTGAATTTTCCTTCATTTTCACTTCAGCTGCCTTTTCTAATGATTTCTAATAATATTAAATATTTAGTCTCATTTCAGGGACTTCCAGCAGTTGGACCAGATATTCTGAAATACTCCCCCGGTACAGCACACTCACATGCTGGAGGAATTCATCCCACAGAATTCTAAATGCATTGCTGTGCTCACAAGAAAGTAGGGTCATCTCCAACCCACGCCCCACCCAAAACACCCAAACCTGTAAGCCTGAAACAAAGTAAATTTGGTAGGTGGGGCCACGCTGGTGTGAGAGCAAATGCTGATGTCAGGGACCCAAGCCGCAGGGATTCGCAGCCACATTCAAGGGGACAGGATGCTCAGCCTGAGCCCACTGAGCACGCCTGAACAGAAAGCCAGGATACCTGAAGTGGCTACAGACTCCGCACAAGAGTGGGCAGGGGAAATGGGGCAGAACCAGGGGGAACCCACAGGGAAACCTACTGCCTCCTCTGGCTCCCAGGAGGAAAATTAACCATCATGAAGCATCCCGCGAGAGTCTGTGAGCACAGGCCTGTTCACAGAAGAATCTGAGGAAGAAATCCACACTGACCGTGGTGGCTTTGCAATGTGTCCACTTGGCTAGGCTGCACCGTATGTCCTGAGTTTCCTGCCTCAGGTTTGTGGTGAGAATGGGAGATGAGAGACTCTGGCGGGAGGTCTGGAGGGTGGAAGGGAAGCAGCAGCCATAGTGCCTCACGCACATCCTCACTTTTCTGCTGGCTCGCCTCAAGGGCATGAGGCACCGCCGGGCCCGCAGCTGCTCCCCGTTGCTCTGAACCCTCCATTAGCTTCTCTCACTCCTGCACCAGGTGTGTGTTGAGCTTTACAACAAAGGGCCCATGCCACCGAGACCAAAGGTGACAGCAATGGACATGGGCTTCAGTCTGTCCTCATGGGCTCCTGTTTCTGCATACAGTACATAAGGACATGTGTAGGAACTATCCTGTATGGCAAGCTTGGAAGAGAAATATTTGAATTAATGGAAAAGAAAGAGCTACATCTTGAAGATACACTTTGAAATTCTATAAGTGATTGTGCTTAAAGTGTTTACAAACAACTTATAAAAGTGGGCCTTGCTCCCAGAATCATAGGTGAGGATCTGCTAAATAACCAGTGGTTAATGTTTTCTCTGGCAAGATCAACCAATGCACTAGAAATTATTTCAGAACAGAAAAACAACCCAGCAACTGAAGAGGAAAACAGAGCAGAGCAATCGCTCCATTCAAGGACAGCTAAGAGGTCACCAACCCAGGGGAAGTTTCACCGGTTCCTAAGACTGTGATTGAACAGGAGGAAAACTAGCCCTCTGCTTGTGAAAATGTATCTCCTGTGACCAAGAAGGCAAAATAGACATCTGGACATGTTCTCTTCAGGCTCTATGTATAGCAAACTCTTTCCAGCTGGGTTGGAGGAAGAGCTGGAGAAACCCACTGGGACTCAAAGGCAACGAAGAGTGACCAAGAGCCCCACTGAACCCAGTGCCCTGGATAGAACCAAAAAGACAGGTCATGGTTCCCTTCCATGTTGACCAAAAAGGACAGAGCTCTTTCCAGTGCTAAAATGAGATTAGAGGAGGGAAAGACAGACTATGCCAAGCCTGTGAGCGTGCAGAGTCCTACATCTGCTGGCACCAGTTTGAACTGAAGCAAGTTATCTCCGAAGCAGAGGACTCGCATAGGAGGCTAAAGGACAGCCACCAATAAGCACAGGCTGCACTCTAGGTTGCTAGAGGATTGCTCAAGACAACTTATTTTAAATTTGGAAAAATGGGAGATTTTGTAACTACTTGCTATTAAACTGCTGCTAAATTCCCCAAATATTGATTGAAGGAATAAAAAAAAAAATAGGTGTTAACCACAGTTCCAGTCAAATTAATTCTTTCAGGGTGTGGTGAGACTCACTACTATAGTAATACAAATCAGAACAGATTTTCTGAAAAGTAATAGAGCATGCAGCAAAAACCTTAAAAGCATGCATATTCTTTGTACAGTCATCCTCAGCCTCAGTTTTCTCATCTGTAAAATGAGAACAATGATACCCCTCCTCCAATTGCTGTGACAGCTGAAAATCTGTGTTTGGGCCAGCTTAAAGGAATAGCTACTCGGTAAATGCCACTTCCATTTCTCTCTTTGCTTTGCTAATACCCTGCCTCGTTCACCATCTGTGTCCCTTTGCTGGGGTCCTACATATGAACAACTACTCAGTGGTTACCATGATTACTTGTTTTATTATTTAGACCTGGTGCCATGTGGCACGCACTTTGAGATAGCTTTTAAACAGGGATGGTGAGCTGGGTAAGTCTGAGTCCAGGAGCCAGTTGCAACCAACATGTAAGATGTGACATTCATCATGCCCTCACCTCATTAGCTTTGTGTTCTGACAAATAAGTCAAGAAAGAGACAGAAAATGCATCATGACAATTTGTTGTGCTCCCAGGATTGTCACATATATGACCTTATTTAATCCACAAAGCAACCAGCTGAAATAAAGCACTAACTCCACTGCAGAGATGAGGAACCCGCAGCTTAGAGGAAATAAGTGGCTCCCACACAGCAGTCAGAGGGGTTCAGGATTTGAACTCAGGCCCTCTGGCTCTAAGACCCATCTAGGGTCTTTCTTCCACCACACCATCCCAGGAGACTCCTGATTCCATGTCTGATCCAGGTGACCCTGCAGGCTGTGTGGTGGTGTCATGAGAGGGCAGTGGCATCTCTTCCCTCATATTTCCTCAGATGCTGATTGAGGATCTTCTTTGTGCAGGCACCATGTTAGGTTCTGGAAAAGCAGAGGTCAACAAGCAAAGCCCCCATTTACCATATAAACTTACGTTTTAACTGGGGAGTCAGCTTCTGGGGAGCAAATAAATGTGATGAGGGAAGCACTTGGGGTCAGACAGCCAGAGGGCCTGGGGAGACTGTATTTGAAATGAAACCTGGAAGGGCTGCATCTGCAAAAGATTCATGGTAGAGAGGTCCAGGCAGAAGTGCAGAAACTGCAGATGCCACGGGCAGATAGAGAGTGAAGAAGGAGGGGACTAAGGGGCAGAAGGGAGGCCAGTTGGGGAACGGCTGGAGTAGAAGGAAGAATGAGAGAAACATGAGGGCAGTGGGTGAGCAGGGCCCTGAGCAGTCAGGGCCTCAGGGCCATGGTTGGACTGTAGCAAGTAAGTGACACAATCTGACCCATATTTTTAAAAAACTACTCTGGCGTATGTGTGAAGAATGGAGTTAGAAGGCTGTCAAGGTACTTCCAGGGGGAGCTGACGGTGGAGAGCAGTAACCATGCAGGAAAGGGGATCATCTTGACACCTCTTTTTGAGGTAGCACTGAGCTAACTTGCTAACGAATTAAGTGTGTGATGATTTTGGGGGCGTGGGCGAGTGGGAAGACGGGACTTGAACAAGGTGGGTGGTTGAGGCCATTAACTAAAGTAGGGAGGCCCAGGGGAGAAACACATTGGAAGCAGGAGGTCAAGAATTCTGTTTTGGCTGTGGTAAGTTTGAGATGCCAGCTACATATCCAAGTGAATACGCAGAGTAGACAGGTGAACTGGTCTTTTGCCCTGTGGAGTGGTCAGGGTTGGATGGGACCAACCAGGACATGGGTGTACAGAAAAGAGAGCATCTGGGTCTTCATTCAGAAAGTTGGAAAATAGTTTCTCCTGGTCTACCTTAAAGATGGTCTTCACTGGGACTGAATGAGGCGAGGGAAGATTTCTGTTCCAATGCCAGGGGTGTCACTAAGCTGCAAAGACCACTTTTCTCAGAGGTCAGGTGGCTGATGATGATATTCCAACGTGGAAAAGCTCTCCAAATGTGAAGAGACTGAGGGGAACAGAGGGGTAGGAATTGAAGTGACCTCAACCCTTCCTCCAGGGTCAGCTGGCTTCTCCAAGCCCTAGCCTTATTTCAGTGACCCTGGGAAATTTAAATGAGCTGCTCTTCTTCCCCACCATGCCCTTGTTTCTGTGAAGCCCATTATGTCAAAATATGATGATGCTGAGATGCTCATGAAGCCATTGGGCAGTTGTCATGAAGTTTGAGTAATGCCAGTGCTTCCTTTTCTCAAACTTTATGGGCACATTTTTCTTCCTGGAGAATTAAACATTTGGAAGTTTTCATTTTGTAATTGCCAGATGTTCTTCTGTTATCTATGAGGACAAATTCTTTTTATTTCCTTTGTTTGTATGTTAAGCACACACATACACCCAGCCTCCCGGCGAGCTGCAAAGCAGAGAACACTTTTTTTCTTTTATTTTCATCCTTCCTCTCCCTTTGAATGCAGGCCAAAATGGAAAATTTCCAGTAAAAGAAGTAATTCCTCCCAGCACTGTGATGCAAGTGAGGAGGGGGTGGTAATGACGTACACCTGAGGAGGCGCCAAATGCTCCTCAGTGTCTTCCAGGGGGGGGCAAACGCTGGTCTACCAGCCACCTGCAACTGAGTCACACCTCCACAACCGCCCAGCCTTTCAGCTTTATTTCCCACCCTTCCAGTGAAGAGGATGAAAGCATTCATTCCCTCCCAAGGATTCTGTGGAAAGAGCATGTGAGAAGCCACTGCGTGCGGTCCGTGTCAGTCTACAACAGAAAATATAAAGATGGAAGTATGAAATACATGCTGTAGGAAAGAGTCCTCTTTGATCTTTCTTGGTGATTAAATAAATCAATATTATTCACTCAATATGAATGTTTCCTACGCACACTCTGAAAAAAGCTACATACAACAATATCATGTGTGTCTATGTACATTTATTTACATAGACACACATATTTCTTTATATACTTACATGCAAGGAGACTATAAGTTACATGAATATTAAATATCCAGAAATCTTTTCAGAATTCCTACCCTGTGCCAGGATCTATGCTACATGCTTTGGATTCAAAAGCGAATAATGTGCAAAAATTAGTAATAACCTTTTCTTGTGGAGTTCACTGTCTAATAATGGAAACAGACATCTAAACAATCTCAGCCTGCTTATCAAGAACAATACTAGGTGGCTTTTTTTCTCAATACTGTAGAGAACATTCAAAGGAGGGAAAGAGCAAAGGTATGTGGCGGAAGATGGGTAGGCTAAATAATAGCCCCCAAAGATGAGCACGTCCTAGGCCCCAAAACTTGTACATGTTGCCTTACATGGCAAAAGGGGCTTTGTGGATGTGATTAAGTTAAGGACCTGGAGATGGGGAGATAATCCTGGATTATCCAGGTGGCCCAGTGTCATCACAGGGTTCTTACAGGAGAGAATGGCAGGAGGATCAGCCAGAAAAGGGAGACGTGACCACAGAAACAGATTAGAGTGGTGTGTGTGAAGACGGAGGAGGGGCCACAGGCTGAGGAATGTGGCGGCTTCTAGAAGGTGGAAAGGGGTTCTCCTCCTGAAGCCTCCAAAAGGAATGCAGCCCAGATAACATCTTGACTTTAGACTTTTGACCTCCAGAAATGAGAGAGAAGAGATTGATGTTGTTCTAAGTCACTCATTTGTGGCAATTGTTTATGGCAACAGTAGGGAACTAATGCAAAAAGATTCCTGGGAGAGATTAGATTTAGGTTTGAAAACTAAGTTGAATGGGTCTGGAGGCCAACACAGGGGTGACAGATTGGGCAGCCAGCCAGGGGACCATCTCAGCAATGAAGGGAGGTGTAAAAAAGGCTTTGCTTTAATTTTTAAATTTTGTTCTGAATGTAGAGGGTAGTGGAGAGGAGGAAGAGGCGACACCAAGCAGACTGTGGAAGGCCTTGAGTGGGAACATCAGTCATCTCTGGCCACGATAATGCTTCGTAACAAACACCTTGTAGCAGGAGCTCAGCTCCTGGCGGGTTCATACTGGATTTGGCAAGGCCAAAAAACAACAAGGCTGTAGGGTTCATACCAAGCTTTATTCTCATGGTGGCCATTCCAGAACTGAAACCACATCCGCCACATCTGGTACATCCGCCTGCCGTATGGCTACAATCCACAATCCACTACAGGGCACTGGGTGGGCATCCTTATATAGCAGCACAGACATTAGTGGCCTCCAGCCAGGTTATCTAAGCCTGCACATGTTCAGTAGATGGGCCTGAGCTCATAATGCATGTGCACTGTGAGGATCATGAGACAGCACAGCATGCGCCAGGTGGGCAAGTAGGTCAGGGTCAGGTGAGCGTCCTGGCCATGGGAACTCCATTCTCCCTACACTGCCCCAAAACTGGCTGCAAATACCATCCATTTATCATTTCTCGCTAATCATCGGGGCTGATCTGAACAGATGCAGCTCAGGCAGCTGGGCTTGCTCGTGCACGTGCATCAGACGCTAGTTGGTGGTGGGCCTGCTCGTGCACATGCACCAGAAGCTGATGGCAGTGGGCTAGCTGGTCCAGGCTGGCTCAGCTGGAAGCTCTTGGAGCTCCTCCCCGTGCCTCTCACATCCTTCCAGGGAGGTCGCCTGGGTATATTTGCCTAAAAGTAGCAGGGGTCAAAAGAAGCAGCAGAAATTCACAAGCATTTTTTCACTCCTGGCATAAAGATTGCTACTATCCCATTAGTGGAAGCAAGTCACATGTTGTATTAGTCAGCTAGGGCTGTCACAACAAAGTACAGCAGACTGGATGGTGTAAACAACAGACATTTATCTCCGTATAATTCTGAAGGGGCAGCTCAAGGTCAAGGTTAGTTTCTTTTTCTTTTTTAATGGAATACAGTTCATATACAATATTATATTGGTTTTCAAATGTACATTTTCATGACTCAATAATTATATACATCACTAGGTGCTTGACACAATAAGTGTAGTTACCCCATTATAATATCAAGATGTTACAATATTATTGATTATATTCTCTGGGTTGTACTTCCATTCCTATAACTAAGGTTGATTCCTTTGAGGCCTCTCTCCTTGGCTGTACATAGCCATCTTCCCCGGATCTCCACACGGTCTTCTCTGTGTGTGTCTCTGTGCTCTAATACCCTCTCCTTATAAGAACACCAGTCATAGTGGATTAGGGACCACCCTAATGACCTCATTTTAACATACGCTGCTTTTTGAAGACCCTATCTCCAAACAGACTCACATTCTGAGGTACGGGGGTTAAGACTTCAACATATGTCTTTGGAGGGGATAATAATTCATCCCATAAGCCATGCCCAAGTCCCCGAGAGCCCTTGGGGGTGGGGAGTACCAAATAACAAAGCCTGGGGAGCCTGAAACGGGACCATCAATGTAATCAATCTACCACAGAAGGAGTTGAAAATTTTGATTTAGACTCATTATATGACTGGAAGTCTGCAGATTTTTAACTGGGGAGTATAATGTTAAAAAATTATGTTTGTGGACACTATAGTTCCAAATACATTTCTTGTTACACAGAACATTAATTTACAGAATATTAATAAAAGTATATTCTAAGTACCATGGCTCCAGTCCAACATGCTGACTTCAGTTATCTACTGCAAAATAGTCCAAAATTCTGTAGCTTAAACAACCGTTTTATTAGATTTCACAATTTTGTGGGTGTGGAACTTGGGCTGGACCAAGCAAGGCACCTCAAGGCACCCAGAGGGAAAGTGGAAGTTTGCAGTCCTTTACAGATAGGGTGCAGAAACAGGCCCACAGTTACTTCCACCGTACTCTAGGGTCCAAGCAGTCACAAACCAGATTCATCTAACCATTTCTAAAATCCTGTTGCTTCCTTCAGAAAACAGGGTCTGAGCATCTGGGTTTCCATGTTATCTTTTTGCACATGTTTACAGAGGGCTTTGCAAGAATGTGAGCCATATTTCAGCACTAGGTGGAACAGTACACGATGTGGGAGGCAGGCTCAGCCTTCGCGCTGGGGATACCCCTTCTGGAGGATCCAACTGAAGGCCTCATGAAGCCCCAGTGTCTCCGAGTGTGGGCTTCTGTGAGTGTGTGTGCTACCCAGAAGGCTCCAGACTGTCTTGGGGGTGGAAGGGGTGAAGGGGCGGCCTTCCGGCCCTTCCCATTGCACTGACTTTCTACCAGCCCTTCCAACAAGGGAGGGAGGGGCGCAGGAGGGCATTGTGCTGGCCCACTGCCCCATGAGGTCCTGGGGGAGGGGACTAGCTCCTGGAAGCCTTCTTCTCCCCATTCTCTCCATTCAAAAGCGCTCCCTTCCTCCGATCTTCCTCACCCTATGTCCCTGGCTCAAAGGAGAAAGGCAGTTAATCTTCCCAATAATCACACTAGGACTTAGGTCTTGGGCTGTGTTCCCCAAGAGCAGACTCTGAGACAAAGACTCAAGTGTAGGAAGTTAAGTTGGGAGGTGATCCCAGAAAGAACCAGCAAGGGAGCCCAAAGGAAGGAAGCCAAGAGAGGGTGTGTAAATGAGCGCTCTCCACTGTGGGCCCCAGTAGAACAAGGGCTCGTTCTTGTTGGGGACCTCTGGGGCCAGGGAGCGAACCCCCGAGTGGCCCCTCCACAAGGTGGAAGGTGCAGTATTTACCTTCAGCCCCCAGCCATCGTGGCCCAGGGCTGCTCCCAGGCCCCCAACTCCCCTGCCCACCAGGCCTGCCCCACACACAGGCCAGCAGCCAGAGACAGCTCAGGCAGGGCCGCGGGCGCCCAGGGGAGGCAGCTGCCGAATCCCCGCGGAGGAGGGGTAAGGCTGGGGCGCCGCACAGCATGGGCCGGCAGCTCGCGTCCAGGGACCACATTAGACCTCATATCCTGGCCCTTTCTACCAATTACACCACGGAGACATTCTTATCAAAGAAGAAAAATATCAGATTTTGAATGTCATGTATGTCCTCAGCAAAATAAAATACAATGAAATGAGTCGGACTACCACACAAATGAATGCAATAAAAAATGAACGTCCCTTTCATCTCTTGGTTTCTGAACACCATTCCACAGAGGTGTCTGCCTCTCAAATGTTGCTGTTTTAAACACTTGGTTACAATCATCCCTCTAATTATATACTTAGACAGGAGGTCCTCATTATCCAAGGACAATTGGCACCGGGGAAAAAGCCATTTAATGTGAATCCATTTAAAACAGAGATCAAAATTTCACAGTAAATGGTGATTAGGAAATTATCTTGAAAACTGAAACTGAAATTATAAAAGTATTTTTATTTAATAAAACTTA
The DNA here is from genome assembly GCF_040802235.1 of Manis javanica. Taxonomy (NCBI): domain Eukaryota; kingdom Metazoa; phylum Chordata; class Mammalia; order Pholidota; family Manidae; genus Manis; species Manis javanica. The sequence goes on from NC_133157.1 coordinate 81,351,824, forward strand.
TAATGGCAACTGTGCACTAATTCTTAGAAAGAGTAAGGAATAAATCAAGCATCCAGAGGGCTTAGGGAGTAAATTTTTCTAACAGAATTGTATAGTAAGATACAACAGCCTTTGTTTCATATTTGACTTTCATGATTTAATCAGAGGATGGTCATTTTTGCAAAGAGCATTTAAAGACATCATAAATGCCCCCAAGGTCTTCTGTTTATCTTGTGATCCTCAAATACATTTCCTCTGTGAGTCTGTACTGTTGTCACCCTGGTCGGGTTCTCTTCCCATCACAGTTGTTTGTGGGCCGCATGTGGCCTTTCTTTGTCCTTGGCTTTGAGTGTGATTCACGCAGCTGTCCTCTGTCACTTTAGGGTTTACATGAACCCCCACACTTATTTAAGATTTGTGATTGGCTGAGTTAATGTGACAAGTGGAGATAACTGCAAGTGTCAAGAAAGCCAGATGTCTAGTGGGAACTAATTTTCTCAATACTCATATAATTTTTGAATATATGCATATTTTGACAACTTTTGATTCTCTCTACAACCTCATCAGTACAGAGACAAGCATAATGAACATTCAGGTATCAGGGACCACTGCACTTCCATTTCTTATCAACTTTGGACACACCTATTGATATTCCTTCTATGAAAAATGGGGAACTATTGCCCTTAAGTTGCCTGCTGCATCCCCACTCCCTATAACTCTTAAGTTTTGTTGTATAATCTGAGTCCTTCTAGGTTTGCCTTTATACTTTTAAAATACTTAAACTTTCATTCACTGATCCAGGAACATTAAACTGTATCTGTTGACTTTGGCCCTGAGAACCACTATCTTTAGCCACAAACCAGCCAAAGAGCACAGAGAAATTCGGGGCAGTTAAAATTCAATTTAATTCGTCTGAGTCTTTAGACCTGGTCTGTTCTCAGTTCTATGGGGAAACTAAGGCTGGCTCTGCCAAAAAGATACATGCATTTATAGCTTGTAAAAACATCTTTGATATAACCATATGTTTAAAAAAATACCTTATGTTGATGATAATTTTTGAACCAATACATCAAGCCTGTAAATTGAATTAAACCAAACATTTAAAAGAACAGTAGCCTCTAGGGCAGCTGTTCCCAAACCTGGTAACACACCCCAAACACCTGAGGAGCCTGACTTCTGGGCCTCACTTCTGGCCTGTGGGTGGAGGGCTGGGAAATCAGGATTTTATCAGGACTCACAGATTTCTGATCCTTCTGGGGCTAATACAGCCCAAGGCCTTTGAAGGACATTGAGGGACAACTTCTGTAGAGGCAGCCAGTTATTCTGGCTAAGCCACAGAGTGGGAAAGTGGGTGAGGAGGAGGAGTAAAGGGGAACGGGGTCAGTGAGCAGCTTACCCTAGTGCTCTCTGAGTAGGTCTGCACCCCCTGTATCCTCATACCACAACCATGAAGTGTGAGTATTCCCATTTTATGGATAATACAACTGAAGCTCAAAGAGGTCAGGCAAGTCATCCAGGTCATTTTGCTTATAAGTGGTAACACCAAGATTTGAACCGATTAACTTGATTAAGCAAGACCATTTCCGGGGCCAGAAGTGGAGAAAAGGGTGCTATGGCTGAAATGTGCCCCTTCAAAATTCATATACTGATGCACTAACCTGCCATACCTCCTAATGTGACCATAGGTGAAGAGAGGACACTTCACACAGTAATCAAGGTTAAAGGAGTAATAGGGTTGGCCCTAATCCAAGAGGACTGATGCCCTCATAAGAAGAGAAAGACACGAGGTGTGTGGGCAGGGGAAAAGCAACGGGAGGACACAGTGAGAAGGCAGCTGCCTACAAGCCAAGGGGAGAGGCCTCGGGAGAGAGCAACCCTGCCCACACCTTGATCTTGGACTTCCAGCTTCCAGAGCCATGAGAAAACATGTTTCTGTGTTTAAGCCGCCCAGTAGCAAATGATACAGAGGGAAAATGGAAAAGAAAAAGAGGAAGTGAAGGAAAGAGACAATAAAAGAAAAGGAAATGGAACAAGTAAGGAGAAAGTACTCGTTCTTGGTTCCCTTGGGTTTGGGGAGAGGAGCTTGCATATCATGAGTCAGAAGAGGAAGAGCAGTGGGCAAAACTGAGGAACCTCATCTAACCATGGGCAGGGAAGCCTCTAGAATGAGCTGTGCTTAGGCACAAGCTCTACACATACTTTCTCATCCCTCTGGAGTGTCTGCTGACCTCCAACAAGGGGGAGCATTTGCTTTACAGCCTCCTGCACTCTTGACAGGACACAATGCCCCCAAAGGGAAGTATCATAAGGAGTCACTCTGAATTCCTGCTATATGATAAGGAGGGTTCTGTTTTTTCAAATGGGTTTCCAAACTTGTCATGGAGGAACGGTTCAGATCTGTGTGGTTTTCCTAGCCTTGGAGCCCTCTTTTTCCCCCACCCTTAGTGCTTCTAGTTCTGACTTCAAAGCTTCAGGGAGGTTTAGAGAAGCCAATTGAAGACAAACTCCTTTGTCTCCATCAAACGCAGACTCCCCACAAAGCGAGTTGATGGCTCAGTGCTCCCAGTGAACAGCATGTCAGCTGGAGAGGGGTCCTTGCTGGGGGCTGAGGCACCTGCCGAGGTGTGTTCACAGCAGATGCTTAGATCTTGCTTTAATGTCTTCTAAGCATTAGAGGGAAGAGATTCTGAGGATGCAAAGGATTGTGCTCTTCACACTAGTCGCTGGGAAAGCGATGTCTTCAAAGATGGAATAAATTCATGACCACAGGGAAGTGGTGATAGTGCTGGGAAAGGGAAGAAAAAGAAATTTTTTTTTTGGCTTATAAACAGCAGAAGTTTATTTCTCAAGGTTCAAAGGCTGGAAGTCCAAGATCAGAGTGACAGTACAGTTGGGTTCTGGTGTGAACCCTCTTCTGGCTTGTAACCGGCTAACTTCTCACTGGGTCTGCATGTGGTGAAGGGGATGAGGGAGCTCTCTGGCATCTCCTTTGTAAGGATACTAATGCCAATCATGAGGCTCCACCCTCAGAACTTAATCATCACCCAAAGGCCCACATCCTAATCCCAGCACATAGGAGAATTAGGATTTCACCATACGAATTTGGAGGGGGTGGGGGTGGCACAGATATTTACACCATAACACAAGGTGACCTGAGGAGGCTCCTCTGAGGTGTTTCAGCCGAGAACTTGAGTGAAGCAGGACTTTTCTGGCTGCAGGTCTTAGAAACCAAACTCAGAGTAACAAGCACACAGACTCACACACTGAAAGAACTTACTGGCTTGCCTAACAAGAAAGTCTGGGAGTGGCTGACATCAGGCATGGCTGAATTTGAGACAAGACCATTTGTTGCATTATTAGCTTGTGTTTGGCTTTAACTGTGCTGTTCCCTTTGAGAACCAAGAAGGCAGCCACACCTTTCTTGCTCTGTGACTTCAGAGAGGGGCCGTGTTATAGGAAAAAGAGCAGGACTCGCCTGTCTCCCATTTGCCTCTTGTTTCTCTGAAACACTGTGCCCTTGGGAAGGCATCTGAGCTTGGGAGCCTCCAAAACAGACCCTGAGACAAGGATGTCAGCGCTCACAGAGGCCATGTCAGGAGGCACTGTGGGAGTACAGGGAGTGAGGGCAGGGCGGGAATTGGCAGCTTCCCAACACAGGCAACTGGGGTGCACTCCTGGAGGGAGGGGCTCCCTGGCAGGTAGTATAGATGATACACCAATAAAGAGGCTACGTGTTGGGGGATTCATCCACTGCGTCACGTCCATCATTGGCTGAGGGCTGCTCCTTGAGGGACGTTAACGGCCCAGCATTTCTGCCTGTCCTGTGAGCGGCCAAGCATTAGCAGTGCCCAAGGAAGGCAGAGTCCATATGCATTTGCAGCTGGAAGTGGGCTCCCAGGGCGTTTGAGGATGAGGAGGGCTAGTGGCTCCTGGGTGGGACTCCACAGTCCCCAACACTAGGGTCACTCTAAGGAAAGAGAGGGGGACAAGTGCCTTCGAGGACCATAAGAGGGAGGAAGAGAGTTCCCGGGAATGAAAGCGTCATGGAGAGCTCACAGGTTTCACACGTAAGGCGATCAGACCCCATGACTCAGGCCCCAGACAGGTGACAGGACTGCACCACCAGCCTGTGTTTGTCTTCCACACTTGGGGCCTGGAACTGTTCCTGGTGCCAAGATCTAGCCTCCTGGGGTGCCCTTCACAACACCCAGTCAGAACGGATACCCAACCATCATAAGGCACAAGCTCAACCTTCAGCATACATGCCTGACAAGGTAGAACAGACACTCAACCAGTCAGGACCAGCAATGGCCGCAGGCAGTGGGTCATGCTGGTGGAAAAGCTCTAGCTGTAGGCAAACCTGGATGTGACCGCAGGCTTGAGGCCAGGGAGCCCTGATAGCCACCTCCCAACCTCCACTTCCTGCACCCTTTCCTCTCCCTCCCATCTTATCTCTTTCAGCAACCCAATAACTTCGGGTGGCCCAGTGCTCTTCATTACAGAATCGCACTCGGGAAAGGCTCTTGTGTCAGGCAGTCACACCACAGTATGAATTTAAGACACTGAGGCATCTGGACTGAGAAAGAAAAGGCAGGACATCCATGACAGGATTAGAGTAGACCACTCAGTGGACATGAGAAGGAGGGGAGACGGGTGGCAGACCACACAGTCTCTGCCCCAGGACTGCCCTGTCTCCCTTAGACCAGTGCCTTTTTCAGTTCGACACCAACTGATAAGCAAAAGATACGGGCCCCTCGGACCTTCCCCAGTTTGGAGCATGCTCGCTTGAAGAGAACCTTGTCTGCTAATAACCTCGAGGCTGCCGTGGTTTCTCACGGAGGTGCTCATGGGAAGATGCCCTGCACAAACGTGAACAAAGAGGCTGAAGGGGAGGAGCCCAGGCAGACCCAAAGGCTGAGGTAAGAATGACAAAATGGGAGGGAGAAACCAAATAAAGCCATATTAAAAACACACAATGTAAACCTGGTGGGCTGCTACCCACCCTCAGGTCAGCAACCTCCTCTGTCTCTGGAGAATAATTTCCTTTCGCTTTGAGAAATAAAAAATAAATAAAAGTAAAAATAAACCTTGGCAGCTTTAACTCTCTTTTGGGTCTCTGGACTGAATTCATTCCTTCGAACAGACAAGAACTGAGGAATTATGCAATCCATGCTCAGTAACAAAGATGACGCGTCCACAACAGGGCTCCTGCCCTGAAATAGCCCCACAGTGGCAGCCCACAAGGATGGGCTGTAAGGCAGGCCAAGCTCACTTAGGGCTTTAGGGAGACTGCTGCCTGCCTGTTACCACAGATCCGTCATGGCTGTTGCCCCTTGTGTCCCTTGCACATCAAAGCCTGCCGACCACGCAGGCCACTGACACAGCTCCTGTTGGTGCCCCACTCATCCCAATGTACCAGTCTCACGAGCAACCAGCTCTGTGTTCTATCACTCCACCATCCATGAGGAACGTCAGGCCTATTCTAAGCACAAGGTCCTGCTTTTGTAAGACAGTGTCTGCCAGGTTCTGAAGAACACCCTGCATGTGCCCTCAGTTATCTTGAATCCGGGTCGGCAGCCACCAGGGGCTGAGAAAGAACTACATCATTGTCCACACAGCCCCTCCTTTCAGTTCCTGCGGCCACAGCTCCCCTGAGGTTGCATCTCATCTAAATCAGTCCAAAAAAACCCTTGGTGGGTTTCTCCACCCCACTCTCCAGCCACCACTCACCACTCTGTCCTGAAAGCACCATCTGAGGGGAGCCCTTCCCTCCAGGGGGCTCTGCAGCAGGTCAGAGGATCCCCAGTGGGGTCCCGATGCCGCTTCCTAGGTTCCCTGGAGATTGAACCTGGCTTCCAGGTCACAGAAGAGCCTGTACCAAGCAGCTTCCCTACACTCTTCTGTCAGTTTCCCGGAGAGCATGCCCCTCACCTCAGCAGTTAACAATAGTCCTTGAACATGCCCATGGATTCTGGGGGTCAGGAACCAGAAAGGGTACACGGGGGCAGCTTACCTCTGCTCTGCCATGGCCGAGGCCTCACCTGGGAGGCCTTGGAGGTTGGGTGAGCCAGCATCAGGAGGCTGCAGTCATCTGAGTGGGCTGGGAGGACAGGCCTGCCCACTGCAGTGGGGCAGCTACCTTATGCAGGGGCAGCTCCGGGCTCCAGCTTCCTCCATGGGGGTCGGGGCTCTGTGGGTGAGTGTCCTGCTCACAGGGTGGGAACTGCGGATCTTCTGAGGACCTAGCCCTCAGAATTCTGGAGCACCACTTCCACTGCATTCTAGTGACTACGTATAGGGCTCTGGCTATGCGGTTCAAAGGGAAGAGAATTCAACTCCACCACCCAATGGGGACAAGAGGGAGAAGCATGGGAAATGTTGTCAGAATTGTCTTTGGAAAATATCACCTTCCCCAGTGCCTCAAAGCTAAATGAAACCACTAGCTGTTGGCCAAACATGCCCACATACTCCCACTCCTTGTCCACTAACCCCACTTATTGAAATCTGACCCATTCTTTGAGGGCCACCACAAACTGCCTCCTCCATAAAGCCAGTACCCCCGCCAAAAATAAGCTCTTCCTCCTGTGCCACTCCCCACACTGCGGCTGTTCTTCTCGGGGGCCTAGCCTCTTCTATCTGGCATCCTAGGTGTCTGGGCCTTCCTGGATCCCCTGGGCCATCAGTGCCCATGCCCCACACCTCCCTATGGCTCCTCTGTGTCTGGAAGTTGGCCTGGCTCACAGTAGATTCAAACCTAGTAAGTTTTCCAAGAGTGCACCATGAGGGTGCACCGTAACGGGAACTGTGTGTGCTGGGGATATATCTGTTGGCAAAATATGTCTCTGGAACATTTATCTGCCTTTGAACAAAGCCCCAGACCTGGCCCAGCCCCAGCTGGCAAGCTCTGGAGAATAGGCTGGACAAACTGGACATTGTCACGTACACATTCAGGTCCGTATGCCCACCCATGGCTTCTTAAATACCATGCTCTGAAACAAGGTACCCAGCCTCTAGGCGGACAGACAATCACCTCCAGGGCTGCAGGGGGCAGGCTGGCATATGCAGTGCTTGGCTATACAAATTCTGGGGTCCTCTGGAGTCTCGGATCAGTCTGAGATGATTCCACCCAGCAATGGGGCTCATGTGAGGACTGTGGCTGCTCTGTCTTCTTTTTTCCAGCTTTACTGAGTATAATTGACAAATAAAGTTGTAAGATATTTAAAATGTACATCAAGATGATTTGATATGCCTATACATTGTGAAAGGATTCCTCCCATCTAGTTAATTTGCTCTACCTTCTTGATTGAAGTGGGCAAACCACTCCCAGGGGCCAAATCAAGCCCATCACCTGTTATAAAGTTTTATTAGAACACAGCCATGTTGTCTAGGGCTGCTTTCCCCCTACAATGACAGAGTTGAGTAGTGTGCCAGAGATTTTATGGGCAAAAATCCTAAAATATTTACTATCTGGCCCTTCAGAGAAAAAATTTGCCAACTCCAGCTCTAAACACTCATAGATGACCTTGCTATCCCCCAACCTAAAGATGGGCAGCAGGGAGGAAAATCCCAGTTTGGCATGTGCTGCCTCCCACTCCAGTCAACTGGAAACACAGCCCAGGAGCTTGAGCAAGAGAGGAACAGGCTCCAGGAAGCCCACAGGACTGGGTCCCACAAAACGGATCAAAGGCATAACGAGGCTCCTCCTGGAACCCACCCTGGAACACCCTGCCTCTACTTTTCCCATTCCTCCTATAGAGATAGGCAAGCTTCTTCCCCTTGCTGTGTTTAAAAGCTAGGATTGGAATTGTATTAAAGGAAAATGAGAAACAAAACAAATGGGGGGTGGGGGGGGTGTTAACATCAAAAGCTAAGGGTCCAGCTCCAGTGGGCTTGGTGAGATCTGCGTGTGAGAGCCCAGAGCTCCCATCTGCCAGCCAGGGAGCAGTGGCTGACTGGCCATGAAAGATGAGTCCCAGCGTGAGATTCAGATCTGCAATACTAGGTCCTGGTTCTCTGGAGTCCTTTCCTCATCTCAAATCACAGCAGCACTGTCGTCCCAGGCCCCCTCACATGGGACCACTAGACCCATTCTTGTTCCCTGCAGTGAACCACCTAGCAGGTCACTCTTTACAAAATGACACAGCTATTGTCACTCATCTGCAGGAGAGACATGAAGACCCTACCCTGAGCCCAGGGAACTCAGATGCATTTCTTCTCAGGTAACCAATATGCAGCTTTTTCCTTAAGAAAGAAGCTTGCAAAATTTTGTCTGTAAAACTTTCAAAAGCATGAGTTTCAAAAATGAATCTATCACTTGCCAGCTTTGTAAACTCAAGCAATTACTTAAATCTCCTGAGCCCTATTTATCTTTTTCTGGAAATGGGATAATAGAGCCAACCTTAGTATGGTTAAATCACTGGAGCACAGGATGAATGAAGGTTTTGAACAAATGGGAACAATGACACATATGTGGCAAAGGAAGTTGCATCTCTCACAGCACCCCTTGGGAATATGCCTGTTTTCTCCATTTCATTCTATTTCACTCAATAGACCCTTATCCCCATAGGAATGTCTTTCCCTTTTTATACTTCAGACCAAAGTTAACCCCCATATATGGAGCCAAATTTATTTATGCCCAATTAACATATACATGTATACCCAATTGGCTTAAGGAAGTAACTAAATATAATTTTTAAAACACTAGGACTGTGTCTAAAGACCAGGGTTCAAGACTTTTCTTTGCCACAGTTTGTATATCCTTCAGAGTCACTTGACCTCTGTGGGCCTCAGTTTCCCCATTTCAAACATAAGGGATTTGGACTCGATCATATTATATGTGGCCATATTACAGGATGCACAATTTGAGAAAAGGGCTTGAACAAAAGGATCTGAAGAATCTTCTGACTGGGAGCCGATTAGCCATTGATGAGTCAAAGCTAGCAGACTCCCAGAGATTAGAAACCAATTTTTAATTTAATTTCTTTTTATGTCAGTCCTCCTCATTGCTGTTCTATCTCCTAATCATGTAAACTTACCCTACAAACTTACCCTCAGTCAGCCCTTCCAAAAACCAGAGAAATGAAGAGAATCTGTGAAATCCCTGATTATCTGAACTCTTCATTCTGCAGATGTTATTATATGTCTTCAGAACATACCCCAAGGACTGGGACTCTCAGAAGTCATCAAATGTCTGCCATGGAGCCACATTTGTATGTCTGACAAATATGTCCATGCCCTTGGTCTGCATAAGGAAGTAGCAAAATAAAAAGGAATTATCCTAAAGGCATTCAAAAAAGTTATCTATAGTAATTTCCAGAAACTACTGGACTAGGTAGCATTAGTCCCCAGTCCTCAGATTCAAGACCTTGGTCTGGGAATCCAAGAGCACTGTTCACTCTTCAGAGCAGTACCATCTCTTGGGAGTAGGCCAAGGTGGCATGAGGGAGCTCATAGTGTACAATTCTTTTTATATATTGTTGGATTTGATCTGCTAATATTTTGTTAAGGATTTTCCCATCTATGTTCATGATAAATATTGGCCTATAGTTTTCTTTTCTTGTACTACCCTTGTCTGGTTTTAATATTTGAGTAATACTGGTCTCATAGAATGAAGTAGGAAGTATTCCCTCTAATTCTATCCTCTGAAAGAGATTATAGAGAAGTGGTACAAGTTCTTCTTTAAATATTTGGTAGAACTCACCAGTAAACTTATCTGGGTATAAAGCTTTCTGTTGTATAAGGATATTAATTATTGATTCCATTTATTTAATACATATAGGCTTGTTTAGATTGTCTATTTCTTCTTATGTCTTTCAAGGAATTGGTCCATTTCATCTAGGTTATCAAATCTGTGCACATACAGTTGTTTATAATATTCTTTTATTATCCCTTTAGTGTTCATAGGATCTGTAGTGATGTCCCCTCTTTCATTCCTCATATTATTAGTTTGTGTCCTCTCTCTTTTTTCTTAGCCTAGATAGAGGCTTATTGCTTCTATTAATAATCAGCTTTTGGTTTCATTGATTTCCTGTTTTCAACTTCATTGATTACTGCTCTAATTTCTATTATTTCTTTTCTTCTAGTTACTTTGGATTAAATTTGCTCTTCTTCCTCTAGTTTCCTAAGGTGGAAACTGATTGATTTTTTTATCTTTCTCCCTTTCTAATATATACATTCAATACTATAAATTTCCCTCTATGTGCTGTTTTCACTGTATCTCACAAATATTTATAAGTTGTATTTTAATGTTAATTTAGTTCAAAGTCTTAAAATTTCCCTTGAGATTTATTCTTTGTCGAATGTGTATTTAGAAATGTGCTGTTTTATCTCTAAGTATTTGGGAGATTTTCCAACTATATTCCTGGCATTTATTTCTAGTTCAATTCCATTGGTTCTGAGAGTCAGCATTGTATAATTTCTATTCTTTTAAATGTGTTTAATTATGTTTTATATTCCAGAATGTAGTCTATTTTGGTGACTGTTCCACGGGATCTTGAAACAATGTATATTCTTCTGTTCTTGGATTAAGCAGTCTACAGGGATTATTATACCCAGCTGCTGCTGACGTTGTTGAGCTCAACTATATCCTTACTGATTTTGTACCTGTTGGATCTATTTCTGACAGAAGGACGGTGAAATTTCCAACTATAATAGTGGGTTCATTCATTCCTCCTTACTTTTCCATCAGTTTTTGCCCCATAAAGTTTGATATCTGCTTTTTGGTGCACATATGTTAAGGATTATTATGTAATTAAGACTTTCATCTTTGTGTAAGATCCCTCTTTATCCCTGACAACTTTCCGTGCTCTGAAGTCTGCTCTGTCTGAAATTAATATAGCGTTACTTCTGCTTTCATTCAGTTGGTGTTAGCATGGTGTATCTTTCTCCACCCCTTTACTTCTAATCTATATGTGTTTTTATGTTTGAGTTTCTTATGGACAACATACAGTTGGGCCCTGTTTTTTAATCTCCTCTGACAATCTATACCCTTAAATTGATGCATTTAGACCACTGATGTTCAAAGTGGTTACTAAAACAATTAGAGTAACAGCTACCATATTTGTTACTGTTTTCTATTTGTTGCCATTATTCATAATGTAGTCTTCTACACTTTTTCTGCTCCTTTTGGTTTTCAGCATTTTATGTTATTCCATTTTTCTCCCTTTTCTTAGCATATCAGTTGTACTTGTTTTACTTTTTTCAATGGTTGATTCAGATATCCAAAAATCAAGTGCCTGACATTCAAAAGTGCCTGCCAACTCAACCTCATCCTAACAACCATACTCTGACTCCAAGACTTGACTAAATTTCTCTACAGACTCAGAGTTAGTCTTGTTTGTTTTGTACTCACCTGATGGAAACATAAATCCAGACCTACACATAAAACCTTTTTCTTGAGATGATGTAGCATTCTGGATAACTGAGAATTGGGGCAGGGCTTTTTGATTCAAATTTCAAGTCTTTCTAACACATAAAGACTTTTACAGGAATTACTCTTGAAGGTTTTACACTAAAGATGCAGAAGCTTCAGCTATGATGCTGACACCCTGAATTCCGTAAGACCTACTCAGAAAGCTTTTTTAAGTGACCATTCTCCAGTTTTGATCCACCTGCAAGATGTTCATATTTCTGTAGATTGGGTTTTAGTCGATGAGAATTTTTATCATATTTTCTTCCATCTTCCTCCAGAATCTCCTTCTGAGGAAAGAGAGACAGTCAGAAGCATTTGAGGCAACCTCAAATAGCAGCCCTATTCGTTCCTGCACTTCCCATTACCTCACACACAGTACAACCTCTATATGCATGAAGCTGAATAGAAAGGTAGGATATTTATATTTCATTTGGGAAACATCTATGGCCTGTGAGCACCTCCAAGCAAAGCAGCTGGCTAAACACAGCATCAGTGGGCCGAATTTGTGTTTGCATGGGTAAACAAATAATTAAAACAGATCAAAGACTTGATGTGATAATTAGAAACATGCTCATGGCTGTTTAGACATGGCTGTGACTCTTCACTCTCAAAGCTGGAGAAAAAAACCGCAGGCGCAGTTTTAAAACTCACTCCCCACCCCATCCTTTGAGTTTACTTTTATTTTTCTGTGGAGGGGGTCTGGTATTTCCAATTGCCGTATTTGCCACCTAAGGATCAGTCTTCTTTCTCAGCCTGTTGGCTGCTTACACATCCTTCATGACAACCTCAAGCACCGCATCCTCTGGGAAGCCGGACCTGCTCCCCTGGGGCTCAGGCTCACAGGGTTGGAGCACACCCTCCATTCCACTTTGTCCCACAGCCAGGGTGAGGCTGCGCATTCCTTGCCTGCGCTGCATGAGGGCAAGGCCTGTGCCTCTAGGTTCTGGGCCTTGGTGTGCAGCATGTGCACAGGAAGCTCAGTTAGGCCCACCGCTGCCTCCACAGTGCCTCTTCCACTCCCCAAAGCGCCGTTGACACACCTGCACCACCCGACATGTCCAGCTTCCACTCACCTCTGGATTTACACTGAAGAGAGAAATGTTCTATTATTTTCTCCACCTATTATTTTCTCCACCTCTGTTCATCTGTTCTATTCTCACCCACTGCCTTCCCATCTAAAAGAGGAGATGCCCCCTCTTCAAAGTTAAGCCCTCTTTTCCATCCTTTTCCATTTCCTTGTCTCTTCAAATAACTGACACCTCTCCTGAGGCTCCCTCCTCTCCTCCTTTACCTCTTACATTGGCCTCCAGCAAACTCCATCAAGACCACCCTCCGTCTCTCCCTCCAACAGGCCTGCGACTCTCAGTCACGGGGGAAAGGGGCCAGGGAGGGAGGCCTAGGAGAGGACTCCGAGGAGGTTGGGATGACCCCAGATGGATTCCAGATTGGCTTCCCCGGGTTTCTGTGTGGGCTTCCTCTCCAGGCCATCTCACGGCCCCTCCTCACATCAGTTAGGAGCTACATCACAGCCACAGGCCACTCCTTTGTCCTCCCATGAATGTTCCATGAGCATGTTACCCTCCCTTCCCCCACCACTTCCATTCCAGCAGCCCCCTCCGTGCCCATCTCACTTAGCAGCCTCACATCCCTGCCCACGGCCCACACATAGCCGTTCAGGGGACCCATATTCATTCAGTCACCAAGGCCTGATTTCCAAGCCCCCAAAATGATTCTTGCATCTGTCTCCCCTGCCATTGCTTTAATTCACTCTTTAATTCCTGTACAGGCAACATAAGAGAGCCCACTCCTCATCTCACTGACCGGGTCTTGCCTTCAGAAGACGTTTGATCATGTCACCTGCTTATAAGCCTCCATTGGCTCCTCATCACTCAGAGATTAATGTGCATGATCCCCACCCAGTACAGCCTCCTGCCATCCCCCAGCCTGCATTCCTCTACACCAGGCTCCTTGCTCCTTCTTCCCTCCACCATGCCTGCTCTAGCTCTGCGCCACTACATGTGGCTTTCTCCTGCTCGTTTTTCAAGATCTGGCCTTAAACCAACCTCCCCACCTTCCCTTGGAGTCCACAGCACAATTGCAAATCTAGCTCTTTCCCACCCAGCCTGTGTTGTTCATCTGTTTGCTTGTCTGTCTACATCCAAACTGTAAGGATCCTTAAAGTAAGGCCTCTATTTTGCTCATTTTCACATTGTAGTGCCTGGCATAATGCCTTTTATAGGCATTTTAATCGGTTTTAATATTAGTTAGGTATATTAAAGACAGGAGATCAGGAGAGGACTGCCCTTGAAAAGGAACTTTTAAATTACTTTCCCTTACTCACAGTTCCCAAGAGAGGAGGGCGCCGCACGTCACAGGGGGAGGAAAGGCGGTCGGGGCACGGGCAGTGATGGGGCAACCTGGGCAAGAGCCTTTCCTGTGGTTTCCCCAGGGAGGGATGGGTGAGACAGAGTAAACAGGACTAGGATTGGCTTGTTTGAATAATTTCAGAGGGCCCGGGGCATAGGGGCTGTTCCTAGCTGGCTGGCCTCTGGCCCTGGAGTGATAGGGCAGGTGGATAGTGGTGTCAAGTGTGAGAATCTGGTAAGGGAGGTAATTGGGGGTGTAGACTACAGATTCTGTATTTGAAAATCCCAGCTCTAGCGGGAGGATGCCTCTGGGGGACACAGGAGACAACAAGGGAGACGGGACGCCAAGGCAAGGGGACCCAGGTACATGGTCAGGTCATCCAGAACAATCTCTGTCTGACATATGCATGCAGGGCTGATATTAGAGCATCAAATTTACAGAAGATAAAACCATGGTTAACACAGTAGGTGCGTAAAAGAAGTAGACATAATGATGAAATGGACAGATGGATGGGTGGTGGAAGGATGGATAGATGGGTGCATGGATGGATGCTGATAGTCTCAGGTAGTCTAGGGAGATACTGAAGCATTTCTATTTTCTGTATGGGAGAATGAGGGTTTGCACATAAAATAATTCTCAGAAAAACCTGAAAAATAACAACTTTCTTTCATAGTCTGGCTGTGGTGGATATATTTTACAGACACCGTTTATTCATAAGTGTTCCTTCTATAACAGTTAAATATAAAATTCATATAATAGTTCTAAGGCAGGCATTGGTAAGTGTGGAATCTAAGTTCACCATCCCAGTAAACGCAATAAAACTGCAATAGCCCAGTTTTTATTGCTCATTTGTGCTCACAGAGTCCCAAACCTAGAGGGGGATGTCCAAGGTCAGAGATAAAGAGGATTTGGGGAAGCTTAGCCCCAGAGTGGCTCAGGGGCTTCAGAACAACTAAACTGAGATTGACATCTGAGTGCCTGATGCCTGATGCCCTGCCACACACACCTCCCTCCCTCTCTCTTCTGTTGCAAGTACCAGATTTTTGCCACTCACCAACAAATTACTGATTTCAAACCTAATGTAACGATGTTTCAAAATAAAGCTGCAGTCTGGCAACAGAGCAGAAATCCAACACTCAGATGCGTTCCCACTTTATTCTGTGTTATGTGATTACAACTTTTTCAGATTTTAATCACTAGTCTCATTAAAATACACCCTGCCAGCTTCCCTAAGTTAATATAAATCAAAACCAATACAAAAGGAAAAAGATTGCATTTGTAAGATGGAAGACAACAAACCATTGCCATTACTGAAAACTTGTTTTCCATGGTTTTGAGCTACTGTTGAAAAAGTGTTGGAGGACATTTGAGATGCTCAGAAGGCAAATATGAGTCTGGGATTTTCACTGCTCCCAAGAAGGCCATGGGGGCTCATGGAACGTGGCCTTTAGCTGAGAGCTAATAAAAAGTGGCAAACTAAAACATTATTGCAGTCAGTACAAGAGAGTCCATATTTGGTTAAGCAGGCCAGAAAGTTTATTGCCTATTTCTTAAGCCCCAGTTCATTAACCGTCACTGTGGAAAGCCATGGTGGCTTGGCCTGGCAATGGGGCACTGAAGTAACTTCAGACCAAATCTTTGTTTAGTTTTTTCCTGCAGGACTCCAGAAACAGGGCACAGAGTGCAGCAAGCAGGTGCTGAGTAACCAGCATGCCCAGCCCCTCGTTACAGGTACACCCAACAGCCCTGCAGAAATGACATGACAAGGTGTTCTCAGGGGCCAAGGGACTTGTACTGTCACTCTCTCCAGCCCCCGACACCAAAATCACATCTTCTGAAAACTTGTTGGTTCGCTGCTCATTTTCTTTGTGCTGAGCTAATCCCAGCAGCGGTGGCACGAGGGGCATTTAGTGCCCCTGCCTAGGTGCCCACATTTCTCCTTTTTGCCCTGACACCATCCCTGCACCAGGGGCCCCTCAGTACCTCATCTCTGGATAAGTTTGCTGACTTGCAGGACAACTTCCAATTTTAAAAAAAATCCTACCCTTGAAATTCCTTGAAGAAGTTTGCATTCAATCCACAGCACCTGTTAAGACATAGCCCCAAGTGATTGTGATGCATAAGCCAGGCTTGGGAGCCCCAAATATTATCTCTATGGATTATATAGCAGCTGTTGTCCTGAAATAATACTTTATACATACTGCATTAATCGAAATATGGACTACACATTAAATTATATTATGAAATTATTGATAACTTTCTTAGGTGTGATAACAGTACTGCAGTTAAGGAAATTTAAATACACTCATATAGCTAGAGAGGAATCATATAGAGTCAAAATTAAATAATTGAATCTAGATGGAGGGTATGTGGGTGTTCATTGTACTATTATTTCAGCTTATCTCATAGTTTAAAGGTCTTTATAACAAAAAGCTGACATAAGAAAAGAGCCAAATCAGTACTATTATGATAAAATGCTTACTATAACAACCATTTATAATAATAAGGAAACACTAAAATCTTTATTGCATAAAGATTTCCCATGACAAGTTAGGCTAATCATTCAGAAACCTAAAGAAGGTGACCCCAGGAAGTGCCACAGCACTGTGCTCTAGTGACAGTGGGTGTGAGGCCGGTGGTGTCATTTGCACAGACTTAGGGAGAGCAGTGCAAGAAGGAACGTCAAGCATTTCCACAGCGATTCCACTGCTAGAAGGTTAGTCAACACAAATCAGAAAACGGAGGCACTAAGATGTATGGATAAGGACAACCAATGCAGCAGTTTACCAAAGAAAACCCAGCAGAGACCCACCCAACTGTCCCACACTTGGGGGCTGACTTAGCCAGATGGTAGAATGAAGTTCAGCCACCACATTAGAGACCTGGACCTATATTTGTGAACCCAAGATGCCCACAGTTGAGAAAGGTAGGTTATATACAGACAGGCAGATAGATATAGACAGGAGAAACTACAGCTCTTTCTTTTTCTGTTTCCTGAAAAAATTTAATGATCATTTATTACTTTTGCAAGTAGTCGGGGGAGAGACCATTTCCATCTGGGAACCGAAAGGTTACACGCCAGGTGACCCAGAGTAAATCAATGGGGGGCAGCATTTGTCACAGGCCCCACCTGTCCCCAGGAAAAGAAAGGCCGTTTCTGAGTGTCCTGATTGCTGTCACTGGTGGAACACGTCCACCAGGACACCTTCCCGGGACTGATGTGTTAATTGGCTCTGCATGGTTCTCAGTCTTCTCGGAAAGAAGAGCACGCAATGTTATTATTTCCCCTTTTTCTGCAGGCATGCCAGGCTGCATTTCATAGTTTGATTGAAATTGTGCCATCCAGTCTGTCTCTTCACAAACAAATGGAATACTCTGAGCTTCAAGCATTTGGAGGCACACAGCTTGCATCTTTTTTTGAAGAAAAATAAACAGTGTATGGTAACAACCAAGCTGTGATGGATAAAACATGCCTGAGATCCAGAAGCCCTCACACAGCCCAGGCCACAGACCCAGGGCAGATGAGGGCCAGCTGGACACTGATGGGGAGCAGGCCCGAGTGGGAGATGTGTGAACGTGCCATCGGGGAGGACACCTTTATCTGGTCACGTCCCCACCTTTCCTGAAGAACAAAAGGCACATGTTGTTGATTCCAGCAGCGACAGTCGGTGGTGGCATCCAGTTTCCTCTAGGCTTCCGGTTACAGCTCCAGTCATTCAGGTTCACCCCTGCCCCTGGACACCCTCCAGCTGTTCTGGGGACTGAAAGGAATCAAAACCCACTCACACATGAGTTTCCATCGCATTTCTTAGGGCAGCTGAACAGTGGTACTTATAGTGTGGTCCCGACACCAGCTTGTGAGAAATTCAATTGTGCAGCCCCGGGACCTACTTACTGGAGGGTGGTGGGCAAGAGGCAAGCGGCACATGCCAAGTGAATCTGCTCCACTTTGACTTTTCAGAGTTCTACTTACATCGCTCCGACCAGATCTTTGTCGAATGGACACTACCCACTGCAAGAGAACTGGGAAATGTAGCTTTTCCATTGGGCTCATTTAGCTGGGACACACATACACACGCACACACGCACCTAGTACACCGGGGTCCTGTCAGTGAGGAGGAGGGTTAGAAGGCCGTTGAACAGTGACACAGAGGGCCTGCTGCTGTTAGGTTGTGCTCCTCCCTCGGCCTTCCTCTCCCTGCCCCTACCGCAGGAGGGCTAAGAACCGGTCTGCCATCTACACGCTGACATTCTGGAGGAGCCTGTAGTTGTCAGCTTTTGGGCAGATCAAATCCAGATCCTCCCTGATCACATTTGGATAAGAGCAGGAGACGGTCATTCCTCCCCCATCTTTGGATATTACAACTCACTACTGATGTGAGAAAGATGTCCCCACCCCTAGAATAGTGCCCTTTCTGGGTTTAAGAAACACCCACGCCTCCATCATTGTCTGTGCCAAGACCATGGCTAGGTGACATTTCACGTCACCCTCTCGAATCCCCTGCGGCTGGTCATCGGTACACTCAGACTTTTGCTTTTGAGGGACAGTTCATCACTGCGGTCACAGCACTTATGACAGCTTGAGGGCCCCAGAAAGGACATCTGTATGAATCCCTTGTGTTCCAGCCAACTGTTGCTGCCTAACTGACTACCCTAGAAACTGGCTTAAAACAATAACTCTTTATCGCTTATCATCCAGTGGGCTTACTGGACTCAGCTAGAGGTTCTCACAGAGCCTCTCACAATGTTACAATCAGATGTTGGGGGGAGGGTGCACCATCTGAAGTTCAACTGGCCTCAACATGCACACGCCTTCCCGCCCAGGGCAGGTAGGTGGGTCCCTCTGTGGGCTGGAAGCTCAGCTGGGGCTGGAGACCAGAGTGCCCACACGTGGCTTCTCCATGTGGCTTGGGCCCCGTCCCGGTATGGCAGCTGGGCTACAGGAGGCAGTGCTTCACGAGCAAGCATCCTAACAGGCCCACACAGAAGCAGCAAGCCTCCTTAGGATCCTCTTGGAAGTCCAGCCACACTGCACTGGTCAAGCACGTGACTCAGGCCAGCCCAGATTCAGGAGTGGAATCAGCTGCCACTTCTCAATGGGAAGAGAAGCAAAGAATCTGTGGCCATCTTCATTCTACCACACTTCGTCTCATCAGCAAGGAAACCATGACCTGGGAAAGGTTTTCCCGAAGTGTCTCGTGCTGACAATGGCAAACTCTGAATGGACACCTAATCCCCACACACAGCCCGGCAGTCTCTACCGTTGCTGATGAGGGAGACGTGGTTTATGTTTCTTTCTGCTGGGAAACAAAAACATTATCCTAATTAGAGGGGGAAAAAACCTTTAGGTAGAAATTCTAGGCCTTATTCTAGGGGCTATTCATTGAATATAGATCTCTTCATGAAGCTTCATCAGATCTTCCCTTCTTTCAAATATGTTTGGAAGATATGGCTGCCCGTAAAGGGAGAACACTCACCTATAATGAATAAATGCAGCAAAAACCTTGTGGTCACAAACTCTAAACTAGATCCCGGGAAAATTCTGAGTATATGTGACAAGGATTTACTGAGCCTCCATCTTTTCTGAGTGCTTTGCAAAATAGACCACAAAGGATTCCTTAGCCAAGATGGCGGTGTGAGTAGTTCAGAGGAAATCTCCTCCCCAAAACATATATATTTATGAAAATACAATAAATACAACTATTCCTAAAAGAGACACCAGTGGATGCAGTACAACAGCCAGGATACATCTACATCTGCGAGAACTCAGCATCACACGAAGGGGGTAAGATACAAGCTGCGGCCAGGCAGGACCTGAATGCTACCCCACCCCAAAACCCGGCGGGA
Organism: Manis javanica; assembly: GCF_040802235.1. Taxonomy (NCBI): domain Eukaryota; kingdom Metazoa; phylum Chordata; class Mammalia; order Pholidota; family Manidae; genus Manis; species Manis javanica. The sequence continues at coordinate 81,371,427 of NC_133157.1, forward strand.
AGAAAGGAGTCAGAATGGGGAGAGAGTGAAAGCCCAGGACTGCTAAACAACCAGCTCTAGAAATCTGCACCGGGAACACAGAGAAAAGGTGCACGGGGTGCTGGATATTGGAGAAACGGGAAAGCAAAACCTGTGGGCAGGTCCCTGCAACTGGCACCCCTGAGACAAAAGAAAAGTGAGTGCTTTCCGCAAGTCTTAAAAAGACAGGGACCGCATAGCTGGATGAAGTTGTCCTGGCAGCTGGAAATACCGGAGAAATGTAGGCACCCTAAATGGAGGCAGTGCAGCTCTGAAGCCCCTCACAGGACTAGGCAGCCGGCCAGTCGTTCCTCCAACTGGCACAGACCCCGACACACAGGCCCAGTAGCAGGAGAGTGGGAGTGCACACAGGGGGCGGAAGTGCTAGAAGGAACCGAGAGCAGATCCATGTGCCACAGGACTAGCCCGCAGTGGCGTGACTGAATAGACAGGGCACGGCTCACGCGCAACAGTGACAGTGAAGCCTGCGTAGAAAAGCCCCGCGCGCACCAACAGCTGAGCCAGAGGGAGCAGGCGCGCTCCCAGGAGCTGACCGGAATCCTAGCCCAAAGCACAGCTGCCCGGGCTAGACCCAAAGGCTGCTGCTGCCACACAGCTGCCTGGCAGGGTCGCCGCTAGCATGGACGAGTGCACCTGGCATGCCTGCCACTCCCCGCAGGGCTCCGCACTGCTCTGACAGACACCCCGCCCACAGCAGCTTAGGAGATTAACCCGGTGGCTCCTCCAGGAGTGCAGGTAGCCATCACAAGTGGCAGAGAAGGGCAAGGCATTCAGCAAGCAAGAAAGGACTTTCTTTTCCCAGCTGACACACCCACAACCTACCTACAGCCACTGCAGTCACCATGAAAAGGCAAAAAAATTTGGTCCAGACCAAGATAGTTACACCTGAGAAAGGATCTGCAGAGGCAGACCAAACCAGTCTCCCTGAAAAAGAATTAAAAATAAAAATCATAAACATGCTGACAGAGCTGCAGAGAAATATGCAAGAGCTAAGGGATAAAGTCTGGAGGGAGATTACAGATGTCCAGAGGGAGATCACAGATGTCTGGAGGGAGATTACAAAAGTGAAACAAACTCTGGAAGGATTTATAAGCACAATGGATAAGATGCAAGAGGCCACTGATGGAATAGAAACCAAAGAACTGGAATGCATAGAAACTGATGCAGAGAGAGATAAAAAGATCTCCAGGAATGAAACAATACTAAGAGAACTGTGTGACCAATCCAAAAGGAACAATATCCGCATTATAGGAGTACCAGAGGAATAAGAGAGAGAAAAAGGGATAGAAAGTGTCTTTGAAGAAATAATTGCTGAGAACTTCCCCAAACTGGGGGAGGAAATAGTTGCTCAGACTACGGAGGCACACAGAACTCCCAACAGACGGGATCCAAAGAGGTCAACACCATGATACATAATAATTAAAATGGCAAAGATCAAGGACTGGGACAGAGTATTAAAGGCAGCCAGAGAGAGTAAAAAGGTCACCTACAAAGGTCACCATCAGGCTATCATCAGACTTCTCAACAGAAACCTTACAGGCCAGAAGAGAATGGCATGATATATTCAATGCAATGAAACAGAAGGGCCTTGAACCAAGGATACTGTATACAGCATGACTATCATTTAAATATGAAGGAGGGATTAAACAATTCCCAGACAAGCAAAAGTGGAGGGAATTTGCCTCCCACAAATCACCTCTACAGGGTATCTTAGAGGGACTGCTCTAGATGAGAGCACTCCTAAAAAGAGCACAGAACAAAACACCCAACATATGAAGAATGGAGGAGAGGGAAAAATAAGGGAAAGAAATAATCATCAGACTGTGTTTATAACAGCTCAATAAGTGAGAGAGGTCAGACAGTGAGGTAGTAAACAAGCTAACCTTGAACCTTTGGCAACCACAAATCTAAAGCCTGCAATGGCAATAAGTACATATCTTTCAGTAATCACCCTAAATGTAAATGGACTGAATGCACCAATCAAAAGACACAGAGTAACAGAATGGATTAAAAAGCAAGACCCATCTATATGCTGCTTACAAGAGACTCACCTCAAACCCAAAGACATGCACAGATTAAAAGTCAAGGGTTGGAGAAAGATATTTCATGCAAACAACAGAGAGAAAAAAGCAGGTGTTGCAATACTAGTATCAGACAAAATAGACCTCAAAATAAAGAAAGTAACAAGAGATAAAGAAGGACATTACTTAATGATAAAGGGCTCAGTCCAACAAGGGGATATAACTATTATAAACATATATGAACCCAATACAGGAGCGCCAATATATGTGAAACAAATACTAACAGAATTAAAGGAGGAAATAGAATGCAATGCATTCATTTTGGGAGATGTTAACACACCACTCACCCCAAAGGATAGATCCACCAGACAAAACATAAGTAAGGACACAGAGGCACTGAACAACACACTAGAACAGATGGACCTAATAGACATCTATAGAACTCTACACCCAAAAGCAACACGATACACATTCTTCTCAAGTGCACATGGAACATTCTCCAGAATAGACCACATACTAGGCTACAAAAAGAGCCTCAGTAAATTCAAAAAGATTGAAATCCTACCAACCAACTTTTCAGACCACAAAGGTATAAAACTAGAAATAAATTGTATGAAGAAAGCAAAAAGGCTCACAAACACATGGAGGCTTAACAACATCCTCCTAAGTAATCAATTGATCAATGACCAAATCAAAATGGAGATCCAGCAATATATGGAAACAAATGACAACAATAACACAAAGCCCCAACTTGCATGGGATGCAGCAAAAGCAGTTTTAAGAGGAAAGTATATAGCAATTCAGGCGTATTTAAAGAAGGAAGAACAATCCCAAATGAATAGTCTAATGTCACAATTATCAAAATTGAAAAAAGAAGAACAAATGAGGCCTAAGGTCAGCAGACGGAGGGACATAATAAAGATCAGAGAAGAAATAAATTGAGAAGAATAAAACAATAGAAAAAATCAATGAAACCAAGAGCTGGTTCTTCGAGAAAATAAACAAAATAGATAAGCCTCTAGTCAGACTTATTAGAAGAAAAAGAGAGTCAACACACATAACAGAATTAGAAACGAGAAAGGAAAAATCATGACAGACCCCACAGAAATACAAAGAATTATTAGAGAATACTAAGAAAACCTATATGCTAACAAGCTGGAAAACCTAGGAGAAATGGACAACTTCTTAGAAAAATACAACCTTCCAAGACTGACCCAGAAAGAAACAGAAAATCTAAACAGACCAATTACCAGCAATGAAATTGAAGCGGTAATCAAAAAACTACCCAAGAACAAAACCCCCAGGTCAGATGAATTTACCTGGGAATTTTATCAAACATACAGAGAAGACATAACACCCATTCTCCTTAAAGTTTTCCAAAAAATAGAAGAGGAGGGAATACTCCCAAACTCATTCTATGAAGCCAACATCACCCTAATACCAAAACCAGGCAAAGACCCCACCAAAAAAGAAAACTACAGACTAATATCCCTGATGAACGTAGATGCAAAAATACTCAACAAAATATTAGCAAATCGAATTCAAAAATACATCAAGAGGATCATACACCACGACCAAGTGGGATTCATCTCAGGGATGCAAGGGTGGTACAACATTCGAAAATCCATCAACATCATCCACCACATCAACAAAAAGAAAGACAAAAACCACATGATCATCTCCATAGATGCTGAAAAAGCATTTGACAAAATTCAACATCAATTCATGATCAAAACTCTCAACAAAATGGGCATAGAGGGCAAGTACCTCAACATAATAAAGGCCATATACAATAAACCCACAGCTAACATCATACGGAACAGCAAGAGGCTGAAAGTTTTTCCTCTGAGATGGGGAACAAGACAGGGATGCCCACTCTCCCCACTGTAATTCAACGTGGTACTGGAGTTCCTAGCCATGGAAATCAGACAAAGCAAAGAAATACAAGGAATCCAGATTGGTAAAGAAGAAGTTAAACTGTCACTATTTGCAGACAACATGATATTGTACATAAAAAACCCACCCTAAAGACTCCACTCCAAAACTACTAGAACTAATAAAGTAATTCAGCAAAGTTGCAGGCTACAAAATTAACACACAAAAATCTATAGCTTTCCTATACACTAACAATGAACTAATAGAAAGAGAAATCAGGAAAACAATTCCATTCACAATAGCATCAAAAAGAATAAAATACCTAGGAATAAACCTAACCAAGGAAGTGAAAGACCTATACCCTGAAAACTATAAGACACTCTTATGAGAAATTAAAGAGGTCACTAACAAATGGAAACTCATCCCATGCTCCTGGCTAGGAAGAATTAATATCATCAAAATGTCCATCCTGCCCAAAAAGCAATTCACTCCAGTTTGAATTCGCTGCAATTCGATGCAATCACTATCAAACTACCAACAGCATTCTTCAATGAACTGGAACAAATAGTTCAAATATTTATATGGAAACACCAAAAACCCCAAATAGCCAACGCAATCCTGAGAAGGAAGAATAAAGTGGGGGGGATCTCACTCCCAAACTTCAAGCTCTACTACAAAGCCACAGTAATCAAGACAATTTGGTACTGGCACAAGAACAGAGCCGCAGACCAATGGAACAGAATAGAGACTCCAGACATTAACCCAAACATATATGGCCAATTAATATTTGATAAAGGAGCCATGGACATACAATGGGGAAATGACAGTCTCTTCAACAGATGGTGCTGGCAAAACTAGACAGCTACATGTAAGAGAATGAAACTGGATCACTGTCTAACCCCATACACAAAAGTAAAAAGTAAACTCCAAATGGATCAAAGACCTGAATGTTAAGTCATGAAACCATAAAACTCTTAGAAAAAAACATAGGCAAAAATCTCATGTACATAAACATGAGTGACTTCTTCATGAACATATCTCCCCGGGCAAGGGAAACAAAGGCAAAAATGAACAAGTGGGACTATATCAAGCTAAAAAGCTTCTGTACAGCAAAGGATACCATCAATAGTACAAAAAGGTATCCTACAGTATGGGAGAACACATTCATAAATGACAGATCCGATAAAGGTTTGACATCCAAAATATATAAAGAACTCACATGCCTCAACAAACAAAAAGCAAATAATCCAATTAAAAAATGGGCAGAGGAGCTGAATAGACAGTTCTCTAAAGAAGAAATCCAGATGGCCAACAGGCACATGAAAAGATGCTCCACATCACTAATCATCATAGAAATGCAAATTAAAACCACAATGAGATATCACCTCACACCAGTAAGGATCACCATTATCGAAAAGACAAACAACAAATGTTGGCGAGGTTGTGGAGAAAGGGGAACCCTCCTACACTGCTGGTGGGAATGTAAACTAGTTCAACCATTGTGGAAAGCGGTATGGAGGTTCCTCAGAATGCTCAAAATAGAAATACCATTTGACCCAGGAATTCCACTTCTAGGAATTTACCCTATGAATGCAGCACTCCAGTTTGAAAAAGACAGATGCACCCCTATGTTTATCACTGCACTGTTTACAATAGCCAAGCTATGGAAGCAACCTAAATGTCCATCAGTAGATGAATGGGTAAAGAAGAGGTGGTACATATACACAATGGAATATTACTCAGCCATAAGAAAAAAACAGACACTACTATTCGCAACAACATGGATAGAGCTAGAGGGTATTATGCTCAGTGAAATAAGACAGGTGGAGAAGGACAAGTACCAAATGATTTCACTCATATGTGGAGTATAAGAACAAAGGAAAACTGAAGGAACAAAACAGCAGCAGAATCACAGAACCCAAGAATGGACTAATAGTTACCAATGGGAAAGGGACTGGGGATGATGGGTGGGAAGGCAGAGATAAGGGTGGGGAAAAAGAAAGAGGGCATTATGATTAGCATGTATAGTGTGTGGGGGACATGGGGAGGGCTGCGCAACACAGAGAAAACAAGTAGTGATTTTACAGCATCTTACTACGCAGATGGACAGTGACTGTGAAGGGGTATGTGGGGGGGGACTTGGTGAAGGGGGGAACCTAGTAAACATAATGTTCTTTCTGTAATTGTAGATTAATGATACCAAAATTAAAAAAAAAACAGACCACAAAGATTTCTACCTGTGGGAGTTTACATTCTAAGGTTGGAAACTAAGTGGGTAAAATTGTGTTAGAAACAGTCTTAAAAGCCTCCCACATCACATCTTTCCCAGATATTTCAATATTAACTATATGCAACAAGAATTCTTGCCAGTGATAACCAGTGATCTACATGGGAGAAACCTTAAGATGTCCCAAAATCCAGTCTCCAAGTTTTCTACAAGTTTTATCTGGCCTTGTAGTCTCACATGATACCTATAATGCCAGCTGCCTGTGCAGCTAGATTTGCCTTATGACCACATTTGAACCAAGAATATCTGAATGTCCAAGTTTGGACAACTGGAGGTTCATCTCACAGGGGAAACTCTAAAAACCAGTGCCAATATACGCTCTAGTTATGCTACTCATGGTAGCAATGGAGCTGAGGTATTTATCCACCGATGCCTGAGAGTCACTGGTTGAGCACAGCTCCTGAGACATTAGTGTTTCAGCACTTCAGCCTGACATATTACCACAAAGTCAGTGTGGAAGACAGAGAAACCCTCAGGTGAAGTGGCGCAGGTGCTAGCACTGTTGATAGCTGGGCCCTGTGGGCATTCAGGTGGCAAGTGCCAAGAAGATACAGTTGAGGCACCCACAGCATGTGCCATGTGCTTCTAGATTCCATCTCTATCCTGAGCAGGAGCTGACAGGGAGGGGGTCTTCAACCCAGCAAGCACAGCCATGTTGGAACAAAGGCCCCGTGTGGCCCAGCCCCTGCTGACCTCTCCAGCCTTCTCTTTCATCCCTTCCATATTCTGTATCGACCATAATGAGCACCTGTAGCTTCTCCCACACCCTTAACCTGTGTTTCTATAGCCTTTTGCACATTCTGTTCCTGCTGCTCAGAATTCTCTTCTCTGGCTTCAGAATCTGAAGTTCATCCTGTAGATCTCAGCTTAGACATGACCTCCTCCAGAAAAGCTGACGTAACTACTCAAGTCCAGCTGAGACGCCCATCCTCTGAGCTCCCTCTGCCTGGGTTTCCCAGTGTCCACCCCAGCCTGCCTGGCCATCATTCACTGGGGCTGGTCACCTGGTCTCCTAGACCAACCATCCAAGACTAAATCTTGACCAGCAGACAAATCAACCAGGTCCAACAAACAACAGCAGTAAGCAAGAGCCTCATGCTTTTGGAAAGGGATGCCAGTCTCATAAGGGTAACTCTGACCTAACCAGCCCCGAGCTTCATGATCATCTCCACATGGGTCATTTTTGATACTCTTTCTTTCATAAAAAGAAGTCCTTGGGCTGCAGTCCTTTGAGCTGCAGTCCTTGGGCTGTAGTCCTTTGAGCAGTGAGCAGCAGAGGAAAGGAAGCTGGCTCAGTTTCCAGATCTTGCATGATAGTAGAGAAATTAGCACCCATCCCCACACAAAGCTACCAGCATGCACCCTCTCAAGGGAATGGGCAGGCGTGGTCTCATCTCTCCCACTCGGTGCCTGCTGCCCTTTGCTCTGCCTGAGAGGTCCCCAGGAAAGCATTATGTGTCCCCTAAAGAGGTAACCAACTGTCTCCAGTCTCCCCGTTATAAACAAAGAACAAACCCAGACAATGTGGCAAGGGTGAAATACGACGTTGAAGTATACAATTCTCACCAAGAAGCTGACAGACTGCCAGAGCCTCCCAGGATGCCTGTTGTCTGGCATCTAAATACCACAATTTACAACCCCGAATGGAAACCCAACCCCCTGAGCTCCCTGCCATTGCATGAACAACACTGGGGTGTCACTCAGCTGCAAATAACGACTATTTCCAGGAGAGAGGTAAAGCCCCACTCCCAAAAAGATCGAAACAATTATGATTATGTTATGTTCTTCCCCCTTCTTCACCACACCCTCCCATGACTTCACTTTCTCTGTGAGCTCTTCCTCACCTAAAGGCGATAGGCCAGAGAGGTTTTGGGAGGTCTCTGACATGTGTTCCCTGGTAACAGTGGGGGGAAATAAAACATGGTGAGCAGGGAAAACAAAGTCAAGGGAAAGGAGAGACGAGAACAAATACTTGTTTGCCCCAGCATGAGCCAACCACTGTGATAGCTGTTCTCTCAGTCATTACATTCTCAGGACCCACAGCAGTCTTCTAAGGTAGGTTATTACCATATGTTACAAATGAGGTGTGTGAAACCAGAATAGGTACAGTAATTTGTCCAAGGTCACACAGCAGGGGAAGGAAGTCCTAATACGATCATCACCTTTGGGGCTTTTCTGTGTTCTCTTCTTCTCTTTAACCTGGCTGGTCTTCTTCTCCTATGGAATATGACGTCCATCCTCCATCAGGAGCAGACCTCTCCCCTCCTGCCGGGCGCCAGCTCACCCACTCCCAGCCAGGCTCCCTGCCTGCAGGAGCTTTTGTGTCTGGTGTCTGTTTGACAAACTGCAGGCGAGAAAGTTGCTCCAGGCAAAGTTTAAACTGCAAAGTTTTTTGGAATGAGGGGTTTAAAACTCACCTTTTATGAATGATCTCAAGTCTGAGAAACAAATAAAAAGCAGAGTTCTTCAGCTGTGTCTGTTGGGAGATTTGGACACTTTTCCCAGCATGTGACATCATTTTCCTTCCAGATTTCAGGGTTAAAAATAGCCCAGCAAACCCTTTGAACCATTGTTTCCTTAAAACACAGTATGGACTGTATGTGTGTTTACCACTTTGAAGAAATACTTTGTGACATGGGACATGCGGACAAACTGTCCCAGCAGCTTGATGGTACTAAGCGGGACCTGCCGAATTGTTGAACTTAACTAAACGGACACACACACAGGCTGCTCTCACATGGTGCATCCATTCCAAACCAGCTGCTTATGCTCTTGGAAACCACGCTGTGAGGTGACCAGATCTCAGCCCGAGGTCCCATTCCCTGTCTCCCATCAGGAAGATCAGGTGCCTGATCAAGCAGAATTTTAAGGTGCCATCTTAAAATTTCTAATTGCTTTCTGTCTACATGGGCCCAGAGCATTTTCTTCAAGAAAAGTCCCTGAGGTGACTTCTGGCCACTGTAAAGGTGAGGCAGTAGGCCTCCTCTGCCCTGGGGCCTTCGTGAGGGCCTCCCCTTCCAGGACCATTTAGATGCAGAGCAGGCTGCTGGAGAGGACAAGGGCATTTGCGGAGCCAGAACACCCACTGGGAGCACAGGGACGGGGCATGGACCGGGCTTTGAGGTTCCTGCATCAGAGCCTCTTGGTTGGATTGGACACTCTGGCCGGAGCAGCAAGGGTGGGAACAAGGACCCCAGAGGAAAATGATGCTTGACTGGTAAGCCCAGCTGAACACGAGGCCCCAGGAGCTGGGCAGCCCTCCTAAACCAGGTGCCTGATCTAAAACTGGCAGGACTGCAGCCCAGCTTGCCAGCAGCAACCCTCAGAAAACTGCGGATGCCTGCCAGGGAGCAGGGCTCAGCACAGCCCTGGGCTAAGGCTCACCAAACCCTGAGGGGTGGTTTTTAACAGCAACTTGAGGTGGTGTAACTGCAGGTGAAAGAACTGGAATCCCCAGTTCTTTTGGGAGCAGTAGGGGGGTGGTGGAAAGGAAGGCCTGACATTGAGAAACAGGACAGAACCTTTTAAGCTGAGCAAAGTGCCCATGGCAGGGGTCCTCCAAGAAAGGTTCTCAACATTCAGTAAGGTGGGCAAGTGGGTAACTGCAGGCTCACTGTGAATATTGAGGAGGACACCACCCCATGTCTGAGTTCACATCCCACGCTGGCAAAGCCGGTCATTCAGGTCACACCCAGGGCCCTACACTCATCCTGAAGCTGAGACAAAAAGAAGGGAGTCCCCTTGGCCTAGACTTAATCCCACTGCAAAAATCAAGTGGTTTGACTCCTAGGAAAAGGGGTGTACATGGCAGGAATGAACCCCATTCAGGGCTGCCAGATGAGATAGAGGGCACCCAGTTAAACTTGAATTTCAGATAAGCCACATGTAAGTTCTTAGTGCAAGTAATTCCCAGATAACACACCGTCACTCATCTGATGGTCAAGCTTACCTGGGCGTCTTACCTTTTTGTTTGCTAAATCTGTCAACCCTCTCCTCACAGCAGAAACTGCTGAGCCTCAGCTGTGTTCCTCCCATACAAGTAACAGAGCCCTCTGCCTGCTCCCCAGAATCAGAGGAAGTGGGTGAGCCAAGCAAGGATGAGGTGGGGAATGGGAAGGATTTTTTTTATTTCATAAAGAGGTGAGGAGGATATACAAGCATTGATGCCATAGAGAAATAGGTTTGAAGACAGATGAGGCCCACAGAAGCTGTGAACTTGAACTCTTACCATGCTCTGTGCCCTGCTAAGCCCTGGGGCCACTTAGTGATCTCATCTGTTATTTTTTTTTTCATCTATCTTCCCACAAACCTTAAATCAACAGTAACCAGGGAATGAAGTCCCATGGCCACACTCTACAGTCACCTGCTAACTGCCCCTGGCAAGGGCCCCACACCCAGGCCCTTCCCACTTGTGGAAGCCCACATCCACCCACAGCCAGAGAGATGGCCGAATGGGAGCGAGGAAGCAGGGTGGTCTGAAGGCTCTGAGGGAACATGCCCAGGGGTGGCTGTCCCTGCTGCCCCTGCCTTCTGAGGCCTGCGGCCAGACCCAGTGTACCAGCCAGTTCAACAGTCTTAACCGTTTCCGTGCCCACAACGAGCCCGAAGTCATGACCCACAGAAGAGCCTGCCTGAGTCTGTGCAAAGGCAACTGGAGACCCCAGCCTGAAGAATGGGCCCCAGTGACACCGACCTCCTGGCCCAGGCCTGCCCCAGGGCCAGTCACAGACTCGGACCACAGCCACCCTGCTCTCTCCTCCTGAGCCACCCCACCTCCCCAAAGTCTGGGGCCCTTGCCAGAGGCAGTTATCAAGTGACTGTAGTGCATGGCCATGGGACTTCATGTCCTGGTTACTGGTGATTTAAGGTTTGTGGGAAAATAGATTTAAAAAAAAAATAACAGATGAGATCACTAAGTGGCCCAGGGCCTGGCAGGGCACAGAGCATGGTAAGAGTTCAAATTCACAGCTTCTGTGGGCCTCGTCTGTCTTCAAACCTATTTCTCTATGGCATCAATGCTTATATATCCTCCTCACCTCTTAATGAAATAAAAAAATCCTTTCCATACCCCAGGGGTCCCCAGAGAGGAAGAGAAGCCCCTGGTTTGAAGCAGTTGTAAGGAGCATCTATCTGCTCCACTTTCCTGTCTCTTCCTGCATCGTTGCAGAAATAGGGGACTCACTTCTCCTTGGCCAGCTGATTCCACCACCAGTCACTTCCTTAAGTCAAGTCCAAATCCATTGGCCTTCACGATGTCCCTCAAAACCCGCAGGACCGTCTGGAGCCCGGGAATCCTGTGCTGGATGACACCTGTACCAATGTACTGAGCAGTTCTCTCAACTCTTTGGTCATCTAAGCATGAAACAGTTTTGTATTTATCTAAAGATTATCTTTTGATTGAGGTATAATCAAAATATAACATTAAATTAGTTTCAGGTGTACAACATATTTGTCAATTTTGAGAAATGATATGTCTAATTAACCACACATCAGTCTGTCATCACAGTTACAAAAATTATTTTTTCTTATCATGAGAACTTTTAAAATTTACTCTTAGCAACTTTCAGATACGCAATACAGAATCACTCGCCATAGTCAGGACGTAATTTATTTCATAACTGTAAGTTCGACCTTATGACCCTCCTCTCCCATTTCACCACTCCTGCTCCTGCCCCTGCCTCCGGTAACCACAGGTCTGCTCCCTGTGAGCTTGGTGCGGAGTTTTTTGGTTGGTTGGTTTTTACAGTCCACATATAAGTGAGATCACACAGCATGTCTTTCTCTGTCTGACTTACTTAACATAATGTCTAATGCTTATTTTCGATCATATGTGTAAAATCTCCCCTTTCCTTCCCTTGACTTTGACATCTTGAGGTCATACCACAGATTTAACCTCAAAGTTGATTTAAGCCTTGTCTCAGTCTCTCCTCAAATGCTGGCTTTTGAGAGATCTTGAGCATGCAGGGTGGGAGTCAGCAACTTGTACACAGCACTCCCGCGGTGTCCTAGGGTGAGGAGGGAAATGAGCAAGCGTTTCTGTAGTCCTCCTCTGTTGGTTGGCTCTGCTTCTCAGGCTAAGAGTCAGGGGCAAGATCAGGCCAGGTACAGACGTCGCACAGAGGGGCTGCTGGCACCCTCTGGGGCAGGAGTTTCAGGAGGCGTGTGTCTGAGTGCTTCAGGGGCCCTGTCGGGTCCTCCCTGTGGGGCAGCTCCCTGCAGTCTCTCTAGTGCCCTGAGCTGGAGCCACCAGCAAACTGGAGTAGGGAGGCCCAAGCGCTGGGCAGGGCCCTCAGTGGTACACCGGAGAACCACCTCAAGGCCAGCTGTTTCCACGCTCCCCCGACCTGGGCCCACTGGCACTGTTTGCCTGAGGTTTGACAAAGGGGCCTCGAGTAGACAAGCTGACTCCTGATTCAGTTCTCCCACTTTCCCAGCCTGACTCCCCATCTGGTGTGAGTCAGCAAATTCATTAATCAGGAATTTGTTTGCTGTTCTGGTGAGAAGGAAAATTACTTTTCAATTTCTGTGAGTCCTGCCAGCATTAGGGAACTTTGTTCTGTAGCAATATTGATCTAGCAAAACCCTTAGTTGAGACTTCAACATCCACAGTTTGCATGTGCATTTTAAATTCGAGCACGTGATCTTAGAAGCAGGAGTAACTGAGTGTGATTACTGTTCATTTTCCCTTCTGGGCTATGGGAGCAGGCTGCAGCAGGCCCGGCCCAGGGGCTGAGGGTGGTCGCATGTCTGAGGGCTCCTGTCCAGCTTGTCACCCAGGGTGGCCAGTGGCCAGAGGGAGCTGCGGGTCAGGAACTCATCCCTAAAGGTTGTTGAGGGCAAACTTCAGAAACATAATTGGTTATTAAATCTGAAAGTGACCTCGGGGTGAGCAGCCTTCCAATCACTCTTTAGCTCTATAACATAAAGTGAATGCTGTTACCTGCTTGACATCCATCCATAGCTCCCTGGTGGCCTGTGGACACAAACTCCCGAGGCCCTTTGTGACCAGGCTCTGCTGGCCCCCCCTCGCCTACCACCCTCCACCTCCTGCTCATCTTGTCCCCGGTGCCTGGAATATCCGTGCCATCTCTTTCTGCACCCATCCCCCTCTACTTCCTTCATCCTCGGCTTTCTTGAGACCCAGCTGTCTCACATCATCGCACCTTTCCCAGAGGCTCACTCAGGACTAGTCGTTCCCTTGTGCTCCTCAGCATTTTGTCCCAATGTCACTGTCATTTACTGAAACCAGGCCTTCCTCCTCCAGGGGACCCCTGAGTTTCTTGAGGATAAGGACCATGTCTTGCTTTTGCATGCCTTTCACCTGCTCCACTACCATGCACGTTAACACTTGACGGAAGTGTGATGAAGGAATGAGTGAATGCATGCTCACAGGCAGGTGCTCTCTGATATGGGGGCTTTACTTCAAGAGCAGCTGGAATTTCTACTCTAAGAATAGAACAAATCACTGAGACAACGGAAAACAAAAGTTTTTTTTTTAACTCTATAAACAACAGAAAGTACAACTGCTAAACAAAGGACAGGAACATCAAATATAAAGATTTGAAAAAGAAAAAAAAAACATTCCCGAGGTAATTTGCTTCAATTCTGCCAAATAATCAAAATTTTAACCAGTGTTTGGGTGATATCCTGGCATTTTGTGCCTCTCAAATGCAAAATGTGCCAACATAACCACAGACCAATGGTCAGATACCTCGGGTCACTGAAGCCATTAAAAAGTCCCATTGGCCTACATTTCTCATTTCAGTGGTGCTATCATCTTGTTGCTCTCCTATGCAGCCACTTAAAAGCCTCATTACCAGGCCTGGGGAATGCACGTTTGGTTGGGTAGAGCATTTACAATTACATTTTAAGGTGCTTCCCAAAGCTATAAATGGCAGGATAGGCAATGTAACTGTCAACAGGAGACAAGGCTGAACATAAGAGTCAGTTCTGCTCAGCCTAAAACGATGTTCCAGCAAAGCACACAGGTCAGAAAGCATCTTGCAGCGTGGGGTTCTAGAAGCAGAATCAGAAAACTGGGTGGCCTCAGGCAAATGACATAACCTCTCTTGCACTGAATTTCTTCATCTAAAAAAGAGTGGGACTCAAATACCTCTGAGGGCCTTTTCAGCTCTTAAAGACTCTATGGAAGGACAGAAAAATTCTGGAATATTAAGTACAGTAAGTGAAATGGAGTCAAATGGGCCACCACCCACTGTGTCCTACTACTTATTGAGTTGTTATCTTGCACCAGGCTTTGTGCCTGACACCTTACAGATCTGAGTCTCTAGAACCCCACAAGCTGTGACAGTGATATTTGGTGAGCTAATTAAGTAGACATTAAATCTTCTACCCACTGCAAACTAATTTCAAATAAGAATCAGAGATGTGGAAGTGCAAGCTTGGCCCCCTAGGTCATTTAACTCAGAGTCCACCCAGTAGTGTGTGACCTCCTGAGCCCACACACAGCCTCTATACCCCCACCCCATGACAGCTCTGGTGAGGAGAAATACTGTTTTCTCAGGAAATTACAATCCAGTTGCACCAATAAACACAGAATGGAGGTATGGGTCTGACAAAGACACAAAGGCTGAGTGAGTCAGGTTCTAAGATCTCTTGAGTTTTCCCTTCTAGTGGTTCACTGACAAAAGTGTCTTCAATGTCCATGAAATCTAGGGACATTTTTTGACCCAAAACAAAGGCAATTTCTAGACAGTTTTAAGATACAAAGAATATCTTATATTCTTTATATATTACATATTACATAATATATATTACATTATAATGTTATATATTATAGTTTTAGAATATATAATGTAATACATATATGTGATATATAATTTATGTATTTATACATGTAATTTATATTTTATATAAACTTTATATAAAACATAAAACAGAATATAGAATTTTATATAAATTTCTGTATATATACTTTTTATATAATTAATAATTTATTGTTATATATAGTTATATATATATATAAGAATTATATATCCTCCATCCATTGCAAACTAATCCTACTGGGTAGACTATTTCTTGCTTTCCTTCCCTTTCTTTGTTATAAACATGGTTATCTTATGGGAATAGAGCAGACTACACTCCTGAGTTGCACCATTTTCCTTCAGCCAATAGGTTGCTGCTATTAATTTGGATGTGAACCTCACAAGCTATGACAGTAATATTTGGTGAAATAATTGAATGAACATTAAATCCTCCACCCAGTGCAAACTAACTCTAAATTAGAAACAGATTTATGAAAGGGCATCCTCTGACGCTTTGAACAAAGTCAGATAATTTGGTAGAACCACAATGAATACAACTCCAGAGCTCTCAGGCTGGAATGACAAAACAAACCCACTGGGGCGGCTGGAGAACAAATGGGTAGTGCTAAGAAGCAGGGAGATTGAAGATCAAAACAATCCTGTGAAAAACCGATGGTGAAGTTATACCCCTGGGTGTTAATTCTGCCCTTGTACGTTCCTAGTAGGTAGCTTTGACATAGAACAGGCACTATTTTGATAATAACATACCAAAAACCAAGGGTCAAGTCTTGCTTTGCTATGCCTTAACTTTTACCCATTTTGTGGTTTTTCCCCTGTGGACATGTAAAATAACAAAATTTTTGAAAAACCTTCCACTTTTTTCTCCAGACCTGTAAATAAGTTTTGTTATTCCTGTATAAGTTGAAGTTGACAGTTGTATACAACGCAAAACTCCAGTTCTGTGGGCATGGGGCTGGCTCAGGCTCTGTGAATCATGGGGGACACTGCCTGCTCATTCTACGTGGGTTCTGGCTCTTGATTCTCTTCTCCAGGCCTCTGAGGCCACCATACATGTGATACTCCTGTTAAAGAGGGATTAAAGAAGACAGTTTAGGTGATACAAACTTCAACACATCATGAAGCAGACAGTCTCCATTTGGAGAATGCACAGTGGGGCGGAATGTAGGAAGCTTTTATAGGATAAAGAATAAAGAACGAAGAAGAGAAAGTAGAAAATATCTGGCTGGGGCCACATAGTCATCCTTGTTTGGGTGAGAAGGAGCAGGAAATAAGTACAGAGCCCAGAGTTGGCTTGGTGTTTGGGAATCAAGGGGGTGTTCACAGAGACATAAAAGTTATCTAGATTTCCACTTGAAGTGACACTTGAGCAGGAGCAGCTCCATCTTCAGCCTACAGAGTTGTCTCAACACCACCTCACCCAGCTTCCACATAGATGGCATCTGCAGGGGGATCAGGTGTTACTGTGCATTAGAGCCCATGCTGGTCTCCATGTACAGCAACCCCTTGCCCTACCTGCTCAGTGGGCCCCAGGCAGGTGCCTTACAGGTAACGGGACATGCTGTAATGTGTGGCCCTTCCCCCAAGGGGGAACACTCATAATCCAACTGTACTAATCAGTGGTTTCTCAGCACATTGATTCTGAACAAGTAGCACAGGGTATATTCATTTTAGAAAGATATATTTATTTTTTCTCTGTCCATGATCCTTTTTCCAATTAACTATGTTCTTTTTATTCCAATCAAGACAACAGAACAGTTCTGCTTCTATTTTCTCTCCTTTTGTTTTAACAACAAAAGACTAATGATGGGTATGACTGGGGGACTGGATCACATAGTGGCAGAACTGCCATCTGAACCCCATCATGCCTACCAACAAGGAGACATGTGAGAGGGAACAGCACCATAAACAGAGCTGTTCCTGAGACGTTAAATGGTGATGGAACAGAGACCATCTATTTTCCAAGTTATTGAGGATTCTGAGCTTGGGCTTACGTTCCTTGCGGGTAATGGGCAAAATGGCAGGTCCACATCTATAAGCCATTCTTGATCCATACTGGCTATGAATAGTGCTCCCTGGCCAAATACTGTGGAATTGGGGATGACAATTTTGAAAAATCCCTAATGTTAGTTCTGACTAGCCACTTTCCTGCTTGATTTGAGTAAGAACTGATTTTAAATATTTAGTAACTAAGACCTTTAGCAAATTCATTTCCCCATCTGCAAAATGGGGCACTAATCTATCGTAAGGTTGTTGTGAAGATTAAGCAGGCATACATAAAGCACCCAGATCAGCACCCCTGGTAGGCACTGGGCAAGTGCTAGCCTTCCCTACCATCAAAGCAAAAAGTCACTATTTTACTCACTCAAAGTATTAGATAGATTGGCAAGCTTTGGTGAGGTCTTACTAGAAGGTCTAAGTGTGATGGGCTTACCTGTAAAGATACAGTGAAACTTCCCATATCACATTACCTAGAAGTAAAGCCATGTAGGATCATAGCTCTCATCCTTGCTCAGGATACTTATGCTTTGTTTGGTATAGAACCCTTAGACTTATCCATAATGGAGGGATGGATGTCTTCCATAAGGCAGGCTAGAGTGCACCCTGACAAAATGGCTACCAGTTCATAACTATTACCCTCATACCCCTGGAGTTACAGAACGTGGAGGATGGTACAAGCTAAGCTTACTCAACCAATGAATAAGACATCTCTATAAAAACTATGCCAACAACTCAATCACAAACTACTATAAATTCAGAGTGTTTAGGTCAATTGAATCTAGAAAAAGAGATCACTGCGGGTTTATTTCTCAAACTTCTTTCTTGGCCCTGCCAGTTAAAGTGATAATGAACCTACAGAATAATCTATCTTCCAAGTAAATCATAAATTGCTTAAGAAAATGAAGCAACAATTTACTTTAGGCTAAGTCTAGTAGATAAAATATACTTTTCCCTCACAAACAGAGATATAAAAGCAGCCTTCCAAGCCTTAAGAAACTAGAAAAGACAAGGAAAGTCTTGTACTAAACCATTACCTATTTTGCTACACATAAAGTAAAAAAGACTCAGGGGTCTCTTTCCTTTTTTAAAAAATATAAAATGATTAGAAACAAAAACTGGATGTACTGCCTTCCTCCAAACCACCCATAAAAATAGTGATTTGGGAAGTATGAGAATCATTTCATAGTCTAGCAGATAAATGTTTCCATCAAGATTGCTTTCAGAAAGTACCCAGGGGAGTGCTTGACACACACTAGATATTGTCAGGTTGTCTGTGCCCTCCTTATGGGCCCTGTGGCATGTTGGGATAAAACAGTTGCATTTTTTCCCAATATCATCAAACCACTAATACAAGGCTGAGCAGGCGGTCCATGGGTTAACTGCATGTGAGATGTTGTACAGGGATGTCCCCAGAGGGGTCCAATGTTGGGTCTGAGTCCCAGCTCTGCTACATACTAGCAAGTCCAGGTACACTTCAATAGCCTCTGTAAGCCTCACATATTAAATGAAAATGCTAATGACATGTTTATAGAGTTTTCATGATGCTCAGCTAACTTTTAGGAAAGTACTTCTTAAACTTTAAAGGTTTATTTAAATGCTCTTTATTTATGAATTTTGTGTGGATGAAAAGCAGGGATTTATAGTTACAATGGTAGGTGGATGAAAATAGCTTTGAAATTGGCAATACTAAAACCTCATCTTATTGTATTTGCTCATTGGTCTAACTGATGTAAGTCAACCAAGGGACCTCTGATCCCTCTCAGCTTGCTCCCGAGGCCCATCTTTTCATGATGATACACCATTAAAGAGGTACTCTCTTTCAATATTAGTATTTCACATTGTGTCCTCCAGTAGTACTGGAGAGAGTTTTCAAGATGCTGAGAAGTCAGCTCTTGGGATGTTTTCTCTGAACAAACCAGTAACAAGTCTCATCATTGGAGGAACGAATCCCTGAGTTTCAAGCAATGCCAATCAATACTATGGCTCATTTCTGGCCCAGTAATAAAAATTAGTTGGTCTGACATCTTCAAGTGAACATTTGCTGCATTCGCCTCCCTAGACTGTCCCTTTGGGTAAAAGAGCTTGTCTCTTCCTTTCAACTTCTCAGGATGTGGGCTTTGAGTGCAGCCACTCCTTCAGGGATGGACACGAAAAGTTGCTAGTTTTTCAGACATACCTGTGAAACAGACATACCTTCACCTAGAACAGGAAATTCAATTTAAATAGCTTAAACAATGAAAGTGATTTATAGGACCATAAAACTGGCACAATTCTAAGTTCCACGTTCAGTTTGATCGGACGCTCAAGCGATAGAAGGCCCCACCTTCCCTCAACGTCTCGGCCCTGTTTCGCCACTGTTGGCTTGTCAGGAGTTCTCTCCTCTCAGGGTTGCCTGGTGGCTAACAGCGGCTCTGTTCTTCCCTACCAAGGGAGGGTCTCTGTTCTAGCTTACCATCCCAGTCCTGACGTTCATTCTCTTGGGCCGGTTTGTATCACGTGCCCACCCCAGACCAATCCTTGCGGTCAGCACACTGCGGGGGAAGTTGGTGACCTCAGATCACCTGTATCCTGAACACTGGTTATAGCAAAGTGGGGAATGGATATGAAGGGGGCAACCACACCCGCGGCCACTCCATCCTGAAAACAATCGGGATTTTGGCATACGTTGTAACAGTGGTAAGTTTTTAGTATTTTTTTCACCCTGTGTATCTCCTCAGGAGGCATGGGGGAATAAAGGTCAGCAAAAAAAGGCAGTGGGACACTACATTAAATACAGATTAAGACCTCCTTTAAAAAAGGAGTATTTTCAGATTTTGGAATTTATCTTTTTAGATGAAATTATACATTTACTCTGTTTCAAATGACCACACATTCTGAAAGGAAAACATGAAATGTTAAACATTTCTAAGAATGGACATGAGGAAAACAGGAGAAAAACCAAGCACAGAGATGATATGAAGAAATGCGAGAGTGTAATAAGTCACAACACTGTGAATAGAGCACTGTAACTTGACTTTAGTAAATATTTATCACTGAACGTGGAAATAAGTTTCCAGTCTTAAAATTCCCTACTTAATTACACCCTCAGCTAGAGAAAAAGCTATAGAGAAGCCAATTTATTTTCAAAGGTGCACGCTTTACCTTTATTAAACTCTAGCCTTTTCTATTTTAAATTTCAGTAAGAAGCATTTCTGCCATTCATAATTTCTTTTTCACATTTGCCGTTCACAATCTTTATGTGGCGTAAGAGTACATTAAGGATGCTGGGAAGATCAGCATCATAATTATTCTGACCAGATATTTGCCACTGCTCTCCTAATTGCTGGGCACTCTAATGTCTTTAATAGGAACAGTCCCACCTTTGGTATAACAGAGGTAAAACCCTTCTAAATACTTAGAGCTAAATCTCTTTAGCTCTTCCAAGTCGTGTGGGCTTACAAATGGAAGGGTACCACAAATCACAGGTTTTATGAGTATGTATGTGTGCAAAGGCACATACATTGAGACCATGTGAGTAGTTGACAGCATCAACCACATTCCAGACTCCAAAACAGCACTCTGACTGGCGGACATAATGTCCCACTGCCACCACCACATGAGGGCCACTCATTTGGATTTAGGCTCTGCATATTACCAACCTCAAATTGGAAAAGAAGTTTACTCAGTACCCCCAACAACCAGCCACGATCTGAAGATAAGATTTATCAGAGTGTGCCAAGAGGACAAAAGAGCCTAAAGCACAAAGAGGCTTATGAGGCAGACAGGGAGGGAGGAGTGGGTAAGGCCTAAGCTCCTGAGCAGTCTCTGAAAGAGGCCCTGCTGGTCAGCCCAGCATAGGCAGGTAACGGCGCTTTGCAAGTATCAACAGTGGAAAATAACTGAAATGTGACATTTCAAGGACTAAACCTTCAAAACACTAATTCTCATAAAGAAAATGAGACTTTCCTCTGAGTTTCCTTTTTTCTATGCAGGAATTTAAATACGCTTTAACCAGAGAAATATTTACTTAATATTAATAACATTTTATTGTGTAAAGTAGAATAGCTTTTCAATAGCCACAAAAGGTTTTTCCTAATGGAATTAGAGTTTACATAAGGTTGCTAAACCCTCACCAAAATAAGAAAGAATTCATTGATTGCCAGTTAATATTTTATAATGACTGAAGTACATATAGGAACACAAAAGCGTTTATAAAGATGCATTTACAGTTTCATTACTGCCATTTATTTCTGGATCATGAACAAAAACAATTCCTTCAGTACACTTATTATATTATCCATTTCTATGCTTACAATATGGTCACCTCGATTTGGACATCAGAAATTTGGAAGTACCATATTTATTGCCATTAGCTTGTTCTCTGAAGTGGAACTCAAGGTTACTTATTTATAATTAGGATTCAGACAAATGTCCAAGTTTCTAAATACCACACAAAAACTGGCAGAAGTGGCAGAGACTGATTAAGAAAGATACTTAATGCTGGACAAAATCCTGTATTCAAAGAATACTACGACTGCAATAATGGAAATGCCAATGTGAATCATAGGGTTTCACATTCTGCCTTGCCTGAATGAATTTCACAAACTCCAAAGAAACCTTCAAGCTCTTAACACTCCTCATCCTTTGGGGAAAGGCAATGGACAGCATGGCCTTTTGTGGTGCAAACAGGAGGCTAGTTGTCAGGAGATCTGAGTTAAACCCCTGACTCTGCCCAGAATGGCCCTGGGCCTCTGTTTGATCTCCTTGTGTCTATTTTCTTGATTCCATCTAAATGACCCCTTGTGCTAATTTCCAGCTCATAGGTCCTGTGGTTCTCAGAAAAGTGTGATGTTGGAAGAGAACATCAGGTCACACCACAGTTGTCAGTGTGGCCCTGCACCATCACCACCTGAGGACTTTTAAGAAATGCACATTTGGGGCCCCACTCAGACCTTCACAACCAGCAATCTGTGTTTTGAGAAGCAAGCCCACTGGGTGATTTTGATGCTCACTATAGAGTCTGAGAAACATTTAATTAGGCCAAAGCTACATTTTAAGAAATTTACAGTTACAAATGCCAGATAAATTAAATAAATCTTAAGCCCCATCTTTAAACTCAGTTTATCAACTACATATTATTTTTCAGGATTATGGTACTAAAGGCACATCAATCATTCTTTGAAAAATCCTGAAAAGACATAGGTGAAATTTAGGGCAATTTTAACTACTAATAGTCAATGAAACTTAGTTTTATCCCTAATTAGGAAAGTTAGTATTTTTAATTATTTTTCAAAGCTATTGAGAAAAAAATAGTTTCCTAAGTATAAAGACTTTCTCTTCAGTCTTGTGAATAATTACTTAATAAAAGGCATATTCAGGTTTGTAACATAAGCTAAAAGATGTACTTCATCAATATAAAAATTACATAGTACATGGTAATGGGTTTTTACACTGTTAACATAATAAATTGACATTTTGAATTATTATGCACATTACAGTAACTATAGTTGCTTTTCAGACATGACTACCTTGGTTTTTAATTTCTAGCTTATAGCAACTAAGAAAAATTCAGATAGTGTCTCCATAATCCACTCTCTGACAAAATTATAATATGGAATTGTTTTATATATAAAATATATAAATAATAAATTGCTTTGAAATTATGAATTACTAAGTAAACTACTAAATAAATACTTAACCTTGCTTATGTATCCTGATCTTTTCTAATTTTGGTCACCACACACTGAGAGTTCTGGCTCAACCTCACAATCTACTTGGTCTTTATTTTTCTGTGATTAAGAAGAATCGGGCTATTTAAAGAAAAAGCTTCTTTACCAATTGCCCCATGCTATTGTCTTTAAAACATGGTTCCTATGGCATCAAAAAGAAGCATGTGGATGAAATGCTTCAAATAATGAAAATATTTGTAAAATGCAAAAATCTGAGAGACACACTTTTATGACTTCTTTTTCATTATTACAGGTTCAAAAGTAAGATAAAAAAAATTCTAATTAATAACAAATGAAAATAATGTGCCAAAACTTAAGCACCTTAAGTCCTGGCAAGAACCTGGTAAGGAGGTATCTTTTTGGGTTTGTTTTATTACAACAGAAACTTACTTTTTAAACCAGTATCCACAGTCACTGGCTTTGTTTTATTTTATTTGAAGACAAAGTCATTACTGCAGCAGGCCTGCTTGACCTTGGGCACACTGTCACCACAAGAAACGGCTTATAATCACAGCAATCACCTGGGACTCAGATACCAACGTCAGCATGCCCTACCTCTGTGAATCCACTGTGCTAAGCCTGGCACAGCACAACCCAGGAAATGCTGAATAAGTTAAATACAGAGATACACATTTAACACTGGATCATATCCTCACTGCATTCTAAAGCTTAACAAACTCACTGCAGTGATAATTTTTACGTGTACCCACGAGAAGCAATATTAGAGAAAAGAGCTATTCAAATATATGTTGTACAACAGGTATACCATAAAAATTTAACACTGGTAAATTAAGCGCTTTTCTTTTTTTTCACAAATTTTTTTCCACGTGTTCAAATGTTGGTTTTTTGTAATATTCTCCCAAAGATTCTATAAGCCAAATAATGTGAGCTGGTTAAAGAGACAAAATAAATGCAATATTTAATATCGTTTTTATTCGTTTAATTTGGTAAAGGTAGAATATAACGGTTTCAAGGCAAACTGGATTATTTCAGTCACAACTCAACAGTTAACATGATTCTGAAGAACACTCTTATCTTCTATATATCTACCCACCCCTACAGACATATCTATAGAAATCCACATACATAAATATTAGTGTTCAACAACTCAGGATTTTCAACAACTCTAGAGTTTAGATTTTATATTCTCACACACTTCAAAATTATCCATTTGATGCAGGATACAATCACAAGTAGATAAAAATTCATGCAATGATACTCAGATTTTTTTTAAAGTAAATCCAATTATTTTATAATTCAATGCTATATAAAGTGCATTGAATATCTAAAATAAAACAAGTGCCAATTTTATCATGAAGTAATAACATATTTATTGTCTTGAAACCAAACAGGCCCAAGTTACTTTTTTGTCTTTCTGAGTCAGCTCTCTCTAAACTCATTGCTCTCAAACTTTCTGAGTAAGAAAAAAAACAAGATATTTTTTTCATTTCTTCTTTGCAGTTAACAAGAGATGGCGGAGGGCTCAAAGTAGTTACGTTCTTGATAATTCAGAGTCAGAAAGCACTTCCTCTTGAGCAGAAGGTTCATAATCACCTACATTTTCTGCCAATTCAATATCTAAGTCATCATTACTTTCTGCACTGTAATCAACTTCTTCAAGGAATCGAGGCTCATCTTCATCCAAAACGTAGGTGGTAGGGCTGTGGCCAGGACACACAGAGCACACAGGACTACATTAGATTTTATGGTTCTAATATAAGATTTGACCACAGTGGGTTAACTCTGATTTCACTATAATGCAAGTAGTTTGGGCTAGCTTTGAAAATATCATCCAAATGAACAAGAGATTTGAAATAGCTGAAACCTCCTTACATTGACAATAAATGGTGAAATGATAATTACTAGTTATATTACAAGGCTGTCAATATACATCCTACAATTAGATAGCTACAAAATACAATGGACTCTCTCATTAAGTTACTTCTTTGAAGGAGTTCATCAATTTGTAGGCTTAGAATTTCTATTTTAATCGCTGTAAATCAAGCAACAAACAACTTCAACAGGCTTTATAAGAAACTGGGTATTTAATTGGTTCCTCCAGTAATGTACTGAAACCATTTATTCTAAGTCTATGAAGTGATTATTTGCCATAAAAACATCCCATATATGCATCCTCACAGCTTCCATCAGTCAAGAATAAAAATGAAAAATAAGTGAACACGCCACACCTGGATTAATTACATTCCCTTGGGACACAGAAGATATTTGCTTAAAAGCACTAAGTGCTTCTAAATATTTCATTAAGTAGGTTATTTGGGATTAAGAGAAGCTTTTCACTAGAGTAACATTCTTTCCTCTGTCAAAGTCACATTATTTGGATTTCTCCCTACTGGGGAAATTTTACACACACACACACACACACACACCATATCAAAGAAACACTAGAGAAACATTTTATTTCCCAATTTGGTGACCAAAGCTCTCTCAATTTCATATAGATGTATGTTTATTTATATTCCACCTGCTTCCAAAAGGGATTTCCCATCACTGTTGCCATTAAAAGTTATAAAATGAGACAATAAAAAGGGAACAATAATCTGTTAAAATAAACAGAGAAGCAGATGTTGTGAGGCACCTGAATGGAAGGAATTCCTGCAACTGAATATTAAATTCAATTCAGGTATCTGGAAGTTTAGGCAGAAAAGACAGTGAATGCATTATATGGTTTTAATTTTCTGAGAAGAGAAACCCAAACTCATCTGATGAGAGAGAATCTTTTCTCCTGGAATTATTCTAATCTCACTCATTAAATATATACTGCAAAACCACCTTCATCTTGTAGAGAAAACTTCCTCTAAAAGTTCGGGGTTTGCACTACGACAGCCCAGTCCTGATAAATCAAGCTGAGTGGCCCAGAGTACTGAGACTTTACAACACACCTAACACGCACAAGAACAATTTCACAGTTTTCAATTATGCAACTACAATATTTACCATGAACCTGCTAGGTCTTAAGAAAAGATCCAAAGAAAAAATGATTTGCCTTTTAAAATGACAATTATTCTTTCTATTGAAAAAGAGTGATTCATTCCTCCTTCTTGACCTTGTTGTTTCAAATTCTCAGGGTGTCCCCGGTGATTCTCAGAATAGATGGAAGAGTCATAGAATAGATGCAATCTTCAGCTGAAGCAAAGGAGGGGGACAGAGAGAAGTGAGGACAGAAAGCAAGAGACAAATGTCTTGCATCATACTTATTTATTTCTTCTTGGAGATGGTCTAACAAGAAGACATGAACAAGGAAACGCAAGGAAGGAGACAGATTTGCTCAAAAGTCATGCGCTTCATGGTCCAGGGGCCGGGGAAACCAACCAGGACAGCACAGGCTAACTCCAGTGACCAGGCACAGTGACCAGGGCAGAGTGGACACCTAGTGGTATCATGGGACCTCCCAACATCCAGGAAGAGCATAAAAGCCATGCAGTCGGTGAGTGGGCAGGCAAGCACCATTCAGGAGATCTACTGACGGCAGAATTTCGATCCCCATCCCCAAAACTCTCATCACCAAGGAAAAGATGGCATAACTGAAACTGGCTGCAGGAAGCCCAACCACTACACTGGAATCAGAGCAAGGACCTAGTCCTCCTGGGGAGCAGAATACTAGAAAATTAATCAGTTTGAACTAAGGGAAACAGTTTGAAGGAAAAACCTCATCTTATAAATTGTAAGTCAATGGGGAAACAAAAGGAAGGAAATAGGATTTAGGAGTAACAAAGATGCCTAAGATCAAACCAGAAAAGCTCCTGGACAGCAAGAAGACTTGGAGTAATGCTGGTATCAGATACTGATTGGCACTTTTCAGAGAGCCTGGAAGGCAAGCTCCTGAAAATTTAAACGAAATCCCATAAAAAGGAAAGTTCAGGGTTCTAGATCCAGAAAATGATTTGAGCTTACGAGTTCCTGATCTTGGCTCATTCATGTGCTGACTGTAGCATGAACTTTACTCATATTCTGGCATCACCCATCTGATCCCAGAAATGGGCTGGTTTTATCCCCTTACTCCATTCCTGTAACCCACATGGGCCCTGATATTAGACTCCTGTTTCTGCAGATCCAAACAAAAGCATGTTCCTAGGTCCAACTTTCTTAAGGTCTAGACTACAGCTGAAATATTCAGAGTACGTCCAGCAATGGTAACCAGGCCATCAGTGCCAACTTAACATATGTGCTGGGGGGAAGGTAGAGGAGAGATCAGTACACCCAGGTTTAAGAAGCTAGGGGAATACAGAGATAGAGGAAAGGGAAGGAAGATCACGACCTCCATCAATCACTCCACTAAAAGCAGTCTTCGTACTGCTAGTCCAGTTCCACATTCCAGCCCATTTTTTTCTAGATCTCTCTGCTATACTCAACAGTGGAATTAACACCCCTTTCTTCTGGTTTGCTTCATTCCCCTCTGCTCCTTCTTAGTGTTGATCAAGTGTTCTTCAGGTCCTCATCCCCCTCAAAAACAGGTGCTTATAAAAATGCTCTCATGGCCAATTGTTCTTATGTGCATGCCCTCTGTGAGTGAACTCATATATTTTAATTTGTATTCTGATCATTTCCAAATTCAAATTTCCAGCCCCAACATTTCCCTTGAACCTCTTCTGGACAGGCAGGGATTGCTAGTATATTCCCATGGCTATCGCCCACAAACCTCAAATGCAGTGTATTCACAGCTGAACTCACTGTCTCCCTGCAAGCCTGCAGCTCTTGTAGTATTGTCAGTATCCCTCACTTAGTGAGCCCTAAAACCAAAATCCTCAGCAAGCAAGTCCTGGCAATCAATCTGCGGACCACTCCTTGCCTCAACTTTACAAGTCTTCACTGATATGTTTCCTCTGCTTAGGACACACTTTCCACCTTTCTTCTCCTAACTACCCAGATTTCTTTCAAAGTAGAGCTCAGGCTCATCTTTAGATGTTCTTCCTTTATTAAAGCCCATCTTGGGGCAAGTGCCCTTCCTCTATATTCCCTTCGTACCTGCACCAACTTCTTCCTGGCCACTTCCATATGCAGCTGAAACCATCTTCTTGTGGGCCTGTCCTTAGGGCAAAAGCATGGGGACCCAAGTCAGGAACTGTGACATTGCCATCTCAGTACCTCCTGTCAGCTCCTAGAAGGGCTGCCACATTGTAGGCCCCAAACAAATGTCTGCTGAATGACTTATGAGAAGTAAGTTATTAGGTTAATAGGATCCTTGATTTTTATGTTACCCCATCCCACTGACTTGACTTTAGTTAAAAAAAAAACTTAAGGCAGAAGAACAATCATAGCAATTCACCTTTACTTTTACTAATAATTCTGATACATGTTTTGAGCTTTACAACTTAGGAAGTGCCCTCCTATACACTACCTCACAATAACCTTCTGAGAAGAGAAAGGCTTTATGACCTTGCTCTCCCATTACTACCCCCTTGTGCCCCTCATTCTCTTTGCATGCTTACTCCTTTTGCCCCGTTGTGCTACATCCACCTACCTTCACATCCTTCTAGTCTGGATTTTCATAATTCTTATGGTAAAGGTGACTAAGCTAAAATCATTTCAATAAGAAACATTTCATTCTACAAGAGAAAAGTATTTTAGTCCAAAAACAAGTCCTCCTCATGTGCTTCAAGAACAATACCAAAACCTTCACCCAAAGGGCCTTCTTACAGGACGAATGCGCTGAACTTCTCCATTGCATGGGATCATTATGATCCAGAAAAGGTGTATAATTCCAACTGATTTCTAAAGATAATAAGAAATTCTACTTCACCCAGATTCAGAAAGTTTTCTGGCTATCCTTATGTTAAACTATTAAGCACCACACAAAGTTAAACCTAAAAAATACACTATCTCCCTCAAACATATATCCATCTACTTCTTCTACAGCCAATTTGACACTGAGATACCAGAATACAGACCTTTAGCTCTATTACCTAGGCGAGGATGAACGACAGAAAACACCACGTGTGGAGCTGCCAGTTCTGGGTTTGTGCCCTTACTCTTCAACTAACCGAAATGCGTGACCTTTAGCAACTCGCTCACTCTCTCCAAACACCAGCTTATCCCAAGTATAAAAATAGTATCAGTCCAACTGCCTCACAAAGTTGTTTGGCTCAAATTAGGTAGTAAATGTGAAAGCATCTGGAAACTCTTACGCTATACACATATAAAATGTTATTATGATACTAATAAAACCTACCTTGTTAAAGAAAAAGTTCCTCAATCTTTCTCAATTCTTAAAGAGCCCAGGCAATGGGCTGCCCCAAGCCAACAGAACTAAAAATACTGCCTTGCCTTAGAACCTCAGAAGCCTCCCTCAACCATGCACTCTTCTATGATTTTGGGACTGACCTACCTGTTTGAAGACAGCACAATAAAGGTATCCTAAGGCAGAATTTCTGAAACTAATGCACAAACAGAAAAACATTCCATTGCCTAACTTATCAGCAATTTGTGACTTGCTAATTGTGTCTTTCCTGTATTGAAATGTCAGTCTAAGGTAAAATAAAATCCTATCTGCACACATATTAGAGAATATTTTACTTATACAACTTGATTCCCATCTAATTAATAAGAGATATAGCATCTACTAAATACCACAGAGTAAACAAAATTATCCATAGGAAATACAGGTAACAGTTTCTGTCAGGCTTAAGTGATCACACAGCATATACATGTCAACCTAAAACAAGGAACCAGGTCAAGAGGCAGTGCATTTATTTGGGATCAAAGAACTGCAATTTGGGGTACACAGAATTAGGGAGAAATCCAAAGAGTATCCCAATTATAGGAGGTGGACTCAGGGTTCTTACAGAAAAAATGAAAGATCAGGTAAGTTGTTTTTGAGAAAAGTTCACTGGTGCTGAAAAGCAGGGCTAGATTTCTACTTCAATGATCAGTCAAGCTAAATGGTCACTAAACAGAAGTTCACTTTCATCAATGTTTTCAAACAGGATTTTCTCATTCTTGCCAACTTCTTGGAATGTTGGCAGTTTGGCCGACTTCAAACGTTTGGAAACCAAGAGTTGCAAGGCAGTTCCTCTGAAGTGGCTGATCCAGCTCTATTTTAAAATGGCTCTACCTATGGCATTTTTCACACACACACAAGTACTTATAGACACTTGCACATGCATATACATGGACACATAGTTAATGTATAGAATTTCTAACCAGAATATTTTAGTTATTTGGAAAAAAAGGAAAGTAAAGTGCTGATTTATTGATAATTTGCTGAAAAAATGTGTAACTCAGCTGCCTTTGAAATAATTAACTGAGTCACTAAACTCCAACTTACTTTGCTATTAATCTAAAAACATTCCTTATACATAATAAGAATGTTAAACAGTTAAACTCCCCAAAAATGCAGAATAGCATCAAAAACTGAAACCATTCCTCTTTAAGTAATTTTTCTTAGTCACTTCGAAGATACAACAGATAATGAAAGTACAGGGGAATTTTAGAATTAGACCTGGACACAATTCCTGGTTCTGTCAGGACTTACTAGATGGAACAGATAATGACCTCGGTCATCATGTCTGAACCTTGCACATGTATAAAAGAATTACAATACCATCTGTTTCCAATCATTCTCAGTAGAACACTAGAATCTCTGAGGTAACAATCAAACTTAGAAATCCAAATTGGGTATTCCTGTCAAGGGTCCCAAGACAACCCCAGGTTTAATGATTTGCAGGAAGACTTACAGGATTTAGCATACAGCTGTATTCACAGCTATGACTTATTACAGTGAAAGGATAGAAAGCAAAGTCAACCAAGAGAACAGATATATGGGGCTTAGACCAGAGGAAGCCAAGGCCAGGCAAAGGCAGCCACTAAGAGCAGACAAGTCATCAGAGCTGTCAGCAATTTCAAAGGATTGGAGGCAAAAACTAGAGTTCTGAGCTGCCCAGTTTCCTAAAAGAAGGGAGTTGCAGAAGTGTGACCCCAAGAGTCTTACCCTGGAGGTGTTTGACAAATTCTTAAAATACACAGTGTGAAAGACTGAAAAGCAAAGCAGAAAGCAGCAAAACAAAACAAAACAAAAAGAGGATTCTTGGCAGTCTAGTGACGCTGAGGCAAGAAGCTGTAAGCCTACAATGCTGACCTCTGGTGGGTAGCACTTAGGAAGGGGTAGGAGTGGGGAGTGAACCAAGGGTTCAACAAGTTTCACAAACTTCACAAACCTACCTCAGGTCAGCTTGTCCCTCACTGGGAAGCAGCCACCTGCCTGTCCTACTCTATGGGCTGCCAAGAAGATAGAATGAATCCTCTTTGAAGGGATATGTATTCTTCCTTATTCTAGCATATACTATACTATTATTTTGAAGTCTCAAATAGACATTTATGTGAGAGGAGTAACTTCATTCTTCCAAGAGGCTACAAAACAACAGAACACACAAATATCTGTAAACATATATGGTCACCAAATTCCTTGGACACATAGTCTTAGAGACTGACAATCACCAACTTGATACCCATCAGGATCTCAATGATAAGGATCATTTTCTTCTCCTATGCCAAGTCTCAAAGCTTCCCTTAAAATTAAATCTGGCCTAGAGTCCTAAAGTGCTCACATATGTCCCAAACTTATTTTCCAGATAACTTCAATCTCCTCTGTGTTTGGGGTACAATAGCATTTCACTGACTTAGCACAAAAACACAAATGGTTCACTTTTTAATTATAAGCATCTATGATTTCCAGTGGACTAGAAGTTGTGATATGACCTTTAATTACATGGCATGATTTATCTGCCTAGAAAATAGTCCAAGAGCAATCACAGCTGTAAGAATTTTCTATGTGGTAGCAAAAAACAACTCTCAGAAATACAAAACAGATACAGTATGTGCATCATGGCCAAAAAGGAAGATCTCTTCTTTAAGGTTAGCTGGATAAAATGGTAAACTGTACATTAAAAATAATGCACATAAATACCAGTAAGCTTTACTATATAGCTAGATATTAGATATTGCTGTTAACATGTGGCCACAAATGATCTATACTGGCAAAAACTCTCTCCTTGACCAAACTTAAGTCAGGCTCCTCTGAGTTCTCTTTCTGACTAGGACCTAATCTTGAGCTCTGTCCTTAGTCCAGTGGCTCTACCTCCTTAGTACAATTTTAGCAAGAATCTTGTTGAGTCAGTTTATCAAAAATCTCCCTCTCTCGATATCTGATCACCCTAGCATGCTTTCAGCAAAAAAATCTGTCAAGTTGGTTTAGCCAGAATCTCCCTTACCCCTGTAATTTTCAAACTGCCAATCCCCTACTCTACTCCATGGCTATAAATCCCCACTTTTGCTTACTGTATTCAGAGTTGAGTCCAATCTCGCTCCCCTATTGTAAAACCCTATTGCAGTAGTCATCCTGAATAAAGTCCGCCTTCCCATTCTTTAACAAGTGTCATGAGTAATTTTTTCTTTTAAAAGTATTAATGTAATTTTCTCAGAAGGAAAAGTTCCCACACATTTATAAATAAAAATTAGCTTCACATAAAGAAATATGCATAATACAGAGGTTAATATTTCATCCTAGTGTGAATAGTTTGTAGCAACCAATGTTTTTGTACTACTTTACCAATAACTTTCAGCCAGTCTCTTTTAGAATGTTAGGGACGGGATAGAGCTTTTAATCAAGGAACATTATGATGTTAACTGGTCCTCAGACCTGTACTCATTCCCTATACCTTATTAGAAATGTACTCTACCTTTATCAAAACACATCAAATTAGATTTTTTAAAGTATCAATGCAACATAGACCTAATGCTAAACATATTTTAAAGGTGTTCTCCAGTTTAAGTCCTATTTATCTTAATAGCTACATTATATTTTTATATTCCCATAACAATTTCTCATCATATTTTCTAATGTACAAGCTGTATGTACAGAAATAAATTAAGTATCGATACATACTACAATATGGATAAAACCTCAAAAACAAATTAGATTACAGAAGCCAGACACAAAAGTTCACACACTGTATTGTTCCATTTATTTGAAATATCCAGAACAAGTAAATCCACAGAGGCAGAAAGCAGAGTAATGGAAGTTCTGGAACTAGATAAAGGTGATTGATGGCTGTACAATATTAGAATGGTGCTACTAAGCACCATTAAACTGTATGCTTTAAAATGGTTAACTTTATGCTGTGTGAGTTTCATCTGAATTAAAAAACAATGTCCAAATGCTGTTCAATTATAACTCAGTAACTAGGCTTCATTTAACATGGGCATATTTTTTATTGTGATATAATATTGTATAGAGTTCAGTATTTTTCAACTTCACTTTCCTATAATGTTTTAAACATACTCAAACTTCGAATATTTCTTCCATATCTGTATCCTGAAATTTAGTTACAACCATAACATCCTAATGAGAAGTACTGTTAAATGTCATATCAGTTCTCAAATTCTTTAAATGAGGCCGACTGAGGACTGTTTAATAGTTTAGGTAACTGGTAAAATAAAAACACTTCTTCTAAGTATGAAAATATTATGTACCTTTAAGCTTTTAAATGAGTTTTACCAATATTCCAAGCTTTGACCTAGAAGAAACACACCACTTAGGAAAGATATAATGCAGACTTAAGTGTTATATCAGCTGGAATTTTTATTATACAACAAATACAACTGGGTAGAATTTTATGTGTGGTACTTCACATGAATGCCTGGGAATATAAAACATAATTTTCAACCACAGGCTTCACTGAAAAGGAAATTCTATAATTTCTCATAAACACAGTGAATCTCAAAAGCTAACACTCTAAAAACTATGACACTGATGAAAGAAATTGCAGAAGACATGAATAAATGGAAAGAGTCTATGCTCATGGATAGGAAGAATATTGTTAAAATATCTATAGTACTCAAAGCAATCTATACATTCAATGCAATCCCTATCAAAACACCAATGGCATTTTTCAATGAAATAGAGCAAATAATCATAAAATTTGTGTGGAACCACAAAAGATCCTGCATAGCCAAAGGAATCTTGATAAAGAAGAACAAAAGTACAAGTATCACACTCTGTGACTTCAAACCATACTACAAAGGTCCAGTAATCAAAATATATGGTACTGGCACAAGAATAGATATATAGAGATCAATTAAACAGAATAGAGAGCCTAGAAATAAACTCATGCATATATGGTCAAAGTATAACAAGAATCACAATGGGGAAAAGATAGTCCCTTTAATCACTCTCTCAAGGAAGTACTCAAAGAATGATGACACATGTCAAAAACACAGAGTTGTTGTTTGAAGGGACCAAATCAGGGAAAATTTGAGTGTCTAAATTAATATAGTTAACATATTAAAGCCTAATGAATTAAAATTATAAATCATAAGTCCAATATATGTAAATTTAAAAATGAATAAATTATGAATAAAATGAATTGAGAATTTGATGAGAAATGGGATATTAACATAGTTTCAAACACATCCCCATAAAAATACTTATTAATTACAACAAGGAAAAAAACTAACTTTATAATAAACAAGTTTGGCAGATAACATCTTAATCAATGACCAGAAAGCAGCAAGATGATATATTTAAAGTGCTGAAAAAAAAAAACCAAGCAAACTCTACCCAGTAAAGTTGTCCTTCACAACTGAAGGAGAGACTAGAGAGTCTTCCAGGCAAACAAAAGCTGAAGGAGTTCATCACCACTAGACCAAACTTACAAGAAATATTACAGGGAGTTCTTCAAGCTCAAACAAAAGGATGTTAATTAGTAACAGGAAAACAAATGAAAGTATCATACTCACTAGTAAAAGTAAATCATAGTTAAAATTCAGAATACTCTAATATTGCAATGGCGATGGGTTAATCACTTATAAATCTAGTACAAAGGTTAAAAGACAAAAGTATTAAAAAGTTATAATTACAATAATTTGTTAATGGGTATACAATGTACAAAGATGCAAACTGTGACATCAAAACATAAAATGTAGGGGTGTGGAGCTTTGGTATGAATTCCAAAGTAAGTAATTATCATCTTAAAATATGCTGTTATATAAATGTATATAAGATGTTTTATGTAAACCTCATGGTAACCACAATTCAAAAACTTGTAGTAGATACGCAAAAGATAAAGATAGCAAAGCATACCACTATAGGAAATCATTAATTAACAAAGGAAGAGAAAGAGAGGAAGAAAAGAACAAAGAAACTACAAAACAACCTGAAAACAATTGACAAAATGGCAATTCGTAGGCCCATACCTGCGAATAATTACTTCATATGTAAATGGACTAAATTTCCTAATCAAAAAACACAAAATGGCTGAAAGGATTAAGGAGACAAACCTAACTATGTTGCCTACAAGAGACTCACTTCAGTGTAAAGGACACTCATAGACTGAAAAGTGAAGTGACGGAAAAAGGTATTTGGTGCAAATAGAAACCAAAAGTTTTGGTATGCTGGGATAACTACAATTAAAACAGGGGTAACTATAATTAAAACAGAAAAAATAGACTAAGCCCAAGACTGTACAGAGAAAATTAAGGTCATTATATAATGATAAAAGGGTCAATTAAACAAGAGGATATAGTAATTGTAAATATTTATGCACCCAACATAAGAGCACCTAAATATATAAAGCAAATAATAACAGATCTGATAGGAATACAGTAATATCAGGAGCTTCAAATACCACTTCCAAAAATGGAAAGATCATCCAGACAGAAATTCAGTATGGAAACACTGTAATTAAACTACGTATTAGACCAGATAGACCTAACAGATGTGTACAGAACATTCCATTTAACAGTAGCACAAACATATTCTTCTCAAACAAGCATGGAACATTATCCAGGGTAAATCATATGTAAGGCCGTAAACAAGCCTTAATACACTTAAGAAGACTGAAATACTATCAAGCATCTTTCCTGTCCACAGTGGTATGAAACTAGAAGTCAATCAGAAGAAGAAAATTAGAAAATTCACAAGTATGTGACGATCAAACAACAAGATCTTGAACAACCACAGAGTCAAAAAAAATTTTTTTTTAATCTTTAGACAAATGAAAATAGAAACATAACATACCAAAACTTATAGAATATAGCAAAAGCAGTTTTAAAAGGGAATTTTAGAGAAATAAACAGCTACATTAAGAAAAAGGAAAGATCTCAAGCCAACAACCTAACTTTACAGCTCAAGGAACTAAAAAAGGACAAACTAAGCGCAAAGTTAACAGAGCTAAGGACTAACAAATATCAAAGCAGACATACATGAAATAGAGACATAAAAGACAATAAGAAAGATCAGTGACACTTAAGAGCTAATTTTCTGAAAAGACAAACTGTTACCTAGACTTCTCAAGAAAAAGAGAAGACACAGAAAAATATATAAATGAAAGAGGAGACATTACAACTGATACAACAAAAGTACAAAGGATCCTAAGAGACTACTATGAACAATTATATACCAACAAATTAGACAATCTAGAAGAAATGGGTAAATTCCTAAAAACATGTAACCTACCAAGACTGAATCATGAATAAATTAATAAAAAGTCTGACTAGTAAAGAGATTGAATCAGTAATCACAAATTCCCAAAGTCCAAGATCACATGGTTCAATGATGAATTCTACCAAACATTTAAAGGACTAATATCAGTCCTTTCAAACTACTCCCAAAATAGAAGAGGAAACACTTCCAAACTCATTTTACAAGGCCACCACTATGCCGATATTAAAACCAGACAAGGAATTCAGAAAAGAAGAATTACTGAGGGCCAATATCCCTGATGTACTTGGATGCAAAAATCCTCAATAAACTATTAGGACACTGAATTCAACAGTACATTAAAAGGATCATACAAACACCATGATCAAATGGGATTCATCCTAGGGATGCATGAATGGCTCAACATAAGCAAGTTGATGTGATATACCACATTAAAAAAGTGAAGGATAAAAATCATATAATCATCTCAATAGATGCAGAAAAAACATTTGACAAAACTCATACCCATTCATGATAAAAATTCTCAACAAATTGGGTAAAGAGGGAACACACTTCAATATAATAAAGGTGATATATTCTAAGCCCACAGCTAGTATCATACTCAATGAGGAAATGAGGAAAGCTTTTCCTCTAAGATCAGAAACAAGACAGGATGCTCACTTTAATCCTAGCCAGAGCAATTAGGCAAGAAAAAGAAATAAAGGACATCCAAATCAGAAAGGAATTAAAATTTATCTATTTGCATATCCCATGATATTATATTTGGAAATCCCCAAAACTCCACTAAAAAATGTTAGAAATAATACAGAATTTCAGTAAAGCTGCAAAATACAAAATCAATACACAAAAAACAGTTGCATTTCCATACACCAACAATGAACAATGAGAAAGAAATTTAGAAAAATAATCACATGTACAACAGCAAGAAAAACGATAAAATAGTTAAGAATGAATTAGCCAAAAAGTTGGAATATCTGTACAATGACAACTATAAGACACTGATGAAAGAAACTGAAGGGGACACAAATAAATGGAAAATATTCTATAATCACAGATTGGAAGAATTAATGTTAAAATGTCCATACTACCCAAAGCAATCTACAGATTCAATGCAATCCCTATCAAAATAACAATAGCATTTTTCACAGAAACAGAAAAAAAAATCCTACAATTTGTACAGAATCACAAAACCCCTAAATAGTCAAAGTAACCTTGAGAAAGCACAACAAAACTGGAGGATTTCAGGAACTGAAATCACACTTCCTGATTTCAAGCTATCTTACAAAGCTATAGTATTCAAAACAGAATGGTATTGGCATATAAAAAGATATAGATGAACAGACAGAATAGAGAGCCCAGAAATAAGCCCATGCACACATGGTTAATTAATTTTCAACAAAGGAGTATGTATCTCAGAAATATGTATTGGGAAAGGATAGTTTCTTCAATAAATGGTGTTGGGAAAACTGGATAGCCACATGTAAAATAATGAAACTGTACTTCCTAGACCATACACAAATATCAATTCAAAATGGATTAAAGACTACAATGTAAGATATGAAATTATAAAACTCCTAGAAGAAATACAGGGGCTTGGCTCTTTGACACTGGCCTTAGCAATGACTACAAAGGCAACAAAAGGAAAAATAAAGAAGTGTGAGCACATCAAACTAAGAAGCAAAGGAAACAATCAACAAAATGAAAGGGCAATTTATGGAATAGGTTATATGATTAAGAATTATGATACTGAATTGTCTCTGAGCCTTTGATAAAATTTTACTATGTATTTAATTTTAGGAGCACAAATTTACCTAGAATCCTTGGCAGATATCATTAAATTTTTAAAAGGACACTAAATTAGCTGTTTCCCATGTATGTAACCAGAAGGTTATTAGAAAGCCATCTGATGTACGTAGATAACAAACAAAATACAGTTTCTTTTGAAGTATGAATCTTGACTCCAAATCCTCTTAATTTAGATATCATCTAATGTAAATACTATTTCCACATTGGCTATTTTTGGGTTAAGGGTAAACCATTAAAGTCACTAAAAAGATCATTCAAAATATAAGGATATTTCATTAAAATCTCATTCAAATGTCAATGTTAAGAGAATCAAGAATATCACAATTGGAACAAACATTAGATGTGTAAACTTTATATTAATTCTAAAAATTTTCTTGGCTGTCTAAAGTCTCTGTGGCTTTCTTGCTTACTCCATTTAATGAAATCTAACAGTATACTACAACATAATAACAGAATAAAACAATTGTACCTTACCTAGTTACTTTGCAGCTTGATTCAATCAAGTCATTTTCAAAGTCAAGCAGGCTGGAAGGCAGATTATATTCCAACGGAGATGTCAGTCTTTTCAAACGCAACAGACCAACACAAAATTTTGCTCCCATCTCTTCTAATTCTCGAGTACCAATCTGTAAACCCTGTAATAAAGCAATTCAATACATATAACTAGGATGTTTGTTATCCTCTGGCTGGACCTCATTAAAATTACATAAAGCTTATAATTATATGAATAAAATTAAAAAGTTGGTATTGCGTGGACCTAGGTAGGACTCAACAAGCATAATGTCTTCACAATGCAAAATCACTTTAGGTCACAAAGGAAACTGTTTTGAAAAACCACTTCTAATGTCTATTCTCCATCACTATATCCAAACTATTTTCACCAACACACTGCAGAGAAAAAAAATAGATAAGCATTTTGTGGTTATGTCACTCTTTGAGTTCATGTGTGAAACTGTATTTTTACAAGATCTTGCTAGTATTTCTTATCCACTAACTTTGGATGCCACTGCTGAAATATTACAGCATTAAAATCAAGGCTCCAATTTACTTGGACATCCATTTTCTTAGACATTATCTTATAAATACTTTTACTAGGTGATTAAAGTAAAAACAAAAGAAAGGTAACTGTCAAAAAATCAAATCAAAGCCAGTGAGGTAGCACTAAAGTAAA
This sequence comes from Manis javanica, assembly GCF_040802235.1. Lineage (NCBI taxonomy): Eukaryota > Metazoa > Chordata > Mammalia > Pholidota > Manidae > Manis > Manis javanica. Next base: position 81,410,571 of record NC_133157.1, read on the forward strand.
TTCTTATGTTCTGTGTCAATTAAGAATGTCCACTTCAAATTTTGTCTAGCTAAAGCAATAAGAAAATTCACCACCACCCTTTTTCATCAACACTTTCCCAATAAACAATACAAAATTCAGCAAAAGTTACCACATAAAACAAAAAAAAAATGGACTGTAAATCAAGTTATTGTTTATCATTTAATTTTTAGATGAAAATGAATCTCTAAAATAGGTAAAATCCTTACACCAACACAAGCATGCCAGTGAAGGTGAGAACTGATATCATTTAGAGAGAAGGTACTGTAAAACAGGTTTTCAATAACCATACTAAAAGCACAGTTACTGAAGAAATTAAATTGTAAAAAATGTTACTTAACCCTACGCAAAGTATATTGTCTTTATAATAATGACTGATTGATTGATTGTTTAAATAGCTATTTTCTAGAAAATGTGACCTGACTTGATTCTAGGAATATTTTAGGAAATGTGACCTGACATTATTAGAATATTCATTTGCCCTAATTTAAAAGCTTTAGAAAAGCTATACCTGTTCTGAATTAGTTCATAGAAAATAAAAATAACATCTACAACCTATAATTCAGCAATATAAGAACACTTTTGAGGGTGAACTGTTTAAGATATTATTAGACTCACAAAATTTATTAGCTAACATTAACAATTTTGAAAAGTATGCAGTATCTGTGTTGTGTACAGATGGGGTTGTATATGGGAATTTTGTACTTTCCATTCAATTTGTGAATCTATAGCTGCTGTATATTTTATTAATTAAAAAAAACTTCAGAAAGTGTATGTTATCATCTAAGCATTAAATCTTCGACATGAAAAAATTTCACTTAGTAAGACATACTTCTCTTCATAAGATGTTTAAAACAATGTAACTCTATTAACTAAATCATATAAAAGCAAAAATGAGTATTTATTAGGTATCCATTTTATTTTTAAAAGCTTATAGATTAAAAAAAATAAATTCTTAAAAAACTGGTGTACCTTTTGTATTTCAAAATATACTTTAGCTGTTTTTTTAATGTTTTTTTTTCAATTACCAAATTTATCAAAATACAAACAGGACATTTAAAAAAATCCAATGAAAGTCTAAGAGTGGAATCAAAATATTGTAAGAAAGCACTAGTGTCATGTGCGATAGAGGATTTCAAGGGGCATGGAAGTCTCAGCTGCCCTGCCAACTTCTGTCCCTACCCCCAAAGGCTTGTTTCACAGACACTGATAAGTTTTGTTGCCTTCTCCAGCCTGACTGCATAAAGCATGTCTTTAAGAAGTAATTTACAGTCTGTTTTTCATAAATTACAGAGCCCATTTCCTAGGAGTCACCTATGGTCTTATACTGAAGTGATCTTCAACCTCTTTTCACACCCCACACACTTAACGGGATCCGAGACCCTTAGCAAACTGTCCACTAAAGCAAAGATTGAAGGGCAGAGGGTTGGAAGCTGAGATGGTGCTCTCACCACATCTTCTCCCACCACTATCATGCCCTGGGTAGACTAGAAGTCATTATTTTACAGTATTTGGAGAGAATTCAAAAGATAGTACATTTTGGAAGTATATTGTGGTCAACCAAAAATTTAGGGAAGGTTCGCTCAACACAAATTACAGTAACCTCATTAAATTCCCCTCTACCAGGCCCCAAAGCAGGAATGTCAGTGCAAAATCTATACAGTTTTCTTCCAGTTTGTTACAGACTGAAAAAGTCATTATTTAGGCTTTCCTTAACCTTTTGATATCAACTATGTCTCCATTTCTTATACTAACAAATTGTAAGATTTTTAACTCTTTTCAAACACGAAGTTATAACTATCTTTACGTGAGGTATATGAAAGTCACTGTTAGATTGTTTCCTCTTGCCCCATGACAAGACAAAACAAAACAAATACGAGTCAAATATTTAGAAAAACACCTGAAAATCTTTCTGTGACAAGGCAAGAAAAACAAATACTCAAGCTTGCTATTGCTTATCTAAGTTCCAATTCATTGCTCATTAAGTTTTTAATCTTTAAAAGTCAAAAATTCAAAACATTTTTAGTCTTTAATTTCAGAAGTCAAGTTTAAACTCTAGCTGTTTCCAATGAAAGCCTATGGCACCAGAGAAAAGCAGTCTTAGTAATGAAAAAAATTTAGTGAAGGGACATGCATTTAAAAGTCATGCACACACAAAATATAAATATAAAAAAGCTTTATAAATAAGTGTAATGTGTTTATTTGTAAATGCATAAAAATGTATTTATATCCAATAAATTAAAGTGTTAGAAAATTTTTACTAATAATGTACTACTTGCACAGCTTGTTATAAATTACTAAGCAGTATTTAAATGTGTACCACAACATACTTTCTTAAAAATTATGAATTAGTAAACAGATTCAACCAAGATTTCATAAGGACCCAAAGCAGGCTATTTAATTCAGAGAAATAAAAAAACAACTGTTTTTAAGACTGTATATGATTAAATTCTATTATTGCAAATTACATACAGTACAACAAATGTGTCCTTTTAACATATACATGAAAGCAATTGGACTATATATGAAAAGAAAGCCTTCACATGTTTTTTATGGCCAGAAGTCCAGAGATATTTTACCTTGTATTTTCCCTGATCACAGCCACACAAAGTACTCTCCATGGTGTAGCTTCTTTGGACTCCTATCTCCCTCCAAACTACAACACGAGCAGTGGATTCTTTAGATTTCTCCACTACAAAGCTACAGCTGCTCATACAAAATGCTGGGGCAATATGGCTCAGTATCTTAGGCAAAGTCTGCAAAGATAAAAAATACAAAAAAAAATATTTCAAGAGGATTTTATTAAAATAATGGTTTAGTTTTTTAAAAACTTTCATGAAAGCACAGTAATTAGAACAGGGGCATGTGGATCTTCTTGCCATATTCCTGCTACTCACAGAATCAGAATAATTTTCTTACTAATTTAGAATTGTCTGATTTCCTGCACAAATAGCATTCAGAAAATAGAATGGAAGAAAGAATCACATTCATAGTAGCAACCAATAACCAGAATAAAACCATTTAAGAAAATCAGGTTAAAAAATGTGAAGGAAAACATTTAAAAAATGAAGAAATTTTAGTCATGAAAGATGGTTGACTAATCAAGAGATCTAACACTATAAATGTCAATCACTCCTAAACTAATAAAGCTAAGAAAATCATGATACAATGCCCATATTTTTTGCAAGTTCACCTGTAAATCTAAATATGGGAGGTACAGCTGGGGAATTTTTAAAGAGGAGGCTATAACTGGAGAAATAATCCAACAGATAATCACCTACATTATATACTTAAGGTAAACTGTGACACTGGTATAGAAATAGATATTTTTATAGAGAGAAGAGTTCAGAATTAGAACCAAAGGTATTTGTTAAAGTTACTATTATTAGTAGTAGAGAAAAGACTGACATTCACTAAATGCCAGCACAACTGGCTAGCCACTGAGAAAAACAGGCTGAAGCCACTCATCATTAAATTGAATTCTAACTAGATTGAGAATTCAAATTTATAATTAATAAGTAAAATTTTTAAATGAAATTTAAAACCATAAATAAGCATGGAATAACTTAAAGTCTTAGAATGATAAAAGTCAGAATTTCTAAGCTTCCAAACCCAGAAGATATTTTTTAAAAATCAACAATTATAATGAAAGTTTTAAATTGCTACACATCATAAACAAAAAATTTTAATATATTTCTAATGCACATAAAGAGTTCTTATATTTAAAACAATAATAATTGTATGACCATTACAAAAGTAATCAGGGAGTATGAAAAAAGACTTAAGATAGAGGGAGATATAGTAACTGGCCAAACATATGAGACGATACTAAGCCTCATTTATAATTACACAAATTAAAACCATCAGATTTTTTTTTCACCTGGCAAATATGACAGTCTGATGTAATAAAGGCATGGAGAAATAGCACCATCATTCATTGAACAGGGGAGTGTCAATTTGTACAATCTTTATGAAGGACGACTTGGCAATACTAATCAAATGACCACTAACAGGACTACTGAATAAAGAAATTTTGGTACGTTTGTACAGTAAAAAGAAAAATGCACAATCAAAATCTTGTGTAACTGGTAAACGGACTGAGAAAAATCTAGATATGAGGACCTGGAAAGATGGCCAACAGACATTACATGAAAAAATAAGTTGCTATGGAGCATTAAAATAAATAAAAACAAAAATATCATATATGTACATACATTTATGAATGAATGTGCTTAGCAGCAAGTCCCAAATACATATGGTAAAATGATTACTTAGTGATTAACTGAGAAGATGATTTTCACTTATTACTATTGTATATTTCTGGAGTGTTTCCATTTTCTATATGACTGTAATCATTTTATTTATTTGGGAAAGGGAAGAAGAAAGAGGATACCCAAGAGAAAATGTGCTTTGAAGTTCTGATAGGTCAGTAGTTTGTTACTCAAACTGTTCTGGAAAATAACCTGGGGTGCTTCTTTAGGGATACAGGAGGAGCAAAGACAGTGTGAGGGAAGAGAAAGCACACAGGACCTGAAGCCTTAAGACCTCATTTCAGTACTAGGCTACTTCAAAACACACCCACGCATGTGGCTATGTGATATGTAACAAATGGCTTTATAACAGCAGCAGAAGAAAGATGTATTCTGTAATAAATGGTGCTGAGATGACTGGTTGTACAAGGCAAAACTAAAAGTAGATTTCCAATTCTCATACAAAAATAAATTCCAAGTAAATTAAAAAATCTAAATGTAAAAAGCAAAAATTTTAGAAGAAATATTTAAAATGGAAAATCCAAAACAAAAATGGCAAAAAGGTAACATTTACTGGCTCTGAATAGTTCCATGTACATTGTATTATTTTCTGTTGTTTTATACATGTTTGAAAATCAAAAACTCTTGACCTATCTGTAATAATTACCCTGTATCCCGCATCTTCCACAACATCACATGAAGTTGCATTATCATTGGTATGCCATACAGTCTCTTTGATGCTACAGCCATACATAAACACATTCTTCTTTCGGGAATGGCCATGATAATCACAGTAAACCTTGAAAATATAATATATTTTAAAAATTAAAACCTTTCAAACTCATATATTGCCAAGTAAAGCTAGTTAATAGCAAGCCAATAAACAGGTCTGTGTTCCCTGGTCTTTTTAGTCTGAGTAACCATTTAACAAGCAAAACAAATAAAAATAACAATGTCTAGTTTTCGAAAGGAACTACAATTCATTCTAGACTGGCTAAATCATTTGCAGGTCCTGCATCAAGCCACAGTTCCACTCTTTCTTTTGTACCTATTATTCACCATTTTAAAAATAATTCAATCATAAGTCAAATCTACAGTTACTGTCATGACTGCCCCAAGGGTTGTTAAAACATTTACTTAATTTAAAAGAACATGAAAATGTTCTCATGAAAAACACTAAAATAAGGGTATGGCTTCAGTTTAATTTTTAAAGAGCATCATTTTAAAAATGAAAAATGAAGGACAGACTTGCATGTCAATGATGCCCTCTGTGAAGTTTTGCTATCTTCCCCAAAGGAAGATTAACTCATTTAAACACTAACACAATGAGAACATTCTAAACAAAAGCTGCTGAAAACAGCAGCAGCATATACACACAGTTCAGCAGATCTCCCCCATGCTGATGCTTACCTTTTCCATGTGTGTACTTGAGACTTAACTGCTTCAGAGCTGACTAAAGAGCTCAGAAATAAGCTTCTACTAGTTTGGGAATTTGGAGGATAACAGTGAAGCTAAATACCTAAAACTTATAACCAGGAGTTACCAATATTCATAAACAAAAAAGAAAAGGACTTATGATAATTAAAAAAATTAAACCTGATGAAATGGGGATGTAGATAATTTATACACAAGTGATTAAATACAGAAAAAGATATTTTAAAGAAAGTCCCTTTGAAATTAATACACAGCTTTTATAACAAGAAAATAATGTACAGAATACTAAGTCATTAATCAACAAAATAATTTCTTAGACTATACAAACAAATACTGCCACTTACCAGGGGTAAACGTTTCACTGCAGCCAGGTATTGTAGCAGCCCCTTAGCATGGTAAATTGTGGGATGTAAATCTGGATTTGGACTTTGCCACTGTCTATTCAAATCTTCTCCACTTAAAGAACAGCGGTGACTACACATATGTAAACACAATGATAGACAAACATTGGTACCGAAAAATTCTTATATTTATGTGATTTAATTTTAATATTCCATTCCACTGGATAGTTCAAATGGGTATACAGATTGTGGGATCTACAGAATTCATATTATATCATTAAATAAACATTTATTAAGCATTGGCTATATACCAGGTCTTGTATTACATAAACTTAACTGTGGTGAGTTTTCAGATTTATAGGTCAAAATTTTCAAGCTATAGAAAAAATTAATTCTCAATTCTGGGGTTTTGTCCCATACTCTAAATTTATAAATGGATAGATTTTCTCCTGACTGTACTTTGATTATATTAGTTATATAAAAGTGCCATCTGGGACCTCCTTCTAAGAAAGATAAATATATGAAAAGTACACATCCTTGTAAAAGTTCAAATACATTGTCATTAAATCATAGGTATTAAGTATTGAAGTGACTGAGCAAATATTTAAGCAAACAATCAGATGACATAAATATAAGCAGAATTCTAACTAATCAGTATGCTGCTGAATTAAAACTAGACATGAAATGTCATTTTACTTCCATAACCCCATAACATACTACCTAAAAAGAAATTGTTCTATTTAACTCAAAAATTTCCTAAAATATGAGAAATATTCATGCTACCTTTACTGAATAAAATATATCACCAAATGTGGAGATGCTCATGACAGCTAGACTAAAATTCCATCTTTCAAAAACACTATAGACACCTTGTCTAATTGCCACAATAAATGAACTGTACTAACTATAAGCTCTAAAAAAGAAGTTCTCATTCAGTATTTCCAGTCTAAAAAAGTCAGAAACTACACTTCCTCCTTTCAAAAAGAAGTTAGCAGATAGAGCAAATATTCGTTATCAGTGGAAAGAGATTTCAGAAGACTAAATCTTAAAACAACCTCAGATCACACCCCTGACAAATAAAAAATATAAAAGATGTGTTAAAAAATCTCTCATATCTTAACATTGTAATTTTTCCTAAATAATTCAAGCAAGACATGCATCTTATGAAATAGTCTCATGAATACACAATTTATCGAAATGCTATACCACTACTAACATACAAAATATATTTTCATTAAAAAATCTATCTTAGATGAACTCCCTACCCCTTTGTTCTAGAATAATCAGGTTTCTTTTCCAAATTCACCTAGATGCTATTATTTCAATAAGTTTATACAGGACAGCCACAATAATCTATAATATTTCTATAACTATTGCTTAACTTACTTTCCATTGATGACACCATCTGGATTTAGCATAGGGACAATTTTAAAAATAAAAGATTCTCGTAAGCTCTGAGCAGTAGGGTTATTACTCATGAGATACTCCAATGTTCCTTTCATTACCCAACTTGCATTAGTTTCTCCAGGATGTACCCGAGCAGACAAGAAAATGTAAGGGCGATTTCCTAAAGTACACATAAAATCTTGTATTAAAAAGAATAGCTACTGAAAGTTTGTATGATGTTTGACTTTGGGGCTTTAAAATATTTCTACTCAGCTGTGAATTCTGATATAAATTCGTAGACCTCACTGTGTGTACCTACTATTACATACAAGCACTGCACTAGGCCCTATAGAAGAAACCAGATACACAAAACCATGTAAACCATGCCCTAAAAGTTAAAAATATGAAAACAACACAACAGTTTTTGAGTCACTTACTTAACATCTAATATCTAAAAATAGTTTTTAAATATAATCTTGGTTTTAGAAAGAACAAGTCATGGGGGAAGTTTTAAATATAAATCTATTTTTCATACAGTTATGGGGAAAAGAAGGAAAATAAAATCTTATCCCTGCTTTATAGTAACTATAAGCACAAGAAAAAAAAATGTGTATGTACTTAGAAATTCGCGAAGGAAAATATTTTTCATTATACACTTAGATTTGCACATCTACAAAACCACCATGCAGTTTACCTACTCATATTTTCATGCACAGCAAGCAAGCTCTTTTTCCTAAAATACTTCATCTTATCAAAATTAGAAGTTTTTTTGTTTTTTCTACTACAGCTGTATATTTGAGGCAACTTTAAAAATACAAATGGCAGAAAGAAACTACAGCTAGCATCAAAACACTTAATAGGTTTTTAAGTGGTTTTATTCATAAATAAAATTAAGTTTTTTAATTAATGATATTATTACATGAACTCTTAAAATAATTTGCTGTATTATACTTTGGGTATGACTTCTAACGTTAAAAACTACAGAATCTTACTATCAAAAGAGACCTTGGAAATCTCTCAGGCAGTGCCCTCATTTTCAAGATGAGCAAACTGAGACCCAGAAGTAGGCCCTGGGATATGCAGTAACAGGACCAAAACTTGAACCCAAGACTTCTGATGCCCATTCCCAGTATTACTGCCCTTACAAAATATATATGAAGCAAAAATAATAATAATAAGTAAGAATAATTGGTATTTTGAGTGAAGAAGACAGACTTACTGAATTGACAGATATGTTCATAATAATTAGACTCTGGCATTGCTGTTATAGTCACCAAGGGACAGGTGTTTCCAGACAGGGTTTCACACAACACATCCTTTCGAAAATAGATTTGCTGAGGATTGTGTGCTGATTCCAATTTTTGAAGATGCATCTTGATAAAAATTTAAAAGCAAAGTATACAATCATTCAAAAACTCCCTATGATAAATAGAAATAAATGCATCCAGATCTCTACATAATCTAAAAAGTGAATCAGATTAATAATCCCTTCTCTGAAACCCTTAGGGAGCCAGATGTAGTTCAAGCATCAGTATTTGGGGAAGTTGAGAAGGGGAGAGAGACAGTGCATATACCATTAATTGTGCTATAACACCAGTGGGGTCAAGAGCCTGCAATGGACACATTTTTATTTTTAGCACCAAAACATGTAAGAGTCACTCTAAGTGGAATCAATATTCTAAATAAGCTCACATTAACTCAGGCCAGGATTTCCTGCCAAATGGGTTATGAAAAAGCGTTTGGTTTTCAAAGCCTTGTGAATTTTGAAATTGTCGGTGACTGTATACCTGAAATAGCAATCTAAAACATGCAGAATGAAAATTGTAGCACACTTTTAACAATTTTTCCCTGATTTCAAGATTAATACAGGTTCATTGTAAAATGTTTGGAAGACACAGAATGTACAAAGAAAAAACATAAACTGCATTACCTTGGTTACAGTAGTAACTTAGTATGAGGATTACCCTTAAAGAGTGAATTATTTTAAAGTAAATAAATTAGTAAATAAATACCAATGTATATAAACAAAACTGTAATAACATGTAAGGCTTTTTGTAACCTGCTTTCATCACTTAATAAATTATACATACACACACATATATTGGTAATTATGATTCTATACCATATCACTAAATATGTTAAGTATGCATCTTCTGAAAATACAACTTTTCATGGTTTTAGTATATGGTTATACCAAAAATAAATTGTCAACCCCTATTTTAAGATACTTAATTGGTTTCCAAAAGTTTGGATATGTTCATTCACATAATCACTATTTACTGTTAAGTCACTATTTCTGTGCCAGAAATTGGCAGATACCAAGGATAGAGCAATGAATAAATGGACCCTACCATGGGAAAACAGAATGCTACAAGAGCCTGTAAACAGGAGAGGGAGCCTAGCCAAGTCTGGGTGGTGAGGAAAGGTCTTCTAGAAAAAATTACATTAAAACTGAGATCCAAAGGATGAGGTTGGAGAAGAGTGCTGCACTCAGGAGGGAAGAAACATAGGAAGACCACTAAATAAGAAAGAAAAAAGGTGTTTTAAAGAACTAAAAATGACTCACTAGAGCTAGACCAGAAAGGGTGAGAAATAGGATTTAACACAGAATGAAAGGCCCCATAGATAAGTCTTTCCCAGAGCATACTATGCTGATCACTGGTAACTGAGATAACTAAGTGATATATGGATATCTTAAAAAAAAAGGAATGCATTTTACTGGGAATTAATTCTATGGCTATTAACTTAGTATGAGGATTACCCTTAAAGAGTGAATTATTTTAAAGTTTATTTAAAGATAACTATTAAGTAAAGAATAGATCAAACAGTATGTGGATATGGCAAAAATTATGTAAAATAGTAGAGAAATGACTGAATGAAACCTGGTGGGAATTCCAGACCCCATACAAATGGCAACAGATATCACTAAGGAGCTTGAAGTGGATTTAGATTTGCCCTCAAAGAACCCTCTGGTTACAGTGTGTTAAAAGACTGATGAAGAGGAAAGGGGCTGAGAGTGAATTCTAGGACAGCAGTTAGAAAGAGGTTGGCAGAAGTCCAAGTGAGAAACCATGGTAATGCCTGGAAAAAGACATGGCAGTTCCATGGGACCAGAACAAAGTAGGGGAATTCAAATTATATTAAAAAGGTAACTTCAGTAAAGAATAATAAATTGTAACCCTATAAATAACACATATATTCTGATGTTATGCTATCTAGCACAAACAATGCTTTCATTATGGGTTATAACCTTTAATAAAACAACGTGAGCCTCATTCTGTGTTCTCAATCTTGATAACGCTTCTGTTCTATGGACTATGTTTTTTTTTCCTTTTTCCTGGAAAGCTTTAACTTGGCTTGTTTCTAATCATAACGTTCCAATTTCTTTCTGTGTAATTTGATCATACCTTTATTACCTTTGATTATTAGCGCTTTCTGTTCTGAGAATTAATCTACCACAGTAATTATTTAAATTAATTTGTCCGGTTTTTTTTTTTACAATGCAAATATCCAAACAATCTCAAAAGAACCCACAACTCTTTATACTCCATATAAAACCCCTAAGAGAGAAATTAAATCCCTACAGAGAAACTTGAACATTTTTCTGCTGTTACAAATGTTTCTCATTAAACAAGTGGAAATCTCACCTAGTTATTAAAATTTGTAAATCATGGAACCTTAGTGAATTACAGATTCCTACAGAAAGATAGAAAACTAATATCAAATTTCTCTAGTATTTCTATTAAATAAAAATAAAAAGTAAATTCCCATTTTACTCCCATGACTGTTTTCAACAAATACTGCATTATTTTCTAAAATCTTAAGCATTGGATCCTTTTTCTTATTTTATTAAAATAATTGAAGCAATTTTTTTTTCAATTGTTTGACACATATGCATATAACACAATAATCATAATAAAACAACTTAATGAGTCCTCACCTGTAAAGTTGAATACGTATATGGATAGTGATAAGCAAAGTAGCAAACATCATCCTTATGTGGAAAATTGACAGTAAATGTAATGGTATAGTAGGATTTTCCCTTTTGCCCACCTGCAGCAACTGAACTTCTTGAGAAGTGATTTCTACAACAGAAAAACATTAAAACATTGTTTATTTCATCCACAGAAAAGTTCTAATTTTCCTTGCTACTTTTATTAAACAGAACTTCAAGAAAAAGAAAAACCACGGTTTGTAAAAAGTTTTACTTAAGTACTCTATAAAAAACTTGGTACTTACTAATGCAGCAGTTAATTGCCATCAGCCCATATTACTTTTCACACTTCTGGATTTACTAACTAAATGGAACTAATACTCTCCACATCAATAAAAATTTTAGAACCCCACCCTTTTTTAGCCATTCACACTATTAAATCGAAGTTATCTGGAAACATATTGCATATACAAACAGATTAAAAATGGGAAGCAAAGTACATGATTGTCCTACATTACTTAGATGTGAAGTTGAAGAATAATCCAATTATTCCTTTGAGGCAACAAATGATTTCTAGCATTTGTTTTTAACTTGGTAAGTAAATAATCTATTTGAAGTCAAAGTTGAATTGCATAAGTGGATACAATGTAACTGGAATACATCTCCAAATAAAATATTTTGGAAATTAAAATGGGGTAAACATTTGTATGCAGAAGAGAAAAGGTAAGAAATATATTTAAATCATTAGAACAAAAAGCCACTGCAAATTATTTCCTAGAGTTTCTAATTTCAGTTTTATTCAATGAAGTTTCCTAAATTTCAAAGCTAAAACAGTTGAAAACACATAGCAATCTAAATGGTGGAGACAAGATATGGATTTAAATCTGTCTGTCTACAAACACATTTCCACTAAATATACCCCTAAGTAGATTTCAAATTTTTAAGGACTATTAGAAGTAATACTGAAGTATATGACCACAATTCAAATAATACAAAATAACTCAATTTTTATTTTAAACTGAGACAGAGTTAAGTTGATATCCCCTTCTATAAGCTGATATTCTATTATTCGTTAGAATACTTACTTATAGTAACAAATGTCAGTCCCCACACGAACCCACCATGGTCTGGCATTTAATGCTTCCTGAACTGAATACATGAGTGGCTGCATACCTTTGACAGAGAGAGAAAAATAAGAACATTTTTTTCAGAATTTTTTAGTAAAAAATTAATTTTGCCATTGTAGAAAGCACCAACTGCTTGGCAGAGCTAAAAGAAAATATATTTGTTTTTTGAAATGTTAAAAAAAAAATCCAAGATACTTCCGTAAACTCTCCTAAGTCAGTGATAGACATTTATTTCCAGTTTAAGTACAATTGCAAAGAATGAGAAGTCTTTGAACTTTTTCTATTATCTTCTCTATATTAGATCAAATAAAAATAATAAGAAGTATATATTCCTTGCAACAAGCAAAAGAGTCAAGAAATATATTAAGAAATAATACATGATCACTCCTGCAAGTTCCCATGGATTCTACACTCAGGTTTAGGGGGAAAAAATGCCATTAATGGCAAGGTTGTTTTCTTCCCCAACTTTCTCCAAATAAATATGTTTATAGCAGGGAGGAGAAGAGACTATTTACAAAAATAGGATTAGATTATTGGTATATTTTCTTGGGTAGTTTTAGAAATATAGTTTCCACATGAACTTTAAAACTGCCTTATACAGATTCCTCAAGGGAGGAACAACCTAAAACAGGCACAGTCACAGGGGGGCCATCAGGTGAGAAAATGGGGATCAACAGAGGTGAGGCTTAGAACCTCCCCCCCCCTGTTCTGAGAGAAATCTTCTGCATATGTGGATGTTTTATTGCCCTTGTCTAGCTTGGATTAACACATAGTCTACAGGCACACACCTGATCATCTGCATTTGCTCTCTTACAACACTAAACTATGTTTTCTACCTTTATCTTGTATCTACCTACCACTTCAGCATTTTATTAAAAATAATAATAATAGAGAAATGTGGTATCCACATATAAATCAAGTATAAAAATCAAATGAATATTCATATTTGAACTGACTGTTTATAGTTCACAATGCATGATCAAAACCAAAAGCCTCTGTGATGACTGCCCTGGTAATGTTATTCACTATGTAAGAATTTGTTCTCCATGTAAGAACTTGTTCGTTATGCTTCAGAAGATTGGAGACTGACGAAAATTAGGCTTGGGGTGGATTAATGATTGTGCATTGAGCATTGACTCCCCTATACAGAATTTTATTGTGGTTAACAACCATTTGATCAATAAATATGAGAGATGCCCTCACAAAAAAAAAAAGTACACACTTCCAATTGTGAAATAAATAAGTAACCGGGATGTAATGTATAGCATAAGGAATATAGTCAAAATATTGTAACAACTTGGTATGGTGATAGCTGGTACCTAGAATTATCATGTATATAAATGTTAAATCACTGTTGTACACCTGAAACTAATGTAATACTGTGTGTCAACTACCCTTCAATAAAAAATACTTATCTAAAAAAAAAACTGCCTTATACAATTTCATAAAATAATGCACTTGGTTTCTAACTGGAATTAATGAAATTTATATATTAATTTTAGAAAGACTGACAATTTTGATTGAGATCTGGTTTGACTTTCCTTAAATTCTAACTTAAAGATATAATCATTTTCTTCAGTTTCTTGCTACAGAACCATTTTGTTAAATTTATCTGAGTATTTATACTAGTGTTCAGCAGTCTTTTGGGTTTTCTAGTTATGTAAGTCATATCATGTGGAACAATTTATTCCTCTTTTAGTATTTATATCAGTTATTTCATTTTCTACTGTTCTTGTATTCAGAGAAAGAAAACCCCCTCAAAAACAATTCTGAAATAGTGGCAAGAACAAACAGTTCTGTTTGTTCATAATTTTAATCAAAAAATTTTGCCATTTGACACACTATTCTTTCTGCAAATCAACTTTATCATGTTTAAATAATAAAAAGCGCTAACACTGAATAATTTCTATGTGCCAGACACTGCTCTAAGTATTCCTACATGTGTTAAGTCATTAAATCCTCACAACAGCCCTCTATGGTAGACACTATGATTATTCCCCTAACTGGAACAGCTTCTTCCATTATTCTTACAACACTCAAGTGTTTTATTTTATCAAGTTCCTTTTCAGCATTTACTAATAGAGTAACATGGATTTTCTCCTTTAATCTGTTGATGCAATAAACTATATTTACAGGTTTCCTACTATGAACTATCTTTGCATTCCAAGAAAATGCTGTGCTTCTACTAGTATATTATTATTAGCTAAAATTTTAGAATTTTAGGATTTTTGCTTCTGAAAATTGGTCTTTAAAAAAAATCACCTTCACCAAGTATCAGTATAAGACTACACTAGCTTCAGAAAAATATATTAAAAAGTTGTCCATGATTTGTTGGAATAAATAAAAGTACAATCTACTTTTTAAAAGGTAAATGTAATTCAGTGGAATGCTATCTCAATAATGATTACTAATATATACACTTTTTATTTCCTTTTCAAAAGTTACAGTCTTCAGAATCTCTACTTCTATCAATTTTGGCATTTACATGTTTTATTTTTATCTCATTATTTTCAGCATTTTTTAAATTTCTCTTATTTCCTTTTGGCTTACTTTCTTGTTTTTCTAGTATCAAAAGTTGAGTACTTAATTATTTTCTGTCTTTATTTTAAATCACACAAGTTAATAAAGGCTTTCAGTTTCCTCCCACTACCAGTTTAGTTATGTACCATAAGTCTATAAAGGATTCTGTTTACAGTACTTTCTAGATCAGAGTTATACGACTGAACCTTGTGCCAGAATGGAAATGTTCGGTATCTTCATTGACCAGTGTGGCAGCTGCCAGCCACACGGAGCCAGTAAGCACAGCAAATGAGCTTAGTACCACTGAAGAACTGAATTTTATATTTTTAATTAGCCACACATGACAAGTCATTACCATTGTGGAAAGCACAGTTCTAGATAATCTGTAGCATCAGTTTGAAATTTTCTCTTCAGGAAGAATATTACATATTTCCAAGTACCCATTTTTTGTTGATTTCTACTAATATTTTGAATCACTGCAATGAAATATGCAAAATCTCGTTCTTCTTAATCACCAGGAAGTTTTCTCTGTAACTAAATATACAAAAAGTTTTAAATGTTTCATGAACATACAGGAGACACCTTTTTGTGTTTCTTCTATAAAGCAGACTATGAGCAGTGAAAAACAACAGTACTTACATTACGATGCCATAAATATAGTTCATTGCCAGCCATGATGCATGGCCCTAAACACAAACTATGGCCAGGGTCTAGTTCAAATGGATTCTTTCATGCACGTCATCAAATACTCCAACTCATATAACATTTTGTGTGGTATTTGTAACAAGATATCTTTGCACAGTTTTTCTGTTGTTTTATCCTTCTATAAGAGAAGATACATGGGCATTCTTCCCCCATACCACTAGCATTTCTCAGTTTTATAATCATATGATATATATCTTGTATCATTTCTCAGAGTCATTTCATTTTTTTAAGGCAAATTCCAGGATCCCACTAAGTTCTGATTCTAATTTGGATGAACTGCTTTCTAGGAATGTTGCCCAGCTTTCATTCTGTTAATTCTTTTTATTGGAATCTCAGATTAGTTCCACCATTTCTTCCATCTCACATTTTAAATTTCACTCTTAGCTGGCTGGAGCACATTCTCAAGTATGTCTTCAAAATGGGATCCAAGTGAATCCCCAAATCAAGCTTGCTGACTATATTACTCAAATTCTCTTATGTCACTGATTATGTTTTTTCTTTTTCATACATCAAACTCTGAAAGGGGTATTTTAAATTCTCACAATAACTGTCTTTCAGTCAAGTTGTACTTCTTGGAGCTTTTGGTCTACCTAAGTGGGTACCATGTAGTTATCTTTATTGTGCTGCATAACGGCTTGTGTTCTGCATAGCAAAAGTGACCATGAACAAAATGAAAAGGCAACCTACCAAATGTGAGAAAATATTTGCAAATCATATATCTGATGAGGGGTTAACATCCAAAAAAAAATACATATATATATATATATATATATATGTATGTATGTATGTGTGTGTGTGTGTATAAATAATACACACACACACACATAAACACACTCTCTTCCTTATTCACTCCTAGGATTCAATGAGCCACGTCCATCTGAAACAGCAACCTCCTCGGCATACAACACCCGTAATAATGGTTAACTATAGTAAGGCAGAACAAGGCTCAGGTTGACATCAAAGGGCACATTAGATTTATCTTACATGTTCTAATTTTGTAAAAGACAATGTAATCTTTTTCTGCTTTTTAAATGATAGTTAATTCTAGCCACATTAGTTTAATGTAACACTCAAAGGAGCTGTATTTGAAAATTCGGACTACAATAAAAAACATTTGAAAAAAAGAGGCTGCCCCAGCAAGAATCAATCAAATGAGGTAACTCAGATTAAATATACCACAATCTACTCAACCTGATACAGAAAGGCTGTACTTGAGCAATTGGTTTAGTCATTAGCCAAAGAACTGTCAGTCCTATCATTTAGATTAGATAATCAAAACAGTAAATTACCACAGTGAAGCCACCATCTGATGGCACTGGCCTCTAATAATATCCAAATAAAGGCCAAAGTTGTATTGAGCACACTGCTCAATAACAAGGGCAGAATAAAGACAGACAAGGTTTATCAAAGTATGAAGAGTCACAGATTCACAAAATTTTCAAGTTGAAGCTAACACCCTATTTAACAGAAGAGGGGGACAAGAAAAGTTTAAAACGGGCTTAAATAACCTGAATGTTCCTATCACAAGCTGCATATGCTATCTGTACTGTGACTTACGGAGGAAAAATACATGCTTCTAATATGGCTAGTATTACAGCAGAGATTTATACTACTCTGTATAAAGGAAGTATACAGAGTATACCTTACAGAGATCTTAGGAAGATCAGATCATTGGTCTGAAGGGTAATGGCAGCCACTTAAATCCTAATCTCTCCACATATCCTCACCAACAATCAATAAAAAAATTAAACAAGTAGCATAAATAAAACCACACATGCTCCAGGCCTTCAGCAATACTAGAACACAGATATAAAAACTGTAAAATACCTGTAAGTAGAAAAAAAGAGACAAAGATATACTAGGCAAATGGAAACAATAAAGCAGGGGGGGTTAAAATCCTGTGATTAAAACAGATTTCAGGCCAAAACATATTAAATGAGACAAAAAAGGAACTTATAAAGTCAGAGTTCACACTGAAATAAAACAATATCCAATATCTATGCACCAGATGAGACCAAAATCCTATATAAAGTAGAAACTATTGGAGGTCAGAGATAGAAACACACTGATAGCAGACTCTAACACACAATCTCAGCACAAGACAAGACAGATCAACTGAGCAAATATTAATATGTACAGAAATCTAAGTAACAAAGTCAATAAGGCAAATTTTATGTATAAATGTTGAATACTGTATCTTAACAATAGAGAATATACCTTTTTCTAAGAGCATGTGAAATATTCACAAAAAAATGGGTCATATATTATTATATCAAAAGGAAACATAAGGTCCATGAAGAAGTATTACAAACAGAACTCTCTGGTCATCATGGAATAAAACTGGAGATTAAAAACAAAATGAATAAACAAAATGAGAAGACAACCATGTGGCCGGGTGGGGAGACAGGTTGCCTCAGGTGTCAAACCCTGAATGAGGTGAGGGGGGCATCTCCCCAAAAAGGCAGTAGGGGGATTGTTACATACACCAGAATTGATCAAATAAGTGAACATATTAAGGATAATGGAAACCCAAATTCTCCATGTTAGAGAAGGAAGTTGTAAATATGGAAAGAAAACTACACTAAATCCTGTGGAACTAAAGACATCAGTGTGACTTCAGGGAGATACTATGTGTGTGTGTACAAGTGTGTGTATATATTTATAACCTACACACAAACATACATGTATATACTTAGAAATGACTACAAATGTACATTTCTGTATAAATATTTGTATATACAAACATATAGTTCCTAGCTCTGTCCATTGAGAGGACCAATAACAATATGCATACTATGCACACAAATCTTGGTTTTTAAAAAGCCTTCTGCACTACAACAAACCAGGACTCTTTCAAGAAATGATCAATTCCGGGCTCGAGCAAGTGAAGGCAAGATGAGCCTTGAGCATCTTGTGCCAAAAAGCAAAGATGACCATAAAGAATAATAGGAACAAGTCAAAATGACACACAAGCCAGCATGAAAGGGATCCCACTGGTGAAATCTTGGGCAGTTTGAGCATCAAAATAAATAATGACAGCAACAGATTATAACCCAGTGAGTAAATCAGGAAGCTAATTCTAGACTGATAATCTCCATTTGTTTATAAATTCCATTTGTAAAGTGGGGGAGGGACAGGAAAGATAATAATCAGCCACACATAAACGAAATAAACTAAAGCACACCCTAAAAAGGCAAAAATTACAAGGAACACTTGACTAACCCACCTTCAGGAGTCAAAGACGACTGACTTCCTTAGTCAAGACACAGCTCAGCTCAACCTCGAAGTACTGAATTAACTAACCTGGGCAAGGTGGGAATACTACAGACTAGACCCCAAAATTCTAGTTCGTTGCCTGGTTCCACACATGCTCAGTTTATGTAAGAAGGTGGTTAAGACTCCTCACACATCTGGGAGACATGGCCAGCTGCGGGACACAGAAAAGGGCCAGAGTACAAGAGCACAAGAGAGGGAGCTTGCGATGAAAGCCCAAGTTACTAAAAATGCAAGACTGCCATCTAGTGGTGATTTGAGCAAATGCCTTTTAAGTAATGGAGGAGTGACAGAGTGATGGATTATTATACCACTATAATATAGTGACATAAATTCACAAAAAAAGTCTCAAATAAGGCCATTATTTTGTGACAAAAGAAGTATTTAAGAGAACCATCTAAAAAAAATCCCCAGAAAACGGTAATTTGAGGAACGAAAGCAAAGTGTAATTCTGCCCCTCTTGAGGACGTTACCAAAGAACAAGGCCTCTTTTGGGCCTATCTGCTAGAGTCCAACACTTTTTAAAATACTCCCCAACCAACATGTCCCAAACAAAAAAGAGAAAAAAAATGAAGACAATGAACTACTTTTCTAATTAATATAATTTCCTGATTTCAATCATATGGCAGTTAAATAAATACAAATGGAGATATTTCGATTGTAGATATTTTTAGTTATCAGTACCATCCCCGAAGTGAATTCAAAATGAATCTGATGACAATAACATTAACAAACAGCTAGTTATAATTTCTTACAATGCTTAATTCTAGTTTACTACAGTATTGGTCCCTTCCTTCTAACTAACTCTATTGATGTTCAGACAAACCAAGATTTGCCTTTATGTTGTATTAACTTTACAACTCTAGTGAGTTTCATAAAAAAAGAAAAAATACACTTATGTAGATGTAAGCTTCTTCTGCAGTTATAACCAACTTCCTAGTTAAATACTTACAAATATATGGACATAAAAAGAAAACTCACAACAGAGAAGCTCTTGTCAGAATCTGGGAAGAATCTCTACTAAACTTAAGGTATATGGAGCAAGACAGAAAAACCCAATGCAGAATATGCCTCATTATCTACTTTTTCATATATATATTTTGGATTTCCACAGAAATGTTCCAAAAGAAATGTTGCATTATACTTTAAAGTGCCTCAAAGAATAACACATAAAGAAAACAATAAAGAAGCACAAAAATAGCATTAAAAAACATATATTGGTTATAAAAATAAGTTTCAATAGGTTAATATTATGTATTAACCAAACAAAATATAACTATTTATATAAGAAACAATAGGCAAATATATATTAAGCAAATTCAAACCAAAATAACATAAAAAAAGAATTCTGAGCAAAAGATACTGAATGAAATAAACATGACTATTTTATACTGTTAAAAGTTATACATAAAAGGAGTATGGAGAAGTTATAAACTTCTATGTGCCAAATAACACTGCATTAAAATAGAAAATTTTTTTAAATGAGAGCTTGACAGAATCACAGTACAACTGAAAGACCATTATATATTTTTTTTTAAGTTTAAGGAAGATAGAAAAGGTAAAAAATAAACAAGGATATAGAAAACTGAATAAATGGACTTATAACACTAAACTAACAATGTATATTAAATTACATTGCCAACAAGGGATACATATTAGTTTCCAAGTTCCCATGAAAACAGATATGAGATATTAAGCCATAAAAAAAATTCCAAATCATGAATTTCACATTTCTGTGAACAAAATTGATTAAAATTTGAAAGTAATGAGAAAAATTTTAACCAAAATAATTTAACTAAGTACAAATATAACAAACATTCTTCTAAATAATTATTGGGTCAAAAATAATAATGCCAAAACTACATCAATTAGAGGTGATCTAGAAAATACCAAAGAGGTCTTAGTATTAAAATCTGGAGGGGCAAGGATACAGAATTAAGTTGTAATCAAGAGCAAATTTGAAACCTAAATGCTTAATCATCAAACAAAAATAAATTTAAGTAAATGAACTAGAAGTTAGAGAAAAGAACAAACAACCTGCAGGGAGGAAAAGGGAAAAATTAATAAACTTTAAAAAACTTTTAAAGGAATATAACCAAGAATGAGGGTTTTAAAATAGTAACAAATGTTTTAAGCACACACCAAAGAGAGAAAAACAAAACAGGGGACACACAAGTACAAATATTGGAGATATATAGAAATCTTTGCTAGTGAATTTTGAAAATCTAAATGTTATTTATATAAGAAAATATAAATTATCAAGATTGCCTCAGTAAGAAATAAAGAACTAGACTATACTGAATCACAGAAGACTGAAAAAAATTATCTAGATATTCCCTATTCCCCACAAAAAGGGGCACAGAATCCATTTTAGAGGTGCTTTCTTTCCAAATTCATGAAAACATATAAATGCTATTTAAACCGCTCCAGTACACAGGGACAATGAAAGCTGTATTGTTTAAGTGTTCAAAGTTAGCAATAGCCTGCTTCCAAAACTGGACCAAAGATGGTCCTCCAGAAAGGAAACTGACTTGTCTAACTTATGACCAATGACATAAAACTTTTAAAATACTAACAAATCAAAAATAGTTAGAAGATTAATTCACATGGCAAAGAGAACTTGTTTCTGAAACCCCAGGATTGTTTAATATTTGGCACATTATTATGATACAGGTATATAAAATATAATATTGACAGGTCATAGTATTATATGGTCACATTACTGTGATAAATGAAAAAAAGAAAATAATTCTGATTTTTAAAACAGTAAAAATGGAAATTCTTCACTATGACAAAAAAATTAGTATCTCAAAACAAAAGCTAACATAAAACAAAGATGTCCAATGTCTTTTTATTTTAAACATTCTCAAAATTCCATCCAAAAGCAATGAAACAATGAAAGGAATGTAACTACAGATAAAGAAAAATTCTAGGGACTTACCAAGAAATTCTAAAATATCAACCAAGAAACTATGAGAACTAATAAGAAAGTTCAGGGAGGTTGATTTTCAAGTAAACATATAAAAATCAATAGCTTTCTTAATTATAAATAACAGGTTTTTCAATAGGTAGAAGTATTCTTTCACAAAAGAAGCAAAAAAACAAAACACCTAAGGAAGGTAAACAGAAATGTACAGAACTTACCAAAAGAAAGCTTACAAAACATCCTTAGGTGAAGACATAAAAATCTTGAATAAACAAAACCATACACCATGTTCCTAAGCAGCAAAATATAACAAATTCAATTTCTGTCAAATTATTCTACATGTTTAATGCAATGAAAAATGTTTTAGCATATGATAAAATTCTGAATACTATTCAGAATAAATTATTCAGGAAAAATAAATAGGTAGAAAATGTTTTTAAATTGTTTTTGAAAAAGACTACAGGACATTAAACTAGATTATGAAGTCAATTAAACACAGCACTACTAGAGTAATAAGGATGTTACATTTGACTAAAAGGTCAGAAGAATTAAAATCAAGTAGGTCTATAGAAACAAACAGCCCTCAAAGAAAAGCAAGTGTATAGTTAGGACCGTAGCTTCTTAGAGAGAACTGTGGTGTTTCAAACCAAAGGGAATGAATACTGTAACCGAGAAGTCAGAATAATTCAGCCCAAATTCAGACAGTCAGGAACCATGAGCAACAATAGAGACACCTTACCAATGAGTTTCTGACTTACTAACCTGACAATTTTCTACAACAGCTATATCAGAACAGCAATGTACAGTGTTTCCTCAGTGATGTTTCCTATCCTTTTACTAGTAGGTCAGGAACAGAGTTACAAATGAGTCAGTTACAAATGTAAATGCTTGACAAACGACTCGATAAATTCATCAAAAGCATTTTAAATCTCCACAGCAAGAGAATGAATTCAGCTGTAGCTGCTTAACTACTAATAATAAGATTAAGTTAGATCCCCAATTCACAGAATATATCAAAATAAGTCCTGGATAAAGTTAAATATAAACACTGAAAGCATAGTATCAAAGGCACTTCAAAAAGGCTGACATAACTTACCATCCTACCAGAACTGTAAGTACCCATTTCCCCTAGTCTCCAGCAACATATGCTCGTGTTCATTTTCTTTGAGAAATTCTTTGTAGAATTTATGGCAAAGCAATAATCAGAAACATACACAAAAACAAATAAAGATAACTACAGCAGCACAGCTTATAATTTTGAAATGTTGAAAAAGACTTGAATTTCCTCTGTGTTAGCATTTAAATAATTACTGTACATTATTCAATAGAATATTACACAGACATTAGTAGTGATGCTGCTGAGAATATTTATTAGCATGGGGAGATTTTTTTTACAACATATTGGGTAGCAAAAAAACCAGCTTACAAATGAGTTTTCATACTATAATCCAAAATCCATAAAAGGATAAATGTAATTCTGAAATTATGTGACTGTGCTAAGTTTAAGGATAGGTAACAAAATACCGAACAGTGGGGATCCTCTCTTCTTGCTGGAAATTCTTCTCTAAATTGTTTTTAATTTACCAAATTTCTTGTATTAAGGATCCACTGTTTCATAATCAGAAAAAACAAGACATTTATGGCTGGCAGGGAGATCAATTCCACCTCTATGATTTTGTAACTAAATAATTATACACATAAATATGTAGTACAGTAATGTTTATTTCAGCATTATTTAGAAAATAATTAGAAACTTAAAAAGCCCAAATAAGAAAGGTTTGGATAAATAAGTTATAGTACCTCCATAATATGTCCATTAAACTCTGTTTCAGAGGCATATTTAATGACCAGAAAAAAATGTTGACAATATAATGTCTGGTTATAATATGGACTATGAAACTGCATGGATTATAAGCCTTATTTTTAAAATAAATACAAACATCTATGTGTATGCAGAAATCACATATTGCATTAAAAAAAAGGCTAGAAGGAAACAACAAAAGTTAAAGTGATTATCTCTGAAGGATGCATTGTTGAAGGTTTTCATTTTATTCTTAATACCAATTCTGTTTTCCAAATTCTCTAAAGTTAGTTTGCAAAGTGTGGTATACATACAGAAATACCCAAAAGGCAAGGGATAGGGAAGAAGGGAAATTTAAAAGTAAAGCAGTCATCTGTCTCATTACTTTGATTTAGTTTTAGTTACAGAATTTTATTCATTTTTTAAATGACACTAAAGGAAGATATTATTTATTTATCACATGAAGGCATTGGATTTTTAAAAATTGAGCACTGCTCTAAAACATATGCTTTTCATTTAAAAAATTAAAGTATTCAGGGAAGTTTAAAGTAGTAAGAGTACTCCTTTATAAAAGTGAATACCGTTAATAAAAAATGCCATCAACCTGTAGCACTACAATTTGAAAATTGTATTGACTATCATTTTGTGAATAAATATGTCATTATATTTTATTCTTAAGGAGCATCCAAAATTCAATTACATTTCATTAACTGTCCTTCATTCCTTCAAAATATTATGTTAGCATTACAATTACATGTTAAATAAGAAAATCAGAAGGTTCTTTACTTGTTTTGAAATTATTTTGAATGAGTTTCAATTTAGATAATTTTTAGTTATATAAAGGTTTAAGGTCAAAAATGTTTCTTAGAAATATGACATTTAATGATTAGCAGTTATACTGAAAATTAGAAAAATAAAGAATGTGAAATTCATATCACTATTCATTAAAATCAATATAGCCCCTCATTCCTTAGTCAAAATATACATATTTAAAATAATAGATCATTTAAAATTAGACTGCTCAAATCACTTTAAAAACTTTAAAAACTGCTTATAACTAAATCTGTATTATGCTACCTCATCTTCCTATAATTATTACGTTAAATTAGTAAATCTGACTAAATCTTTTATCTATATATGTAAAGTAATTATCTAGAGTATACAATTTCCTATTTTCCACATAAATAATGACAACTGGGAAACAACCTCTTCAACCCTTGAAAGCTTCAATTGTCAGAAATGCCCCTTCGAAGAGCATCATCATATTCATGCTTTCAACAACTTACAACATTATATAAAACAGATAAAATGGCATCTCATGCTATAGTTGTTAAAAGCTTTTCAATGTTTACAACAAATAATTGAGACTTTGGGGATTTTATAACTTGTCATACATAATATATTTATTTCTCCTCAATGTCCAACATAAGTGCAATTTTTATAGACCTCCCAAAATTCTTTTCTCTCACACAAAAATTACTATTATCAGAATGAATACTTGAGAATTGATGTTCTTCAATTTTAAATTACTAAGTTTATGCCATTATACTATCTTTCACTGATAATATTTGACTATAAAAAACATGATGCCTGACAACCCTTAGTTTTATATTTACTGAAGTACTAAATACAAAGCCTTATAATGAGGCTAGGAACTTTTTTGCTGGTACAACACCAGAGTTTTTAAAAATTGTCACAAGAGAAACAGTAGAGAAAACCAATGAAACAAAAAGCTGTTTTTTTAAAAAGGTCAGTGAAACTAACAAACCTCTACCAAGACTGACAAAAATAAAAAGAGAGAAATAACTATTACCAGGAATGATACAGAGGCTATCACTGCAGACCCCGCACACATTAAAAGGGTAGTAAGGGAGTACTAAAAACAACTCTATATACACACATGTGACAATTAAGAAGAAATGGATCAATTTCTAAAAACCACAAACTATTACAACCAGTCTACATGAAATAAATAAAACTACTAAAGAAACTGAATTTCTAATCTAAAAGACTACCAAAAAAGTAATATCCAGGACCAGGTGGTTTTACTGGAGAATTCTACCAAATGTTTAAGAATTAACAAATCTCTACAAGTTCAGAAATAAGAGGAAGGAAAACTTCTCTACTCATTTTGTAAGAACAGTATTACCATGATACCAAAACCTGATAGAACACAAAAAAAAAGGAAAACTGTAACTCAATATCTCTCCTGAACATAAGTATAAAAATTCTTAATAAAAAAAGTATACATAATGACCAAATGGGATTTATTTCACAGATAAAAAAAGCTGGTTCAATATTCAAAAAGCAATCAATGTAATAACTATATTAACAGGCTAAAAAAGAAAAACTGTATGATCAGATCAGTATTGATGTAGAAAAAGCATACAACAAAATTTAATATCCATTCATGATAAAAAATCTCAGCAAATGAGTAATAAAAGAGAACTTCCTCAACTAAATTAAAAAATTGACAGAAAACTACAGCTAACATCATTCTGAATGGAGAACTACAAAGTGGTGCAAGGCTTTGCCATGAAGAAAGTATTTTGTGTCTTAATTGTGGTGACAGTTACAGGAATCCACAAATCTAATGAAATGGCACAGGTCCATGTACCCACACTGTACCATGGTCAACTCCTGGCTTTGGTGCTACACCACAGTTATGTAAGATGTAATCACTGGAGGAAACGTGGTGAAGAGAACATGGGACATTTCTGCAATTTCTATAACATTTTAACTTTCTATGAATCTACTGAAAGTAAAAAGTTTAAGAAGACTGCTTTATGAAAAAATTCTCTTCTGGATGAGCTAAAGTTAAAAACTTGATTCAAGCAGCATATATAATAAATCTTTAATTTTATTCAACTTGAATGAAATCAACCATGATCTGTTATATTTTAAAGGGTTTGTCTATACAAAAGGTAACTCTTTTCACCAACAAATCAAAGCTTAGTTTATTTCAAATTTTGCATAATTAAACTGAATTTTGAGAACTAGAGAAAACAAAAGGACACTGAAACTTAAATGTTAATTCTTAAAACAAAAGAACTTCTGTCCCACATGTACAACGCCTGCATGCCCTCTAAATGGGGAAAGAAAAATGTCTTACCATAATTAAACTGACTGTTGGACTTTTCACAGTTAATGATGTTAAACCTGTAAGCAACTCCTGGTCGCATTCCACTGACCTCAAAGTAAAACCACTGATGATAATGATTGCTATTTATATCTGAGTTCAGAATAAGATCATATTCATTTCTGAAAATAGAAAATTAAGAAATCTGATGAAAATTAGGAAAATACCTGTGCATATACAAAATAAGACAATTTTAAATGACTTACTTTCTAATTTGAATTACTTTGCGCAAATTCCCAGATTCAAATTTGGAGTTAAACTTCAAAATATCTCCTTCTTCTGGAATGGTGTAACTAAAAATTTTAAAGTAAGCATAATAAATAACACTGGATTTAAACAGATGAATAAAAATTAAATAAATTCAAACAGGAACAGACTCTTGCTCTTCTGTAGCTTGCATTCTAAGTAAGGGAAACTAAGACTCAAAAATGCCTCACGATTATGTCCAAGTCATTTCACTAAGAAAGAACACTGGTGTGCCACACTCAGGGTTCCTGAGTTTCTGTTTTTACCACAACTGCCTGGTCTATCTGACACAGAATTATAAACACTGAAATAACCTAAAAGATTATGAATAAGGTACGTTTGCTTTTCATTTTTAAGAATATTATTTCAAATTCAGTCATTAGTTTTGATAGAGCTTTGACCTGTATCTCTATAATAAAAATATTTAAAAAGTGGTTTATTTCCTCCAATTAAGACCAGTAAGATGTGAAATGTCCCTAACATTTAGAATGTTTAGAGAAGGGGGAAACCCGCTGAGGGCTAGTTAAATTTATCATTTGAGGTAAATGACTAAATAACAGTCTCATTCATTTTTTGTAATTTTCATTTATTTACTTATATTTAAACCCTAAAATGTGATATCAGTGATAATCATAAATTATAAATGACAATAATACATCAAGAAATCACAATGAACAAACAAAGAACAAATGGCTCCCAAGGCAAGTAATTTAAAGGATGGAAGCAGATTATAAGCAGTAAAAGACAAGAGTGAGTAGTAGGGACTACAGAGAATTAGCAGGCATACATTCCTTCTAAAGAGGATAGTAATTTGTTATCTTAAAGTGAAGGCTTGATATGATGGGACAAAATTGCAACATTTTGTGTGAAATCTCCACTCTCTGAAATGGAGGTATTTGGGCTTTTTTTAAAACAGCATCAATTTGTAACCTTTACCTTATTAAATTCATAAATTCACCTAAGAACAAAAGCTTGTGATATATTCAGTGTAAGTAAATAAACATGATTTACTATTACATCATTGCTTTTTATCTTTTAGACAAAAATATAGTATGGGTAAATTAGGTTCAAGTTAACTGTATTTATCTTCTAAAAATAACACTGAAATTTTACAGTTAAAATTCACCTAGTAAAAGTAAAAAAAAAAAAAAAAAAGACTTACTTTGGGTTATCTAAGTCATATACCACTCGATCTATGATATCATTCTGATGTATAAGCCTCTCAATATCTTGGGCAATTTTTGTCCTGAAATCAAGAAAAAGAAGTTTAAGCAAAACTCATTATTATATGCCAGGGCATAACTTTTTCAAAATGAGTTTTGGATTAAAAAAAGTGTAAAATGATAAAATTTCTTAAAGTTAAAATGATCATCTTTCTATATATTTTGTATACCAAAACAATGATCAATACCTGAGACAAAAATCAATATTTTTTAAGTCTGAGTTCTAGAAAATAACCATGTAGAATAAAGCTTACAAGTCTAATAGTTTAAAGAAAGTTTAAATGGTTACTCCTTTTAACACAGAAATGGTGCAGATCCACTCACTAGCCCTTAAGCAAATATTTTTGTATACATAATAGCATTCTTAGAAGCAGTAAAGATCTGAAAAACCAGAGATTATTGAGTGTTTTTGTGGGCAAGACTGAAGTAAATAATCACTTCTTATGTGTATATATAGAAGGAGATTTTTAAAACTACCCTCACTAGAATTTAACTAAAATGCAATCAGCAACTGGCTTGCACATTCTGCAGAATCCTTCTCACTTCTGTGGCTAGAGAGGAAATGTGGACAGCAGGGAAGCAACTGTGTCAAGGAGCAGAGGGTGGTCCCTCCATCTCCAGGATTCTCTAGGCCTGATCTCCCCCTGATCAGTCCAACAAAATGGACACCAACTTGAAAATTCTTAAAATCCTTGCCACTGTCCTAGAAAACGGAGCCATTCATAAACCCCACAATCTTCCCTGTTGACATTTAAACCTGGGAACACAGCAATCACTGAAAGTGACAAAAAACTGCAGCTCAAACAGACCTAATTTTGCTTAAAAGTCCACCATGGGAAGGTACCTACTGGTGATAACACATAGCTTCCTTTCACAGTATTACTTAATCTTAGAGAGGAAGCTGATTACATAAACTAATAGGAACTGCAAGCTTGTTTGTTTCAGCTAAAGATTAGTAATGCAGATTGGAACTGTGGTTTATTGGCTTTCTGAGAGAACACAGTAAAAAGGTTTGCCAAAATGGCTATAAGAAAAGAATACCAGAATATACTAAACACTGCCAAGTTTCCTTAATTAGAGGCACATGTGAAACTAGTCTCCTGCACAAAGATACTCTCTTGTAATTAAAGAGAATTAACTCTCATATAGTATAGAAATATATCTAGCAACATCATAATGTAGTCTTAAATTCAAAATAAACCAGAAACATATTCTAATGAAGAATTAAAAATTACCAGAAAATACTAAAATATGATAGCTAAACGCTAAGAAAGTGCAACTCTGAAATTCTTAATCTAGTAGTTATACAGTTAATGAAAATTATTTTTAATTTTGATTCTACAACAAATAACATCACTGACAAAGGAGTCTATCAAAAAAATACAAGCTAGTATGAGACAATTACGATATAAATCCTTGATTTAGGTTCACTGTCATAACTTTCAAATGCTAGATTCTTTCTAAAGAAACAAACTTGTAAAAAGCTATTAATTATAATAAACAAATCCAAATTTTATGTTACCCACACCTTCAACAATAAGAGATGGCACTTACATATACTCAAATATACCATAAATAAATAAATAAAATGCTCAAGTATAAGTGAACGACTAAATACATTCATCATAATTTATTAAATAAGATTGATATACCACAAAAATGTAAAAGTTAATACTTAAAAGAAAGTTTGGGTTTTTTTTTTTAAAGAAAAACGTTATTAATAGATGGATTAACAGCTTGGTTGTACAGCAACACTCCATAATATGAAATGGTAAAAAAGCACAGACACCTATGGGTGGCAGGTGATGTAACCGAGTGAGCCTAACTGGATGGCACAGAGGGAAACTGGAGACCTGGGTTCTGTTTAAAAACAAACTGACTGTTAGATGAATGAATAAAGATGTGGTACATATACACAATGGAATATTATTCAGCCATAAGAGGAAACAAATCCTACCATTTGTAACAATATGGATGGAGCTAGAGGGTATTATGCTCAGTGAAATAAGCCAGGTGGAGAAAGACAAGTACTAAATGATTTCCCTCATTTGTGGAGTATAACAAAGCAAAACTGAAGGAAAAAAATAGCAGCAGACACACAGACACCAAGAAGGGACTAGCGGTTACCAAAGGGAAGGGAGTTGGGACATGGGTTGGGAGTGAAGGAGAAGGGGATTAAGGGGCATTATGATTAGCACACATAGTGTAGCGGGAACACGGGGAAAGCAGTATAGCACAAAGAACTAGTGACTCTATAGCATCTTACTATGCTGATGGACAGTGACTGCAATGGGGTCGGGGGGAGGGACTCAATAATATAGGTAAATGTAATAACCACAATGTTACTCATGTGAAACCTTTATAAGATTGTATACAAGATTAAAAAATTTTTTATAAGATTCAAGATGGCGGCATGAGAGGTGAGACAGAGAACTCCTCCCAAAACCACACATAATACGAAAATATAGTTAATACAACTAATTGTAAAAGAGCAACAGGAAAGAAGTCTGCCAGAATTTATAACCTGGAGAACAGAGCAGACCTTGCAAAACAGGATAACATACCAAAGCCATGATCCAGTGGGATCCAAGCCTTTCCCTGACCCCAGCTCACTGGCGGGAGGAAGAAAAACAGAGCGAGGAGGGGATGGAAGCCTAGGACTGCTGAACACCCAGCCCTGGAGATCTGCTTTGGGAGCACAAACCTACATTGCATGGTGCTCTGGAGATTAGAGGGGTTGGAAAGCTAAGACAGGCGGAATACTTGGAGGGACTGAGATTTTCCAGCTGTTTGTGGAGGACAGGGATTGACATGCGGCCGCTCTGGGACACAAGAAAGGCAGGCGGTCTGAGAGGCTTCCTAGCAGCAAGAGGGCTACTGAAGGGGCACGGTCTGCACAGAGCTTGCTGCTGGGGAGAAGGGATAGGTGGACAAGGTTCTCTGGGTGTGCTCTGCCCAGCAGGTTGGGAACTTTCAGGAGCTTCAGGCGCTCCATCCCCCTGGCTGGCTATTCAGCTCCAAAGCACCCCACTGTGATACACAGCCTGCTGTGCCTTCCTCCTGGCCTGCCAGCACCAGCTCACAAACCAGAGGTCCCTGCCCTGATGTCAGGCCAGCCAGAAGGAAGCCCTGCCTATGACAGCTACAGACACAAAGCACAGAGGCTTACACCTGTGTGCTTGGCCCATTGCTTCTGACAGTGGACAAAGGCAATGCAGTCAGGAAGCAGGAAACAGCTCTTGCCTCCGCCGAGGCCCAAGCGCCACTCAACTGCAACCGCCAACATCACTCCAGGGGCTGAGCAGCTCCAGAGACTAAAGCTTCTGGGCACTAGATGGTGCCACATACAAATATAAAATGTCAAAGGAACCTGGTTCAAACAAAAATCTCAGAAACGCCAGAAGAAGGGCCAAATGAAACTGAACTCACCAATCTTCCTGAGAGTTCAAAATCAAAATCATAAACATGCTCATGGAGGTACAGAAAAATATTCAAGAATTCAAGGATGAATTTAGAACAGAGATTTAATCACTAAAAATTCCATATCTGAAATGAAACATACAATGGAGGGATTTAAAAGCATATTAGGTGTAGCAGAAGAGATGGCAAATGAAATAGAAATTAGAGAAAAGGAATACAAAAAAGCTGAGGCACAGAGAGAAAAAAGGATCTCTAAGATGGAAAGAATATTGAGAGAACTGTGTGACCAATCCAAACAGAACAATATTTGCATTATAGGGGTACCAGAAGAAGAAGAGAGAGAAAAGGGGACAGAAAGTGTCTTTGAGGAGGTAATTGCTGAAAAGTTCCCCAGTCTGGGGACACAGAGAGTCAGTCTCTCAGGTCATGGAGGTGCACAGATCTCCCAATGCAAGGGACCCACAGAAGACAACATGAAGACATATAATAATTAAAATGGCAAAGATCAAGGATAAGGACAGACTTTAAAAGCAGATAGAGAGAGAAAAATGATCACATACAAAGGAAAACCCATCAGTCTATCATCAGACTTCTCAGCAGAAACCTTACAGGCAAGAAGGGAGTAGCATGATATATTTAATGCAATGAAGCAGAAGGGCCTTGAACCAAGAGTACTTTACTTGGAAAGATTATCACTTAAATTTGAAGGTAGGATTAAACAATTTTCAGATAAGCAATAGCTGAGAGAATTTACCTCCCACAAACCACCTCTAGACTCCATTTTGGAGGGACTGTTACAGATGGAAGTATTCCTAAGGCTAAATAGCTGTCACCAGGGGAAATAAAACCACAGCAAAGAAATAGAACAATTAATTACAAAACAGATGCAAAATCAAATCAACTACCCCCAAAGTCAATTAAGGGATAGACAAAGAGTACAGAATATGATACATAATATATAAAGAATGGAGGAGGAGGAAAAAAAAAGAACCTTTACATTGTGTTTATAATAGCATACTAAGTGAGTTAAATTAGACTGTTAGGTAGTAAGGGAATTACCATTGAACCTTTGGTAACCACGAATCTAAAGCTTGCACAATGGCCAATAACTACATACCTATCCATAATCACCATAAATGTAAGTGGTCTGAATGCACCAATCAAAAGACATAGAGTCACTGAATGGATAAAAAAAAAACAAGACCCGTCTATATGCTGCTTACAAGAGACTCACTTCAAACCCAAAGACATACACAGACTGAAAGTAAAGGGATGAAAAAAGATATTTCATGCAACTAATAGGGAGAAAAAAAGCAGGAGTTGCAATACTTGTATCAGACAAAATAGACTTCAAAACAAAGAAAGTAACAAGAGACAAAGAAGGATGTTACATAATGATAAAGGGGTCAGTCCAACAAGAGGATGTAACTATTATAAATATCTATGCACCCAACACAGGATCCCCTACATATGTGAAACAATACTAAGAGAATTAAAGGAGGAAATAGAATCCAATGCATTCATTTTAGGAGACTTCAACACACTACTCACTCCAAAGGACATCAACCACACAGAAAATAAGTAGGGAGACAGAGACACTGAACAACATATTAGGACAGATGGACCTAACAAACATCTACAGAACTCTATAGCCAAAAGCAGCAGAATATACATTCTTCTCAAGTGTACATGGAACATTTTCAAGAACAGATCATATACTAGGCCTCAAAAAGAACCTCAGTAAATTCAAAAAGATAGAAATTGTACCAACCAGCTTCTCAGACCACAAAGGTATGAAACTAGAAATAAATTACACAAAGAAAACAAAAAAGTCTACAGACACCTGGAGGCTTAACATGCTCCTAAATAATCAATGGATCAATGACCAAATAAAAACAGAGATCAAGTAATATATGGAGACAAAGGATAATAATTCAACAATGCAAAATCTGTGGGATGCAGCAAAGGCCATGCTAAGAGGGAAGTATATAGCAATGCAGGCTTACCTCAAGAAAGGAGAACAATCCCATATGAACAGTCTAACCTCACAATTAATGAAACTAGAAAAAGAAGAACAAATGAAGCCCAAAGTCAGTAGAAGAAGGGACATAATAAAGATTAGAAGAGAAATAAAATCAAGAAGAATAAAACAACAGGAAGAATCATTGAAAGCAGGAGCTGGTTCTTTGAGAAAATAAACAAAATAGATAAACCCCTAGCCAGACTTAGCAAGAAAAAAAGAGTCTGCACATATAAACAGAATCAGAAATGAGAAAGGAAAAATCACTACCAACACCACAGAATTAGTAGAGAATAATATGAAAAATTATATGCCAACAAACTGAATAACTTAGAAGAAATGGACAACTTTCTAGAAAAATACAACCTTCCAATGCTGACCCAGGAAGAAACAGAAAATCTGAATAGACCAATTACGATCAATGAAATTAAACTGGTAATCAAAAAACTACCTAAGAACAAAAAACTACCTAAGAACTCCTGGACCAGATGGTTGCACTGCTGAATTTTATCAAACATTTAGTGAAGACCTAATACCTATCCTGCTTAAGGTTTTCCAAAAAGTAGAAGAGGAGGGAATACTTCCAAACTAATTCCACAAGGCCAGGATCACTCTAATACCAAATATTGTACATCAATGATACCTTAATAAAAAAACACAAATGCAGAAGCCATAAAAGAAAACACTGAAAAATACAAATACTAAAAGCCAAAATCCCTACATTAAAAGATCTTATAAACAAAGTCAAAAGACAAAGCTCAAGTTGGAGGGAAGATTTTCAACACATATAACAAGAGTTAATATCCATAATGCGTAGTGTGTTCTGCAATTTTTTAAACATAATAGAACAATGTGCAAAAGTAATTAACAGACTTTCACAGAAAAAGATATACAAGTGGCTCTTCAACATATGAAAATACAGTTAATAGTCTTTATAACTAATACCATTTTTATTTTCTTAGATTGGCAATGATCAAAATATCAAAAAAAGTTTGATACTGCATTGTGTTGGCAGGAGCATAGGGGAAGTAGCATTGCTGTTTATTGCTGGGAGAATGTGAATTAGAACAATCTTCATGCAGGATAATTTGGATATATCTATAAAAATTATGAATATGCATAGTATTTGCTCCAGAAATTTCATTAGTAGAAATAGTATTATTCCTGTATGTGTGAAATTTCATATATTCAAGGATATTAATTGCAACATCACTTGTAATAGGAAAAAATTAGAAATATCCTAGATGTCCATCGAGGTGTTTCCATATGAACTAATATGGAATTATTTACTATTGTTAAGAGAAAATACCAAAGTACAAAGCAGTGTGTATGTCATTTGTTTAAAAAAAAAGAATATATTTAGATTCTTAAATATGCCTAGATTGTATCTGGTAATATACATAAAAATTTAAAACAGCAGCTGTCTCTAGGGAGAAGAGCTTGTTGGATGGGGAGCAAGTAAGTAGGAGACTTACTATTTAATGCTCATCATATATTCGTTTTTTGAATTGTGTACCATGTGCATGTGTTACCTACTTTAAAAAAATACTAAAATAATTTTTAAAAGATGGAATAGAACAAAAAAAAAACTGACTTGCCAAGTAGGAAATAGAGATTAAGGTTGTCACGCCAATTTTTCAAGAAATGTGAATTTATTTGTAGCATCTCCCATATTTTAAATGATGGCAATCGGTTAAAAAAAATACTCTGCAAAATGAAGCCAAAATCATATGGAAGCTGAATATGGCCTACAAGCTAAATGAGTTTCCAACCTGACACTGTATTGTAGGTGATGCAATTACCCATTTATATTAGACTACATCTAAATAATTGAGGGAAATATTTGTCCCACCCTCAGCCCTCACTAATAAAGAGGAAAAACAGTCCTTTATTCAGAGTTGTATTTATATTAAGCAGCACAACTGTCTAAAAGAGGATGTCAATCCTTCCTTCCTTTACTTCAGCTGCCTACTAAAATATATGACTCTCCAGTCAAAACAACAATAAATATTTTCCTGGTACCCTGAAGGACTATAACTTTAAAGTTACTGACATTCAATATTCATCAAAGACTTAGAAGAAAATAATTTATGCAAAAGCCATCTGAAAAATGTGCAGCCCATTCAGTCCAATAAATACTCAAAAATATACATGACATGTGGTCACCAGCAAAACTGTACTTTGTTAGATTTTAAACAATGCAGAGCAACATTATAAGAAACAATTTAGTACACCTCACTGCTATATTTACCCTAAAGATATTATGGGAAATGCTCCTTAGGTAAGTGTTCTCTGAGGATTCATAAAAGACATTCTTCTTTATAGACAGAATGAATTAACGACATACATCTGACCACTACATACAAACAATTAACAGCCCAGGTTCGTGGCCTAGACCCAGGGTCTGACTCTTCTTGGCTCTGACAATTACTAGCAGTATAACCTGGGATAAGTTACTCAAGACTCCTAAACTTCAGTACACTCTTCTGTAAATAGCAATTTCCTCATACAGCTTTTTCACCACTAAATGACATACTTTATATGCATAAATACACATCATACAAAGTGATTACTTACTTCTGTCTTACTCAAAAAAAACACTCAATAAATATCACCTGCTGCTCTTATTCCTAATACTTCTATTGTCTCCATTCCAGAAGTACTTAAGTTTCCCGTGAGCCATTCTAAATTTAGTATTAAAAAATTCAGGGTTTTGTTTTCCTTATTTTGCTTTTGCCACAATTCCTTCACCTACTTTTTAATTTTAAATTTCTGAATAGGTAATACATTGACATGGTAACAAATACCAAATATTACACAGAAATATAAAATGAGGAACCCATATTCTCTTTCTTTCAACACAACCCATATTTTCCATTCTGGTTTTTTTTGCTTTCCCTCTGTAAGCACATTTTTATTTAATAATAGTATCTTATATCTCTTTCCTTCGGGACATAGAGATCTTTTTGATTTTTTGTTATCACAGTAGTCATAGAATAGATATACCATCATTTATTTAACAAAATTTAGTTTCTGACTGATAAGCATTTGAGTTTGTTCCAATCTCAAAGCAATTCGAACATTCACTTCATAATAGATGTGGAAATTATGTGTGTGTGTATAAAATATATATCTCATAAATTTCATGATGTGGAATTAATATGTCAAAGGAATTTTGATAGACCCAGTCAGACTGCCCTCCACAAGAAGTAGTATCAGTTGATGATGCCACCATCAACCTGTTTCTCCATAATCTTGTTAATATAATAAGCTGTCAAATGTTTAAGATTTTAGCCAATTTGATATGTGGGAAATGATATCTCAGTCATTTTAATTTGCATTTCTCTTATTTTGAATGAATTGAACATAAGTCTGTTGTTAAGTCACTATTGATGTATTTTCCATTTTTTCTGATGAAAAGCATTTATGTAAAATACCTCAGGTACTTTTCAAAACAAACCAATATAAATTATGTTTTATTATAAAGTACATATTGTAAAATCCAGTTAGACAATTTTTCTAAAACATAAAGAAAAATAATGGAAAGAAAAGTCAAAATTCCAGTAGATATTACCACTGGAGGAATGGGCCACAGAATGACCTTTCTTCTTTGTACTTTCTCTTAAGTACTAATTTTATAGAATATGAAAACAGGAGAAATGTACCAAAAAGTGCTAAGCATTTTAAACTAAGAGATCAGTTTCAATTAATTTTTTAATCCAACTCAAAACAAAAATACAGATTCAAGTAATCATCAGTACGTGTTCACAATAAATATTTTTAAATGGGTGAACTATCCACACTGAGATATTAATCTTATCATGGAACTTTCCACATTCAAATGAAGTACAGATATTTTTAATGAAGCTTTACTCATTTACTGCACTTTCTGATAAAAAGGTAAGTGATTATATAAACGATAATCATAAAGTAGAAATTCAAAACCAAAAAGCATTTTCACTGAATATTTACAAGAGTCCAATGCTTCCTTTTTCTGAAAATGATAAAAGAGAAAATCCTCATTAAATTTGATATCAATTGCAATGTTACTACACTGAGGTAGGGACTGGGCTAAAAGTTGGCAAATACTTTAAATACGTTAATCATTTCCTCAAAAAATAAGTTGTAGAAGACTAGGCAAATAACACAAACAAACTAGAATCAACATCCTTAATGTATTTCCAAAGAAGCAGCATTTCTGACTGCATTGGAAATACCAATTACGTGGCCGATATTTGGTATGTTATCACAAATACAGACCATAAGGCCTCCAGACTACCTACCTACAGGCGTCAGCAAACCTTCCCAATAAAGGGCTAGACAATTAGTATTTTAGGCTTTGCAGGCTACATGATCTCTGTCACAATCATTCAATTCTGCCACTGTGGTGTAAAAACAGTCACAGGTAAGACATCAAGAAATAGGAATAGCTATGTTCCAGTAAAACTTCATTTAGGGACACAAATGCGAATTTCATATAGTCTTTCATCTGTCACAAAATATTATTTTTCTTTGGATTTTTTTTTTGGAATCATAAATCTACAATTACATGAAGGACATTATGTTTACTAGGCTTCCCCCTTCACCAAGTCCACCCCACAAACCCCTTCACAGTCACTGTCTATCAGCGTAGTAAGATGCTATAAAATAACTACTTGTCTTCTCTGTGTTGCACAGCCCTCCCCATGCCCCACACACACTATACATGCTAATCCTAATACCCCCTTTCTTTTTCACCACCCTTATCCCTCCCTTCCCACCCATCCTCCCCAGTCCCTTTCCTTTGGTAACTGTTAGTCCATTCTTGGGTTCTGTGATTCTGCTGCTGTTTT
Organism: Manis javanica; assembly: GCF_040802235.1. Taxonomy (NCBI): domain Eukaryota; kingdom Metazoa; phylum Chordata; class Mammalia; order Pholidota; family Manidae; genus Manis; species Manis javanica. Next base: position 81,449,166 of record NC_133157.1, read on the forward strand.
GTTCCTTCAGTTTTCCTTTGCTCTTATACTCCACATATAAGTGAAATCATTTGGTACTTGTCCTTCTCCACCTGGCTTATTTCACTGAGCATAATACCCTCTAGTTCCATCCATGTTGTTGCAAATTGTAGAATCTGTTTTTTTCTTATGGCTGAGCAATATTCCATTGAGTATATATACCACATCTTCTTTATCCATTCATCTACTGATGGACATTTAGGTTGCTTCCATATCTTGGCTATTGTAAATAGTGCAGGGATAAACATAGGGGTGCATACGTCTTTTTCAAACTTGAGTACTGAATTCTTAGGGTAAATTCCTAGAAGTGGAATTCCTGGGTCAAAGGTATTTCTATTTTGAGCATTTTGAGGAACCTTCATACTGCTTTCCACAATGGTTGAACTAATTTACATTCCCACCAGCACTGTAGGAGGATTCCCCTTTCTCCAAAACCTCGCCAACATTTGTTGTTGTTTATCTTTTGGATGGAAGCAATCCTTACTGGTGTGAGGTGATATCTCATGGTTTAAATTTGCATTTCTCTCATGACAAGCGATGTGGAACATCTTTTCATGTGTCTGTTGGCCATCTGAATTTATTCTTTGGAGAAGTGTCTTTTCAGCACCTCTGCCCATTTTTTAATTGGATTATTTGTTTTTTGTTTGTTGAGGTGCGTGAGCTCTTTATATATTTTGGATGTCAACCCTTTATCGGATCTGTCATTTATGAATATATTCTCCCACACTGTAGGATACCTTTTTGTTCTATTGATGGTGTCCTTTGCTGTACAGATGCTTTTCAGCTTGATATAGTCCCACTTGTTCATTTTTGCTTCTGTTTCCCTTGCCCGGGGAGATATGTTCATGAAGAAGTTGCTCATGTTTATGTCCAAGACATTTTTGCCTATGGTTTTTTCTAAGAGTTTTATGGTTTCATGACTTACATTCAGGTCTTTGACCCATTTTGAATTTACTTTTGTGTATGGGGTTAGACAGTGATCCAGTTTCATTCTCTTACATGTAGCTGTCCAGTTTTGCCAGCACCATCTGTTGAAGAGACTGTCATTTCGCCATTGTATGTCCATGGCTCCTTTATCAAATATTAGTTGACCATATATGTTTGGGTTAATGTCTGGGGTCTCTATTCTGTTCCACTGGTCTGCGGCTCTGTTCTTGTGCCAGTATCAAACTGTCTTGATTACTGTGGCTTTATAGTAGAGCTTGAAGTTGGGGAGTGAGATCCCCCCACTTTATTCTTCTTTCTCAGGATTGCTTTAGCTATTCGGGGTCTTTGGTGTATCCATATGAATTTTTGAACTATTTGTTCCAGTTCATTGAAGAATGCTACTGGTAATTTGATAGGGATTACATCGAATCTGTATATTGTTTTGGGCAGGATGGCCATTTTGACAATATTAATTCTTCCTAGCCAGGAGCATGGGATGAGTTTCCATTTGTTAGTGACCTCTTTAATATCTCTTAAGAGTGTCTTATAGTTTTCAGGGTATAGGTCTTTCACTTCCTTGGTTAGGTTTATTCCTAGGTATTTTATTCTTTTGGATGCTATTGTGAATGGAACTGTTTTCCTGATTTCTCTTTCTATTAGTTCATTGTTAGTGTATAGGAAAGCCACAGATTTCTGTGTGTTAATTTTGTATCCTGCAACTTTGCTGAATTCTGATATTAGTTCTAGTAGTTTTGGAGTGGGGTCTTTAGGGATTTTTATGTACAATATCATGTCATCTGCAAATAGTGACAGTTTAACTTCTTCTTTACCAATCTGGATTCCTTGTATTTCTTTGTTTTGTCTAATTGCCATGGCTAGGACCTCCAGTACTATGTTGAATAACAGTGGGGAGAGTGGGCATGCCTGTCTTGTTGCCAATCTCAGAGGAAAAGCTTTCAGCTTTTCACTGTTCAGTATGATGTTGGCTGTGGGTTTATCATATATAGCCTTTATTATGTTGAGGTATTTGCCCTCTATACCCATTTTACTGAGAGTTTTTATCATGAATGGATGTTGAATTTTGTCGAATGCTCTTTCAGCATCTATGGAGATGATCATGTGGTTTTTGTCTTTCTTTTTGTTGATGTGGTGGATGATGTTGATGGATTTTCGAATGTTGTACCATCCTTGCATACCTGGGATGAATCCCACTTGGTCATGGTGTATGATCCTTTTGATGTATTTTTGAATTCAGTTTGCTAATATTTTGTTGAGTATTTTTGCATCTATGTTCATCAGGGATATTGGTCTGTAGTTTTCTTTTTTGGTGGGGCCTTTGCCTAGTTTTGGTATTACGGTGATGTTGGCTTCAGAGAATGAGTTTGGGAGTATTCCCTCCTCTTCTATTTTTTGGAAAACTTTAAGGAGAATGGGTGTTATGTCTTCTCTGTATGTCTGATAAAATTCCACGGAAAATCCATCTGGCCCAGGGTTTTTGTTCTTGGGTAGTTTTTTTATTACTGCTTCAATTTCTTTGCTGGTAATTGGTTTGCTTAGATTTTGTGTTTCTTCCTTGGTCAGTCTTGGAAGGTTGTATTTTTCTAGGAAGTTATCCATTTCTCCTAGGTTTTCCAGCTTCTTAGCATATAGGTTTTCATAGTATTCTCTAATAATTCTTTGTATTTCTGTGGGGCCCGTCGTGATTTTTCCTTTCTCGTTTCTGATTCTGTTGATGTGTGTTGATTCTCTTTTTCTCTTAATAAGTCTGGCTAGAGGCTTATCTATTTCGTTTCTTCTCTTGAAGAACCAGCTCTTGGTTTCATTGATTTTTTTCTATTGTTTTGTTCTTCTCAATTTTATTTATTTCTTCTCTGATCTTTATTATGTCCCTCCTTCTGCTGACCTTAGGCCTCATTTGTTCTTTTTCCAATTTTGATAATTGTGACATTAGACTATTCATTTGGGATTGTTCTTCCTTCTTTAAATATGCCTGGATTGCTATATACTTTCCTCTTAAGACTGCTTTCACTGCGTCCCACAGTAGTTTGGGCTTTGTGTTCTTGTTGTCATTTGTTTCCATATATTGCTGGTTCTCCATTTTAATTTGGTCGTTGATCCACTGATTATTTAGGAGCATGTTCTTAAGCCTCCATGTGTTTGTGAGCCTTTTTGCTTTCTTTGTACAATTTATTTCTAGTTTTATGCCTTTGTGGTCTGAAAAGTTGGTTGGTAGGATTTCAATCTTTTTGAATTTACTGAGGCTCTTTTTGTGGCCTAGTATGTGGTCTATTCTGGAGAATGTTCCATGTGCACTTGAGAAGAATGTGTATGCTGTTGCTTTTGGATGTAGAGTTTTATAGATGTCTATTAGGTCCATGTGTTCTAGTGTGTTGTTCAGTGCCTCTGTGTCCTTACTTGTTTTCTGTCTGGTGGATCTGTCCTTTGGAGTGAGTGGTGTGTTGAAGTCTCCTAGAATGAATGCATTGCATTCTATTTCCTCCTTTAATTCTGTTAGTATTTGTTTCACATATGCTGGTGCTCCTGTATTGGGTGCATATATATTTATAATGGTTATATCCTCTTGTTGGACTTTTATTCTGTGCATGTCTTTGGGTTTGAGGTGAGTCTTATGTAAGCAGCATATAGACGGGTCTTGCTTTTTTATCCATTCTATTACTCTGTGTCTTTTGATTGGTGCATTCAGTCCATTTACATTTAGGGTGATCATTGAAAGATATGCACTGATTGCCATTGAAGACTTTAAGTTAGTGGTTACCAAAGGTTGAAGGTTAGCTTCTTTACTATCTTACTGTCTAATTTAACTCATTTATAAAGCTATTATAAACACTGTTTGATGATTCTTTATTTCTCTCCCTTCTTATTCCTCCTCCTCTTCCATTCTTCATATGTTGGGTGTTTTGTTCTGTGCTCTTTTTAGGAGTGCTCCCATCTAGAGCAGTCCTTCTAAGATACCCTGTAGAGGTTGTTTGTGGGAGGCAAATTCCCTCAACTTTTGCTTGTCTGGGAATTGTTTAATCCCTCCTTCATATATATACATGATAATCGTGCTGGATATAGTATTCTGGGTTCAATTCAAGGCCCTTCTGTTTCATTGCATTAAGTATATCATGCCATTCTCTTCTGGCCTGTAACGTTTCTGTTGAGAAGTCTGACGATAGCCTGATGGGTTTTCCTTTGTAGGTGACCTTTTTTTTCTCTCTGGCTGCCTTTAATACTCTGTCCTTGTCTTTGATCTTTGCCATGTTAATTATTATGTGTCTTGGTGTTGCCCTCCCTGGGTCACTTGTCATGGGAGTTCTATGTGCTTCTGTGGTCTGAGAGGCCATTTCCTCCCCCAGTTTGGGGAAGTTTTCAGCAATTATTTCTTCAAAGACACTTTCTATCCCTTTTTCTCTCTCTTCTTCTTCTGGTACTCCTATGATGCAAATATTGTTCCATTTCAATTGGTCACACAGTTCTCTTAATATTCTTTCATTCCTGTATATCCTTTTATCTCTCTCTGTGTCAGCTTCTCTGCATTCCTGTTCTCTGATTTCTAGTCCATTAATGGTCTCTTGCATCTCATCCACTCTGCTTTGAAGTCCTTCCAGAGATTGTTTTATTTCTGTATTCTCTCTCCTTAGTTCTTGTATATTTCTCTGCAAGTCCATCAATATGGTTATGACTTTTGCTTTGAATTCTTTTTCAGGAAGATTGGTTAAATCTATCTCCCCAGATTCCTTCTCAGGGGAGGATATGTAAGATGTCTGGGTTAGTCTGGTCTGGATCAAATTTTTTTTTGCCTTTTCATGTTGATAGATGCAGTGGTATGCTGTTGACTCATCTGTCAGCTTGGAGAACCAAGACCCTTTCCACTTGCGCCTGGCCTTTCTTTACTGGGAAAACAGTGACCCCTAACGGCTTGTGTTGGGCTGTTGCGCATAGACTGGGTCTCTGTTTCTTGCCCGGCCACTATGGAGGAAGCTCCCTTGCTGTGGGCATGGCCAGTCTCAGGCTGCTTCTCTGCTATTGCGGGGCCAAGCTGAAGTGGGAATGGGAGGGGGGCTGTTTATTGCCGTGAAGGGTCTCAGAGTTGCTGCCCAGAGGGTTAGTGCACCCGGAGTTCCCCGGGATTCCCAGCTGCTGGGCTAAGTGTCCTGGAATGATTCCGTCCAGCTGTGGGGTCCCTGTCCCTTTAAGACTTTCAAAAAGCACTTGCTTTTCTTTGTCCCAGGGGCGGCGGCTGCAGGGACCTGCTCACAGGTTTTTACTATCTCATTTCACTAGTTTCCCACGCTCCTCACACTGTGTGTCTGCACTCTGGGTGCGGACGGCTAGGGCTGGGTGATTAGCAGTCCTGGGCTCCCTCTCCCTCCCTGCTCTGACTCCTCTCCTCCCACTGGGAGCTGGGGTGAGGGGTGCTCGGGTCCCACCGGGCCGCGGCTTGTATCTTACCCCCTTCGCGAGGCGCTGGGTTCTCACAGGTGTGGATATAGTCTGGCTGTTGTCCTGTATCTTCTGGTCTCTCTTTTGGGGATAGTTGTATTTGTTGTATTTTCAAAAATGTATATGTTTTTGGGAGGATATTCCCACTGTCCTACTCACTCTGCCATCTTGGCTCCACCCCATTCTTTGGATTTTTTTTAACCATCTAATCATGTGAAAACCATTCTTAGGTTGTGGGCTGAAAAACAGGCAGTCAGCCAGAGTTTGCTAATCCTGACATGAGTGAATGACTATCAAACTTTTTTTATCATGACCCACAAGAAATACGTTTGAAAAATCAGAGCCCTCCACATGCACACACACACACCCACACACCTGAAACAAAAGGTATATGAAACCATTTGCTGTACCACATGTGACACAATGTTGTGATCTTTTAATACTGGTACTAGTGGGTATGAACCCACAGTTTGAAAACAGTGATCTGCTTTTAGTTGAGAAAATGGGTACCTAGAGAAACAAAGTTATTTGGTCAAACACACACACACGGAGTCAGTGAGGGGGGCCAAGTCTAGAATCCACGCATGCGGACTTCATTTTCAGAGTCCTGTCCTGCCGAGATGTCTCACCACACCACACTGCCTCATCACTCTTCCGAGGCAAATCCACTGCCCACGATGTTACTGCTTCCTGCATTTGTTCTTCTCTTCTCAAAGTGGTGTCACTTGAAGGAACATATAATTCTGAAGTTTTCTACCCATTATTCAAAAATGATGGGTGAAAATGGAGAAAGGAAGCTTTGAGGTATGCTTGCACATCAGACTGCACTGCTCACCACAACTTCCACATGAATACTTGACATATACATGCAGAGTATATAAAATGATAAGGAAAGATTAACAACCTTCAAATAATAAAGTACTGTTGTCTAATATACAATTTGTTAACGTGTTAAGTATTTTTGGTGGTAGTTTTATCTAAAGCAACTAACAGTATTGGGGATTGACCTATCTGAATGATGCAGAGAATCACACCGTTTCACTTAAGTGTGGTTATATTCCTGCTTCATGCCAAATATCTGATGCCCATGAAAATTTTAACAAATGATATGAAAATGGAAATTCTAATAAATATGCTAAAAGATATTCTTTACAACAGTCACATCACACAAAATATATTATGATGCAGCAAAAGTCTAGAACACAAAGGTTTTAGTTTACTTCATGATTTGCCGACTTCTGCTATCACAAGTAAGAAGGAAAAAAAAAGAACCATTCTTACCAACATCCTGAAAATCAGTGGGAAAATAAATCATTGGAACTTCTAGGGAGACATAGATAACTTGATGCTCAAAGGTATTCTAGAGTCCAGCCCTATTTTTCTCATTGTAAATTTTCCAGGAACAAAACTAGGTTGTAACCTGGTTGTAAATCACTGGGTTTTCTGTGTTCTCATTCTCTGAGCTCCCTCTCCTTTGCCCTTTAACTTGCATACCAAGACCCCCAGCTTTAAAAATCATGTATCAACTCTCCTTGACCTTTTTGACCATTCATCAAGCTCTTGGTATCAAAAATATACCTTAAAGCTTGTGTAAGAGTAACAGACAAACTCAGTAATACATTCTACTATCTAAAAAGGAGTCAACTAATTCAGAAAAAGGCCCTACAGATGGCTCATAAATTCAAGGTCACACTCTAACCTGCAAATTAAATCTGTAGACCAATTGCAAGGTCCATATTTCAGGGATGAGGTGAAAGAATTCATCACACACATTAACAGAGGTGGGAGGGCTGGCGAAGTGCTACAGTAATTCCCAGACTGTGTAATTCTTCTCATATAGGCCCAGTCCAGGTGAGAGAACAAGTGAAGCTCAGACCCATGGGTGGAATGATATTCTCTGAAAGACACAGCCAGGCTAGGACAAAACCCAACATCAAAAATTGCTGCTCAAGAATAGAAGTCACCAGGCCACAGCACAGACATTCTGAGGATGCAGAGTGGGCATTAGAGCTACTCAGTGCCATCATACATTTGTTTGCAATAAGGATACATGTAATTAAAACATTAAATTTCTTTACTTACTGATGTTAATAAAGGTATCAACTGAAAAGGTAATCAAATGTGATTAGAAGAATATATGTCTTTTATTAACACAAACAGGAAAAATACTTAAGAGACCTGATTGAGAAAAGCTTTCCTAATATGAAGTCCCTAAGAAGGATTCTTCGTAGTTAAAATAAAGGCTGAGAACTAGGGACTTATTCAATAGTTACAGCTTTCCTCCACAAGCCTCCTTCCTTATAATCTTACCTCAGATACTATAGGTGAGTAAGGAGGGAAAAAACTGATGACTGAGGCAACTTAGAAAGGAAACTTGTTTCAGGATTTAAAGAACCCAGTGTTCAGAAAGTGCCTTTCTGTAGTCAAGATGGCATTTTTGATTTTGGAGAAGTAGAGAGCTAAGAGATGAGGCTGGAAAGGAGAAAAATCAAGTTGCTGACTCTCACTCCAGGTGAAACAGTTCAGGACCTTCAAAAAGCAAACCCTAAGACACAATCATCCATGCAAAGAGCTACCGTGAAGAACAGAGAGCGGGAGGAGTAGGAGGTAAGGGGACCTTCAGGTCAGTACAAAAGCAGGTCTAAGCCCTGGGAAAGGACACAGCACTGGGGGGAAGAGCCTGCAGCTGCACTGCAAATCTGCCCTAGTGTCACCCATGCCCACAGGGGGCCCAGAGCAAAGCTGCCCATTAGCAGATCCCTGCACCGGTCAGGAATGGTTTGGCTCTAGTCACCCCATGTTCAGCGCATGGCTGGGAGCTAGGCAGAGAGGGCATGACCTCAGCATCCACCCTGCAATGGATCCCAAAGGCATGGCAGCTGAAGGCTATTGGCAACTACAAGCCTCCCAGCGGGTTCTCTCACAAAGGAACAGGGGAGCAGCTCACTGCCATGGCTGCCATGGCCCACCCCACATGCTACACAGATCCACTTCTCTACAGTTGGAGAGAGCTACTCCACAGTTCCTGTGGGTCTCTGAGGAGAAGCTTCAAAGAAAAAATGAGCAGGACAAACTCTGCCCCATCACTGCAACTCCTCACCTCCATCCTCCAGCAGAAACAAGAGGCTAGAGTAACCTGTTGGTAACTGCAGCTTGTAGTTAAACTGCCCTTCCTATGTCCCCTGAGGAAAGACTGCACCCACTTTGGGAACTAGGACTATTAACCCTACAGAGCTCAGAGGTGCTGGGACAGAAAGCACCAAGCCCCACAGTGGGACACTGTGAGCTACAATATATAGGATTACTTCTGTGCCCACCTCCTGGTTTCCAGATCCATACATTCTCTCTATTGGGGATATAAAACTATGTGGAAGTTTCCAATTTAGTGCATATACTGCATCCTGAAAGATGGCAATCCATTCTTACAGATGATTTTCTCTGACTTGGAGCTTTACCAGTGCTTTCTGAAGGCCATGCCAGCACTCTAAGAGGCCAGCTGCCTCTGAGCAGAGCAGTCTGTGACACACGCAGGGGGTGTCAAGAAACAGGCCAACTCCCACACATCCTTCCCAGCAAAGTCAGTCCCCTGTTCTGATGCTATGTTGTATGTGATACCATACCGGTGGATCAAGGAGCCAACTGGTAGCATTAAATATATATACTAGCTGCCAAGCAAAAATGATTAAGTATACCACATGCTAAAGCTAAAAAAATAAACACAACTGCTACCCTAAAGAAGTTGATAGCCTGAGGAGAATCAAACACCCACAGCAATGTCCACCTTTATCATTATATTATATACTCCTACCAAGAGGATACAAATGTATTCAGGTACTGGAATGCCATCATCACAGAACCTCAACCATACCCACTGAAAATAGTCAAGTCACACCAAAAATGTATTTATATGCCAATATCCACTAGTTGACAATAACAGTTAATACAACTTGTAGTTTCTAAAATTAATTGGCAAGATTTAATAACTACAGTTTCTCCTGTCATGAATCCCAAGGTTTTATACTATATACTTCCTTTTTTAAAACAAAATAACACTGTATTTCTATTTTTAAATCATGTACCAAAATGAAGTTCAAATGATAATCAAATTACTAAATTAATACATATTCTAAGGTAATATTTATTCAAAGATTACTTCGAAAAGAAGGATTAAAGATGGCAGCATGAGAGGTGACAAAGAGGCTTCCCCCTAAAACCGTATATAATATGAAAACACAATTAATACAATTAATCCTGAAAGAGCAACAGGAAAGAAGGCTGCGCCAGACTGCATACACCTGGAGAAAAGAATAAACCTCATGGAACAAGGTAACGTACCAAAGCTGTGATCAGGTGGGACCCAAGCCCTTCCACCACCCCAGCTCACTGGTGGGAGGAAGAGAAATGGAGCAGAGAGGGAGTAGAAGCCTGGGACTGCTGGATACCTAGTCTGGAGATCTGCTCTGGGAGCACAGACCTACATTGCATGTTGCTCTGCTGATTAGGGGAGTTGGAAAGCTAAGACAAGCAGAATACCTGGAGAGACTGAGATTCCAGCCGCTTGTAGAAAACAGGGATCCATATCCAGAAGCTCTGGGACAAAAGAAAGGCTTTTGAGAGAGACTTCTAACAGCAAGAGGATTGCAAAAGGGGCGATGATTGCACAGAGCTTACTGCTCAGGAAAAAGGACAGGTAGAAAAAAATTGTCTGGGTGTACTCTGCCCAGCAGGTTGGGAACTTTCACGATCTTAAGGTGCTCCAGTCCCCTGGCTGGCTACGAAGCTCCATAGCCCCAATCTGTAACACACAGCCTGCTGTACCTTCCTCCCAGCCAGCCTACACCTGGCTTGCAAACTGGGAAAGCCTGCCCTGGCCTCAGGCCAGCCAGAGGGAAGCCCCGCCTACAGGAGGTACAAACACAAAGCAGAGAGGTTTATACCTGTGTACTCGGCCCACTGACTCTGATACTGGAGACAGGCATAGCAGCCAATAAGCAGGAAACAGCTCTTTCCTACCCCCAGGGACCAACAACACTCCCCTGCGACTCCCAACATAGCTCAACAGGCTGAGCAGATCCAGAGAGTAGAGCTTCTGGGCACCAGAGGGCACCACATAAAAATATGAAACATCAAAGGAACATGGTTTAAATCAAAATCTCACAACCAGAGAAAGTCAAATGAAACCAACCTCATGAATATTCCAGAAAGAGATTTCAAAATAAAAATCATAAACATACTCATGGAGGTACAGAAAAATATTCAAGAACTTAGAAGTGAATTCAGGTTGGAGATACAATCATTATGAAACACAGGATCAGAAATGAAATACACAATGGACAGTTTTAAAAGCAGATTAGACACAGTGGTGGAGACAACAAAGGAAACAGAAATTAGAGAAGAGGAATACAAAGAAGCTGAGGCACAGAAAGTAAAAAGGATCTCTAAGAATGAAGGAATATTGAGAGAACTGTGTGACCAATCCAAACAGAACAATATTCGAATTATAGAGACACCAGAATAAGAGAGAGAAAAAGGGACAGAAAGTGTCTTTGAGGAGGTAATTGCTGAAAACCTCCCCAGTCTGGGGAAGGAGATAGTCTCTCAGATCATGGAGGTGCAAAGATTGCCTAACACAAGAGACCCAAGGAAGACAACAAGAAGACATACAAGATCTTTAAAATGGCAAAGATCAAGGATAAGAACATACTATTAAAAGCAGCCAGAGAGAGAAATAAGATCACATACAAAAGAAATACCATCAGGCTATCATGAGACTTCTCAGCAGAAACCTTACAGACAAGAAGGGAGTGGCATGATATACTTAATGCAATGAAGAACAAGGGCCTAAAACCAAGAATACTTTATCCAGCAAGATTATCATTTAAATTTGAAGAAGGGATTAAAAAATTTTCAGATGACCAAAGCTGAGAGAATTTAACTCCCACATACCATCACTACAGTGTATTTTGGAGGGACTGCTATAGACAGAAGTGTTCATAAGGTTTAATAGCTGTCACCAGAGGTAATAGAACCACAGTAAAGAAAGTAGAACAGCTAATTACTAACCAAATGCAAAATTAAATAAAAAACTCCCAAAGTCAGTCAAGGGATAGACAAAGAGCACACACTATGATACTAATATATAAAGAATGGAGGAGGAAGAAAAAGGAGGGGGAAAAAAAAGGAATGTTTAGGTTCTGTTTATAATAGCATATTAAGTAAGTTAAATTATACTGCTAGATAGTAAGGGAATTACCGTTGAACCTTTGGTAACCATGAATCTAAAGCCTGCAATGGCAGTAAGTACATACCTACACATAATCACCGTAACTGTAAATGGTCTGACTGCACCAATCAAAAGACATAGAGTCACTGAATGGATAAGAAAAACAAGACCCATCTTTATGCTGCTTACAAGAGACTCATTTTAAACAGAAAGATATATACAAACTAAAAGTGAACGGATAAAAAAAGATATTTCATTCAAATAACAGAAAAAAGCAGGAGTTCAGTACTTGTATCAGACAAAATAGACTTCAAAACAAAGACAGTAACAAGAGACAAAGAAGGACATTACATAATGATAAAGGGGTCAATCTAACAATAAGATATAACCATTATAAATATCTATGCACCCAACACAGGAGCACCTACAAATGTGAAACAAATACTCACAGAATTAAAAGGGGAAATAGAATCCAATGCATTCATTCTAGGAGACTTCAACACTCCACTCACTCCAAAGGACAGATGAACCACACAGAAAATAAGTAAGGAGACAGAGACACTGAAAAACACATTAGAACAGACGGACCTAACAAACATCTACAGAACTCTATAGCCAAATGCAGCAGAATATACATTCCTCTCAAGTACACATGGAACATTTTCAAGGAGAGGTCATATACTAGGCCAAAAAAAGAGCCTCAGTTAATTCAAAAAGATTGAAATTGTACGAACCAGTTTCTCAGACCACAAAGTATGAAACTAGAAATAAATTACACAAAGAAAATGAAAAATTCCACAAACACATGGAGGCATCACAACATGCTCCTAAATAACCAATGGATCAATGACCAAATAAAAACAGAGATAAAGCAATATATGAAGACAAATGACAATAATAATTCAACAACTCAAAATCTGTGGGATGCAGCAAAAGCCGTGCTAAGAGGGAAGTATGCTGCAATACAGGCCTACCTCAGGAAAGAAGAACAATCTCAAACACTCTAAACTTATGATTAAGTAAACTAGAAAAAAAAGAACAAATGAAGCCCAACATCAGAAGAAGGAGGGACATAATAAAGATTAGAGCAGAAATAAATAAAATCGAGACAAATAAAACAATAAAATAAATGACAGCAGGAGCTGGCCCTCCGAGAAAATAAGCAAAATAGATAAATCCCTAGCCAGACTTATCAAGAAAAAAAGAGTCTACACATAAACAGAATCAGCAAGGAGAAAGGAAAAACCACTAGACACAGCAGAAATACAAAGAATTATTAGAGAATACTATGAAAAATTACATGCTAAAAAACTGGATAACCTAGAAGAAATGGACAACTTTCTAGAAAAAATACAACCTTCCAAGGCTGACCCAGAAAGAAACAGAAAATCTGAACAAACCAATTACCAGCAACAAAATTGAACTGTTAATCAAAAAACTACCTAAGAACAAAATTCCTGAACCAGATGGCTTCACTGCTGAATTTTATCAAACACTGAGTGAAGACCTAATACCCATCATCCTTAAAGTTTTCCAAAAAGTAGAAGAGGGAATACTTCCAAACTCATTCTATGAGGCCAGCATCACCCTAATACCAAAACCAGGCAAAGACACCACAAAAAAAAGAAAAGTACAGACTAATATCCCTCATGACCATAGATGCAAAAATATCCAACAAAATATTTGCAAACAGAATTCAAAAATTTATCAAAAAGGTCATCCACCATAATCAAGTAGGATTTATTCCAGGCATGCAAGGTTGGGATAATATTCAAAAATCCATCAACATCATCCACCACATCAACAAAAAGAAGGACAAAAATCACATACCATCTCCATAGATGCTGAAAAAGCATTTGACAAAATTCAACATCTATTCATGATAAAAACTCTCAACAAAATGGGTATAGAGGGTAAGTACCTCAACATAATAAAGGCCACATATGACAAACTCACAGCCAACATCCTACTTAAGAGTGAGAAGCTGAAAGCTTTTCCTTTAAGACTGGGAACCAGACAAGGATGCCCACTCTCCCCACTTTTATTCAACATAGTACTGGAGGTCCTCGTCACAGAAATTAGACAACACAAGGAAATAAAGGGCATCAGATTGGTAAGGAAGAAGTTAAACTGTCATTGTTTGCAGATGACACGATATTGTACATAAAAAACCCTAAAGAATCCACTTCAAAACTATTAGATCTAATATCTGAATTCAGCAAAGTTGCAGGATGCAAAATTAATACACAGAAATCTGTTGCATTCCTATACACTAATGATAAACTAGCAGAAAGAGAAATCAGGAAAACAATTCCACTTACAATTGCATCCAAAAGAATAAAATACCTAGGAATAAACCTAACCAAGAAGGTCAGACCTATACTCTGAAAACTACAAGACATTCATGAGAGAAATTAAAGAAGATACCAATAAATGGAAACACATCCCGTGCTCATGGATAGGAAGAATTAATATTGTCAAATTGGCCATCCTGCCTAAAGCAATCTAAAGATTCAATGCAATCCCTATCAAAATACCAACAGTATTCTTCAATGAACTGGAGAAAATGGTTCTAAAATTCATATGGAATCACAAAAGACCCCAAATAGCCAAAGCAATCCTGAGAAGGAAGAATAAAGCAGGAGGGATTACACTCCACAACTTCAAGCTCTACTACAAAGCCACAGTAATCAAGACAATTTGGTACTGGCACAAGAACAGAACAATGGAACAATGGAACAGACTAGAGAGCCCTGATAAAAACCCAACCATATATGGTCATTTAATATATGATAAAGGAGCCATGGACATACAATGGAGAAATGACAGCCTTTTCAACAACTGGTGTTGGCAAAACTGGACAGCTATAAGCAAGAGAATGAAACTGGATTATTGTTTAACCCCATACACAAACGTAAATTCAAAATGGATTAAAGACTTGAATGTAAGTCATGAAACCATAAAACTCTTAGAAGACAACACAGGCAAACACCTCCTGAATACAAGCATGAGCAACTTCTTCCTGAATGCAACTCCTCGGGCAAGGGAAACAAAAGCAAAAATGAACACATTGGACTACATCAAACTAAAAAGCTTCCGTATGGCAAAGGACACCATCAGCAGAACAAAAGCCATCCTACACAATAGGAGAATATATTTGTATATGACATAACTGACAAGGGGTTAATATCCAAAATATATAAAGAACTTGCACGCCTTAACACTCGAAAAGCAAATAATCCAATTTAAAAATGGGCAGAGGATATGAAGAGACAATTCTCCAAAGAAGAAATTCAGATGGCCAACAGACAAATGAAAAGATGTTCCACATCACTAATCATCAGGGAAATGCAAATTAAAACCACAATGAAATATCACCTCACACTAGTAAGGATGGCTAGCACCAAAAAGACTAAGAACAACAAATGCTGGTAAGGATGCAGAGAAAGGGGAACCCTCCTACACTGCTGGTGGGAATGTAAGCTAGTTCAACCATTGTGGGAAGCAATACGGAAGTTCCTCAAAAAACTAAAAATAGAAATACCATTTGACCCGGAATCCCATTCCTTGGAATTTACCCAAAGAATACAATTTCTCAGATTCAAAAAGACATACGCACCCCTATGTTTATTGCAGCACTATTTACAATAGCCAAGATATGGAAGCAACCTAAGTGTTCATCAATAGATGAATGCATAAAGAAGATGTGGTACATACACACAATGGAATACTATTCAGCCATAAGAAAGAAAGAAATCCTACCATTTGCAACAACATGGAAGGAGCTGTAGGATACTATGCTCAGTGAAATACACCAGGAGGAGAAAGACAAGTGCCAAATGATTTCCCTCATTTGTGGAGTATAACAATGAAGCAAAACTGAAGGAACAGAACAGCAGCAGACTCAGACTCCAAGAAGAAACCAGCAGTTAGCAAAGGGGAGGAGTGTGGGAGGGTTGGTGGGGAGGGAGGGAGAAGGGGATTGAGGGTATTATATTTAGTACATATGGTGTGAGCAGTCATGGGGAAGACAGTGTAGCACAGAGAAGGCAAACAGTGAATCTGTGGCATCTTACTACACTGATGGACAGTGACTGCAATGGGGTATGGGTGGAGTCTTGATAATATGGGTAAATGTAGTAACCACATTGTTTTTTCATGTGAAACCTTCATAAGAGTGTATATCAATAATACTTAATAAAAAATAAATTAATTAATAAGATTACTAAAAAAATCTACTTTTCTGTATTTATATTTAATGTAAATAAAAAATGTCTAAACTGATAAATCATCAGGTTTATTATATTGGCTTCACTTGAATAAGTAATGAGCTTAGAAAATAAATAAAATAAACACATAAGGACAATTTAAAACATGACAAAATTTCCAAAGCAGGATAAAAAATTGTAATAACTTTAAGTCAGAGTACATTTCCTTCCTAAATACCCAAAGTAGTTTTTTTAACTGTGTCTCATAGTTTGACAATGGTCTTGTTTAGAAGGTACAAGAAATTTGCAACTCACCTTTGTACACCATAAGGCCTTTCTAAAATAGGCTCTTTGAATGGAGGTGGAATGTGACCAAAATAATCAGGGTAAGCCACCTCTGAATATTCTGGGACAGACTTTGTATTTTTCACAATCTCAATATAGAGATCTGCGTCATGGAGTGTTGGCCCATCAGAGACTTCCACTGATGCTTGTTCCACTGATGATGTAGACTCTGTATCTTCATCATCTTCCATTTCGACTCCAGTACAACAAAGCTTCCCGAGCTGAACTGTTCTTCCCTCAAACAGAACATTTCCACAAGTAGCCATGTGTGGACATGCTTTTGTGCATGTAAGGACAGTAAGAGGGAGACTGTAGTCCTTCTTCATTCCTGCAGTAAAACCTGGGGCTGAATGTGAAGGAACATTCTGCAGTGTAATTCGGTCCAAGGCCTTCACAATATCATTGTTAAAACCGTGGACTGATGAAATAGTTCTGTTTGGATCACCCAGCTGCTGTTGTAATGTTCTGTCATTATCTTTAATATCTTCTTTTGCCAGATCCATAAAGGTAGGTATCTTATCACCTTCATCTCCTTCAGGAGACATACTCGTCTTCATTACAACTCCTTTTCTTAAATTGCCTGAATTCCCAGATGCTTCGTCTCCTGCTGTAGGAACAACAATAGGACTTCGTACTTTCCCTTCAAATACAAAAGGCTTTGGTTCTTTGGAGATTAAATCACAGTCCTTTGAAAACAGAAAACATGTTTAATCTTTTATCTGTAAATACTAGAATATATTAACAAACTAAGATCATATTCATTTTACATGCTGTTTCAGAAACCTACTATTTGAAAATCTTAAAGATGTATAATAAAACATATATTTAAATTTTGCTAATAAAAGACAAAATATTTAATAACAATAAATTTCACACTTATTTTGCTTTTTTCTATTATAAAAATAATGCCTATACAGACAGAATTTGGGAAATTTTAAAAAAGTAAAAAGACAATAAAATTATCCAAAATCCTATTAAAAGAAACACAGCTAAATTGTTACTAATTAATACAACAGATATTTACAAATGTCTATTCAGTGCAATATTCAGAGTGTCTGTTTTGTACTAAGCACTCTTTTGGGCACTTAAGACCCATCAGTCCAAAAAATAACTCTTCCCTTTTGTGGCTTACATTCTTCTATGGAAGGAGGGTAGAGGGCTGTCAATACAAGTAATAAATGTGATATAAAAATATTTTATAGAATTTTAGAAACATAAAGCATTATAACAAAAAGAGGGGGAAAGGAGGTAATGTGGATTGGGAGTGCCAGGGGAGAAGATGTGGGTTGCAATTTTAAATGCCATTGACTAGGGAAGCCTCACTGAGAAGATGAGATAGACCAAAGATGGAGGCTGCCCATGCCCTGCCCCAGACTGAGAAAATACCTGGTGTGTTTAAGACAGCAAGGTTAGAGTGGCTGGAAAAGAATGAGCAAGAGGAATCCCTAGATGTAAAAGAGGGCCAGCTTTGCAAGCTGCTCTAAGAATGTTGGTTTTTACTTTAAATGAGACTGGGAAGCATTGGAGGGTCTGAGCAGTGCCATGCCATGACATATTTAAGAAAAATTAACTACAGTACAGAGTTTCTTAACCACAGTAGTAGACATTTTTGGCTAAGTAATAGTCTTTAGCTTGGCTTTGTCCGTATTTCCAGGGTGGGGGAAGGGCAGCACTCTTGGGTGCTGTGGGGTGTTCAGCAGCATCCCTGCCTCTCCCCTTTACATATAGTGGGCCCTGAACAACATGCATTTGAACAGCAAGGGCACGCATACGTGTGGATTTTTCTCAATAAATATAGTACAGTACTATAAATGTATTTTCTCTTCCTTATGACATTTTTCCTCTAGCTTACTTTATTGTAAGAACATAGTATATAAATCACATAACACACAAAACATGTGTTGATCAACTATGTGTTATTGGTAAAGGTTCCAGTCAACAGTAGGCTCTTAGTAGCTAAATTTGGGGTGGGGAGAAGTTAAAGTTGTATGCAGATTTTCAACTATGTAGGGAGTAAGTACTCCTAACCCCCATGTTGTTCAAGGGTCAACTGTACTAGACACCATAGCACCATCCCCCAATTTCTGATCACCAAAAATGTCTCCCTACATTGTCAAATGTCCCCTGGAGACAAAATTGTCCCAGTTAAGAACCACTGTTCTAGTGATCTTCTAAGAACAGGCCAAGGAAGGGGGAATAGAAGCAGGAGACCTATTAAGAGTCTTCTGCAGTGATGTACAGAAGTTGATAAGAAGTGGCTGAATTCTAATATACTATGAGACAGAACAGACATGATGTCCAGACAGCCCAGATACAGGGTAGAAGGTGCAAAATGAAGTCAAAGATGGTGCGGTAGTGCTTGCCTGAACAACTGAAAAGCATCAGGAGTTGAGCTCTGAAATGTTGAGTGTAAGCTATTCACATGCAGACAAGAATATAAAGTAGGCAGCTGGACATATGGGTCTAGAATTCAGGAGAAAAGTCTATACAGAAGGTATTAATTTGGGAGCATTAACTTAGAGATATTATTCTAAGCCATGAGACTGGAAATGATCCATGGAAAGAAAAAATGGAGAAAAGGACAAAAGAGTGAGCCTTAGGTACTACAATCCTAATAGGCTGAGCTGAAGATGAAACAGAACAGGAGATGAAGTAGGAAAAGCCAGTCTGGAGATGAAAACCAGGAAAGAAAAGTATCCCAGAAACAAAATTTTAAAAAGGATGCTGCTGATGAGTCAAGTAGGCTTTTCTCTTTTTATATATTTCTATCAAGGAAATACACAGAGTTGATTTAGTTTTAAATTCTTTAGGACAGGGAAGATTTAGACAGACATATAAATAAGGTATATATTTAAGCCATTTCTAAAATTTTGGTATTATAAAGAAATCTTCAAGAACATCTTTTTGAATAAGTTTTTTTCTGTGTTTAGGGTGATTTCCTAACCAGTGAAATGGAATCCCAGGGTCATATACTATAATCAATTTTAATGTTTAATATAAATTGTCCAAATGATCTCCAGAAATACTTATATTAATGTATTCCCAGGAACTGTACATGACAATATCTATTTCAACTGCTCCTTCTTTGCCAACATGAGGTACTATAGTTTTTTAAAACATTTTCTAAAGTGGTACATAAGAATATTTACTGCTATTTTAATTTGTGTTTCTATGACTACTAAAAAAGCACATAGTTTTACATACATCTGTTAACTGGTTTAATTCTTTATAGGTAACTTATTTGTTCCTGGAATATAGGATTTTTCTTTTTATATTGTATAAATTTCCACATTAAAAAATAACATAAACACATATTGTCTCGCTAACCCACTTTTGCAAATATTTTTCTGGATTTGTTGGGCAAAAAGGCATATATGAGCAGGATGAAAAGAGTGTGGCCCTCACCAAGAACTCAAGGAGTTAATCAGATAAAGCCAGAGAGCCAGAAGGACTCAAAGAGTTAATGCCCTTTTGCAGTGTGAGTTCATTCCACATGCTGTGAATGTGGGCTGATCTTGAGACTTGCTCTAACTAATGCAAGTGAAATAGAGCTAAGACATGAGACAAGCATCATGATTAACTTTTCCTGCCTATGATGAAAAATGCTGAGATATAAACAATACAGTAGGAACAGGAGGGACTCCACCTTAGGGCTAAGATTCCATTTTAAAAACCAGGGAGTTAGGAGGTAAAATTCCTAACATATTCCTTGGTAATCAGCCAACAACATATCTTAAGGCAAGGCAAGCAGTCTTAACTGATGTTCCCAGAGCCTGAGGGTAACCACTATGTTGGAGAGGAACAGGATCAATAAATTCCTTGTGTTAAGTTTATCTTACAGAATTATCTGGAAGACTGACTATGGAAGAGGACATAGTGTCCCTCACTGGAGATAGACATTATGAGACCACATGTCAAGCCTACAACCCACCCCCAACCTTTCACCTTTATCCCATTCTTGAATGCTTAAAAAATAGAATCCTAAGCCATTAAGTGCACCTCCTCTCTGAGGTTGCCTGCACTCCCCTTTCTTCAAGTGTGTCACTCTCTCTGTCCTAGGGAGGGGCTACTGAGAGCTCTGATTTGGACTTGCAAGTTCCTGTCACCTGGGTGACCCAGATGAAACTGTGGCTATACGATCATGCTCCTTAGTAGCCTGCCTGAAAATCTTTCTTTGACTTCAGGAAGTTCTCAGAACATAATCTCACTCCACCCAGTGCTCTACAGCTTCCCCAAATCCTGGGGTGGGAGGGACTTAGTTCCCATGCCACGCAGATTCAAGCAGACATGGACACCAGATGACACTGGCTTTAGGAGCTGGCAAAAGATTATGCCCAATGCTGAGCAGCAGTTCAATGAGCTTCCCTTTCCTCCCTCTGTTTTTCCTTCCTCTCTACTTTATTCAAGTAAACCTGCCTTTGTCTCTCTTGACTCTGGCCTGCTCCTCCCCTATCATATAACCATATAAACCTGATTTTGTCTACCTTGACTTTAGCCCATTCCTCCTTTGGAGTGTATTTGAATAAAATGTTCATTCTGCTTTACTACTGTGTCTTTGCCATTCAAAACTTTGTTATGGTGGGGACAAAAACCAAGGAAAACAAACTCAACCCTTAACAGATTTACAATTTATCTTTTAATTTTGTTGAACTTCTTTACATACATTATGTAGTCAAAATTAAGGATCTTTTCCTTTGTGATGCATTCCTTAAATACCCACTGTATGAAAACCAGGTATTCAAAGATGATTCACTCTCAGCCCCAGTACTATGTCTAATCCAAGGAGACACAAAGGAGGTAATAAGTAGGTGGCTTTGCATGAAGAGGGTTGAAGGCAAGTACATTTGCATTAAAGAAATCTAGTGGGCTTAGTATCCATACCACAAAACATTTACAATTGTTGGATACAATATTAAAATATTTTAAGTACAACCACATGTAGATAAGAGAGCAAGGATAAAGACCAAATAGTAAATGAGGACGGGATCCCAAAGCGATAAGACTGAAGCTGGCTTTCACTTGGAAAACATTTGCTAGTATGACCTGGAGTGTAGGTATTCCCAACTGAAAGAATATAAAGAATAGGAGACTAACCCATGACTTGCATAACATAGGGAGTCTAACAGAAGATCCTCTTCCCATAAAGATGGATACCCCTACCTCCAGAGAACTAGATCTTCAATACAGAGGCCCTGGAAATAATTCCTCATCACAAAACAAATAACAGAAAAGAAAGCCAACCGTAAGTACTAAGAGGGTGAAAAATATCACTACTCACAAATTGGTACCAAAAGCCTGCCATCACATCAACATGGATTTGCAGCCAGAATTCACACTATCTGAGTAGTCCAAAACCCATCAAGGAAGTAATTTAATCTGTAACAGTGCCTGTCAAAAGCAACAACAAAAACTTTTGGAGTTTCAAGATAATATCCCCAAAGTTATAAAGAAAATGAATGCCTCATAGTAAAAACACAACTAAATACACAATTGAACAAGTAGAAGACAAAGAATTAAAAGAAACAACAGATGTACAAAAAGACCTGCAAAAACGTCAAACACTTAAAGTTTAGAACAAAGAAATGACTATATTTAATATGTTCACAGAAACTGAAAACAAGAAACAAAACCTAAAGGTTGATGACACATTTTTTTAAACCTTCTAGGAATAAAAAATAAAGTATCTTAATTTCTAATGATAAAAAAGCTAAAAAAAAGAATTAGGCAACTGGCTGACTATTCTGATGAAATTACCTGAAAACAGCACAAAGGACAAAAGAGAAGGAAAACAAGAAAATGAGTTAAGAGATATGCAGGCGAGTAAAATGTCTACATTCAGTTAGAAATGCCAAAAGAGAAGAGCAAGAAAGGGAAAGAGGCAGTATTTGAGGAAGAAGATGAAGAGTTTTTCCAAGGCCTGTGATAAAACAACTCACAGATTTCAAAACACAATGGATCCCAAACAAGATTTCAAAAAGAATACCTGCACATAGTCAACACAACCGGGAAACACACAGCATTGAAGTTAAACAAATGATCTTGAAAGTCAACAGGCATAATTTCTTATATAGTGAAACATACATTTACCACACACCCCATCTAGCAATTTCACTCATAGGCATTTACTCAAGAGAAATGGAGGCATGTTTACACAAAAAGCTTTGTACACAGATGTTAGTATCACTTTATTCATGATAGCTCCAAACTGTAAACATTCTGATACTCATCAATGAGTGAATGGACAAGCTGATATATTCATAGAATGAAATACTACTCAGCAATAAAGAATCATTGACACATGCAATGACATGTGTGAATCTCAAAAATGCATGCTGAGCAAAACAATCCTTACCCAAAACAGTACATACTACATGATTCCAGCTATGAGAGGCTCTAGAATAGGCAAAATTAACTTCAAGTGACAGATAGCAGATCAGTAGCTACTTGGGCAGGAGACAAGAAGACTGACCAAAAAGCACCCAGTGAAACTTTTCGGGATAAGAGAAATAATTCCATACCTTTTGTTGGTAGTTACACAGTTGTATATATTTGTCAAAACTCAATGTACTGGGGGGATCTCACTTCCCCAACTCAAGCTCTACTACAAAGCCACAGTAATCAAGACAATTTGGTACTGGCAGAAGAACAGAGCCACAGACCAGTGGAACAGACTAGAGAGTCCAGATATTAACCCAAACATATATGGCCAATTAATATTTGATAAAGGAGCCATGGACATACAATGGGGAAATGACAGTCTCTTCAACAGATGGTGCTGGCAAAACTGGACAGCTACATGTAGAAGAATGAAACTGGATCACTGTCTAACCTCATACACAAAAGTAAATTCAAAATGGATCAAAGACCTGAATGTAAGTCATGAAACCATAAAACTCACAGAAAAAAACATAGGCAAAAATCTCATGGACATAAACATGAGCAACTTCTTCATGAACATATATACCCAGGCAAAGGAAACAAACACAAAAATGAACAAGTGGGACTATATCAAGCTGAAAAGCATCTGTACAGCAAAGGACACCATCAATAGAACAAAAAGGCATCCTACAGTATGGGAGAATATATTCATAAATGACAGATACGATAAAGGATTGAAATCCAAAATATATGAAGAGCTCATGTACCTCAACAAACAAAAAGCAAATAATCCAATTAAAAAATGAGCAGAGGAGCTGAACAGACAGTTCTCCAAAGAAGAAATTCAGATGGCCAACAGACACATGAAAAGATGCTCCACATAACTAGTTATCAGAGAAATGCAAATTAAAACCACAATGAGATATCACCTCACACTAGTAAGGATTGCCACCATCCAAAAGACAGACAACAACAAATGTTGGTGAGATGAAACAAATGATAATACAAAATAAGATCTCATAAATTTTAATTCAAATATAAGAATACTTGTAAGCAAATTAACTAAATCTTCCAATTAAATGGCAAAGACTCAGACTTGATATTTTAAAATCAAACTATATGCTGTTTAAAAGATATACATCTAATGATATCAGAAAGTTTAAAGCAAAAATATTTTAGCAGCTCGAATAACCAGAAGATGGCAGCATGAGAGATGAAACAGTAAAGTCATCCCAAAAACAAATATAATATGGAAATATAGCAAATACAACTAATCCTGAAAGACAAACTAGAAAGAAGGCTGTGGCAGACTGCCTACAATGGGGGAAAAGAGCAGACTTTACAGAAAAGGGTGTACTACCAAAGCCCTGACCTGGCGGGACCCAAGCCCTTCCCTCAAACCAGCTCACCTGCAAGAGGAAGAAAAATGTAGCAGGGAGGGGATGGAGTTCTAGGACTGCGGAACACTCAGCCCTGGAGATCTGCTCTGGGAGCATGAACCTACATTACATGGTGCTCTAGAGATTAATGGGGTTGGAAAGATAACCCAGACAGAATACTTGGAGAGACTGAGATTCCAGCAACTTCTGCAGAACAGGTACCCACAACCAGTCCCTCTGGGACAAAAGAAAGGTGGGAAGTCTGAGAGACTTCTTAACAGCTAAAGGGGCAAGGACTGCACAGAGCTTGCTGCTCAGGAGAAAGGACAGGTGGAAAAAATTGTACCAGCACACTAAGCCCATGAAGGGTAGGAACTTTAAGGAGCTTCAGGCGCTCCATTGCCCTAGCTGGCACTGCAGGTATGAGAACCCTACCACGATACGCAGCCTGTTGATCCATCCTCCCAGCCAGAACCAGCTCGCCAACCAGCTGCCCACACCATGACACCAGCCCAGCCAGAGGGTGGGACCATATATGGCAGCTGCAAGTACAAAGCACAGAGGCCTTTTCCTGCACACTCAGCCTATGGGCCCTGGTAGTGGAAACACACAATGCAGCTGGGAAGAAGGAAAGACATCTTTTCTCCTGGGAGGGACCAGCAAGGCTAGCCTGCAACCCCCGACATTGCTCCAGGGGCTGAGCAGCTCCAGAGGGTAGAGCTTCAGGGCAACAGAGAGCACCACCAACAAATATGAAATGTCAACGGAACCTGGTTCAAAAGAAAATCTCACAAACACCAGAAAAAGGGCCAAATGAAACAGAACTCCCCAATTTTCCTAAAAGAGAGTTCAGAATAAAAACCATAAACATGCTCATGGAGGGATAGAAAAACATTCAAGACCTCAGGGATGAATTCAAGAAAGAGATAGAAACTTTGAAAAATAGATATCTGAAATGGTATATAAAATGTAGGGAGCAGATGAGATGAAGTAGAGGAGACCGATTAGGTGAAATAGAGCTAAATGAAATAAAAATTAGAGAACAGGAATACAAAGAAGCTGAGGCACAGAGAGAAAAAAGGATCTCTAGGAATGAAATAATATTCAGAGAAATGTGTGACCAATCCAAATGGAACAATATTTGCATTATAGGGGTGCCAGAAGAAGAAGAGAGAGAAAAAGGGACAGAAAGTGTCTTTGAGGAGGTAATTGATGAAAACTTCTCCAATCAGGGGACAGAGAGAGTCTCTCAGGCCATGGAGGTGCACAGAACTCCAAACACAGGGGACCCAAGGAAGACAAACCAAGACATATACTAATTAAAATGGCAAATATCAAGCTCAAGGACAGAGTATTAAAAGCATCCAGAGAGAGAAAAAAGATCACATACAAAGGAAAACCCATCAGGCTATCATCAGACTTCTCAACACAAACCTTACAGGCCAGAAGGGAGTGGCATGATATATTCAATGCAATGAAACAGAAGGGCCTCAAACCAAGAATACTCTACCCAGCAAGATTATCATTTAAATCTGAAGGAGGGATTTAAAAATTTCCAGATAAGCAAAAGTTGAGAGAATTTACCTCCCACAAACCATCTCTACAGTGTATTTTGGAGGGACTGCTATAAAAGGAATATTCCTAAGGCTAAATAGCTGTCACCAGAGAAAATAAAACCACAGTAAAGGAAGTAGAACAATTAATTACAAATGCAAAATTAAATCAACTACACACAAAGTCAGTCAAGGGATAGACAGAATACAAAATAAGATAGTAACATATAAAGAATGGAGGAGGAAGAAAGAGGAGGTAAAAAAGAACCTTTAGATTGTGTTTGTTATAGTATACTGAGTTAGTTAAGTAAGACTGTCAGATAGTAAAGGGCTATCCTTGAATCTTTCATAACCATGAATCTAAAGTGTGCAATGGAGATAAGGACATATCGATCAATAATCACCCCAAATGTACATCGTCTGAATGCACCACTCAAAACACATAGAGTCACTGAATGGATAAAAAAACAAGACTGTCTCTAAACTGGCTATAAAACACTCACTTCAAACCCAAATATATACATAGACTAAAAGTGAAGAGATATAAAAAGATATTTCATGCAAACACTCGGGAGAAAAAAGCAGAAGTGGCAGTACTTGTATAAGACAAAATAGACTTCAAAACAAAGAAAGTCACAAGTGACAAAGAAGGACATTATATAATGATAAAGGGTTCAGTTCATCAGAGGACAAAACCTTTATAAATATCTATACAACCAACATAGGAGCACCTACATATGTGAAACAAATACTAACAGAATTAAGAGGGAAATAGAATTCAATACATTCATTTTAGGAGACCTCAACATACCATTCACTCCAAAGGACAGATAAACCTGACAAAAAATGAGGCAGATGCAGTGAACAACACATTAGAACAGATAGACCTAACAGACATTTACAGAACACTCCACCCAAAAGAAGCAGGATACACAGTCTTCTCAAGTGCACATATAACAATTTCAAGAATAGTCCACATACTAGGCCACAAAATGAGCTTCACTAAATTCAAAAGGATTGAAATTGGACTAACCAGCTTGTCAGACCACAAAGGTATGAAACTAGAAATAAATTATGCAAAGAAAACAAAAAAGCCCACAAACACATGGAGGCTTCACAACATGCTCCTAAATAACCAATGGATCAATGACCAAATAAAAACAGAGATCAAGCAATATATGGAGACAAATGACAACCATAACTCAACACCGCAAAATCTGCGGGAGGCAGCAAAGGCTGTGATAAGAGGGAAGTATATTGCAGTACAGGCCTACCTCAGGAAAGAACAACAATCCCATATGAACAATCTAAATTCATAATTAATGAAAGTACATAAAGAAGAAAAAATGAGGCCCAAAGACAGTAGAAGGAGGGACAAAATAAAGATTAGAACATAAATAAATAAAATCAAAAAGAATAAAACAACAGAAAGAATCAATGAAACCAGAAGCCGGTTCTTCAAGAAAACTAAATAAACCTCTAGCCAGAATTACCAAGAAAAAAAGAGAGTCTACACACAAAAACAGAATCACAAATGAGAAAGGAAAAATCACTACAGACACCATAGAAATACAAAGTATTATTAGAGAATATTATGAAAAATTATATGCTAACAAACTGGATAACCTAGAAGAAATGGACAACTTTTTAGAAAAATGCAATCTTCCAAGGCTGACCCAGAAAGAAACAGAAAATCTGAACAGACCAATTACCAGCAATGAAACTGAATTACTAATCAAAAACTACCTAAGAACAAAAGTCCTGGTCCAGACAGATTCATTGCTGAATTTTATCAAACATCTAGTGAAGACCTAATACGCATCCTCTTTAAAGTTTTCCAAAAAGTAGAAGAAGAGGGAATACTTCCAAATTCATTCTATGAGGCCAGCATCACTCTAATACCAAAACTAGGCAAAGACACCACAAAGAAAGAAAATACAGACCAATATCCCTGATGAACATAGATGCAAAAACCTTCAACAAAATATTAGCAATCTGAATTAAAAACTACATCAAAAACATCATCCATCATGATCAAGTAGGATTTATTCCAGGGATGCAATGTTGGGACAATATTTAAAAATCCATCAACATCATCCACCACATCAACAAAATGGACAAAAACCACATGATCATCACCATAAATGCTGAAAAAGCATTTGACAAAATTCAACATCCATTCATGATAAAAACTCTCAACAAAATGGGTATAGAGGGCAAATACCTCAACATAATAAAGGCCATATATGACAAACTCACAGCCAATATCATACTTAACAGCGAGAAGCTAAAAGTTTTTCCAATCCGGAACAAGACAAGGATGCCCACTCTCTCCACTTTTATTCAACATAGTATTGGAGGTCCTAGCCACGGCAATCAGACAACACAAAGAAATAAAAGGCATCCAGATTGGCAAGGAAGAAGTTAAACTGTCCCTGTCTGCAGATGACATGATACTGTACATAAAAAGCTCTAAAGAATCCACTATAAAACTACAAGATCTAATATCTGAATTCAGCAAAGTTGCAGGATACAAAATTAATACACAGAAATTTGTTGCATTCCCATACACTAACAATGAACTAGCAGAGAGAGAAATCAGGAAAACAATTCCACTCACAGTTGCATCAAAAAGAATAAAATACCTAGGAATAAACCAAACCAAGGAAGTGAAAGACTTATACCCTGAAAACTACAAGACACTCTTAAGAGAAATTAAAGAAGATACCAATAAATGGAAACTCATCCCATGGATGAGCTCATGGATAGGAAGTATTAATATTGTCAAAATGGCCATCCTGCCTAAAGCAATCTATAGTTTCAATGCAATGTCTATCAAAATACCAACAGCATTCTTCAATGAACTAGAGCAAATCATTCTGAAATTCATATGGAACCATAAAACACCTTGAATAGCCAAAGAATTCTGAGAAGGAAGAATAAAGCTGGGGGCATTACGCTCCCCAACTTCAAGCTCTACTACAAAGCCACAGTAATCAAGACAATTTGGTACTGGCACAAGAACAGACCCATAGACCAATGGAACAGACTAGAAAGCCGTGATATAAACCCAACCATATATGGTCAATTAATATACCATAAAGGAGCCATGGATATACAATGGGGAAGTGACAGCCTCTTCAACAGCTGGTGTTGGCAAAATTGGACAGCTACATGCAAGAGAATGAAACTGGATTAATGTTTAACCCCATACACAAAAATAAACTCAAAATGGATTAAAGACTTGAATGTAAGTCATGAAACCGTAAAACTCTTAGAAGACAACATAGGCAAACACCTCCTGAATATAAGCATTAGCAACTTCTTCCTGAACTCATCTCTTCGAGCAAGGGAAACAAAAGCAAAAATGAACTCATGGGACTACATCAAACTAAAAAGTTTCTGTACAGCAAAGGACACCATCAACAGAACTAAAAGGCATCCTACAGTATGGGAGAATATATTATTTATAAATGACATATCTGACAAGGGGTTAACATCCAAAATATATAAAGAACTTACACGCCTAAACACCCAAAATGCAAATAACCCGATTAACAAATGGGCAGAGGATATGAAGAGACAGTTCTCCAAAGAAGAAATTCAGATGGCCAACAAACACATGAAAAGATGCTCCACATCACTAATCATCAGGGAAATGCAAATTAAAACCACAATGAGATATCATCCCACACCAGTAAGGATGGCCAGCATCGAAATGACTAAGAACAACAACTGCTGGCAAGGATGCGGAGAAAAGGGAACCCTCCTACACTGCTGGTGGGAATGTAAGCTAGTTCAACCATTGTGGAAAGCAATATGGAGGTTCCTCAAAAAACTAAAAATAGAAATACCATTTGACCCGGGAATCCCACTCCTTGGAATTTTCCCAAAAAATACAACTTCTCAGATTCAAAAAGACACATGCACTCCTAGGTTTATCACAGCACTTTTTACAATAGACAAGATATGGAAGCAACCAAAGCGTCCATCAGTAGATGAATGGATAAAGAGGATGTGGTACATATACATAATGGAATACTATTCAGCCGTAAAAAAAGAAACAAATTCCTACCATTTGCAACAGTATACATGGAGCTGGAGGACATTATGCTCAGTGAACTAAGCCAGGCAGAGAAAGACAAATGCCGAATCATTTCCCCCATTTTTGGAGTATAACAGTGAAGCAAAACTGAAAGTACAAAACAACAGCAGACTCAGAGACTCCAAGAATGAACTAGTGGTTACTGAAGGGGAGGAGTGTGGGAGGGCGGTGGGGAGGGAGGGAGAAGGGGATTGAAGGGTATTATGTTTAGTACACATGGTGTGGAGGATCACGGGGAGAACTGTGTAGCACAGAGAAAGCACATAGTAGATCTGTGGCATCTTACTACACTGATGAACAGTGACTGCATTGGGGTATGGGTGGGGACTTGATAATATGGGTAAATGTAGTAACCACATTGTTGTTTCATGTGAAACCTTCATAAGAGGTATCAATCATACCTTAATTTTTTTAAAAACCTACTGATAATTACTTTAGTAATTCCATATGTTTTCTTCAAATACATTTTCCCTCCATCCAGTCACTAACACATCGAGCAACAAAATGAGTAGTGTTCAGGATTCCAACAAATGTGTCAAGTAATTTTAAGTTTCAATGGTTGATGTTGAAAATGACATGCAAATCCAAGTAGAAAAAATCAAAATCAAAATCAATTTCATTTTGTTTAGTATCTCATGAGCTGCCAGTATTTGGCACACTGATAGCTGAAAAACATTCCTTTAAACACCTCCTATCTGGAACCAATCAATATTTTTAATCCTCACAAGTACATCAGTTAAGTATCACTGCTTATATGTAGTTTCAACACACAGTTCAAAAAATAGAGACTAATATATTTGAACAGTGGCATTCCTCTGACACTAAAAAATGAGATAGTCAAATGCCAATTACTTGGCAAATATTTTCCAACTATGTAAATAAAAGAACATGTGCTATTTCCCATAACATATGCTACAGAAATGGAGCTATTCTATGTAAAAGTCCATGGCAAAATAGAGAATGCATTAATAAACACATATTCTGAAATACCTGAAGTAGCTTCTTTTGCTTAAACACAATAAAAAGGAGTAATTCAACTGGAAAGAAGACCTCAGAGCTCCTACACTCTGACAAACCTCTCTTTACCATATGACCCTGGCCACACCAAGTTAGACCAAAAGTAGGAAATCTAACTCTAGAAGAAGCAAGAGTAAAGGACAAGTAAGCCAACTGTTCATAGGTGCCAATCAAGAAACCATCAATGTTGGCCTATTCGGGTGATGAACTAATAGGCAGACATACAAGACATACAAGAACTCATCATCACAGTCTACAACAAAGAAGGCCTGACTTGTACAAGAATGAGAATCAAAATCCTGGCCTTGACACCCATCAAAAAATTACTCTTCTCTATTCCCACATCAAAACTCCTACAACTTTTAACTGTTGTATAGTTCTCAGATGCACACAGAGAATAGGGGATTTCTTCAGACAATAGTCAATTCCTTCCTCAAATTCTTTCCACAGTATTTTTCTCCTTTGAGTTAACTGTTTGTTTTCTCTGAGACTTTACTTTTAAGGGTTCTTATCTGGGCACAAGGGTGTTAAAAGAGCAGCCAGATACTTCCTGTATGCTGAATGGAAAAAAGTCTTTCTCTATACTTTCCCAAATACCTCTTCCTGCCTTCTTCTTTTTCTCTTTTGAAAAATACTGCCTTCTTCATGCCTGCCCTTTCTAGTATCCCTGATTTCAAAGTACCTTCCAAGATACTTCAATTTGATGGGGAGTATAAAGACGCTGGGAGGTTGGAAAATTTGCTGCTTCTTCTATGGCATCCAAAGCTCATTTCCAACAAAATTCTGAATAATGGGAACTATGAAATGTAAACATTAGCTAGCAAATATTTTTCTTTTTTATTTTCTCATGTATAACCTCACATTAAAGTCCTTTTCTTTAAGCCACTAGGAATTAAGTGTATGGAATTTGGAGGGCATGGGGTTTACCGCAAGGGCAAATAAATCTGAGGTTATCTGGTTCAAACCCTGTGTTTCTGATACTGGGCAGTTTCAGGACTTATTCAAGGACCCACCACAAGTAAGCAGCTAAGTGAGAATAAGAAACTACATCTATTAATTGCCATCAATTCAATCAGCTACTTGCCACGTAGTCAGGCTGATTAATTATAGTCCAGTAAATAAATGAGGGCAAAAAATGTTAGCAAGCAGTCACTTCCCCCATGAACCAACTTAGATTTAAAGATGCCAAGTTGTCCTCATCCAACCCCAACATTCCACGATTAAAGAGTGACTGCCAGAAAAATAAGCAAATTAACATGCATAGATTATATTTTTCACTCAGTACTTTCTTAGCTCTCATCTCCCCTTGGTTGTATGCAATATAAAGAAAACTTCAACATAGGATTTTGAAATGTCATTTTAAAGATTGTTTCTAAGACAGAGTAAAACACTATGTCAATTAAAGTGATGAACTAAAATGATGAAAAAATTAAAAAGCTAGTCCAGAATTTAAACGAGCTAGTCATCTTATTTTACAGCAATCAAGTTACAGCTCAGAATGTTTAAGTAATTGTCCACTGTCACTCAGAAAAGCAATACTACTTTCATTTTTTGGAAATGAAAATCAGAACGAACACAGCAATTACAAGCCCAAGGAAGAAACAAAGAACTTTTTCTTAAAATCAGTTAAGATGCTGAATTTTCTATATTTATACCTGAAAATCATCAACAAGCTCAGGGAAAAGGTGTTCATACATTTTAAGTTCTTCTGTCATTCGTCCTGGTTCTTGCTGGGGTTTTAGTTTGTTAATATCCGTTTCAATATCATCATTCTGAAATAATAAAAACGTTGTATCACCAGTTAAGAAAAACATAAAGTTACAGAAGAAATTTTAGATTTAAAGTGTTCTAGATTATTAATTGAATGTAATTATATATAATTTTCTTGGTTAGCGACTAACAAGTTTACAAAGGCATTCTTTTCTCTAAACACACTAGTTCAACATTCAATATTCTTTTGTGAAAATGAAGCCTTACATAATGGCTCTCTACTTAAAAAAAATTTACCTATAAAACAGGCAGAGTGAGGAAAGAAACTACACTTTGAGAGGTTAAGGGCAGGAAATTGTGTATTTTGGTTTGAAGAAAAACAAAGATGAAGAGCTACTGACAGAATTAGAAGAAACAAACAAAACAATCTTCTAGTACTCCTTAAAAGTTCTTTTAAAGTTAAAGAGGAAAAAAAGGAGTGCATTGAAGCTTCTATACTGACAAGTCCTGGCTATCTAGAAACAAACCTTCTAGAGCCTCCAGGTTTCCGTAATTGCTTCAAACTCAAAAATCTGGGGCAAAGAGAACCAAATCACATGGTGAGGAAAAAACAGCCTCTCGGACTATAACATAACCACAATAGAAACTATACCCACTAACAGTGTAGCCGGTTCACCTGAAACATGAGAGAAGTGACAGAATTCAGATAAACAGGACAAATTAAGGGAGATCCAAATGTAACCACCAATGAAAGTACGAGGAAGACAGTGGTAAAGAAGAAAAATAAGATAAATACAGCTCAGCCATCTTAAAGAGTCAACAATTCTGTAGCCCTTGAAGAAAAATAGTATTTTAGCATGGCATAGTAGTAAAGACAGCAGACATTTATATCAGACTGCTTTATTCTAAATCCTGACCCTACCTCTCTTATTAAGCCATACTGACAATTTCTCTGTGCCTCCATTTTCTAATTAGCTCTGTAAAGCAGAGGTAATAATACCATGTACTTTATAAGACTGCTATGAGGTTAGCATACACAGAGAGCTCATGGAGTAGAATAGGCTTACATGTTCAATAAACTTAGTCTATTATTTTTTATTTTAACTACTGTTTTAAGGTAAAGTGGGGAAAATATGAGTATCACAGATACTCGTTAGTAATGCAGCCAACAACTATACTTCTCAAAAGATGTGAATGTAATAAAACACAAAGAAATCTGAAGGAGACTTAAAAGACAAGATAATTAAATGCAATATGTGATGCTAAAGAGGGGGAAAATCCTATAAAAAACTTTATTAAATCAACCAATAAAATGGAATATGCATGGCAGATTAGATAAAAATGCTGTTTTAATATACAGAAATACTACATTTCTGTCTATAAATTTATGAAGTTGATAGCTATATTGTGGTTATACAAGAGGGTATCATTATTCTTAGGAAATATACACTGACATATTTAGGGGTAAAGGACTATGATACATAATATTAAATGTAATACACATATATATTATATATAATACATATACATATGTATCAAATGTATATATATATAACATATGTAACTTATCCTCAAATATTTTAATTTTTTTAAATTTCCAAGCAGCAAAATTAGAATCATTGTTATAATTCCTATTGCATTCTATTTCCCCACCAATCTGTCTTTAAATCTAAAGTGATTAGAAGAAATATTTTTAATGAGGACCCTGAGCCATAAAGAATAAATTATACTCAATATATTTTGTTTTTAATAGACATGGAAACACACAGCACATAAAAGAAAGGTTTCTATCAAAATACAATACTTTAAATTATTAACTTAGTATTTTTAATCTGGGAAATTTGACTACATGTAAACACTTACTGCCCAAAGAATCCCAACAGTTGACTGGCTAACAGTTCTCCTGTTGTTTAAGGAATATTCTACATACAGAACTAAAATTCTCCTACCTTGGGTCCTAACAGTTCTTCCACTTATATCAAGTCCAGAACCACAAATACACAGTTAACCCCAGACTTTCTGCTTTGACCATCAAAAGCCTAAGCTGTTTTCCTTCTTTGTAGTTTTTGAGACCGGGATGCAGACCACCATGTTGTCCAGATTGGCTACCTTGACAACTTTGCTAAAGCTTGCCTTAGTGACATATTTGGTGACAACGAAACTGATTTTATACCTGCTAATTAAGATAGAAATCTCCTTCTAGTATTTTAGGTTCTATCTCGAGAGAGTCGAATACTCAGTGTACCCCAATTTTGACGTAGCATTTTAAGACAAAAAGACCCAAGAGTCAAATGAATCCCCCACACATCCCAGCCAACGTATTAAGCTAAACAGCTAAAAATAAGGGAGTTAAGCAAACATTTTTTTCTACACATACTAAAATGGTCTACATATTAAAATAGTCCCCTTTACCATGAAATTTAAAAAAAATATCTAGACTTCTACAGGTGCCATAAAATTCTGAAAACTCATCTGCCTCTTTACTCAGCACCTCAAGTGACAATATCTTTTGTCAAATCAATAAATACTTTGTCCATGCTCCAATTAACTGAAACCTAAGAATCATTATGTAAACACTAATTCTTACTAAAAAGTCATCAGTTATATATTATTTTGCTACTATTTTTGTATTCCCAAAAGGTTGTTGAAAGAGGAATAGGTTGGCACTTAAGAACCTCAAACCACTTTCGTTCAAATTTCGATTTCCTTAGACTTTAAAATCTACTTCAGGAAGATTAGATAGTCTTCCTGGTCAGAGTGAGGAAAACAAAGTTATTTTAAGCTCTTTTCAGACCAATGAATTCAAAGCATCATTATTTTCCCATTCAATAGCTTAGGGTCTGTAGTCATCCACAATAAAAGCATGGCCAAAACAAACAAAGTAACCACTAGCCATATTTATTTACACAATCTTTGTTTTACTACTGAGTATACAATTTTAGAGATGACCAAAGATAGAAATGTATACTAACCTTAAAATTCTGATCTAGATCATCTTCATTTTCGGTTTCATTTTCAACTTCTAAATCAATGTCTTCATTATCATCACTTTCATCTACTACGTCATCCACTGTGATACAAAATGTGCTATAAGTAGGTGACAGGTAAACATTCTACAACATGCACAACCAAAGGCAGAAGGTTTTATATATACATATATAACACTGTACTTCAATCACAAAAGAAAAAAACAAATGAAATTCCTTATTAAAACAGTCTCTAAAGGATGTCCCAGGGGTTAAAGAACCTATGAGATAAAATAAAAGTATTTTAAAATTTGAAAGCACCATGAAAATGTCCAGGTTTTTTTTATTTATGATGCTGAGTCTTAAAAAATTGATAATGTCTTATGTTGCAATAGCCTGAATGAAATATCTTGTTTCCTTCCTATTTATAATAAATTTCAGTAACTCATTTTACCCTTTACAATTCACTTCCCATTTATTTGCTTCAACAATTACTTTGTGCCATGTACTATATTGTGTGCTGGGAATTTCTAAAAAGATAAGTAAATGTAGTCCCTGCCCTAAGGGAGTTCATGAGGTTAAAGAGCAGAAAAGAGTAAACATGTAGTTGTAAAGCAAAAGATAGACATTAATAAAGGCAAATATTTAAAAATGCTATGGTAAAACAAAGGATGGAATAACTAATAGCAAACTGCTTGGGGCCAAGGGGCTATCAATAACCACTTAACAGAAAGGACAATAATTAAGCAGTACCTTGAAGAAAATACAGCAGCTTTCTAGATGAACATTAAAGGTGGCTGAATATGACTTCTATGAGTAAATAATAATGCTAAAATAAAGAATTTAGAAAAATCTTTGGAAAAAAAAAGTTAAGCATGACTTAACTTGTATGCTTGGGAATGTACTAAGAGAGGCAAATAAGAATGAGAAAATGCAGGGTATAATAGGCCAAGTAGTTCAGATTTTTAACCTAGGATAAACTCTCAGGATTTTCAAGCAGAAAATGGTTTAATTCACCTTGTGTTTTCGAAAAAAATTACTCTGGCAACTGTTAGAGACAGAGCATTTTTGTGAAGAGGGACCAAATAATAAAGGAAAAGACAGTAATTGTCTGAACCGATACAGCAGTAATAGGGATGAAGAGTAAATACACATCAGAGAAACACTCAAGGAATAAAATGCAAAAGGACATGAGGATCATGGATGTGGGGGAGACAAGGGAAGAACAGCAGAAGTGTACCTGGAGAGTTCTCATGTGAGTAACTGAGTGCTTTAAAACCAAGTAGAGAATATTTTTGAAGTATTTTTCTCAACTCTTTTTTCTATTTTTTGACTCTATTCAGGAATAACTGACAAATGTAATTGTTTATATTTAAAGCATACATCATTTAATATACATACATATTGTAAAATGACTACAAGATGAATAATGCATCACATCACAGTTAACATCTCCATGTGTGCATGTGTGTGTGGTGTGAAAATGCTTAAGATTCTCAGGAAGTTTCAAGTATAGAATACCTTAGTACTAATTATAGTCAATATGCCATTCATTAGATTCTCAGAACTTAACCTTCTTAAAACTGAAAATTTGTAACCTTTGACCTCATCACTCCATTAACCACTCCTCCAGCCCCCCGCATCCAACATTCTGTGCTGTTTCTATGAAATTGTTTTTCTTTAATTCCATGTTTAAGTGATACCATACAGCATTTGTCTCTGTCTGGCATACTTCATTTGGTATAACATGCTCTAGATTCATCCATGTTGTCACAAATGGTGGGATACTCCTTCTTTTTTTAATGGCTGTATAATTTCTTATATATGTGTGTGTGTGTATGTGTGTGTGTGTATATGTATAAATTATATATAGATACAGATAGATAAGTGAATGAAACACTTGTCCTTTATCCATTCATCCATCAAAAGCCATTAAGGTTATTTCCAAATCTTGGCTATACTGAATAATGCTGCAGTGAACATGGAAGTACAGGCATCTCTTTGAGATAATTTCAATTCCTTTGGATATATATACAAGAGTGGACTCCTGAATCGTATGGTAGTTCTATTTTTAATTTTTTGAGGCACC
This sequence comes from Manis javanica, assembly GCF_040802235.1. Taxonomy (NCBI): domain Eukaryota; kingdom Metazoa; phylum Chordata; class Mammalia; order Pholidota; family Manidae; genus Manis; species Manis javanica. Next base: position 81,486,530 of record NC_133157.1, read on the forward strand.
TCCATACTGTTTTCTGTATTAACAGTACATTTTATTTTCTCACCAAAAGTATATAAGGGTTCCATTTTTTCACATTCTTGCTTTATTTGCTATCTCTTTTTTTTTTTGGTAAAAACCATTGTAACAGATGTGAAGTGATGTCTCATTGTGGTTTGATTTGCATTTCCCTAATGATTAGTGATAATTGAGTGCCTTTACATATACCTATTGGCCCTCTGTATGTCTTCTTTGGGAAAATGTCCATGTAGGTCTTCTGCCCATTTTTTTAATTGGATTATTTGGTTGTGTACTATTCAGCTGTTTGAGTTCCTATATTTTGGATATTAACCCCTCATCATATATATGGTTTGCAAATACCTTCTCCCATTTCTACACTGCCTTTCAATGTATTGTTTCCTTTGCTGTGCAGAACCTCTTTAGTTTGTCACAGACCCACTTGTTTATTTTAGCTTCTGTTGCCTGTGCTTTTGGTGTCTTATCCAAGAAATCATTGCCAAGACCAATGTCAAGGATCTTTTTCCCTAGTTTTCTTCTAGGAGTTTTATAGCTTCAGTACTTATTTAAGTCTTAGGTGAATTGCAAGTTAATTTTTGTGAGTAGTGTAAGATAGGGGTCCAGTTTCATTCTTTTGCATGGGGATATCTAGTTTTCCTTATATCATTTATTGAGGAGTCTGTCCTTTCCCCATTGTGTGTCCTTCATACCCCTATGAAAAATTAGTTGACCGTGTGTGTGCGGGTTTTTGTCTAGGCTCTCTATTCTGTTCAACTGGTCTATGCACCTGCTTTGAGCTCCATATTGTTTTGATGACTACAGCTTTGTAGTACTTTGAAATCAAGAACAGTGATGCCTCCAACTCTGTTCTTCCATCTCAGGATTGCTTTGACTATTTGAGGTCTTTTGTGGTTCCAACAAATTTTAAGATAGGTTTTTTTATTTCTATTAAAAATGTCATTGAGATTTTGATAGGGATCACACTGAATCTGTAGCTCACCTTGGGTGGTGTGGTTATTTTCACAATATTAACTTTTCCAATCCAAGAACACAGGATACCTTCCATTTATTTGTGTATTCTTCCATATCTTTCCGCAGTATCTTACAGTTTTCGGTGCACAGGTCTTTCAACTCCTTGGTAAAATTTCTCCCTAAGTATTTTATTGTTTTCAAAGTTATTTTAAATGGGATTGCATTTTTTATTTCTTTCAGGTAGTTCATTGTTAGTGTATAGGAATACAACTGATTTTTGTATATTGATTTTGTATCCTGCAACATTACTGAAATCATTTATTCATTCTAATGCTTTTTGGTAGCAATTTTAGGGATTTTTATACATAAGCAATGTCATTTGCAAAAAGATAATTTTACTCTTCCTTTCTGATTTAGATGCCTTTTATTTCTTTTCCCAGACTATTATAGCTAAGCTATCCAGTACTGTGTTGAATAGGAATAGCAAAACTAGGCATCCCTATCTTACTCCTGATCTTGGAGAAAAGGCTTTTTTTTTAACTTTTCACCACTGAGAATGATGCTAGTTATGCAATCATCATATATGTCCTTTATTATGATAAGGAAAATTCCTTCCATACCTAATTTGTTGAAGAGTTTTTATCATGAAAGCACTTTGAATTTGGTCAAATGCTTTTACTACATCTATTGAGATGACCATATGATTCTTTTCCATCATTCTGTTAATGGATGTATTGCATTTTAATTTGTGGATGTTGAGACATCCTTGCACCCCAGGAATGAATCCCACTTGATCATGGTGTATAATTCTTTTTGTTTGTTTTTAAATTTGGTTTGCCAGTGTTCTGTTGAGGATTTTTGCATCAGGGCTACTGGCCTGTAATTTTCTTTTCTTGTAGTGTCCTTGTCTTGGCTTTGGTATGAGGGCAATGCTGGCTCTATAAAATGAATTTGAAATGATTCTTCCCCTTTAATTTCTTAGAAGAATTTGAGAATTCTCTTTAAAGGGATTCTTCAAGTGTTCGGCAGAACTTACTTGTGAAGCCACCTGGTCCTGGGTTTTTATTGGAGACTTCTGATTCCAGATTCAATGTCCTTATAGTAATTGGCCTGTTTAGATTTTCATCTTGATTCAGTCTTGGTAGGTTCTGTGTTTCTAGGAATTTATCCATTTCTTCCAGGATGTCCAAATTCATTGGAGTATAACCGTTCATAGTAGTCTCTTCTACTCCTTTATATTTCTATGGTATCAATTGTAATTTCTACTCTTTCATTTACATTTTATTAATTTTTTACCAGTCTGGCTAAAGATTTGTCAATTTTGTTTTTCTTTTCAAAAACCAACTACTTACTTTTGTTATCTTTTCTATTGTTTTTCTAACCTCTCATTAATTTATGCTTTAATATTTGTTATTTCCTTCCTTTTGCTAACTTTGGTCTTAGTTTGTTCTTCATTTTCCAGTTCCTTGAAGTGTAAATTAAGCTGTGTATTTGGATCTTACTTTTTCCTTAATGTTTATCACAAAAAAATTCCCTCCTAAAATACTTTTGATACATCCCATAAGTTTTGGTACATTGTGTTTCCATTTTTGTTTGTCTCTGATTATTTTCTGATTTCCCTTTTGATTTCTCTTTAGACCCTCTGGTTGTTCAGAAGTATGTTGTTTTATTTCCACATATCTGTGAAGTTCAAAGCTTTACTCCCATTGTTAATTTCTAGTTTTAGACCATTGTGATCAGAGAACGTACCTGATGTGATTTCAATATTCTTACATTTGTTTAGACTTGTTTTATGACCTAATATATCATCTATCCTAGAGAATGTTCCAGTGTGCACTTGAGAAGAACATGTATTCCACTACAGTTGAATGGAATTCTCTGTATGTATCTTTCAGGTCCACTTGGTCTAATATATTCTATCTAAATGATCTATCCATTGTTCAAAGTGGGGTTCCGAAGTCCCCTACTATTACTGCATTGTTCTCCATTTATCCTTTAAGATCTATTAATTACTGTTTAATATATTTTGATGCTCCAATATTGGGTACATATATATTTATAATTATTGCATCTCTTGATGAATTGGCCCATTTATCATTATATAATGACCTTCCCTGTCTCTTGCTACAGGTTTTGACTTAAAGTCTATTTTCTTGGATGTAAATATACCTACCCCTCCTCTCTTTTGTTTTCCATTTATATGAAGTCTCTTTTTCCATCCCTTCATCATCAGCCTATTTATGTCCTTAAAACTTAAAATGAATTTCTAGTAGTAACATATAGTTGGGTCTTGTTTCCTATCTGTGTCTTTTTATTGGAAAATTTAAACCATTTACATTTACAGTAATTACTGGTAAGTAAGGATATATCATTGCCATTTTGTCCATTGTTTTGTGATTGTTTTGTAGCTATTTTGTTCCTTTCTTCCTTTCTTGCTGTCTTTGTGAGTTGATACCTTTTTTTGTATGCTTCAAATCCTTTCTCTTTATCATTTGTGTATCTATTATAGATTTCTGCTTTGTGGTTGACATTAAGCTTTCTTAACACTTTTTACTGTTATAACCATCTATTTTAAGCTGAAAACAACTTAATTTCAATTGCATGAAAAATTTTACCCATGTACTTGCCCTCACCAAAATTTATATTGCTGATGTCCCAATTTACCCCTTTTTTATACTGTGTATCTATTAATGAAGTACTGTAGCTATATTTATTTTTAACATTTTTGTCTCTTCACCTATATACTAGAGTTCCGTGATTTACATACTACTTAAAATAATAGTACATTTTGAATTTAACTATGTATCTTTATCATTGAATTTTACACTTCTATGTTTTCATGTTACTAACTACTTATAGTGAAGATTTATAAACTCCTCCCCAGCTCCCAAATATCTGATCTCCTCTCTTTCCTTTTACTAACAGAATAAAGGTTATAGATTTCAGCCTACTTCACATCATATGACCAATTTTTGACCAAAGGTATGTGAGGTGAAGTGATAAATACAAATTCCAGGCCATAGCTTTTAAAAAGAAAATTGCCATCGCCATCTTCTTTCATTATCACATGCACATGAGGAAACCTCCAAGGATGAGGATGAAAACAAAAAGAATCTGACTCCTCTATTTAATTTGCCAAGAACTTTAAAATCATCCACCAGTGCTGTGTTTCTATTAATTTCTCCTTATTATTCAATAATTATTTATCTATCTTTGCTCTAGTTTTTGACACACTTGTTATTACCTGTCTCATATAAAATAAACTTTGCTGTCCTGTTTTAAACATTTTGTTCTGTATTCATATTTTGTATGGTAGTAATGCTGTCTTCCTCACCTCTTTTGCTCTGGGAATAACATAACACATTGGCCAATTTGTTTACTTTCAAGCTTTCCATTTTGCTGTTTTAAGAGTCTACAGTATGTATCAGTTACTGAGATTTCTTTTAACCCAATCTGAGAGCCTCCTACTTTTAGTAGTATTTTATCCATGTAGATATCTTATTACTGAAACTGATCTGTTTGTTCTTGCTTTGTAATTAGCACTCCCAGGATTTTGTGCATCTTTGAAACCTCCTTGCTTTCCTACAGTAGTGATAGTTGAGAAGTTTTTCCACGAAAAAAATAAATGATTTTACATAGAATTTCAAAGGGTCTATAGTCTCTAAAGTTCATCCATGGATACCTATGATTCCACAGATCCCAATCTAAGGATCACTGTTTGGGTATTACTTCTACATTTTAAAACACATTAGTTGGACCACTATTTCTGTAACTGTCATTTTAGAAATGCAAGAATAAGGTAACATTAGGGAATCTGTCAATATAAATTTTAGTTTATTTTTTTAAAAGACCCACTTTGTTATAACTGTATATTATGCATCTTTCACCAAGAATTAGTTGTTATTTTTCAAAATAATAGTAGAGCAACTATTTATTTTATATAATTAACAGTTTGTAATATTTAATACAATTTCTCTGTACAATGTCATTTGCATTCTTCACATCTTGATCTTCCCTGGCCTGGCTGCTACTCCATGTACTTTAGGAAGGGTACTTGAGCAACATACATTCAGACCCTTATATACCTCAGAGTATGTCACCTTCACATATAGATGGCAACTAATAAGCATTCAGAAATTTTGAGTCGGAACCTTTTCTTCCAAATTTCTGTAGATGCTGCTTAGCTATCTTCTGGTTTAACATTCAAGAGAGTAAGTCTGAGTCCATTTCAATCCATTCATCAACAAATTCTAAGTGCACACTTACTATATCTCATGAGATCTAAGAGATGCTGACGATAAAATGAAAACAAGTCCTGTCCTCACAGAACTTATAGTCTAGCTGAGGAAGGTAAAAATATGAAAATTGTAATGAAAGTAATTAAGCCTGATATGTGAGAAAATATGGAAAACAGAAAGAGCGTATTTTCCTTCTGTCTATACAGTCACTCCTCTCATATGTTAATCATGGAGGCTTGATAGTCAATGTAAATCATTTCCAGGTCACTGATCTATCAGTCTGAGATGAGACAGAAAAGAAACCCTCAGAAAAATATCACCTTTCTGTCATTTTTTTTTTCATGTTGGTAAATTCACTGCCCTAGAAGTCAGCTTTCTCTATACATGTGATTATTCTGGACACTGAATAAAAAACACTACAGGGTATATCCCCTATTTCCCTCCCATTGTTACTACCTACAACATCATATACAAATGTCACCAGCTTTCCCCCATAATCCTATGCTGGCATACAGGAGAGAAAGGGATTCAAACTGCTTCTCGACTTTCCCTCCAAATTAGGTGCTCACAGAACCTCAACTTGGAGCCAGAGATACTTTATTTTATATAAAGGTGTGTAGAGAGTTAAAACTCTCCTTTCATCTATTCATATCTCCACCATGTTTTCTGCATGTTTTATGTGTGTGTGTGTTCCATGAGAATGCCCCTTCTTCTACCTAGCTTTTAGATTCAGTACAGGTATTCCCCTCATTTTAAAGTCTGCTGGTAATTTTAAATGGAATGGAAAGGAATTAGATCATGGTTTTCACTTAGCTATCTTTCTCAAGCACCAGACTCAGTCTTAGGGCCTTTACACCCTTTAAAGGAAATGTCTGAATAACCCATTTTGATATTCTGTATAAACTTATACTTTAATAATTGCTTTAAAAATAAAGTAAAAAAAAAACTAAATAAATAAAGTCATAACAATGTACTATGTGGTATATGCCAATGATAAATCTATATTAAGGATAGTAGAATTATAAATATATAAAAATTCCCTTAAATCACTTGTTTCAAATAATTGCTTTAAAACATAAAGGCCCTTAAATTGTTTTCCAAAAAAGTGTTCAACTGACAAGAAAATACTTTAGAAATACTATTAATAATCTAGACTTTCTAGTTTTCATTTTACTAGATCTGATCCAAAAAATCTGTTTTTTTCCCCCACACTAAGAAATTTAAACTCTTACTTCCTTTTACTATGCACCCACCGTATTATTGTAGAGAAAATGCCAAATAACCAACTTCAGATAATTTCATATTTTCATTCAGGCAAATCACAGGCAAGTTTTGTTAAGCATAAAACATAACATTTTTGTTAATTAGGTATTTTTAACTGTAAAAATATGAAGTTCATTAAAAAGCTACCAATGTAAGGCAAAAATCTCTTGAATATAAACATGAGCAACTTTTTCCTGAACACATCTCCTCAAGCAAGGGAAACAAAATCAAAAATCAACAAATGGGACTACATCGTGATAAAAAGCTTCTGTACAGCAAAGGACACTATCAGCAGAACAAAAAGGCATCGTACAGTATGGGAGAATATATTTGTAAATGACATATCTGACAAAGGGTTAACACCCAAAATATATAAAGAACTCACATGCCTCAACACCCAAAAAAACAAATAACCCTATTAAAAAATGGGCAGAGGATATGAAGACAATTCTCCAAAGAAGAAATTCTGATGACCAACAGACACATGAAAAGATGCTCCACATCACTAATTATCAGGGAAATGCAAATTAAAACCACAATGAGATATCACCTCACACCAGTTAGAATGGCCAACATAGACAAGAATAGAAACAACAAATTCTGGCAAGGATGTGGAAAAGGGGGAACCCTCCTACACTGCTGGTGGGAATGTAAACTAGTTCACCATTGTGGAAAGCAGTATGTAGGTTCCTAAAAAAACTAAAAATTGAAATATCATTTGACCTAGGAATTTTACTCCTAGGAATTTAACCTAAGAATGCAGGATCCCAGTTTCAAAAAGACATATGCACCCCTATGTTTACTGCAGCACTATTTACAGTAGCCAAGATATGGAAGCAACCTAAGTATCCATCAGTAGATGAATGGATAAAGATGATGTGGTACATATACACAATGGAATATTATTCAGCCATAAGAAGAAAACAAATCCTACCATTTACAACAACGTGGATGGAGCTAGAGGGTATTATGCTCAGTGAAATAAGCCAGGCAGAGAAAGACAAGTACCAAATGATTTCACTCATCTGTGGAGCATAAGAACAAAGCAAAAACTGAAGAAACAAAATAGCAGCAGAATCACAGAATCCAAGAATGAACTTACAGTTAAAGAAGGGAAAGGGACTAGGGAGGGAGAAGGGGAATAAGAGGCATTATGATTAGCACACATAATGTAGGGGCAGGCACGGGGAAGGCAGTATAGCACAGAGAAGACAAGTAGTGATTCTATAGCATCTTACTTTGCTGATGGACAGTGACTGTAATGTGGTGGGTACTTGATAATGGGGGGAATCTAGTAACCACAATATTGCTCATGTAATTGTATATCAGTGATACCAAAAAAAAATGTAAGTGCCATTTCTGAAGAGTTAAAAATTAAAATATAAGTTTAATTTCTTCATCCACTAAGAAAAAAAAAAAAGCTACCAATGTAGGCCCAAACAGAACTATCTAAACATTCAATGTTTACATTCTTATATTTTGAAAACTTGTATCATTAATGTTCCTGTGTAATGCTGAATTTTTTCACATCCAAATTTACATATATTTAACACATCCCAGATAACTTCCTTAGTTACAACCTCAATTTCTTATATCTAAAGAAATATTTATTAACTAAAATCCAATGTGCACGTTTGTCACATTCATTAAGGCCTGGAGAGTTGAACACAAGCAAAAATAAGAAGCTGACAGGGTCAGACAATTCCAAGATCCACTGAAAGCCAGCAGTAAGCATGGGGTCCTACCTTCAGGGGGTAAACTGTAGAGCTGGGCCACAGGTCCAGTCACAGGAATAACTGGTAACTGGAAATGAAAAGAGCTTTTAATCGTTGGGAGTGGCAGGCGATTTTTAGGAAAACACTTCCTCATTATCAGACTGGACGTGTTGACAAGAGGATCAAGGGTCCTGACTGCCAAACATTCCTGTATTTTTAAAAGAAAAAAAAGAAAAGATAATGTGCCTTTGGTGACTAACTGAAAAGATTTTATATTCCTTCAGAAAGCAATACAATAGTAATTATCAAGAAACAAATATCATAAAAACCAATATGGTAACATAATTATAAAATAGCTTTGACTACTCAAGAGTCTCTATAAGTAAGAACCTCACACAAAAAATTTAGTAATACTCTTCCTTAAACATACTAACACAGCAGAAATCAGTACCATCTTTGGTACCAAAAATCACCAAAGTACAGTAGTCTCCTCCTTATCCATATTTTCCACAGTTTCATCTAACCATGGTCAACTGCGGTTTACAGAACTAGGATCCCTAACTCAAGTTTCAGTTTTGTACCCTATTCAAAAATGCTCTATCCAGAAGTAAGACACTGAGAACACTCACAAACAGCACAACTGCCTCATCAGTTGTAAAGGATCCACAAATACCTTATGATGCGAACATGCAAAACTGAGTACATCTTAGAAAACATGGCTATAATAAGGAATCCCTTCCCACCCACAAGGTGGACCTACACATCCCCCTTCTACTTACAGGAAAAAAACTCTCATATTGCAGAAATGTGCACTAATTACTTCTTTGACTCAGTCTGAGGTCACATGTGATAAATGATTGTCCATTTTGGTTTTCAGATATTTTAAAAAGATATTTATCATAAATTTTTTAGTATTTTTAGACAGACTTTTATTAAAAACAAATCATCACATTAATATATAATCACAATAGTAGAAAGAAAATTAAAAACTCACTTGTGAAGTATTATAGAGAATTTTCATACCATTGGCATCAATAAATGCTTTCCTTCCCAACTTGATGTTGGTAACACTTTTTAAACTCTGTAAAATTCCTTTCCGAATGAGCATGTTTCTATGTCGATTATCATGGCGATGCCAATCTACATAAATTGATAAAAGGACTTGGACATATCCTCTGTCTACAGCTCTCCTGGCATTTGTTTCTTTAATAAAAGAAAATTGAGAAAGAGTAGTTTTTTTAAGTAACAAAAGAAAGTGGTATAATAAATCAAATTAAAACTATAATCACAAGATTGAAATGATTATAATTCTTTTTTTAAAAAAAAACTATATGTGTGTGTGTGTATGGCAACCACATTAAAATTTTTTATCTAAAAAAATAAATATGACAATTTGCACATGGCAAATTACAACATTTTCCAGAAACCTGCCCATATACTGTTTGTAGTTAATACATACCAAGGTATCTATAATAAAATTAGGGCTACTTACTTTTAAATATTAATGCTAACAAAAGTTACATGTATTTTAAAATTTATGAACATACTGACTTTGTAAGTCTTTAATCTACTGGCTGTGAATATGATTTTGTTAAAGGTCATTATCACTACTGTAACTTCTATTGCAAACTCTGTATGTTTTCACTGAAATTAACTCCACTGGACTGTAAACTATTACAAACTTTTTAATTGCTTTAATTACCCCCATTATATAAAAATCTAGGCCATAACAATGCTAAATTAAAAATACTTACACAACTTTTAAAGAAATGAAATGTAAGGAGTATTATATGACATGATTAGAAAATGGAGCTTTCTGGTCATTAATTTTTTTAATGTAATGAAAACTATATTAAAGGTTTTCTTAAAATGGTCAATTTTATTGGGGTCGAATTAACAGAAATAAATCCACAAATTTGATCTAATTTTTAAAGTATTAATATTTAAGATTATTAATCAAAAGGGTGTATTTCACTCAAATGGCAGCAAGGGAATCATATCATAGCAACATTCTGAGCTATGTTGCCCACATGGGTGGGCAAATTTTAAGAGTGCAAAATAACACAGAATACTAAAAGATTTGGGGTGGCTTAATTATCAAGGAATACCAATCTCTTCCTAGTCTAAGTTTACCTATGAAATGACCCCGTCTCAAGGCATGGACACTAAGATAATGCAACTCTAAGGTTGCCCTGCATTTAGTTGCCTGAAAGAATTATTACAGTTTCCAAATGTGCTCATATATACCTAAAACATAAAGACACTGAGATAAAAAATAAAATAAAAGGTATTAATGCCCTCTCAGAAATTATGTTCTGATACTAGAAACCTGGAAGAAACTCGGGGGTCGGGGAGAGGCTTTCTTACATAAAAGTTTCAAAATCTCTGTGTGTCTAGAAGAGCTAGGTTGCTAAGGCTCTGACTATTTACAAAATCAGTTCAATAGTTTTGGCTAACAATAGTTTCATGTATTTTAAATAAATATTTAAATGAGTTTGTTTATACCTGCTGGAATATACAGGCCTTTAGCTTACTAGCTGTAAATATGATTTTCTTAAAGGATGTTATGATCATTGTGATTCCTCTTATAAGCTGTATTTCCACTAGCACTCCCAATAACCTAAATGGTATTCACAAGAAATATTTATTCTTTATTAAGGATCAAATAAGAAACTTGGCCATAATTCAAAAACAGAGGTGCTGAATGACCCTCAAGAGAAGTGAACAGAGCTACCTGCAATCTAGAACTTAGCACAACTAATTAGTTTAGTAAAGGGGTTTTCATTCATGTGTTCAGGACACCTAACTCTCAAGGACCCTACGGCTCTTCTTCCCTCTCTACTTAAAAGACAACTCGGGTTTCTCTTTAGACTGCAGCATCTAATCTATAAACTGGCCAGCAATGGCAACTAAGCTACCTACCTGTCTTTCTGCTCTGTGTGTATACACATATTCTTTGCTTTATACTCTCGAGTTTATTATAGTAGTCCAATTTATTCTTTTAAAGTAGATTACTGTTCCCCCACAAAAAGCAGTTTTAAAAAAAATGAATGAGAATGCTTCAGCATGCCATAGTGCCTTTAAAAATACTGTAGGTGTAATATTTTGCATTATTAAATTTTATCCTAGTTAATGCCATATGCCACATGAAAACATATAATATATAAAGCAGAGTCATTCTACTTGTTAGTTACATTTTTACCTGATGAAGTAAAGAGATTGTTTGCCCACCGTCTTCATTTGAAGAAGAAGAGGGACAGAGTGAAAGGAAGACTACTATTTTTAAAACTGAAGACAGTAGATTTCAGTCATCTTTGGTTAACTGATTTCTATAAAATACTTGAAACTTATGAGTTTGGGTTTTTACTGATAGAATTAGTGACTTTGTCATCAATTTCTGAAAATGAGTAACCTTTAACAAAAGTTTAGTTTTAACAGCTATTTTAATCTACTCTAAATCTAAAATATATGCCTATGCTAATTTAAAAATTGTTAAATACTTTGAACCACAAAGTCAGGGCACATCAAAGCAAAGCTAAAAATATCTTTTAAAGATAATTCAGGTATTCTGATCTTGGTCTAAAATTTACCACATCATATAGGAAAACATGGGCTACATGGGCTAATCTAATTGAGTATCATGCATCTCATTTTAAGGACAAAACTACTAATTGAATTTCATGTATTCTGGTATATAATATCAATACCTAAGGTGATTTTTTATATTTAATAAATCAAATAATCAGATTTTCAATCAATTAATCATTTGCTACTATTCAAATAAACAATTCTGGTCATTTAAGGCAAGTTGGTATTACCCTTAATAGACAGTTTGGGAGAAAAATAACATTGAAACCATCAACACATACATATCTTTAAGACTAAATGTTATCCTGATTATTTAAGATGTTAACTGAATCAACCAATGGACATGGGAATGCTTACAAAAATATTTTTAAAAGATGCTGAGCATCTTAAGAGGCAAAAACACATAATGTACATGATTACTCTCCAAAATCATCATATATAAGACACATTTATACTCCAATGCTTCAATGTTGAAGATAAAGAAAATAATGTTTTCATTTTTATAAAGGAATATAACAAACTGTAAATTTACATTAATAGTAATTTTTAATGTTATACGTTTGAATTTATGGTAGAAACAGAATTTCTAATAAAAGGGTTTTAAATGAAAATCATGTATTCATATAAAGACAGAAGTTATTCAAAATATTCTTCATAATAAAATGTTCTCAATACAATGTTAGCTTCACTCTCAAAAAATAGTACTTAATATACATGTTACTTTCCTCCATTAACAGGGAATTTTATGTAAATTAATTAGAAAAAGGAAGTCAATGTACTTGAATAAGCTATATAAATATACTGAATAAATTATAGCTCAATAAGCATAAATGTCATTAGTTATGACATGTATCAATAAATCGCACTAAAAGATAAAATCGGTTTTGATATTAAATTATCATAAACCATAGACTAAATTGCCATTTCCAGTTTCTTTAGCATAACGGAATACTCAAAAAAATAGTATCTAGTATTTCTAGTAGTTAAAACTTACTTGATTTTAGCAATGCAGCAAGAGTGTCTAAAGCAACCCTGTCAACATGAGAAAACACAAACAACAACAAAACTAGTAAAATCAATCTACAACAGTAAATTCATACAATCTTTTCAGATAGGTTATTATTATCTATTCCAAAAGTCATTCTCATACAGTCAATTATGTATAGTGTCTCTCTGGATGCATCTCTCCCTTCAGGTTAAAATCAGGTATGAGTATGAGAAAGACTGAAATAACAGCAGACAGAACAGGACCAAAAAAATCATTTTTTAAGGAAGAAAAATAAAACTAACAATGTCTAAGTCTTTGTATTGGAAATTAGATGAATGGAATCAATTATTGTACCTGTATCTGACCCTGACAGAGTTCACAAAGGACCACTATTAAGAATCTAGGCCCTGACTCACAAATTAAAACCAAAAAAAGTTTTCCATAGAAATAAAGTTCATAACTACAAGTTCTGTAAATATTCATAGCTATCTAACTTTTAAGTATTTTAGCTTATCAAGAAATAAATAATCCTAATATTTAAAGACTAACAAATAAATGTAAAACAGTTTTGAACTAGGAGGTTTGTGGAGATGCATGGGCCCTTAACATTTTTTCAACCATAAGGCATCAAAGAGAATAATGAACCTAATTAATATCTCAAAAACTCTTACTGTTCAATAGATGACAAAGAATAGCAAAAAAGTTTAAAGTACTTCTATTTTCTTTGAACATAAATATTCAGTTACACACAAAATCAACTGCCATTAACAGGCTTTAAAAATACACATAAAACATCACTGTGGAAAATCGTCTATTCAAATTGTTACTCAAATCGTTTAAAAAAATTACTGAAAATTCAAATGGTACTTAACTAAAAATATAAGACAACATACTATAGTACCTCTTAATAAGATTTCAACAATCATAATTAATCTGCAAAGATAAACATTTTCAGGCAAACGTAAGCATTTTACTCATCATTCAGCATTTGTTGAATGCCTACTAGACGGCCACAGCAGCAGGTTCTTCACAGGTATAAAATTAGAAAGCTAATTTATCTCCTACACAAATAATTTTACAACGTATACAGTGTAATAAAATGTACCCATCTATAAAAACCCCACTCAAGAAATTAAAACCAAAAACAAGGCAATGAAGTAAAAGCTGAATATATCAGTGTGAAAGGAGACACAGCATAGCCAGATGTGGGGAAAGGTAAACAGCATAATCAATTAGAAGATTTAAGATGGATATTAGTTTAAGATGGATACTGGTTCGTAGCAAAACCTGAAACAATAATCCAGCATGAGGCACACAGCAAGTGCTCATTTATAAGAAATGCTGATTACTCTTATCCTCTAGAACAGGTGGTTAACAGTTACACTTTGGTTTATTGAAACAAATGAAGCAACCACATAAACCTCATTAACATCTGTAAAATAAAAACAAAAGTATGTGCTTTAAAAAGTATTATAAATTTATACCCATAACACTCAAGATAATGTGAAGTTCTGGTAAAGTTGAGTTAAAAGCAAATGAAAATTAGAAAACTATATACCAAATTTTCATAGCACTCAATCATCAGTAAGAAACTAACAATCTTGTAATTACGCGTAAATTATACTTAAGATTATAAAACTATCAGAATAAGCATGGATTTTAATTTGCTCAAAATTAAACACATAACTAAAACATCTTCCAAGTGAAATGGCAATTAACAAAAAATAAAATGAAAAGAACACTATTGTTCAGCAAGACCTGATAAATGCCAGAAACTGTTATAGGTGCCTTGTATGTATGTTTTCTAGGTTAATTCTTAAAAAACAATCCTGGTCTACAGAATTGGCACATTTATGAATAAGAAAACAAAGTATTTCAGAATATAATGTGCCTAGGGTCGCATAAAAACTACGTAATATAGCAAATCAGTAACATAAGCCTTCCGCTGAGACAGAGTATTATGAAATCATAAATGTCAGTCTCCTCCAAAAAGATGTTAAAGGCCTAACCCCCAAGACCTCAGAATGTGATCTTATTTGTAAACAGGGTTGCTGCAGATATAATTGGTAATATGAGGTCATACTGGAGTACGTGGCCCTTAACCCATCATTACTAGTACCCTTTAAGAAGAGGGAAGGCTTTTAGAAGACAGACATGCAAGTAGAGAAAACTGTATGATGGAGACAGAGTTTGAAATGCTGCAGCTACAAGTCAAGGAACACCAAAGTCTGCCAGCAAACACCAAAGCTAGAAAGGAGAAGCAAGAAACAATTCTCTCACAGGTTTCAGAGGGAGCATTGGCCCTGCTGACAAGTTTATTTTGGACTTCAAGCTTCCAGAACTGAGACTACAATAAATTTCTGTAATTTATACCACCAAATTTGTACTACATACTTTGTTACTACAACAGCCCTAGAAACTAATACAATCAAGTTAGATGCAATCACAATGAACACAGGATTCTCCCAGCTAAGAATTCAAAATAATAAACATCTGAGTACTTTCAGAAAGTCTTACTCCCTGCTGTTGGTTTGTTGTGACACCTAGGAACCAAATAAAAGTGCTTCTGACAGTTTCTAATACTTAAACTACATGGTTTTTTGTTGATGTTTATTATTATCATTGGCAAACAGAGACATGAACCCATCTAGCTCCACTAAATTAGAAGAAATTATGAAGTTTGGTGCAGTCATCTCGACATTTTTACCAAAATGTTACTTAAAAGATATTTTTAAAAACATCAGCACAAAAGAATTCCTAAAATTCTAAACTTATAAGCCAGTATGATTTTATAATAGAAAAGGTATGAAAGAATTTTAGAATAGACTGAAATGCAGTTTATATTGTTAATTTTTTAGAATTTCTTAGTATCAGTATTTTACACTTCTGGACATAATTTTCCACTCCCCTCGTGTCCTATACATATATGTGTGATACAGAACAAGCCATACAACTAACAATGGCTTAAAAAGCAGCCTCCCGCTTACTCAAGAGCAGTGAAGGAGGAAAAGCTTAAGGCCCTGGTCCTCATGAAGTGACATCTCCTTTAAGCTGGAGGTTAACCCTTATGAGGAAACTCAAGAAGACTTACAATAACTTTGAACTGTTTCCTTCTGGATTATCAGTGTTTGTCCAAAACTTCAAACTAGAAAGGAAAGTAAACACTAAAGGGAAACATTACCTTTTATCCCTCAATTTTCTTCCACTAAATGCAGGGTACTGTTTAAGTGGAAGAACTGTGAGACAACTATTTTAGATACCAAATTTTATCATTAAGGGAGAGACCCTAAGATTATTACAAATGATAAAGACATCAGGATATAGATGTTTGATCGGTGAATGTTTTTTTCTTTCTAAAGTAACAATAAAGTTTTAAATTTATTTTTCTTTTTAAAACATAGAGAAAAGAATGAAGGAATAATTTGGAGAACTACTTATCAGTAGTTTAGACCCACTGATTTCTACATGGTTTTAGATATATACCATGTTGTATATTATATAAATGCTTTTGAAATGTCCCACTTCTATGAACATTTCTTATTAGATTTGGTAACTTGGTCAAAATAGAGTAATGTAGATCTTACATAGGAAATCATAAACACAAAAGATTGATTATAAAGTACTATAAATATCAAGAGGAGAATATAAAGACTATTATTTTAGTATAGCTAGGATTCATTCATAACATTTACATTACTTACCTACACTAATTACAGTAATTATTAGTTTGCACTATATAGGCATTGTGCTAATGACAGAAATCATTAAATCTCACAACAACCTTCTGGTGTACGTGCTAATATCACCATTTTTCAGACAGGAAACTGGAGCATAATCAGTTAGGTAACTTATTTCATATCATGGAGCCAGTAAGTGACAGAGTTAACATGCAAATCCAGTTCTGCCTGCCTCCAGAGCTCACTCATTACACCATACCAATTCTGTAAACTGGTTTTACTAATTGTGATACAATCATTTTCTGTCTTATTACATTTCCTCAGATGCTCTAGGACTGTATATAATCTTTGCAAAAGTAATGTTAAGTCATCCCACCAAATAATATTTAGTAAGCAATTATATATGCAAGTAAACTACCATTTTTAAGAAAGGTACAAGCTAAAATATTTGACCTTTACGAAGAAGAGTGAAAAGGCTAGAAATGTTCTAACCTTACTTGCTTGCAACATTTAATCAAGTACATGATGTGGACAGGTTTTTCCTTATAAAAGAATCTAGTAAGAGAAAAAGAATGAGACAATTAGAAAAGTCACTGTTTTGCAACCCCTAAAGAAATAATCGATCTGGAAGTGCCATGAAATATTGCCATATTATTAAGTGAAAAGTAGATGGATTATCTCAACTAAATGATCTTAAGTGGTGCAAAACAGAGGACCCAGCACCACCAGTCTAGTCTCTCAATCTATAGGAAATTTGAAGGATATACTTACATGTTAAATGACCCTAGTATACAGTCATCTTAATCTGGAAGGTTGGGATATTCTACAAGACATCAACTAGGTTCCTCAACAAATAAATAAAACAACCAAAAACATAGGGGAGCTCCTATGGATTTTGAAAAATTGTAAGACATGTCAATCAAAACGAATGTATAGACCTGACTGGATTCTGATTTGAACAAGCCAACTATAAAAATGACACTTTCTAGACACTCAGAAAATATTGGATTACATTAAGGAGTTATTAATATTGTTGAGCAAAGAAACAATATTGTGGTCAAAACTGAAAGAAAGGAGGAGGTGGAGCCAAGATGGCAGCGTGAGTAGAGCAGCAATCTCCTCCCAAAACCACATATATCTATGAAAATATAACAAAGACAAGTCTTCCTAAAATAGAGACCAGAGGACACAGGACAACATCCAGACCACATCCACACCTGTGAGAACCCAGCACCTCACAAAGGGGGTAAGATACAAACCCCGGCCCAGCGGGACCCGAGCACCCCTCCCACGGCTCCTGGCGGGAGGAGAGGAGTCAGCAGGGAGGGAGAAGGAGCCAAGGACTGCTGAACACCCAGCCCCAGCCATCCAGACCAGAGCACAGACACAGTGCATGCATGGGGTCCTGGATACTAGGGAAACAGGGTGGCAGGAACAGTGAGTGGGTGCCTGAGGCTGACTCCGGAGAACAAAGAAATGGGAGCGGCCATTTTTTTTTTTCTGGCGAGTGCTTTTTGGAAGCCTTAAACGGACAGGGACCCCAATACTAGGGAAACAGCGAAGCAAGACCAGTGAGCGGGTGCCTGAGACCGGCACCTGATAGCAAAGAAAATTGTGTGTTATTCTTCTGTTTTTTTTTAAATTATTTATTTCCTTTTTTGTTGTTGTTGTTGTTGCTGTTTTTGTTTTGGTTTGGAGAGTGCTTTTTGGAAGTCTTAAAGGGGCAGGGCAGGACACTTAGTCCAGAGGCAGGGAATCTGGGGATCTCTGGGCACTCTAACAACCTGGAGAGCAGGGAGCAATCCCATACAGAGATAAATAGCCTCCCGGCCGCTCCCTCTCAACAGGGCTCCACCATTTTGAAGCAGCACCCCGAGCCAGGCCATGCACACAGCAACAGCGGAGATAAACTCCATGGCAGCCAGGCAGGAAGCAGAAGCCCTGTCTGCGCACAGCTGCCCAGCACAAGCCACTAGAGGTCGCTATTCTCCCAGGAGAGGAAGGCCACAAACCAAAAAGAAGGAAAGCTCTTCCAGCTTTCACTCGTACCAGCTCTGCAAACTCTCTCTATCACCATGAAAAGGCAAAACTACAGGCAGACAAAAATCACAGAGACAACACCTGAGAAGGAGACAGACCTAATCAGTCTTCCTGAAAAAGAATTCGAAATAAAAACCATGAACATGCTGACAGAGATGCAGAGAAAAATGCAAGAGCAATGAGCTGAAGTCCGGAGGGAGATCACAGATGTCAGGAAGGAGATCACAGAAGAGAAACAAACCCTGGAAGGATTTATAAGCAGAATGGATAAGATGCAAGAGGCCATTGAAGGAATAGAAACCAGAGAACAGGAACGTATAGAAGCTGACATAGAGATAAAAGGATCTCCAGGAAAAAAACAATACTAAGAGAACTATGTGACCAATCCAAAAGTAACAACTTCCATATTATAGGGGTACCAGAAGAAGAAGAGAGAGGAAAAGGGATAGAAAGTGTCTTTGAAGAAATAATTGCTGAAAACTTCCCCAAACTGGGGGAGGATATAATCGAACAGACCACGGAAATACACAGAACCCCCAACAGAAAGGATCCAAGGAGGACAACACCAAGACACATAATAATTAAAATGGCAAGGATCAAGGACAAGGAAAGAGTTTTAAAGGCAGCTAGAGAGAAAAAGGTCACCTATAAAGGAAAACTCATCAGGCTAACATCAGACTTCTCGACAGAAACCCGACAGGCCAGAAGAGAATGGCATGATATATTTAATGCAATGAAACAGAAGGGCCTTGAACCAAGGATACTGTATCCAGCACGACTATCATTTAAATATGATGGTGGGATTAAACAATTCCCAGACAAGCAAAAGCTGAGGGAATTTGCTTCCCACAAACCACCTCTACAGGGCATCCTACAGGGACTGCTCTAAATGGGAGCACCCCTAAAAAGAGCACAGAACAAAACACACAACATACGAAGAACGGAGGAGGAGGAATAAGAAGGGAGAGAAGAAAAGAATCTCCAGACGGTGTATATAACAGCTCAATAAGTGAGCTAAGTTAGGCAGTAAGATACTAAAGAGGCTAACCTTGAACCTTTGGTAACCACGAATTTAAAGCCTGCAATGGCAATAAGGACATACCTCTCAATAGTCACCCTAAATGTAACTGGACTTAATGCACCAATAAAAAGACACAGAGTAATAGAATGGATAAAAAAGCAAGACCCATCTATATGCTGCTTACAAGAACCTCATCTCAAACCCAAATACAAGCACAGGCTAAAAGTCAAGGGATGGAAAACCGTATTTCAGACAAACAACAGTGAGAAGAAAGCAGGGGTTGCAGTACTAATATCAGACAAAATACACTTCAAAACTAAGAGAGTAACAAAAGATAAAGAAGGACACTACATAATGATAAAGGGCTCAGTCCAACAAGAGGATATAACCATTATAAATATATATGCACCCAACACAGGAGCACCAGCATATGTGAAACAAATACTAACAGGAATAAAGAGGGAAATAGACTGCAATGCATTCATTTTAGGAGACTTCAACACACCACTCACCCCAAAGGATAGATCCACCAGGCAGAAAATAAGTAAGGACACAGAGGCACTGAACAACACACTAGAACAGATGGACCTAATAGACATCCATAGAACTCTACCTCCAAAAGCAACAGGATATACATTCTTTTCAAGTGCACATGGAACATTCTCCAGAATAGACCACATACTAGCTCACAAAAAGAGCCTCAGTAAATTCCAAAATATTGAAATTCTACCAATCAATTTTTCAGACCACAAAGGTATAAAACTAGAAATAAATTCTACAAAGAAAACAAAAAGGCTCACAAACACATGGAGGCTTAAAAACATGCTTCTAAATAATCAAAGGATCAATGAACAAATTAAAATAGAGATCAAGGAATATATAGAAACAAATGACAACAACAACACAAAGCCCCAACTTCTGTGGGACGCAGCAAAAGCAGTCTTAAGAGGAAAGTATATAGCAATCCAGGCACACTTGAAGAAGGAAGAACAATCCCAAATGAATAGTCTAACAGCACAATTATTGAAACTAGGAAAATAAGAACAAATGAGGCCTAAAGTCAGCAGAAGGAGGGACATAATAAAGATCAAAGAAGAAAAATTGAGAAGAATAAAACAATAGCAAAAATCAATGAAACCAAGAGCTGGTTCTTCGAGAAAATAAACAAAATAGATAAGCCTCTAGCCAGACTTATTAAGAGAAAAAGAGAGTCAACACAAATCAACAGAATCAGAAATGAGAATGGAAAAATCATGACAGACTCCACAGAAATACAAAGAATTATTAAAGACTACTATGAAAACCTATATGCCAACAAGCTGGAAAACCTAGAAGAAATGGACAACTTCCTAGAAAAATACAACCTCCCAAGACTGACCAACGAAGAAACAAAAGTTAAAAAAACCAATTACGAGCAAAGAAATTGAAACAGTAATCAAAAAACTACGGAAGAACAAAACCCCGGGCCCACATGGATTTACCTCGGAATATTATCAGAGACACAGAGAAGACATAATACCCATTCTCTTTAAAGTGTTCCAAAAAATAGAAGAGGAGGGAATACTCCCAAACTCATTCTATGAAGCCAACATCACCCTAATACCAAAACCAGGCAAAGACCCCACCAAAAAAGAAAATTACAGACCAATATCCCTGATGAATGTAGATGCAAAAATACTCAATAAAACATTAGCAAACAAAATTCAACAGCATATCAAAAGGATCATACACCATGACCAAGGAATGCAAGGATGGTACAACATTCGAAAATCCATCAACATCATCCACCACATCAACAAAAAGAAGTACAAAAACCACATAGATGCTGAAAAAGCATTTGACAAAATTCAACATCCATTCATGATAAAAACTCTCAGCAAAATGGGAATAGAGGGCAAGTACCTCAACATAATAAAGGCCATATATGATAAACCCACGGCCAACATTATACTGAACAGCAAGAAGCTGAAAGCATTTTCTCTGAGATCGGGAACTAGACAGGGATGCCCACTCTCCCCATTGTTATTTAACCTAGTACTAGAGGTCCTAGCCACAGCAATCAGACAAAACAAAGAAATACAAGGAATCCAGATTGGTAAAGAAGAAGTTAAACTGTCATTATTTGCAGATGATATGATATTGTACACAAAAAACCCTAAAGATTCCAATCCAAAACTACTAGAACTGATATCAGAATACAGCAAAGTTGCAGGATACAAAATTAACACACAGAAATCTGTAGTTTTCCTATACACTAACAATAAACTAATAGAAAAGAAATCAGGAAGACAATTCCAGTCACAGTAGCATCAAAAAGAATAAAATACCTAGGAATAAACCTAACCAAAGAAGTGAAAGACCGATACCCTGAAAACTACAAGTCACTCTTAAGAGAAATTAAAGGGGACATGAACAAATGGAAACTCATCCCATACTCATGGCTAGGAAGAATTAATATCATCAAAATGGCCATCCTGCCCAGAGCAATATACAGATTTGATGCAATCCCTATCAAATTACCAGCAACATTCTTCAATGAACTGGAACAAATAATTCAAAAATCCATACAGAAACACCAAAGACCCCGAATAGCCAAAGCAATCCTGAGAAAGAATAAAGTAGGGGGGATCTCACTCCCCAACTTCAAGCTCTACTACAAAGCCATAGTAATCAAGACAATTGGGTACTGGCACAAGAACAGAGCCACAGACCAGTGGAACAGATTAGAGACTCCAGACATTAACCCAAACATATATGGTCAATTAATATTTGATAAAAGACCCATGGACATACAATGGGGAAATGACAGTCTCTTCAACAGATGGTGCTGGCAAAACTGGACAGCTACATGTAGGAGAATGAAACTGGACCATTGTCTAACCCCATACACAAAAGTAAATTCAAAATGGATCAAAGACCTGAATGTAAGTCATGAAACCATAAAACTCTTAGAAAAAAACATAGGCAAAATCCTTTTAGACATAAACATGAGTGACCTCTTCTTGAACATATCTCCCCAGGCAAGGAAAACAACAGCAAAAATGAACAAGTGGGACTATACCAAGCTGAAAAGCTTCTGTACAGCAAAAGACACCATTAATAGAACAAAAAGGAACCCTACCGTATGGGAGAATATATTTGTAAATGACAGATCCAATAAAGGCTTGACGTCCAAAATATATAAAGAGCTCACATGCCTCAACAAATAAAAAACAAATAATCCAATTAAAAAATGGGCAGAGGAACTGAACAGGCAGTTCTCCAAAAAAGAAATACAGATGGCCAACAGACACATGAAAAGATGCTCCACATCGCTAATTATCAGAGAAATGCAAATTAAAACTACAATGAGATATCACCTCACACCAGTAAGGATGGCTGCCATCCAAATGACAAACAACAACAAATGTTGGCGAGGCTGTGGAGAAAGGGGAACCCTCCTACACTGCTGGTGGGAATGTAAATTAGTTCAACCATTGTGGAAAGCAGTATGGAGGTTCATCAAAATGCTCAAAACAGACCTACCATTTGACCCAGGAATTCCACTCCTAGGAATTTACCCTACGAACGCAGCAATCAAGTTTGAGAAAGACAGATGCACCCCAATGTTTATCGCAGCACTATTTTCAATAGCCAAGAATTGGAAGCAACCTAAATGTCCATTGGTAGATGAATGGATAAAGAAGATGTGGTACATATACACAGTGGAATACTACTCAGCCGTAAGAAGAGGGCAAATCCTACCATTTGCAGCAACATGGATGGAGCTGGAGAGTATTATGCTCAGTGAAATAAGCCAAGCAGAGAAAGAGAAATACCAAATGACTTCACTCATCTGTGGAGTATAAGAACAAAAGAAAAACTGAAGGAACAAAACAGCAGCGGAATTACTGAACCCAAAAATGGACTAACAGGTGCCAAAGGGAAAGGGACTGGGGAAGATGGGTGGGTAGGGAGGGATAAGGAGGGGGAAGAAAAAAGGGTGTATTAAGATT
The DNA here is from genome assembly GCF_040802235.1 of Manis javanica. Lineage (NCBI taxonomy): Eukaryota > Metazoa > Chordata > Mammalia > Pholidota > Manidae > Manis > Manis javanica. The sequence goes on from NC_133157.1 coordinate 81,510,021, forward strand.
AGCATGCATGGGGCGGGGGGGGGAGAAAGAGGAGGGCTGTACAATACAGAGAAGACAAGTAGTGATTCTACAACATTTTGCTATGCTGATGGACAGTGACTGTAAAGTGGTTTATAGGGGGGACCTGGTATAGGGAAGAGAACTTCCAACATCAGCACTCTCTGGAAGACTCATACCAGAAGATGATCATCAAAAAACCCCAACAAAGATCCATGCACTGCTACAGCTGTAGATGCACTCATCCCACCGGTTCCTGGACTTGCCATGGGAATGAAGAAGGAGATATCTAAGCTGGTCTGTGCATACAGTAAAACAACAAATTTGACTGGATCTATACTGTTGGAACTCAAGCAAGAACTAGGAGAAGTGCAAGTTGTAGCAGTCCAAAATCTTGTAGTCTACAGTAGACTGTAATCTAGTAGACTACAGACTACCTACTGTTAAAAGAACATATGGGATGTGAACAGTTCCCAGGAATGGGTTGTTTTAATTTGTCTGACTTCTCTCAGACTGTTCAAGTACAGTTGGACAATATCCATCAAATCATAGACAAATTTTCACAAATCCCTAGGGTGCCTAACTGGTTTTCTTGGCTTCACTGGAGATGGCTGGTAATTATAGGTCTGCTTTGGTTACGTAACTGTATTCCTATTATGTTAATGTGTGTATGCAATTTAATTAGTAGTTTAAAACCTATACATGCTTAAGTTACTCTACAAGAAGATATGTCAAAGAAATAATCTTCCCATGTTTTCTTCCATCTGCTACTCCTATAGCTTTTCTTCTTCCTTCCTAATTACAACCCTTAAATAGAATTCGGGCCTCATAACGAATTTACCGAGTATCATAATTCTTCCAAGTGATAAAGATACCTCAAGACAAATACTGGGCATAAAAGCCACAGGGCATAAATCTGCAAAGAAGTAAAAAGCTAACCTTTTCAAACAATATTGCTTCTCTCTCACTTACCAACTTCACATTTCCCTGTATGGTGCCGCAAGATGACTGGTTAGCCAGAGACGGGTAAGATTCCTCAAGGGAGGAACAACCTAAGACAGGCACAGTTGCAGGGGGGCCATCAGGTGAGAAATTGGGGATAAACAGAGGTGAGGCTTAGAACCTCACCGCCCCCTGTTTTGAGAGAAATCTTCTGCATCCGTGGATATTTTATTGCCCTTGTCTAGCTTGGATTAACACTTAGTCTACAGGCACACACCTGTTCAACTACATTTGCTCCCTTACAGCACTAAACCATGTTTTCTACCTTTATCTTGCATCTACCTACCACTTCAGCATTTTATTAAAAATAATAATAATAATAATAAGGGAGAAATGTGGGATTCACATATAAATCAAGTATAAAAATCAAACGAATATTCATATTTGACCTGATTGTTTATAGTTCATAATGCGTGATCAAAATCTTAAGTTTCTGTGATGACTGCCCTTGTACTGTTCACCATGTAAGAACTTATTCACTATGTAAGAATTTGTTCACCATGTAAGAACTTGTTTGTTATGCTTCAGAAGATTGGAGACTGATGAGAATTAGGCTTGGGGTGGATTAATGATTGTGCATTGAGCATTGAGTCCCCTATATAGAATTTTTTTGTTGTTAACAACTATTTGATTAATAAATATGAGAGATGTCCTCTCAACAAATAAAAATAAAAAATAAAAATAAATCAGTCATGGGGATGAAAGGTACAGCATGGGGAATATAGTACATAATATTGTAATACCTTTGTATGGTGACAGATGGTAACTACATTTATCTTGGTATTTCATCATGTATATAAATGCTGAATCAAATGTATATACACATACACCTGAAATTAATATTATATCATCTATACTTCAATTATAAAAAAATTCTGATAAAAAAAAAGAATGACCTCTACCATGGCTTAAGAAAATACTAAATACAACCAAATAACTGAAATTGCATTCAGTTTTTTAAGTTTGAAAGTCCTACAAATGAATGTATATATTTTTGTGTATGTTTATATACTCTTATATATATATATATACACACACACATATACATACACAAACATACATACATATAATCTATATCTTGAGATAGGCGTACATATCTCAAAATCAGAAAAAAGAAAATGACATTATTTTGACCAAAAAAAGTATAAATTTAAAATATGTTCAGATAATTTTGAGAGTGAAGGAAGCAGTCATTAAAAGACTTTAAAATTGGTTAGGGAATATAGTAGGCATTCAATAAATATTTCTGAATAATGATACTCTATAAATAATCTTTTTTCCTCTTATAGTACCCAGGAATGTTCAATGTCTAAATTTCCATAAGAGTATATTCAATGACCTTAAAGGTTTCTAATTTTGCTGTATCTTTGAAGATTAAACTTTATAATAAAGAAAATCTTTATTGTAATAAAATCACTTTTTAAGAACTAAGAAAAAATCCTAGATACAATTTTACTCAACCTGTTCAGTAAAGATCAAGATGATGAGGCCCACAATTACAAAGGATATATCTCTACTCACACTCAGAACATTTACTCACTTCATAAGACCCGAATTCTTCTTACTAAATGGTCCAATGATTTTAAACATCAGTTCCACAACTCCATTTTTCCCTAAGGATACTGAATTCACAGCTGGGAGAGGGAGAAAAAGATGTAAAGTGATTTAAAAACCTCAATAAGTACAAATGTGTATACCTGGTGATCCACAACCAAAAACATATACAAATGGTTTAGTAAAAGTGAATTCAAGTCCCTCATAGAGTCCACCTTGGCCAATCACTTGAAGATATTTGGTTTTTTGCTTTAACTTTTACAGGAAGTTGCAGGAAAATTTTGAAAAAGTTATATAAAATAATAAAATGTTACTATAAGAAGAACACTTTAAAGTCACTACATTTTATTGATAAATTTGATGAATTCTACTAAATACCTGTTCATGGGGATTCAGAGACAAAAGCAAACAGCGCCTGTCCTCAGAAAAGACAGTGTACAGGAAAATGGCAGAAACAATAAACAAAAAATAAAACACATAAACAAACAAAATAGAAATAGAAATAGACTCAAAAACCCAGAGAACAAACTAGTGGCTGCCAGAGGGGAGGGGGTTGGCAGGATTGGCAAAATAGGTAAAACAGAAAAAGAGGTACAAACTTTCAGTTATAAAATAAATAAGTCACAGAAATGAAAAGTATAGCATAGGGAATATAGTCAGTACTACTGTAACAACTTTATATGGTGACAGATGGCAACTACACTCATCATAGTGAGCATTTCACAGTGCATATAATTTTCAAGTCACTATGTTGTACACCTGAAACCAATATAATATCGTATACCAACTATACTACAATAAAAAAAATAAGAAACAATAAACATATCATTACTAAATTACATAGATAAAGACTTCTAGTCTACTTAGGTTAACATCAGTGAGGAGTCCCTAGGCAACAGTGAAACAGAAAGCATTTCTGGAGTAATTGAGGCCTAGGCTCATCAGTCTTTACAAATGAGGAGTTAGCTGGGATAGAAGTTGCAGTAAGCAGTGGATGTGGCTCTGGAATAACCTCTGGAGAGAAGCAAAACACAGATAACAGAACAGAGTCAATGAACACCATGCACAGGAGCAGTTAAATAGAGAAAGGCATTCCCATGGGAACATGAGGTAGGAAAAGAGGGTAAACAAATTTTGAAGGGCCCAAGAAGTTGTTCGTTCTTTGAACTACAGGGCATTGTCCAAAAGGAACAATAAATCAGATCTGCATTTAAATCCAAGTCAGATCCCACAGCTTTCTGGGGAAGGTGGATTTCAGCGATACATTAGGAAGCTGTGGTATAGGTAACAGGTAATGAGGACCTTAATTAAAGCAAATGTAGTAGGATAAAACAGATAACAACTTTAAAATTTCAAACAGAATATGCAATTACTTAACCAGAAAATTGTACCTAAGAATTTCAACTCTGAAAATAATATTTAAAAAATTATAAACTATTTACTAAACTTCTAGTGGTTAATTCGATAACATACCAACAAAAATGTAGCAACTAAAGTTTTGTATGATGATTTCAATTTCCTCTGTGTTTATTACTCCATTATCCCTTCTAATTTTATGTCTGTGCTGTCTTTCCTTAGTTGGGGTACTCAATGGTTTATGTTTATCTGTTTTATTTTTAATCCAATTCTTTTAATTTTTAAGTCATCTTTTTTTTAATTTTCTAATTTTTTTAACTATTTCATTCCTCTGCTTTCCTTGTGCTTATTGCTCTGTTTCTAACTTCTCTGGTTAGATATCCAATTCATTCATTTACTGATGTTCTTCCAAATTGTATGTGTTAATTATATGTGCTCAAAGCTATTTTCTTCTGAGCACAACTTCAGCCATTGTTAAAATATATAGATAAACAAATATTTTTACATATACACACACATATATATGCACACACATTTCTACTACTTTAATTATCATTATTTTGCAATGATATTCTATAACAACATGTACTCTATACGTTTTCAGTTTCAGGTGTTTTGTTATCCACTCCAATCCCAGTCAGTGAATAGCAAGAAAATAGAAATTAGAGTGTGTGTGTGTTGAAAAACACTTATCTCAGGCTCTATGATCCCTCTTCTTTCCTGCTCTCTGAGGCTCCTGTACTATTTATTTTCTGTTCAGCAACTCCCCTATTAATTGCTGAAGATAATTACCCTCCAGGTGGCTATGCTACTGCATGCTGCCTTCTCAGCCTTCCTCCGATCTGTGAAAATCCAAATAGGCAGAGCAGTTTTACCAGCTGACAATACACTCATACTCTTCCCCATCTATTCCACAGGCTGCCTATCCATTCCCCTCACTATAGGCCTTTACAAATCGCAAGAACTAGTGAGATTTCACAAGATTTTGTCAACTCACATTCTTAACCCCACATCACTCCTGTGCTGCTGGGATTAGGAGTTACAAAGGGTATTTCAAACGATTTCTTTTCTTGTCCACAAATTTTAGGGATTTATGAAGTTCCAGTACTTTTAAGTTTTCATTTTATGTAATTTCACAACATTGAGTTAGGTAAGTGCAGCTCTGAAATACTCACAGTTGGCAGAACACACTCGTAAAAGCTGAAGACAAGGCAAAACCAAGTGATGATTCTGCAAATTCTGTTTGACCAAATTCAAGGTTATAGTCAAGGCTCCATTAATTCTAGCTTTCACTCCAAATTTTTTGTCTGTTTACAAAAAAATGAGCAATTTATTCATAAGTTAGTTTTGATGAAAAAAAAAGCAATGAAATTTTAAAAACATATTATGAATTATTATTATCAAATCTAAAGTTGAGTGGAAATAATTAAAGTTGTACAATTTTAAAAATACACCTTAATTTTCAAAACATGGCTTGAAAGAAAGTACTAAGGAGCAAGCAAGGGAATAGCACAGGGGGATCAAGGCTGGAATACCATGACATTTAGATTGTCAAAAAATAAGGAACTTAACTGACTGTGGGGAAAATGGAAGTTCCTATGGCCAAAATTCTCACCTGACCCTAAACTACTTGATGATCTAATTGGCCTATTGCTACATTAATGCTTCCACACCCACAGGCAATAAGCTATTATTAACTGAATCACTACATAGAGAGCTCTGCCCAGTGCTCTGGGTTGAAGCAGAGAGAGATGGATTATGGACCGGGAGACTGCTGGATACAGATGTGATTCTAGTGCTCAACCTACTGCCAGGAGAATAGAGCCAGGTATAAACCCTTTTACCCCAAGAATGTTCCACTGTCATTTCTCGTTCTCACTTAATCCATAGTGCACTTGCCCAGGACTGAAACTGTCAGGCAAGACACTGACCTACTACATGAATAAATCTGTCCAGTTCAACATACCCAAAGGAACACCATCACATGGTTAAGAATTATAAAGCACTTAAATGTTCATTACTGTCTTGCCAAAGGGTTTCAGCCCCGGGCAAGTTCGCTATGGGTTCAATATGACCAAAGAAATTGACAGCAAAACGTTCTTTGGGGTGAAAGAAGGGTTTATTACCGAGCTTGTTCTCCTGGCAGTAGATCAAGCACTGGGCCAAGCTCTCTATATAGCACAGTAATAGCTTATTGCCTAAAGGTGTGGAAGCGGTAGCCTAGCAAAAGGCCAGTTATATCATCAGGTGGTTTAAGTTCAGTGAGGATCCTGGCTATAGGAACCCCAACTTCCCCACAATTACCAATACTATTTACTTATTAACTATATTCTTTTCAGACTTACAAAAGAACATAAATTAATGAAAAAATGAACAGCTTCTGTAGAAAATAATCTAGCAAATATTGCCAAATTCCTAGAGGGATCTAATTCTTAACATAGAAAAGAAAAAGAAATGTTGTTCTTGATCTTTATTCTCATAAAAACATGAAAAAACCTGGATAACAAGAATTTAAGAATGTTAAGATTGTAAGAAAGTTAAGTAGGATGAGCAGAGTTATTTCATCAATAAGTATTTTAAGACCAAAAAAAATGAGTATGCCTGAAGACAAATTACTCTGGTATCACAAGAAAAAAAAATAAGGATAGAAAATTACCCAAGAAATTACTGCATAATGTCTTTGAATGACAATAAAAAGAAAACCAGGACAAATAATAAAGAAAATAGCAGAAATTTAGAAGTATAGAAGAATATGAGCTACAACTTAAAAGAGACATTAAAGAAATACAAATATAAATTAAATGTACCAGTTTCTCAATTTCATGAAAAGCAGAAGAAAGGTAATCTGGTTCTGAATAGAGGAGGAAGCATGAAATAACAATATTCATCAGTAAATAGTTTTATTTTGATTTTCAATAAAAATCTCACAAGTGAGCCTTTAAATGTCACAGAGTTAAAGAAAAACAAGACAGTTAACATATTTCTTAAATAAAATGAATATATGTTTTGCTCTTAAGGACCCTACTATACCTGGAAAATTAAGTCATCTCAAGGATGGTTTCTGCTATACAATGAGTTATATTTGGTCAAGACAATCAAATCTGCAGTTCCTGAAGATGCTTCAGAGCTGTAAGGTCAAACAGGTTTCTTGAAGTTGTAATGGAGTTGGGTGCCACCTAAGGGCAGGGTCTGGTTGCCAAGGGACCAGCCTTGTGATTAGAGGGGGAGAACCTTCAGCCCCCAACCTCTGGGAGAGTAGAAGGCAGAGGAGCTGGAGACTGAATAAGCAAAGGCCAATGATTTAGTCAATCATGACTATGCAATGAAGCCCTCACAAACACCCATGAGAAGTTCATTTTGCTCTCTCTCCCTCTTCTTTCCATGCTTGGGGGACCAGAATGCTTCCACATGCCAGGGAGCCAGGCCTCAAGTTTCGAACCTCCAATCTGGAGGAAGAGGGCAGTCTTGTAGGATGGAGCCCTTAACCTGGGGGAATCTGGGTGCTTTCTCTGAGCAGATAGTGTCAGAACTGAGTTGAGTTTTCTGCCGCCCTGTTTGTGTTCGAGAATTGCTTGGTGTTGTGCCTGGGACAAAACACACACACACACACACACACACACACACACCAAACACACACACACACACCAAACACACACAAAGGAATTGGGTCCAGGAATCTAAAAGGCCTTTAAAACAACACTTGTTAAAAAAAAAATCATTTAAATATTTATACAATCCATACAGATGTGTGTGAAGAACATATAAACTTTTTAGGATATACACATACACTTTTTAGAATAAGCATTTTTAACCAAATATTTCAAAGTTTAAAGCCCATATGTATGCCACAAAGCAAAGGCAGAACTCTTAAAATCACTATTCTAAGAGCAGAGTATCGTTTTAATCTTTGTGCAAGTAGACAACTAAAAACTGAACTTGAGTCCTACTCAAAGGATGCTTTCCTCTGTTAACTTAACCTAAGTCAACTTCCTCCTTTATTTTGCATCCTGTGTTTTCTCAATTTGGATTAATATTTTGTATGCCTTACTGTTATTATAATTGGTCTTAACAATTTTTATATCTCTTTTGTTCTTAACAAGAATGAAAGTTTTTTGTGCACTGAGACTGTGCAGTGCAAATATGACTATTAAAGAAAAGCAAACACATTTTACCCCCATGCTCCTCTAAGCATTCCCATCCACACTTCCTCCTTCTAGTCTCAACAGTGTCATTATTTACACAAACATACACACGGGCACGCACACACACCAAGACACACCTGTGATTTTGACATATTTTCTTCCTTTTTCCACCATATATATTGTTAACTCCTCATGAATTTAAGATCCTTGATTCTTGCAGGTTACTAGTTGACTATAAAAAGCATGCCATGCAGTATTACAGAGAAGACAAGTAATGATTCTATAGCATCTTACTACACTGATGGGCAGTGACTGTAATGGGGTATGTGGGGGGGACGTGATAATAGGCGGAGTCTAGTAACCATAATGTTGATCAAGTACTTGTACATTAACAATATCAAAATAAAAATAATAAAATTTAAAAATTAAAAAAAAAAGCATGCCATGACAAAGACCAAGAAAAAGCAATAGCATTTTAGATTTTAAAAATTTACCAGTTTCGAGGCACACAGAATCAATGTAACAAAGACAGGTCAAATTTGATAATCATACAACTAAAACCCTTACCTTTAGGTCCAATCTTTGCAAGAATAGAATGAATCTGCACCATTAATTCCTCATTTGGGGGAGATTCTTTGCTAGCATTCATAAGTAACTGTAATAGTATTTGTGAACCACCCTTGGCGACTAAGAAACTTGCTCTTCTACCTCCACCTATAAATTTTAAAAAAAAATGTGTCTAAACAATACACCTGCCATAACATATTAGATATCACAACTTGATAGCTTTCAAGAAATATTTAAGTGATGATGTCTGCAATAAAACACACACCGTCAAAATGAAATTATGTTTTATTTCATTTAGTATTTCAGTTGGAAAACAGCAAAGGTTAAATACAAGTGATGTCAATTCTATGTATGTTCACATCTCTGAAACACATGAGCTTCAGTGGTAGTTTGAAAGATACTGGAAGATACTAAAAACAAAGCAAAACAAAGCATATGACATTGCAGTTTCCAAAATTCCAATACCCAGAACAGCCTCAATGTAAGTATCAGAAAACTCCAAATAAAGTATACATGATACACTGCTGCTCACTGTTTACAAACCAATTCGAAAAGGAAAACAAACTTACCGGCTGACACCAGCTCAACAAGAATGCTTAAGATATTAAGTGTAGTCTGAAGATCTTTTGTGTTCTGAAATAAAGTTTATTTATTAGCTATTGTTAGTTATGCAAATTCCCACATGCATCTTAATATGCTTAAACCATTGAAAATCTGTGATTCTGAAATTTTTTTCTGTTCCTGTTGGGAACTATCTATATTTTACAGATGACTTTACCAATTTCTCTAAGAACAAATGTATTCAAGTTTCCACTAATCTCACTTATCATTTCAGTCTCTTCTCCTTGCCCCTAAGGATTTCTGCAAATCATATTGAGCTATTATTCTCTTAGCATCAACATGATTACAAGAGGAATTAATTTGTCATTTGAATTCATCCTCACCTTTAACCAAATCCAAATAAATGAATTAAGATGTAAAGGCACTACAATGTATATGTAACTACCCAGTCACTTAAGCTCCCCTCTTAGAAGGCAACTTTGATACCAGTTTCTTATGTATCTAAAGAGAATCTGTGCAAATAAAAGAAACCCATGTAAATATATTTGTACATACAGATTTATTTCCCTAAATGATATTGCCTTATAGATCTTATTTTGTACATTGTCATTTTGAGTTATCAATAAATAGTTTCTCCATTCTTTTTAAGGGCTACAAGGTATGTTCCATTATATGGTATAGCTGCTGTTTATGTAACCAGTCACCTACCAACGGGATGGTTAATTTTTTGAATCTTTAGCTATTACAATATTGCAGAAAAAAACTAAGTACATATAAGTTACATGGGGTCAAGTACATCTATATGTGAAATAAATTCCTGGAATTTCTGGATCAAAGAATATGGGCATTTATTTTTATGACTATTATTAATTGCTCTTCATGGATGTAATTTATACTCTCATCAAGATGTAGAAGAGTACTTCTCAAAGAGTGAACAATCAATCTAATAAGAAAAATGTTTCAATAATGTACTTTTGGTTATATTTCTCTTATTAAAAGTGATGCTTGGATGAAGAAATACACAAAGAGAGCACAATCATGGCCTATTCAAGGAACTGCCTCAGCACCAGGGTAGAAGAGTTTTACAATTTTATACAAAGGAATTTCAGAATTGCTGTGTATTGGTGACTGGCAAGGGACTTATTCTTTCCCTTTCCAAAAGGCAATGAGTACTGTCTCTGCTTCACCATATTAGCTCATAAACAGGTGAAACCAAAAAGCCACATCCAGATCAGATAGAGGATTACGCATTAACCAGAAACCCTTCCTTGTCTTAGTGTTGGTGGTAATAACTGAATCACTGACTACTGGAAAGGATTTAGAAGAATGAGAGGGACAGACATTTGTTAAAGAGAAAAGTAGATCACAGCAGCAATACTACGTGTTCAGCAAAATGTTATCTTCTTCCTGGATACACAATCAAATCATATTTTCCAGCCTTTTTGTAGTTAGGTTTAGCCATGTAGCTGAGCTCAGCCCATTGGAACCTGAATGGCATTGCATTATTATGTCTAGGCCTCACCCAGAAAATCTCCCATATGTAATACACCAACTCCCACCTTAGTTGACCTCAACAAATTATGACAGGAGCAAGCAGGAAAAAAAAAATGTTCAATTTCAAGTGCCATTTGTTTCTTTTTTTTTCTGAGAACTATCTGTTCTTAACTTTTATACATTTTTCCATTGGGTTACTGATTTTTTTCCTTACTAGATTGTTCTTTGTAGAATATATATATATATATATATACACACACTATATATATATATATGATATATAGAGAGAAAATATATTTATATATACAAATGTATGAGTTGAAATATTTTTCCTCTATTTGTCTATGGTGTATTCCCCATGCATTTTTGGTTTATGCATTTGGTTTATCAATCTTTTCTTTTATAGTTCCTGGGGTTTTTTATACTTAGAAAAGCTTTCTCTGTTGTAAGGGTATTTAAAAATTTCTCCCATTACTTCATCTAGCATTATGATTTTATTTTCCATGCTTAAATCTTTGCTTGCTATGGAATTTACTTTGTTGTAGGAAGTAAGGATCCAACACTATGCTTTTCTGGATGGCTACTGATTTGTCCCAATTCCACTTAATAAGTCATGCTGCTTTTCACTGATCTGAAGTGCTACCTTTATTAAGTGGTACTACATTTTCATATGCATCTTAATTTATTTGAGGACTTTCTATTCTGTAACATTGATGTCCATCTTCTTCTCATGTATAATTTCTAAACTATTTGAACTTTATAATGTTCTTTGATATTTGGGGGACTAATCCTTTCTGATTTTTCTTCTTTATCAGAAATATCCATTCTATTCTTGCTTGTTATTTTCTCATTGGACTTTAGAAACAAGTCTTGGTATTTTTATTGAGATTACTTTAACATATAGATTTAGGTCATTTTAGATATAAAGTAATTCCTATCAATAACATAAATTCTCTCCCTGTTCTTTTTTTCCAGCTCTATTGAGATTTAATTTAACATATAACAATGTATAAATTTAAGGTACAATGTACTCCTTGTTCTTAACATTGCACTAAATTAAATATAAAATCCTGATTCTAACTATAGCCTACTGAGCTACCCAAAACTTTTACAATGACATAGATATTTAATTATTATCAATACAGTTATTCAACCAATATATGTAGTAAACTAAATCATGAAAATATATCAGCTAATATAATAAATGAGAATTTATAATATCAATCATTTATTTTTATCTAAAGATTTACTTCCAGTTAATGATTTATTTTCTATTACTAACTGGAATGGCATGTTAAGATTTAAACTATGGTTATCATTATAATCACATAGAGGTTTACCTAATATTTATTAGAATGTTTATACCACCATTCAAATGATAATTTAAAACATAAACTTTCATCTATTGGCTTTTCCTCTAGGATAAAAATTTTATACTGTGTATTTTTTCTTTTAAAAAACTAAAGCCTTCAAGTGATTTACCTCTAATGTTGACAGCAGAACTTCCATTCCTGTAGAACCTTTAGCTGTCATTTCTCTCCTTGTTTTTTCTGAAAAACAGAAAAAGGTTTCTTCTAAAACATGAAAGAAAATATATCACATATAGTTTTATTATATAGCTAATGTATCATCAACAAGTGTCCAACTGATCCATAAACATTCTAAATTGGTACTTAGATGTTCCTCCCTCTAATGTTGCTAATTCTACTCTATGGAGACTCCCAGATTTCAGTATAAAAGCCCTTCCTTGCATTTTGCCACAGCTCCTATCATGTACTAGGTGAATCCCTGTTAGTCCCTGTAAAAATCTTAAAATCAGTTAACAGTACAGGTACCAGAACTGGAGGTGATATAGGGGTGGTGATGGCAGGCCCTTTATTATCTTTATGACTCAAAATTGGTGAAAATGGAAATCTAGTACCATTTGCAAATGTTCTAGTTGACTTAATACTATTTAAGATGCTGAATCACACAAATATAAACAAAACTAAGGAAGTAAGGAAGTGCTACTTCTGCAAGAGTCTGGAGAGCAGATCACCTAAATACTTTTCATCTCACTAAGATGGAAAAAAAGAACAATAAAAATTATCCTAGTACTTAAAGGTTTCTAGAGCTTTTCCACAATTCTTTTCCCTTGATGAACAAGAGAATAAAGGTAGATCATAGGTCAACATTTAGGAAAGGATCTAATATTTACTATTCCATGTATTTTACCTACATTACTTCACTTATGACTTAATTTAACCCTCTGGGGGGAAAATATACTCTTTTCACAGATTAAAAATTTAAATTCAGAAAGGAGAAAGAATCAGCACAAAGTCATCCAGCAAGCAAGAGAGACCAGGTGACCCAGGTGTTTCTGTACCCAGTTTACAGTCTTTCACTGACCTTCACAGGAGTCACTCTTTTAGCGGGACTGTTGCACAAGACTTGATGACCCTCTCCAACTCTTTCACACATGAACATTAGTACCAGAAATTCTTTTAATACAGGATGAAAATGCCAATCATTTAACATTTTGAGATTTTAAAAACAAGCACAAACAATCCACTTTGAACACAGCGCATATGAAGTTCAAGAGACCAGTAATACCAAATTTGTTCCATGTGGAGATAATCAAGGAAGTTTAAGAACAAAACAATAAGCACTGAGGCCCTGAAAAGAGGTGGAAAAGGTCAGGCCAGGCCTTTAGAACTTCTGCCAAAACAAATCCTGTTCAATTTCCATTGTGAATAAACAGAAAGTTCTATGTAGTATAGTTTTGACACATACAAATTATACATGTACAATTTCAGAAGAACATGAAGTATGAGATGTACAAGTCACAAAATATCAGAATTGGTTGAAACTAAAATATCTGAAAAATAAAATTATTCTACATTAGGAGTTATTAAAGAGAGGGACAAATGTACTACAGAGTAAAAACTCACTAGTGTTTTTAAAACCAAATTTCTCCTTTGTAAAAAGAGTACGATTCCTCTGCCAGCCCAATCTATCCTTCTTCATGTCCCTGGCCCACCAAAAAGTATTAAGTTGTAAAATAAACAGAATATTACTTAAGTATCCATAATGCACCCTTGATTTAATATTTAAAATAAGAACAATGATTTAATACTGAAGGCAAATCATTTATCAATATTAACACAGAGTATTCAGAAGATTGAGATATGCACTACCTACAATTACATTTTCACTTTCAAGGAAAAAAACCACAAAAAGACTCTTCTTTTAAGATAGTACAATGCAGCCTCTAACTCCCCTTGTTAGAACAACCACCATCATCTAGTTTACTCCTCACACTAAATGAAAACTAGGTGCTACAGTTTTCCACTCCACTCCAGATTCTGCCATGAGCTTGTGGATGATTCACTCAAATACCTATTCTACAGTTTCTTGACCTTGTAACAAAATACTTCTCCCTGTTCTCCAATTTATCAACCCTCCCAATTCTCAGACCTTAAAGCTGCTCTACCCTTGATATCTTAACCTCCAATATCCCACTTTCAGACTGCTGCCTAACATTCTTACTCCTTTTTCCTTTCTAAAGATTATGTAAACCTCACCATCACTTTCACTGAAACTTCAGATTTAGCAACAGTAATGCTGTTTTCCCATAAAAATCAGTCCCCACCGAACCCTCCTACACTGCTGGTTGGAATGTAAGCTAGTTCAACCATTGTGAAAGTAATATGGAGGTTCCTCAAAAAACTAAAAATAGAAATACCATTTAACCCAGGAATCCCACTCCTAGGAATTTACCCAAAGAATGCAACTTCTCAGATTCAAAAAGACATATGCACCCCTATGTTTATTGCAGCACTATTTACAATAGCCAAGATATGGAAGCAACCTAAGTGTCTATCAGTAGATGAATGGATAAAGATGATGTAGGACATGTACACAATGGAATACTATTCAGCCATAAGAAAGAAACAAATCCTACCATTTGCAACAACATGGATGGAGCTGGAGGATATTATGTTCAGTGAAATAAGCCAGGCAGAGAATGACAAATGCCAAATGATTTCCCTCATTTGTGGAGTATAACAATGAAGCAAAACTGAAGGAACAAAACAGCAGCAGACTCACAGACTCCAAGAAGGGACTAGTGGTTGCCAAAGGGGAGGGGTGTGGGAGGGTAGGTGGGCAGGGAGGGAGAAGGGGATTGAGGGGTATTATGTTTAGTATACTTGGTGTGGGGGGGGTCACAGGGAAGACAGTGTAGCACAAAGAAGGCAAATAATGCATCTGTGGCATCTTACTACACTGATGGACAGTGACTACAATGGGGTATGGGTGGGGACTTGATAATATGGGTGAATGTAGTAACCACATTATTTTTCATGTGAACCATTCCTAAGTGTATATCAATAATACCTTAATAAAAAAAATTTTTTTAATCAGTCCCCTCTGTAACTAGCTTGGATTCCAAGACCCACTCTTAAACTCTCCACAACAAACCCTTATACAGAAGTGACTGCTAAAATGTGCATTCTCTCCTCCACCACAATAAAAATAATGCCACAAGAATTTCTTATCCTAGTTTAAGACAACACCAAAAAATTCACCCTACCCAACCTCATTTGGAAACACAAAACTGCTCCTTTCACTTAATTCATAGCTATTACTATCTGCCCCACCACAGTCTACAGTTATTTCAAAATTTGTACCAGTCCTCAGTCCCTCCTCTCAAACGCTAGACTTCTGCTCCCAAATCTCAGCACCTACATTTCCCTCAATGAATTGAGACAGTTATAAGTTACCACAGATGAAAGCCTACAAAATAATGACCAAACTCCATATGCTCATCTAACAAATCCTTGACACTCTTGAACTCCTTTCTCCAGTTCAGAAGGAAGTGCCCCTTCCACTATGTTCTGAATCCCATCCTTTCTACCTACTCATGATCTTACAGCTTCAACCTCTACCAATATACTATTTTTTTATTTTTCCACATACTGAAACTAAATTTTCCCCTCTATTTCTCCTTTCTTTCTTTCTCAGTGGAGGTACTTAAGCAAATAAATAGTCTACACTTTCTGTTATTTCATTTGCACTCACATTACTACATACTTAATCTTCTTTCTAATCCCACCATTTGAAAGTGCTCATGTTGTGATCAATAATTTGTTGATTATTAAAAAGATCTTTATTTTACTAACCTCTCTGTTCCTTAACATTGCTGACGACTGCTTCCTGCCTTGGCTTTTTTGAAAACAGTCATCCCAGTTCTTATACTGCTCCATGTTTCTTCAACAACTTCAATACTCCAAATTTTATTCTTAATAGACAAGACTTTTAAAGTAGGTATTATAACTGTAATCAGTGGTGTTAAGGAAAATAAGCTCACAAAAAATGAAAATATAGGAAAACACAGCAAAGAAGTACAAACTAAAAAAAGAACCACATGCACATTTTATAAGAGAAAAATACAACATCTAAAATAATTATCTAATGGCAGAATGTACAGGAAAGAGGTAATGAACTTGAACTTAGAAAATTTTCCAATGTGAATAACGGAGAATTAGAAAATATGAGTTTCAAGTACCTCTGAAACAATCTCACAAAGTCTAACATATGTGCAATTATGGTCCCAGGATAAAAGGGAATTGGGTTGAAAAAAATTTGAACGGCCAAAAATTTCCTAAATTTGGTTAAAGATATAAATTTACAGATTCAAGAAGCTCAGCAAAGCACTGTAAGTACTAAGAAAACTACAGCCAGTTAAACTTCTGAAAACTAAAACTAAAGGAAATCCTGAAATCAATAAAAGAAATATGACATTACTTTTCTTTGAAAACAAAGAGTCAAAAACAGATCTCATTTGAAATTATGGATGTCATAAAACAGTGGAAGCACATTTTAAGTGTGTTTATAGTACTGAAAAATAAAAACTGTCAATTTGTAATTCTATATCCAGTAAGAATATCCTTCATGAATTAGATGAAATACATCCATTTTCAGATAAAAGGAAAAAAAATTCTTCCACAGCAAACCTGCGCTACTAGAAATGCCAAAGAAAATTCCTTACACTAAAGGGAAATGATACCAGATTAAACTCACTTCTTTAGAAAAGAATAAAGAACTTCAGAAATTATAAATACATGGATAAATATAAAAACTTTTTTCTTTTTAATGTCTTTAAAATACACATGGCTGTCTAAAGGAAAAACTGTCTTGCAAAGTTTATAATGTCCAGATATATTATAAATATGACTATAAAGAATGGAAAATATAAATGGATCTAAAAGGTTCCAAGGATTCTAAATTTCACATGAGGTTACAATATTAATTCTAAGTGAAGTGTAAAAAGTTAATGACACATTGCTATCTCCACAAGAATGACTTCTTTAAAAATACAAACAGGTGTTAACTATAAAGTCTATAGTAAATTAAAATGAAATTCTAAAAAATGTTCAAATAATCCAAGACTGCAGGACAGAAACAAGGAATAAAAACAGCAAAGACAAACAAAAAGAAATCACTGTAGACCTAAGTCCAATCAACATTATGTTAAATGTTAACAGACTAAATGCTCAAATTAAAAGGCAGAATGTCAAACTACTATCTACAGAAGACACACTTTAGATTCAAAGATATTAATAGGTTGTTGAAAGGAAAAGAACTGAAAGAGCTATATTATGCAAACAACAAGCAAAAGAAAGGAGAAAGGTGGAGGGGCTATACTAAAAACAGATGAAATAAACATCAAGGCAAAGAAAATTAATAAAAAAGAACATTCCATAATGAAAAAGGGTAAAGTCATCAAAAGGGCAAATGAAGGTCATAAATGTGACTGCATTTTATCATTTTTACAGGACCTTTATAGCTATATATAAAATACAGATAGTTCCCAAAACAAAAATCTCAGCTTTCTCCCTCCATACCTCAAGAAAATTTCACTCCACTTCCATTACTTCAAATTACTAAGTTTTTTTCTCTTAATCCTGCTCTTCACTCAAAACTTTGTACTAAATTTTTCCCTTTTTCTAACATCTTTATAAGGCATAAAACTATAAGCAATAATTATAAAGTTGTATTGTCAGGTTTCTAACATGTATAAATATAATGTGAAAATAACAGAAAAAGAAATGAGAAAGAAATGGAGATGTATTGGAAAAAAATTTCAATTATTTTACCAGAGTTGTTAGTATTAATGTGAAGTTTACTGTAATAAGATGCATATTGTAATCTCTAAAGAAAATAACTAAAAGTTTAAAAAGTTAAAAAAATCAACAGATAACACAAAAGACAATAAAAAATGAGAAGAGGAATGTAAAAGACATGAACCAAAAAGAAAATGAAGCAAAATGATAGATGTAAATACAATCATATGAATAAGTACATTAACTTGGAAGCACTCAGATTAGATAAAATCTTTTCCATACTAGAACTTTTATTTCAAATACATTTCCAAAAGTGGAACTACTAAGTCAAAAAGCAGGTGTACTTTAAACTTTAATAAACATTGCCAGACTCTTTTCTCCAAAGTTTGTAATAATTACTGCACCACCAACAGCAATGACAACACCCCCATTTTCAATATCCTCAGCAGTAATGGACATTGTCATTCCCTAAATTCTGCCAATCTAACTAGTGACAAGTATCTTTGTTGTTTCCATTAGCAATCCCTGACTTTTAAAAAGGTCAAGAACATTTTCAAGTGTCTACTGGTTATTTGCATTTCTTCTTCCTTGAACTATACGTTCCTCATCTTTCTCTTCCAACTGAATTATCCTATAAATGATGACGGAATAACCTTTCACTACTAGTTTATACTGTGTTGACCGGCTAAATCAAGATACTACAAACAGTCACTGTATGACAAAACGCCAGGGGATAGTGCTCAGAGCTGGGCCCCCAGCGGTGGGGGGCAGAGTGGGGAGAGGGCACTCTGGTAGCGGGATGGGTGAAGGCATTTTCAGAGGTGATGCTGGGGAGGGGCATCCAGACTGTGACGAGAAGTGTCACAATAGTGGCAGCAGTGCACACAGGTGTCACCTAGAGGTTTGGAAAATTGTATTTCTCACCTAGAGGTCTTCTTTTATTCCTGTTGCTTTGAGGTTTTTGTTTTGCTCTCAAGAGATATTTCACATAGCAATACAGTGAATCATACTTGGAACATTTAACTTTGCACTAATACAAATACCAAATATCCTTGTACATCTACCTCAGTCCAACAAGAGGATATAACCATTCTAAATATATATGCACCCAATACAGGAGCACCAGCATATGTGAAGCAAATACTAACAGAACTAAAGAGGGAAATAGACTGCAATGCATTCATTGTAGGAGACTTCAACACACCACTCACCCCAAAGGATAGATCCACCGAGCAGAAAATAAATAAAGACACGCAGGCACTGAACAACACACTAGAACAGATGGACCTAATAGACATCTATAGAACTCTACATCCAAAAGCAACAGGATATACATTGTTCTCAAGTGCACATGGAACATTCTCCAGAATAGACCACATACTAGCTCACAAAAAGAGCCTCAGTAAATTCCAAAATATTGAAATTCTACCAACCAATTTTTCAGACCACAAAGGTATAAAAGTAGAAACAAATTCTACAAAGAAAACAAAAAGGCTCACAAACACATGGAGGCTTAACAACATGCTACTAAATAATCAATGGATCAATGAACAAATCAAAATAGAGATCAAGGAATATATAGAAACAAATGACAGCAACAACACTAAGCCCCAACTTCTGTGGGATGCAGCGAAAGCAGTCTTAAGAGGAAAGTATATAGCAATCCAGGCACACTTGAAGAAGGAAGAACAATCCCAAATGAATAGTCTAACATCACAATTATCAAAACTGGAAAAAGAAGAACAAATGAGGCCTAAAGTCAGCAGAAGGAGGGACATAATAAAGATCAGAGAAGAAATAAACAAAATTGAGAAGAATAAAACAGTAGCAAAAATCAAAGAAACCAAGAGCTGGTTCTTCGAGAAAATAAACAAAATAGATAATCCGCTAGCCCAACTTATTAAGAGAAAAAGAGAATCAACACAAATCAACATAATCAGAAATGAGAATGGAAAAATCACGACAGACTCCACAGAAATACAAAGAATTATTAAAGACTACTATGAAAACCTATATGCCAACAAGCTGGAAAACCTAGAAGAAATGGACAACTTCCTAGAAAAATACAACCTCCCAAGACTGACCAAGGAAGAAACACAAAAGTTAAACAAACCAATTACGAGCAAAGAAATTGAAACGGTAATCAAAAAACTACCCAAGAACAAAACCCCGGGGCCAGACAGATTTACCTCGGAATTTTATCAGACACACAGAGAAGACATAATACCCATTCTCCTTAAAGTGTTCCACAAAATAGAAGAGGAGGGAATACTCCCAAACTCATTCTATGAAGCCAACATCACCCTAATACCAAAACCAGGCAAAGACACCACAAAAAAAGAAAATTACAGACCAATATCCCTGATGAATGTAGATGCAAAAATACTCAATAAAATATTAGCAAACAGAATTCAACAGCATATCAAAAGGATCATACACCATGACCAAGTAGGGTTCATCCCAGGGATGTAAGGATGGTACAACATTCGAAAATCCATCAACATCATCCACCACATCAACAAACAGAAAGACAAAAACCACATGATCATCTCCATAGATGCTGAAAAAGCATTTGACAAAATTCAACATCCATTCATGATAAAAACTCTCAGCAAAATGGGAATAGAGGGCACGTACCTCAACATAATAAAGGCCATATATGATAAACCCACAGCCAGCATTATACTGAACAGCGAGAAGCTGAAAGCATTTCCTCTGAGATCGGGAACCAGACAGGGATGCCCACTCTCCCCACTGTTATTTAACATAGTACTGGAGGTCCTAGCCATGGCAATCAGACAAAACAAAGAAATACAAGGAATCCAGATTGGTAAAGAAGAAGTTAAACTGTCACTATTTGCAGATGATATGATACTGTACATAAAAAACCCTAAAGACTCCACTCCAAAACTACTAGAACTGATATTGGAATACAGCAACGTTGCAGGATACAAAATTAACACACAGAAATCTGTAGCTTTCCTATACACTAACAATGAATCAATAGAAAGAGAAATCAGGAAAACAATTCCATTCACAATAGCATCAAAAAGAATAAAATACCTAGGAATAAACCTAACCAAAGAAGTGAAAGACTTATACTCTGAAAACTACAAGTCACTTCTAAGAGAAATTAAAGGGGACACTAATAAATTGAAATTCATCCCATGCTCATGGCTAGGAAGAATTAATATCATCAAAATGGCCATCCTGCCAAAAGCAATATACAGATTTGATGCAATCCCTCTCAAATTACCAGCAACATTCTTCAATGAATTGGAACAAATAATTCAAAAATTCATATGGAAACACCAAAGACCCCGAATAGCCAAAGCAATCCTGAAAAAGAAGAATAAAGTAGGGGGGATCTCACTCCCCAACTTCAAGCTCTACTACAAAGCCATAGTAATCAAGACAATTTGGTACTGGCACAAGAACAGAGCCACAGACCAGTGGAACAGATTAGAGACCCCAGAAATTAACCCAAACATATATGGTCAATTAATATTTGATAAAGGAGCCATGGACATACAATGGCAAAATGACAGTCTCTTCAACAGATGGTGCTGGCAAAACTGGACAGCTACATGTAGGAGAATGAAACTGGACCATTGTCTAACCCCATATACAAAGGTAAACTCAAAATGGATCAAAGACCTGAATGTAAGTCATGAAACCATTAAACTCTTGGAAAAAAACATAGGCAAAAACCTCTTAGACATAAACATGAGTGACCTCTTCTTGAACATATCTCCCCGGGCAAGGAAAACAACAGCAAAAATGAGCAAGTGGGACTACATTAAGCTGAAAAGCTTCTGTACAGTGAAAGACACCATCAATAGAGCAAAAAGGAACCCTACAGTATGGGAGAATATATTTGAAAATGACAGATCCGATAAAGGCTTGACGTCCAGAATATATAAAGAGCTCACACGCCTCAACAAGCAAAAAACAAATAACCCAATTAAAAAATGGGCAGAGGAACTGAACAGACAGTTCTCCAAAAAAGAAATACAGATGGCCAAGAGACACATGAAAAGATGCTCCACATTGCTAATTATCAGAGAAATGCAGATTAAAACTACAATGAGGTATCACCTCACACCAGTAAGGATAGCTGCCATCCAAAAGACAAACAACAACAAATGTTGGCGAGGCTGTGGAGAAAGGGGAACTCTCCTACACTGCTGGTGGGAATGTAAATTAGTTCAACCATTGTGGAAAGCAGTATGGAGGTTCATCAAAATGCTCAAAACAGACCTACCATTTGACCCAGGAATTCCACTCCTAGGAATTTACCCTAAGAACGCAGCAATCAAGTTTGAAAAAGACAGATGCACCCCTATGTTTATTGCAGCACTATTTACAATAGCCAAGAATTGGAAGCAGCCTAAATGTCCATCGGTAGATGAATGGATAAAGAAGATGTGGTACATATACACAATGGAATACTACTCAGCCATAAGAAGTGGAAAAATCCAACCATTTGCAGCAACATGGATGGAGCTGGAGAGTATTATGCTCAGTGAAATAAGCCAAGCGGAGAAAGAGAAATACCAAATGATTTCACTCATCTGAGGAGTATAGGAACAAAGGAAAAACTGAAGGAACAAAACAGCAGCGGAATTACAGAACCCAAAAATGGACTAACAGGTACCAAAGGGAAAGGAACTGGGGAGGATGGGTGGGCAGGGAGGGATAAGGTGGGGGAAGAAGAAGGGGTGTATTAAGATTAGCATGCATGGGGGGGAGGGAGAAAGGGGAGGGTGGGCTGCACAACACAGAGAGGACAAGTAGTGACTCTACAACATTTTGCTAAGTTTATGGACAGTAACCATAATGTGGTTGTTAGGGGGGACCTGATATAGGGGAGAGCATAGTAAGCATAGTATTCTTCATGTAAGTGTAGATTAAAAATAAAAAAATAAAAAAAAAGAAAAAAAGAACGGAAGAAAGAAAATGGGGATTACTCCTTGACAGGATAAAACTATTGGTAAATCAAAGATCAACGCATGCTTTAAATATCCTTAATGTTGATCACTTAAAGGGTGTCAGATGATCAGCTATGGAGGTACTCTTTTCTGATAATATTCCTTTCTCTTAATAAAAAAAAAAAAAAAAAAAAAGCAGTTACTGTGTGCTAACCTCCAATGAGTTCTGCACAGTGGTATAGAGGGCATGTCAAAGTGTGGGCAAAGGGTCTGTTTGTTTCTATGCAGAAGATCAAGGCCTAGCTTGGATACCCAGAAAATGAACTAAGATACGATATGAGGAGGAGCTTCCGGCATCAGCACTCTCTTGAGGACTTGTGCCGGGGGATGATCATCAAAAAGCCTCCACAGGGATCCGGACGATGCTGCAGTTGTGGCTGCATCCAGCCCACCGTCTCCTGGACTTGCCATAAGAATGAGGAGGGAGATGTCTAGGCTGGCATGTGCATACAGTGAGACAACGAATTTGACCGGATCTGTACTGTTGGAACTCAACCAGGAGTTGGGAGGGGTGCAAGTTGTAGCACTCTAAAATCTCATGACTATAGACTATCTATGGTTAAAAGAACATATGGGATGTGAACAGATCCCAGAAATGGGCTGCTTTAATTTGTCTGATGGTTCAAGTACAGTTGGACAATATCCATCATATCATAGATAAATTTTCACAAATGCCTAGGGTGCCTAAATGGTTTTCTTGGCTTCACTGGAGATGGATGGTAATTATAGATTTGCTTTGTTTATGTCACCGTATTCCTATTATGTTAATATGTGTGTGCAAATTAGTTAGTAGTTTAAAACCTATACATACTTAAGGTACTCAACAAGAAGATATGTCAAAGAAATAATCAATCCTCCCATGTTTCCTTCATATGCTACATCTATAGCTTTTCTTCTTCCCTCCTAATTACAACCCTTAAATAGAATTCGTGCCTCATATCGAATTTACCGAGTATCATAATTCCTCCAGGTGGTAAAGATACCTCGAGACAAGTGCTGGGCATAGAAGCCACAAGGCATAAATCTGCAAAGAAGTAAAAAGCTAACCTTTGCAAACAATATGGTTTCTCTCTCACTTACCAACTTTACATTTCCCTGTATGGCCCCGGAAGATGACTGGTTAGCCAGAGACGGGTAAGATTCCTCAAGGGAGGAACAACCTAAGACAGGCACAGTCGTAGGGGGGCCATCAGGTGAGAATTTGGGGATCAACAGAGGTGAGGCTCAGAACCTCACCCCCCCTGCTTTGAGAGAAATCTTCTGCATCCATGGATGTCTTGCTGCCCTTGTCTAGCCTGGATTAATACTTAGTCCATAGGCACACACCTGATCATCTGATCATCTACATTTGCCCTCTTACGGCACTAAACTATGTTTTCTACCTTTATCTTGCATCTACCTACCACTTCAGCATTTTATTAAAAATAAAAATAATAATAATAATAGGAGAAATGTGGGATCAACATATAAATCAAGTACAAAAGTCAAACGAATATTCATATTTGACCTGATTGTTTATAGGTCATAATGCATGATCAAAACCGAAAGTTTCTGTGATGAATGCCCTTGTACTGTTCACCATGTAAGAATTTATTCACTATGTAAGAATTCATTCACCATGTAAGAACTTGTTCGTTATGCTTCAGAAGATTGGAGACTGACGAGAATTAGGCTTGAGATGGATTAATGATTGTACATTGAGCGTTGACCCCCTATACTGAATTTTATTGTTGTTAACAACCATTTGATCAATAAATATGAGAGATGCCCTCTCAAAAAAAAAAAAAAAAAGGTACAGGTATTTTAGATTTTGCTAGAAACAAATGCCATCAACTAGAGACCTCTCATAGGTTTTCAGGTCTGCCAACTACCCCTCTAAACAAATGCGTTGCCCAGGAGGAAGTTATCAAAATAAATTAAGAGTCTATGACTACAAAGAAAGGCTAATAGATACTGAGCCTCCTGAATACAGCAAGTGCCTATTAAACATCTTACTTCAATGACCCGAAACTCCAGTATAATGAAATAATTAAAAATTAAATAAATTAAAATATTATGAAATATGTGAACCTTTATTTTAATTGAATGCCTTTAATATGTCACTGTTAAATATTAAAGTAGCTGCTAGTTTACTTTTACTTTAAAAAAGAAAAATCAGGGTTCTTTTTAGCACACATTTTAGAATCTTAAATTCCTTTTTTAGCATCTATTGCGATAATCACACTTATTTATTTGATCTGTTCAAATAATGTTATAATGATGTATTTCCTGACATTAAACCATTTTATATTAGCAATGATACTCATTTTTAATGCATAATTAAATTTAATTCACTAATGTTTTATTGGGATTTTTCACATTTATGCTCCCAAACACAAAGTCAGTACTTTTCTTCTCATATCCTTTGTCAGGGTTTTGAAATCAACTCAGTAGAACTATCTTCACAAAATAGAGAAATAATGCCTAATTACAGATACCATTTAATGAACATTTTTAACATTCTTTTTACACGTTTCTCATTTAGATCTCATGACAATCACATTTCAGAGATGGTGTAGCCAAGTCCTAAAGATTCAAAACTTCCCTAAGATCACCAAACCATTGAATGACAGAGCTTGCATTTCAAAGTGGGGATCATACTAATAACCAATGTTCTATGCTACCTGACATCTTTTGGTCAACGTTTCAGAACAAGTAGCACTAAATATTAGGTGTTGTTTAAAAATGGGGGTGGGGAGCAACCATATATAAGTAAAATAATTGTTTTTAGAAACAATGCTTTGAAGATCAATTTCTTCCACAGTTAGTTTTCTACTTTTTAAATATACTTGAGAAAGTACAATTTTCACAGAAAGTCATCGATTGAAAGTTTAAACAATCTCAGCGTCTACTTTTAAATAATAAGAAAAGCAGTCCAAAACCAAGAAATTAACACTTACCTTGACTTTGAGCCAGATGAAGAATTTTTGATGTAACATATCTGGCAGAATCTGATTCTGCAGATTCAGTATTGATCTTCTCCAGTTGAGCCAGCAGTCCCACAACCCGAGAATTATTGGTAAGACTAAAAAGAATGTTACTTTAAATTAGAGTATATTCTACATCAATTGTAAATTCCATACTATAAAGGTCACTGTCTAAAAAAACAATATCCTTCTACAAGCATTAAGCATTTATATATATCACATATCTTTACTCTGTTTTATAGCTTTAACATTGCTAAAATTCTATTGACTTAAGAAAGAAACATATTCTATTTCAGAAAACTACAAAGGTGCTTTCAACCCTGACCAGCAATCTTACATGAGACCCTGAAAGTTCACTTTTTCATTCTCCACACATGTTCTACACTCTCCTCTAACCACCCCTTCCACCCCTCCCCAATCTCAGTTAGTGCCCTGCTTCATAACTGTTGTAAAATGAAACAACATGCTCATCTTCTCACTACCAGATCCTTAAACCTATCTGATTCTCCATCCATATTTACTTCCTTGTTTCCATTCATTATGCATCTGCACATCTGGTACTGTTTGGTACTGTGCTAGGTGTTGCCCACAGTAAACAAAACAAAGATTCCTGACCCCATAAAATGAACATTCTATGGTGACAAATTACTTAAATAATTATATAGTATTAAAGTGGTGGGAAGTGCTATGGAGAAAGGCAGGTTAGGGGGAATAGAAAGTGCAGGGGAAAGGGTGCAATTTTAGACAGAATGGGCAGGGAAAACCTCACTGAGAAGGTGCCATTTAGGGAAAGGCTTGGAAGATGTAAAAGTGAGCCTTGCAGATGTCTGCAGAAAGAGCTGTCCAGGAAGAGACCCCAAAGCAGGAGCATGACTGCTGCATTCAATTAAAAGTGAGGTGGCTGGTATACAGAATGTTATTGTTGTTAACAACTATTTGATCAATAAACATGAGAGATGCCCTCTCAAAAAAAAAAAAAGTGAGGTGGCTGGTACAAGTGGAGCAGACTTAAAGAATAACAGAAAGAGATGAGGTCACAGTAGAGGGTCAGATGGGACAGAGCATAATCATTTAGAGCCTTATAGGACACTGACTTTTACACTAAATGGAATGGGAATTTTTTGAACAGAAGAGTGATGTGCTCTGACTAGCTTTTAAAAGGCTCTCTTTGACTAGTATGTTGAGACTCACAGAATAATCCCTCCACTGTATACTCGACCCCAGGCCTTCCTGCATTCTCAAAGTATTTGCTTTCTTCAAAGAGCAATTCCTGATTCCTCTCTCTCGCTGTCCCCTGAATCATACCCACTGGCACACAAACATGGGAGTTCCCGCTACCATCTTCCCATTGCTCTACTACTCCTTGAATGAGATGTCTGTACTTGCTCGCTCCATTTCCTCACATACTGTTCACTTTTTCAGACTACTAACTTGACTTCTGCACCGTGAGGTTTCCCAAAACTCTTACTTCTTCCTCATCATGCTCACTCTCAGCAGCAGACAGCTCCTCTTTCTTCAAAAACTTCCATTTGGGAGCTTTAATAATTCCAAGCTCTCCTAATTTTCTTCCTCTCACTTCTTCTAGATCCCCACCATTGGCCCCTCCTCTGACACAACACTGGACACTGAAGCCCCCACAGCTCCACCCTCAGCCCTCTTCTCTTCTCACCTTCCACTCTCTGCCCTGAGTGGGCTCATCTAGTCCCACAGCTGTAATACTCAACTGCTGCCTGGCCCCTACATTCTAGCCTCAGCCTCTGAGAGCTCACCCAACCCAAAAAGTCCAACACCAAACAACTTCTTTCCTCCTCCCAACCTTAACCTTGTTTCCTCTCTTCCAATCTTAACCTTACCAAACTCACATAGAACAATCACACTTGCTCAAGACAAAAATCTAGACTCCCTTTTCCACACCCCTCAAAAAATCACCTCCATCTCTAAAACATATCAAATCCATCCACTATTATTACTGCCCAGGGCCAAACAATCAACAGCTTACTTGGAGATTAAAGCCTCCTACCTAGTCAGCTTTCATTCTTGCTGCCCAATAATCCATTTTCACGGTGATTTTTAAAAATATTTTGAAATAATAAACATTCATTGGAAGTTGCAAAAATGTAGAGTGGCCCTTGTACCTTTCATCTAGTTTTCTCAATGGTTACATTTTACATAATTCTAGGACAACATCAAAACCAGAAAATAGACATTGGTCAGTGTATAATTTGATGACATTTTATCACATGTGTGTATCTGTATAACCACAAATCTAATCAAGTTATACAGCTTACAACCCTTCAATGACCTCCCTTTATTTAGACTTTACATAAAATCTTATTTCCTATCACAGCCTAACAGACCCTATGTCACATGGTCTCCATGTGACATAGGATCTGTAACAAATATTTAAAATATTAAAATGCACCCACAGAATTTATCACTATTTGCAAATATGGACATTCCATGAAGGTAGGGACTCTGCATGTCTTACCCTATATATTGCCAGTATTTCAAACATCAGCTGGCACAGAACAGGCAACACTTAGCTATGTTACAGAATAAACAAATCTGGAAACATACGGAAAACTTTTTTTTTTCAGATTAACTACTGTGCTCAATGCTTTAAATCTGGAGATACTTCACCTGAAAAGGTTATCTGGAGGGTGAAAAAAAAATCTTGAGCAAACTATTCGAAAATGTACCTAATATACCATTTAAAATAAAATAATGCACTATTTCCAAATCTTTCAGATAGCCAGCACAGTAATGAAAATATATGTCAATATGTATAAATTTCCAAATGAAAAAACTCAAACACTTCAATATGTACTATATCACTAACATAGTTTTAAAATATACAAATTCAATATATTCTTTAGAATAGTATATACACACATAAAGAAATGTATATATATGAAGAGATGCCTGGAAATGATGAACATCAAATTCAGAAGAGTAATTACCTCAGGGATAAAGAAGAAAAATGTATTAGGCAACAATACACATTGTATTTGCAATTTTTTATTTCTTGGGTGACCAACACACAGGCATTCATTATTTTATTCTCTGTTTTGGTATTCAGGACTATTTCATAATTCTTTAAATAAAATTCTGTAGAGATCAAAATAAGCTAGTATCTAAGTTTTTATATATTTTCTTTTTCTTCCAATGTTTCAGGAGGAAGGAATGATTACTTAAAACTGTTATCATAAAACTGAATGAGCAAAAACATTAACATAATAGAAAATTCCAAATATGGACAAAAGAAGAAAAAAATAGTATAATGAACCATCACACACCCACCACCCAGCTTCAACAATGATCAAGTCACAGTCTTATTTCAACACACACCAACCTACAAGCACACACATCTCACTGGCTAACTTCGAAACAAATCTCAGAGATCACTTCTTCTGTAAATACTTTGGTATTATCTATTTCCTAAAATATAAGAACTCTTTGAAATAACTACAGTACCACTACTATACCAGAAAACAATGACAATAACCTTTTAATATCAAAATCTAGTCTGAATTTAAATTTCCCAAATTCATTCTCTCTCATTTTCAATAACAGCTTGTACAAATCAGAAACCAAATGAGGTCTACATATTCTATTTGTCTTTTAATCTACAGGTTTTTTGTCACTTTTTTTTCCTCACAATTTTTTTTGTTGAAGAAGCTTGGTTGTTTATCCTATGTTTCCTGCATTCTGGATTTTGCCAATTTACATCCATGGTATCACTGGTGTATGTTTTGCCTATCCTCTTCATTTTCTATAAACTGGTAGCTGAATTTAAAGGCCTAAACTGATTAAGGCTTAACTTGGTGACATAAGTTATTTATAACTGGTACTGTAATCTTCCATAAAAGACAAATAGTATCTGATTATTTACTTTATAATATAAGCAGTCATTGGTCACTATTGCCTAGATCCATTATTCCATTAAGGGTTGAGAAACAGTGATACTCTAACATTCCATTCCTTCATCACATGTTAACTAGGATAAGTGCATCAAGAGAAAACTCCTTATTTAATTATCCAGAAGTATAATTTATCAAATAAAAGCAAAATAAATGCTGGGTTTTTAATTTGTCAATCTTCACCAGTTTTCAGAAGAATGCCTTCATTTCCTAAAATCTTCCTCAGGTAACCAATGAAGTATTTTGGTTTCATATGTCCATATGAACTCAAGATTTAAATACATTTGATATCTTTTATCCACTGCAATTATTAATGCTCAAATTTACCCAGCTTTGATCAATGGGGGCTTCTTCAAGTTGTCTCCTGAGTCCTTTTGATAAGCTCATAGTCTTGACAGCTCATAGCTTTCTGGCATGACAAGACTATTATTACTGGCCAGCAGTCTTCAATTTACTCCATAAAATTCTGAGAATACCTGAGACCTCTTTCAGAAAATTTGCAAGGTTTCATAAAAATATGCAAATTTTCATAAAAATAGTGAGACTGATTGACACTGTATTGACATTTGCACTGACGGTCCAAAACCTGGCACCACGGCAACAAATCAAGGCCAAACTGTATAGTAGTCACTATTCTTCACCACCAAGCACTGAGTTAAAAATGCCAGAGTATACATCTTATTAATATTCTGTGTGCACATATAACATTTCAGCACTACAGTGAAATGTGATGGTTACCTTGGGGTGGGGCGTAACACTTGTATGATTGTTTAAATCACAAGCTGAGCTAGTCATTTTTTCAGAGAATCACTTTTACTTTAAAAAACAACTGACAAGCAATGATTATTCAGACTGGACTGTTCTGGCATACATTTTTTTTGGAAATAAACAAAGCCAAGGAAATAATTGACAGATTTGTTGCCAATGACAAGAAGGAAAAAACCGATGAGATATGTTGCCAGTAACAAAATTTGAACTTCGGAGCAAAAACTATAATTTCAAAAAACAGTTGTGCCATCATGACCTTGAGAGCTTCCCAACAATTAAAGAATTTTCTGAAAAATCAATGGTGAGACAAATAAACATAATTTTTAATTATGTGATAACATAATTATGTGATAACAACAGAAGATCTGCTTAACTCACAGAATCAGTATTTTCCAAATGACCAAAGTTTGATGCTACAGAATCATATATGGGTAAAAGAATCATGCAGAATGGAACAAAACAAATGACTTTTAATTTAACAAAAAAAAACTTCACTAAGTATGGTTTCAGACTGCACATTACAACTAACATTTAAGAAACTACCACTTCACATTTCAGTGTAATTACAAAGAATATCCATTTCAACTTGAATTTCAAACAATATGGCTTTATTTACAAAGTAAACTATCATTCAAAAATGTTTATTTCTCATTCTTAACTATTACTCTTGCATTAATCACGTTTACTGTTTCTTTCC
This sequence comes from Manis javanica, assembly GCF_040802235.1. Classification (NCBI taxonomy): domain Eukaryota; kingdom Metazoa; phylum Chordata; class Mammalia; order Pholidota; family Manidae; genus Manis; species Manis javanica. The sequence continues at coordinate 81,541,142 of NC_133157.1, forward strand.
AAATACTGAACACACTTTATTCCTCCATCACAAATCAAAAAACAATTATCCACAATTATCAGAAAATTTTAACTCAAATACTTTTTTCCAATTACTTATCTATATAAGCCCAGATTTTCTTCATTTCCTAAAAGCACCACACATATACAAAATATATATATGTACATATATGTATGCATACTTACATGTATTTCATATAATATAGATATTGCTATATACATATCATGACCAATTGAACTCAGAAGCAGGTTAAGAGAATCCAGCTTTCACTAAGCCAGAGATTAAAGAGATTTGCAAAAATGTATAAAACAATGCGGCTTTTTTTTGGAAAAATTTATTTGTAACACAAAATATGCTACTACACATGTGTCATGCTAGACACAATGAGTCTATTATTGCTTTTGTTGTAAATAAATTTTTGTTTAGTTTTATTATTTTATTGAAGCACAACTGATACACAATAATGGTTTCAAGTATACACAGAATGATGTTACAGAAATATTGACTATATTCTCTATGCTGTACTATATCCTCATGACTAATTCATATTATGATTGAGATCTTATGCCTCTTTATCCCCTTCACCTATTTCACCCAACCACCCCCACCCCTCCCAATGGTAACCACAAGTCACTTCTCAGTGTATGTGAGTTTGTTTTGTTCATTTATTTTGTTTTACTTTTCTAGATTCCACATGTAAGTGAAATTACACTGTATTTGTCTTTCTCTGCCCAGCTTATTTCATTTAACAGAATACCCTCTAGGTTCATCCATATACTTGCAAACAACAAGATTTCATTCTTTTTTATGGCTGAATAATATTCCATTGTGTATATGTCCCCTGTATATATGTATATATGTACCATCCTCTATTGATGGACACTTTGATTGCTTCAGAACCTTGGCTATCATAAATAATGCAGCAATAAATATAGGAGTGCGTGTATTTTTTGAATTGGTGATTTTGTTCTCTTTGGGTATATACCCAGAAGTGGAATTACTGGGTCATATGGTATTTCCATTTGTACTTGTTTGAAGAACCTCCATACTACTTTCCAGTATGGCTGGACCAATTTACATTCTCACCAACAATGTAGAAGGGTTCCCTTTTCCCCACATCCTTGCCAGTACTTGTTACTTCTTTTATGGATAGTGGCCATTCTGATTAGTAGAAGATGATATCTCATTGTTTTATTTCATTTCTCTGGTGATTAGTGATATAGAGCATCTTTTCACATGCCTGCTGGCCACCCATACTTATTTGGGAAAATGTCTATTTTTTTCTATTTTTTAATTAAAAATTTTAGTATCTTTTTTATTTTTTAATGCCCTTTTTTTACTGGGTTGTTTTTGGTGGTGAGTCATATGAGTTCTTTATATATTTTGGATATTATTCCTTTATCAGATATACCATTTACAAATACATTCTCCCAGTAGGCTGCTTTTTGTCGTTGATAGCTTCCTTTGATATACAGAGCTTTCTGGTTTGATGTAATCATCCTTGTTTATTTTTGCCTTTGTTTCCCTTGCCCAGGGAGACATATTCAGAAAAAAATTATTCATGCTGATGTTCAAGGGATTCCTATGTCTTCTTCTAAGAGTTTTATGGTTTCATGTTTTATATTTAGATCTTTAATCCATCTAGACTTTACTTTTGTGTATGGTATTAGATGGTGATCCAGTTTCATTCTCTTGCATGTAGCTGTCCAGTTTTCCCAATACTATGCATTGCTGTGTATTCAAGAATACTCCTCTATCATGTATTAATTGACTATACATGCCGGCTTTATTTCTAGCCTATTTATTCCATCAATGTGTTTCTTGTGCCAGTACCATACAGTTTTAATCACTGTACCTTTGTAATATAGCTTAAAATCAGGAAGCATGATATCCCTAGATTTGTTCTTTCTCAAGGTTGCCTTAATTATTTGGGATCTTTTGTGGTTCCAAATAAATTTCAGGATTATTTGCTCTAATTCACTGAAAAATGCCATTGGTATTTTGATGAGGATTGCACTGAGCATGTAAATAGCTTTGGGCAGGATGGATATTTTGACAATATTAATTCTTCCTATCCATAAGCATAAGATAGCTTTCCATTTATTTGTACCTCCTTCAATTTCTTTCATCACCATCTTATAGTTCTCAGAGTACAGGTCTCTCACCCTCTTGGTTAGTTTTATTCCTAGGTATTTTTTTTTTGATGCAGTTGTAAATGGAATTGTTTTCCTGATTTCTCTTTCTGCTAGTTCATTGTTAGTATATAGGAATGTAACAGATCTCTGTAAACTGATTTTGTATCCTACAACTTTCCTGAATCCAGTTATTAGTTCTATAATTTTATGGTGGAAGTCTTTTAAGATTTTCTCTATACACTATCATGTTATCTGTAAAAAATGTCAGCTTTACTTCTTCTTTAACAGTTTGGGTGCCTTTTATTTCTTTTTCTTGTCTGACTGCCATGGCTAGGATTTCCAGTACTATGTTGAATTAAAGTAGGAAGAGTGGACATTCTTGTCTTGTTCTGAGTCTTAGAGGAAATGTTTTCAGCTTTTCACCATTGAGTATGATGTTAGCTGTGGATCTGTCATATGTAACCTTTATTATATTGACATATGTCCCTTTTATATCCATTTTTTGAAAGTTTTTATCATGAATGGATGTTGAGTTTTGTCAAATGCTTTTTCAGCATCTATTGAGATGATCACGTGGTTTTCAATCCCTCCTTTTGTTAATATAGTCTATCACATTCATTGATTTACGAATATTGTACCATCCTTGCATCACTGGAATAAATCACACTTGGTCATGGTGGATTATCCTTTCAATACATTTTTTAATTCAGTTTGCTAATATTTCGTTGAGGATTTTTGCATCTATGTTCATCTGGTTTGCAATTTTCCTTTCTGTAGTGCCTTTGTCTGGTTTCAGTATTAAGAGTAATGCTGGCCTTATAGAATGAATGTCAAAGTAGTATCTCCTCTTCTACTTTTTGCAATACTTTATGAATTGTTAGGTATTAGCTCTTCTTTAAATGTTTGGTAGAATTCACCCGTGAAGCAATCTGGTCCTGGAATTTTGTTTGTTGGGAGTTTTTTTTTATCACAAATCCAATTTCATTGCTGATAACTGGTCTGTTCAGATTCTGCTTCTTCCTGGGTCAATCTTGGAAGATTGTATGTTTCTAGGAATTTGTCCATTAACTCAGGGTTGTGCAGTTTATTGGCATCTAATTTTTCATAATATTCTCTTATAGTTCTTTGAATTTCTATGGTGTCAGTTGTAACTCCTCCCTTTTCATTTCCAATGTTTATCTGTGTCCTCTCTTTTTCTTGGTAAGTCTAAGGGTTTGTCTATTTAGTTTATCTTTTCAAAGAACCAGCTCTTGATTTCATTGTTTTTTCTATTGTTTTTTTATTCTCTATTTCTGCTCTGATCTTTAGTGTGTCTCTCCTACTACTTTGGGCTTTGTTCTTTTTCTAGTATCTTTAGTCATAAGGTTAGATTATTTATTTGGGATTGTTCTTGTTTCTTTAGGTACGGTTGTATCGCTATGACCTTCCCTCTTAGAACCACTTTTGCCACATCCCACATATTTTGAACCAGTGTGTTTCTGTTTTCATTTGTCTCCATAAACTGTTGATTTCCTCTTTAATTTGTTTATCGATTCATTGATTATGTTTAGCCTCCATATGTCTCATGTTTTGTCTGGGTTTTTAATGTAATTAATTTCTAGTTTCATATCAGTGGTGTCTGAGAAGATGCTTGATACAATTTCAATCATCTTAAATTTACTGAGACTTGTTTTATGTCCTATAATGTGATCTATTCTGGAGCAGGTTCCATGCGAACTTGAGAAGAATGTGTATCTCCTGCTGCTATTGGATGGAATGTTCTATATATATGTTAAGTCCATCTGGTCTAATGTACCATTCAATGCCACTGTTTCCTAACTGATTTTGTCTGGATGCTCTATCCATTGATCCAGCTGGGGTGTTAAAATGCCCTAGTATTATTGTAATGTAAATTCCTCCCATTAGGTATGTTAATATTTCTCCTATGTTGGGTGGATATTTACAATTGTTATATGCTCTTGTTGATCCCTTTAACATTATATAATTTTCTTGTCTATTGTTGCTTTCTTTGTCTTTAAAGTCTACTTTAAACCAGCCTTACAAGATATGTCAAAGGTACTTCTTTAGGTGGAAATGTTAAGTGTAAATATTTTTCATTGGTGCAAATAAACCTACAGTAAAGGAAGTTGGTTACTTACAAAGCAAGTAAAGTTCAAAAAACATAAGTAGTGAAATCAACTATATACAAATAAGTATTGCTACTCCTGCTTTTTTCTTTTATTTTTGTGAAATATCTTTGTCCATCTGTTCACTTTCAGTTCATGCATGTTTTTAGGTCTGAAATAAGTGTCTTGTAGGCTACATATAGATGAGTCTTGTTTCTTTATTCACTCTGCCACCCTATGTCTTTTGATTGGTACATTAAGTCCATTTATACTTAATTATTGATAGGTATATACTTATTGTGATTTTGTTAATTGTTTTCTGGTTATTTCTGTAGTTCCTCTCTGTTCTTGTCTTTTCTTACTCTTCTCTTGTGATTTGATGTGTTTTTTTAGAGTCATGCTTGGATTCTTTTTATTTTTTTGTGTATCTATTATAGGCTTTAGGCTGGGGTTAACATACAGCTCATACATGGCCTTAAATATATAACAGAATATATTAAGTTGATGGTCATTTGATTTCAAACACTTTCTAATAGTTCTACTTTTTTATTTTTTCTCCTTTTCCACATTTTATAAATATGATGTCATAATCTACATCTTCTTGTGTAGCCCTTGAATAATTTGTATATAGTTGATTTTACTACTTTTGTTTTTTGAACTTTACTTGCTTTGTAAGTAACCAACTTCCTTTACTGTAGGTTTATTTGCACCAATGAAAAATATTTATACTTAACATTTCCACCTAAAGATGTCCCTTTAACACATCTTGTAAGGCCAGTTTAACAGTGGTAAGTCCTTTTAACCTTCACTTATCTGGAAAACTTTAATTTCTCCTTCAATTCTGAACGATAACCTGGCAAGGTAGAGGATAGTTGGTTGTAGACTTTTCCCCTTCAATACTTTGACTATTTCATGCTACTCCCTTCTCTCCTGTTTTTGAGAAATCTGATAGCCTTATGGAGTTTCCCTTAAAAGTAATTGTCTGACTTTCTCTTGCTGCTTTTAAAACTCTCTCTTTATCTTCAGTCTTTGCCATTTTAATTACTGTGTCCTGGTGTTGTCTTCCTGGGCTTCATCTTATTTGTGGCTCTCTGCACTTCCAGGACTTGGATATCTATTTCCTTCCCCAGATTGAGGAAGTTTTCAGCTATTATTTCTTCAAACAGACTTTCTACCCCTTTGTCTCACTCTTCTCCTCCTGGGACCCCTACTGTGCAAATATTGTTTCACTTGACATGGTCAGAGAGTTCTCTTAGCATCTTCTCATTTTTAGAAATTCTTTTTTTCTCTCAGCTTCAGCTTGGTTACTCTGGACTTCTCTATCTTCCATCACCCTGATCCATTGCTCTACCTCCTGCAGCCTACTGTTCATTCCCTCTATTGTATTTTTCATTTTAGTTATTGTAGTCTTCAGCTCTGAATGGCTTTTTATATTTTCTATCTTTTGGTTGAAATTCTCTTTGAGCTCCTGCATTGATTTCCCCATTTCAGTGAGCAGTTTTATGACCATTACTTTGAATTCTTTATCAGGAAGACTGCTAATCTCCATTTAGCCCTTCTTCTGATATTCTATCTTGTTCTTTTGTTTGGAACACATTTCTCATTTGGTTTGGGGGTCCATGTTTCTTCCTTTGAGGAAACAGGTCAGCTATGCCTTCTGGTATTTAAAGTAATGGGTTTATGAAGTAGGTGTTCTGTGGTACCCAGAGGTTAAAAACTTTTTGCTCACAAAAGCCCAGTTCCCTGTTACACCTGGGCTGTGGTTGCTGTTGGTAGACTGTGTGAGACCCACCTTTCTGCCTGTCCACCAGAAATGGCAGATCTCCACAGGTAGCCTATGTGTGCCCTTTGTGTGCCTTGAGGCACTTCTATAGGATATAGAAGTTGTGGGCAGGGCCACCCTCTGCCTGTAAGCCAGCAGTGGCAGACTGCTGCTGGGTTGAGGATGCCTGATGTGTCAGTGCTCAGGGAAATACCAGGGCTGAGCCAGAGGGGCAGATGGAGAGTTTCAGAGCTGACTCCTGCAAGCATCCAGCCAGCTGGATGGCTAGGAAAGGCTACAAAAGTTTCATCCATCTGCCATTCCTTTTTTTGGAGAATGCTCCCTCAGACCCTCACCCCTCCAGCACTCTCTCCATGTCTAGCAAATCTTTCAAACTGTTGCCTCTGTGTTGGCTCTCACAGGGCCTGACAGAGTGCACCCATCTTCCACAAGCAACAGAAATCTCAGCCCCCCACAGTGCTCTAACTCTCCCTGGTGTCCAGCCCATTAATCATCAAAGCCCAGTGCCATGTGAACTCATCTTCCCAGAGATCTCCAAGGACAAATGTGCCAGATTCCTGAGTGTTTATCCCCTCCCTGCTCTCTTCCTCTCCCTCCTGCTTGTGAGCTGGGGTGGGAGAAGGGCTTGGATCCTAATCAATCACGACTCTGCCCCTTTACCCTTCTCAGTGGTCTTCTCTTCTTTGCCAGGTGTAGATGGTCTATTCTGCAGTCTTCAGGTCATTTTCAGGGTTGGCTGTATTCAATGCAGTTGCTTCCTCAATGTGTATGTGGGAGAGTCTCACTGTGCCCACCTATTCCTCCATCTTTGCTCTGTAAAAATGCTTCATTGTGGGCTTTCTCTGGTTTGCCTGATCCAAAGCAGTTGTTCAGTTACTAGATTATTTTCAGAGGAAGTTGTCCCACATGTAGCTGCAGATTCAAAGCATACACAGGAGGTGAGACCAGGATACTCCTATAGCACCATTTTGAATTGGAACCCATAACTCTTTATACTATTATTATGTGAATATTTTTAAATTTCTCAGTTTTGATTTATAATATGGTAAATATCAATAGATAAAGTAACCTCCATCAACAAAAACTTCTCAAGGCCTCAAAACTTTAAGAGCACAGAGAGATTCTGTGACAAAAAAAGTTTGAGAACCACTGTTCTAGGCTTATCTAGCACATCTTGTGCTACTGATCTGGGATTGACCTCTTCTCCAAAAAGCCCTGGTTCTTTTAGTGAGCAAGGCAAGTCAGACACCATGGTTTTCATACTAGAGAGCAAACATAACTTTAAAAGCGGTTCTATAATCCAGGTTTAAGAGAAATTTGCATTACAGAAACCAAAATTCTGAAGTTTAATAATTGGTCATTTCTAAATTTTCACCAATTATTTTTCTCTTTAAAGTCTTTACTTTCCAGTAGCTAATAAAAAAAATCTGCTATTCAAAAAATTTACAAATACACTGAGCATAACACATGTTCTATTCCATACCAAATTAAGAGTTTGTCAGTAACTCCTAGAACTTTTAATTAAATTATACCACTATTTTAAAAAAACCTTTCATCTAAGTGAGTCCTCTCTGAGAATCATGCTCTTTCAAATGATAGACACATGGATGAATGAAATTTTTTAAGGCAGGCAAATAAATGGAAATCGAAAACATAAGAAAGTCAATTTCGTTATTTCTACTTTTCTCAGAATGAAAACTGAACAAATATTCTAAGGCACCCCCAACTCACTTCTACAAATTGAAGGCTATTACACTAAGAATCACAGGGTAAATACCAAAGGGCAGCTCTACTTTCTGAATGAGTTTTAGACTTGGGAAAATCTGAATAAAGGCCCAAAAACAAAAGCCATACAGCTAATCAATGAACAATTTGAGCTACACTGTAAAGCAGAAAAATTTCAAATAGACTAATAAAAGGATGTATCTTTCCTGCCTTACTCTATTTTTAGATGAATCAAAATGAGGCTAAAATCAGCCTTCAGAGCTTCCATTTATAAGTGTTTGTTAATTACAGTTGACCCCTGAACAATGCAGGGTTAGGGGTACTCTCCATGCAGTTGAAAATTCACATATAACTTTAGACTCCCCAAAAACATAACTACTAATAGCCTTCTAGTCTACTGACCAGAAGCCTTATCAATAACATAAACACTTGATTAATACACATTTTGTATATGTATTATTACTATATTCTTATGATAAAGTAATCTAGAGAAAATGTTTTTTCAAATGGTTGCAAATGTCCAGAAAAAAAGTTCCAATATATTTACTGGAAAAAAAAAATCCAAGTATAAGTGAACCTGTGCCATTCAAACCCATGTTGTTCAATGGTCAACTATATTTTATAGTGAGAAAATCATGGAGTTGAAAATATGATCAATGTGAAAACATCAAATCAAGTTAATTTTCAAATGTGTATTTTAAAGACATTATTACTCAAATATTTGCTTCACTAAACTGGTCTCCTCCTATTTTGAATTCTGTTGAGTTTATACTCAGTCTTAGAGCTATTTTCCTAAAAACATAAATTTGGGGAATAGCACCAAAGTCCAAAGGACATACAGACATTATCTTTGCAAAACATAATTTCCCAAACAACTGCAAGAGCTACAATAACTTCACATTATAAATAAATTTTACTACCTTTTTCACCTTAAATGCAAATCAAATGCAGGTAATAAAGATGTCCTCATAAATAAGGTAAAAACATCTGACAGAAAAATATCCATAAAATTATACTTAAGCTTAAACAAGACTCACAGAACATAAGACTTTATTTTAAATAAGTATGGCTTAATTTCCAAAATGCATATTATATTTCATTAATGTTTGTTTGTCATTTATAACTCCTAACTTTTTTCTTTACTGTTTTTTATTGTTGTGCTTTCATCACACTTTTACTGTTTCTCTCAAAATACTGAACACACTTTATTCTCCTCCATCATGAATCAAAGGACAATGAAAAATAATTTCATTAGCATTCTTTTGTAGAAAGAGTTAAGTACATAAGTCTGAAAAACAACATTCTTCTAATAGGAAGAGAACAATAACTATTTCTGACTACTTCTTATATAATAATTAAATGCAATAAAGCCTTCTTTAACAATAAATTTTAGCTCAATACTACCAAGTGACTTGTTAAACACAGCCAGTAAAATCTTGTTAAAATTTTAAACTACGTAATTATATACTAGTATCAACAATAATTAATCAAGTTGCCCTTTAAATTCCTTCAACAAAATCAATTAAATGCAAATTATTTTACATTCATTATTTTTTGTAACTTCTCTGGTCATATTCTTCCAGAATTCTAGGTGTTTGTGGCTAACTGCTAAACTGCCCCCAAATCTGTTCTGTCTTTCACAGTAACAAGAGTTTGGTCACTCTCATAAAACCACATTTTCAGTCCCATTTTAAGCTTTATATAGAAGTCAGCATAGGCTAAGTCAAAAGTTCTCAACTGCTTTTGACCTCATGATACTTTTATACTCTTAAAAATTACTATGGACCTCCAAAGAGCTGTTATTTTTGTGGAAAATAGGAATAAATCTAACAACCTGAAAGACCAGGTTGCTACATTGAAAACTACAAAATACTGCTGAGCGAAATTAACAGATTTGCTATAAAGTAAGAAAATCTCAGGCCAGCCTTGCCTCTTCAAGCTTGCCACACAAATAACACTACTTACATGAGAATCTCATTTTCTAACTCCATGGGCCTCACTTCTATGAAGTCTAACACTTCACTGTGATGCTGCTTAAATCACCATACTGCATTTGTTCACACATGCTCTTCTCATGGGGTTGCAAGCTTTGTGTAAAGGGAGAATAGGGCTCATTTTCTCAGAACACACTCAACACTCATTTTCTGCAAAGCACTCTATTATTACGTGTTTTATTTATGTTTCTTTTGTACTCTCACAGATTTAGTGCCAAGCTACATACATAAGAGTATTTTAAGAGATACCTCATAGCTGAAAAATAAATCTACACAAAATAAACCAAAAAGAGCATCTATAAAAGCCTCTGGAGATACAGAAAGCATATAATAGATTTTCTGTGGAAATTAGTGTGTTAAGAAAAAAATTCAAGGTAATACCTAAATTTATTCCCCCCCTTTCTTAGATCCTGAAAGACATTTTTTTGTGAGCTCTCAGTCAGTCAGTCTCAATACACTGTACTACACAGGAAGGAAGGAGAAAGACCTTGACCCTTTCTATCTTAATTTATCTTACTGCATCCAGCTTTCTTCACAGAGCAGTATGATAAGTATTACTGAAAATTATAATTTCCTTTATTTAAAGATCATTTGCAGTGATCCCAATTTAGTTTGCTTAAAACAACAACAAAAATAACAGTAAATATCCAATAAAATATATTTCAGGAGAATAAAATGAAACCCAATCTTAGGGGCCAGAGGTTTTCCAACTGTCACTTCATATTCTTATGAACAACAATGTAATAATTTTAGATAACTTAGAAATAGCATTACTTGTTTGACCTAATTCAAAAAGTAAGGCTTAGTGCCCCCTTTTAAAACACAAACAATGCCTAATTATTTTCCCATAGAAACTATACGAACACTGAACAATGAAATTTGTTACAATGTATTAAGTAATTAATAACTGGAAAACCTAACTAAGGAAAAAATCTAAATTTGAAATGTGTGTATACTTTTCATTATAAAACAGAGTCAAAGCATACCTGCAAATGTGAAGTTGTAAAAACGTTAATATAACATACAACACTGCTCAAAGCAGATACTCTGATTATTATCAATATTAATAAGCTGTCATTAACTGAGTTGGCCATGCAATACAATACTTAGTCTTCACAACTTTACAGTAACAGCATTACTATTAAACTCATTTTATAGGTGAGAAAACAGAGAGTTAACATAGTTAAGCAATTTAGCTATGAAAACTCCAAAACAGAATCAATCAACTTTGTCTGACTTTTAACTGAAAGAATCCACAGTAAAATCAAAGCTAAGGACAATTCTTGGTACATAAGAGCTTTAATAAAAATGACGCTTTAACTCAGGGGTCAGTTAAACCCATGTATTGCATGCATTTTAGGCACTGAAAGCCTTACAGTCAGTGTCTGTCACAACTACTCATTCATCTCTGCCACTGTAATGCAGAAGTGTTCATACAAAATAAAAGTAACAGAGCATGACTATGTTCCAACAAAACCTATGTTAAGTACACTGAAGTGAATTTCACATAATTTCATATGTCATAAAATATTATTATTTTTATTTCCTCCCCCCAACCATTTAGAAATGTGAAAACCATTCTTAGCTCAAAGGCCATAAAAAAACTAGAGGTGGGCCAGATGTGGCCCAATTTAATAGTTTGCTGCCTCCTCTCCTGCTTATAGTTTGCTACTTCCTGCTTAGCTGAAAAGTTGAACATTAATAAATATTAACAAAATATAAATATACTATTATTTAAAAGTAAATATTTTTAAGTAATGAGCTTCAATAACCACTTCATGTATTATTTCTGTAATTTATACATATTTGTATTTAGAAGAACAGTACCTTTTCTCTGATATCACTTTTAACTTGCTCATCTTGAGTTACTTCATTTCACCATCGCAAATAATCTAAAAGAAAAATAGTAATGATATTAAACACACAATTCTTTTTTTCTATATAGTAGATGTCATAAAAGCCACACAATTAAAAGTTTTTATTATGGGCAACACATAACACTGGAAACTACAGGACAATATTTCAGTTTTACATGCTTCTGGTAATTAACTTCAAGGGGCAATGTATGACTTCTAATAAATTATTACCCATAATCAGCCAGAAAAATGTTATCAATATCCTGGAGCTACAAAAACTAACATAATCGTTTATAATCTAATGATAAGATTTCTAATTTCTCTTGAGATAGTTCAAATTATCCTTCCTGTTCAAAAATTCCTTAAAATACTCAAACTGACCACAGCCTCCTACGATTACTTACTGCCCACCATTCACATAGCAAATACATGTAAATATGTATGATTATTTCTACATGAGAGCACTTTACAGTAACAAATTGGTTTCACAGAGTAAAAACCTTCTATAACATCATCTCATTTAATATTTTTAAATGCATAGTTTCCTTTAATCAATACTGTTTCATCTTTAGAAAGGACACAGTATACATTTTAAAACCTTAAATCTTGATTCACACAATTTTCATTACATTTTGATTTATTTTGGAACAATTCACCCAAAAAACACCCTGAGTATTTTTTAATTTTATATGTTAATGCTTACTTAAGCAGAATTTTATGGCATCACTAGAAAGCAAAACAAAAAAATTACTCCCAGTTCAACAAGTTAATCACTTATTTATGCAATACTTAGTAATGCTATACTTAGAGGAAAACACACATGCAAAAGAAAAGACTTTAAACTGTTACACATAATAGATCTAACAGATATAAGTATTCTGGATGTTTTTCCTCAATTAAGGAAGAACTTTTACTTCAATGAAAGACATGATTTTTTTTCAATGTTCCCATTAACTCAATTACACACAAGAGGAAACAGTTAAAAATTATGTACAAAAATTATATGAACTATTTTTAAAGTTGGTAAGAAATTTTAAATCGCTAACCATTCTTTCAATTGACTATTTTTTTAATGACTGTAAAGTCAAAGTAACTTTTTCCAATTTCCAAATTAATTAAGAATCACATATCCAAAAAGGGGGAAATTCTATGTTTTCAAAAGCACTGCTCCTGATATAAACAGGTTAATTAAGTTACTTGTTGAATGGTAGGTCTTTCTCTAAAGCTACATTAACAGCACATCTCGAGTTTACTATGACTCTTACTAGAGTTGACAGAGTTGAAAAGGTTAATGTTGTGCCAATTGTACTTCAACAGTTAAGAAATTATTTAAATTTCCAGTAGATATAAAATAATAGTTTAACCACAGATGCCACTTCCTCTCCCTCCCAGAATTACATTAAAGTAGACAGTAAAGAAATAAAGTTATATTTAAGCCCACAGTGACAAAAGGGAAAACAAAGGAGGAAAGGACTGCACTGTCCAGAAGAACTCAGGAAACCTGGAACCCTGGGCTTGGAAGGACCAAAGACAAACAGGAAGCGGCTACTAAACAACTGACTAAAGCTTGTAATTACAAATAACTTGTCTATATTCCCATGCCTCACTCTTTTGGAAGGTGTTCATAGCCAGTTCCAGAACTCCTGGCAAATAATCTTCACTAAGGAAATTGACAACCTCAAAGACCTCTGCTTTCTGGAACTCAAGAGTCCCCAGGAAAAAGGACAGCTCTCAATCCCACTATCCTAGGGCTAAGCCAGTGTGTCCCTGACAGTCGCTTTTTATTGATGAAGTCTGAGGCTAGAGTGCCTCAGAGAAAACGACAAACTGTTTTGCTAAGAAAGTTTGTGCTCATTACAGTATGGTGTAATAGAAGAAGCAGGCACCAGAACAGAGTGCTGCATTTCAGCAAGTTTGTGGCTTTGCCAACCAAGTGTGCCAAGGCAAGGAAGAGGCAAAGGAGTTGAGACTGTATGCAAGGGGGTAACTATAAAAACTAACCATGGGATTTAGGTATAATCTACTCATTCCCCTTTATTTGGTCATGTTCATCGCCATAAAATCATGTTGCTATTTCTGTCTCTTAAGGGAAAAACTCTTTCCTGCTCCCATTTCCCCACTGAGCTACTGTCCCATTTCTCTCCCCTTCTGAAAGCAAAAAGTTGTTCACACAGTCTGTCAATAAGTCCTCTCTTCCCAGTCTCTCTTAAACACACTCCAGTCGTTATCCCCACACCACTCCATCACTTCATCAACGCTGCTCTCATCATCACCAATGTGACCTTTGTGTTACTAAATGCAATCAATTGTCAATTCTCTCAGTCTTCATCTTACTTGTCCTATCAGCAGCATCAGATGGAGCTGACCACTTCCTCTTCTTGGAAACATTTTCATTTGGTCATACTGTTTTCTGCCTACTTCTTCACTGGAATGCCCCAAGGCTGAGTTCTTTCTTATCCTTTTCCAACTGCAGGCTTTTCGTGGGTGATCTCATCCAGTCTCATGACTACTCAACCGCTCCACATGGATCATTAATAATACAAACTCAACATATCCAAAACTGATCTCCTTCCCTTCCAAGTGTGCTCTAACTTCAGCTTTCCCCAATAGTGAAGACAATTCTCCAATTGCTCAGTCCAAAACCTTAACTTCCTCCTTGACTCCTAAATGAAATCCATCAGAGAGTCCTGATCACTCTACTTTCAAAATATACCAAGAATTGGATCACTTTCACCATATCTACCACTATGGTCAAGCCAATCCTAACTAGTCTCCCTTACACCTTTTGCTCCTACAATCCATTCTCAACACAACATCCTCACTGATCCTTTTAAAACCTTGGGGGAAAGAAAAAGGGGAAAAAAACCTTAGCTAAATCTTGTCACCACACTGCTCAAAACCCTACAATGAATGCTGTCAGCATGCCAACAGTCCCTTGGCTAAATCTACATTGTCTTTTTTCAGAGCACTTATCACCTTCTAATACAGGGTGACTAGACTAAAAAATAACTGAACACTCTCAAAACTGTACTACTCAATAACTAATTATACATGAACATGTGTCAAAATGAGTTTTTAAGGGAACCATCGGTTCAGTCATATAAACTTACAAATGCTCACTATATACCCCCTCATACCATATATATCAATCCTGTAGTCAAATTCATCCCAGACCCTAACCAGCTTATCATCAGTGATGACTACAACAGTAACCAAAAGGGTTTCTTCATTTCCTGAAGGTTTTAAGGAAAAAGGGGTAGCAACCCTATGTTCTTGATATATGCCACATTAGAAATCACATGGTTTAGTATTAATATCTCAATGGTCACTATTTGACTCTTTTCAATCACCTTGTAAACCAGACATTTAACTATGTATTTTGTTTACTATCTATCTCTTGCCAATGGAATTAAAGCTCCAGGAGGGCAGAAATCTCTGTTTTGCTCAATAAATGCCTCCCACATATCTAGAACAGTGCCAACACATTACAGATAGTAATTTTTAAATGAACAAATACTTTAAAGACTTGTTTTAAGAAAACTTTACTACACAAGTCAGCAGGTCTTCATTCTTAAAAATCCAACAATATGGGTGATACAGTGACACAAATACTATCCCAATTTCCTTCTTGTGTGTCTTCCTGTACTACAGGAGCTTGAAAGCTTTATTTTAAAAAAGCATTTCCTAGACCTCCTCTGATGCTAGGGTTCCAGATCTGATTTAATCTACCTCTCTCAATCTCATCATTTGTGATTTAGAAGAATGAAAGTAAATTTGGGTTTCCAGACACAATTCCAACACAGGGGGAGGGTTCCCCAACATACAATGCCAAGCAATTCCTGGACAACAGTAGTGTCCTGACTCAATCCTGACCCAGTCTACCTAGAGATAGCATCAGATTTCCCAGGTCAAGGATTTAGTCCCACAAGGCTGTTCCTCACTCCCTACTTCAGATACCAGTTGCAAGCCCCAGGCTGTCACCTGTGCTTCTGAACAACCAGCTACAGATTGGAGGTTCCAAGGACCTGGAGGTTCCAAGGACCAGCTCTTTAGGTTCAATTAATTTGCTCCAGTGTCTCAGAGAACTCAGGGAAACACACTTACCAGTTTATTAAAGGATACAAATAAACAACCAGATAATAAGACACATAGGACAAGGTACTGAACAAAAGAGCTTCTCTCCTCTTAGAGTTTGGGACCTGGATAGATGTTCCCCAAGTGTTCGCGTTCCCCAAGCATGGAAGCTCTCTGAAAAGGAAAAGAGCTACAAAGCTGTTCTCTTCGTTTTTAAGAAGGCTTGAAATACATAGGCATGACAGACTGAGTTACTGCCATTGGCTGATTCAACCTCCAGCCTTTATTCCCTCTTCCCTCCTCAGAGGTTGAGGGGATGAAGGAAAGCTATAATTCCTAACCCTTTAATCAATGGTTGGTCCTCTTGGCAACCAGCCCCTGGGGTATGGTCCAAAACTCATTTTCTGTAATAACAAGACACTCATGTCACATTTAGGGCTCTGAAGCATTTTTAGGAACTGTGGATGTAGACCACAGTGAGTATATGTGAGAAATATGAGAAATATACTTTGGTCACCTGAATGGCCAAATATATATCTCCTATAAATTATTATATCATAGAAAGTTAGGCAAAGGCCACCTGATTCCACAGGCAAGTTTAGTTCTACAGCAGTGTATGCAGAGGTACCAGAGTCTAGGCCAGCATTTCTCAACTTGGGGCCCACAAGTACTGAGAGCTAATGACTGGGGGAGAAATTTTGTTTCCTTTTATTATTTACTTTTCTGCACCAAGCAATGAAGCAATCATGGCAACTAACAAGTTTGTTAGAAACCAGCTATGTGATAGTGAGTGTACAATAGGGCGATGCTCATCTGGTTATTTTGCCTTGATGACTGAAGCCTGTCTGGCACAGGATGCATGGTAAAAATGAACATAAGCCTTTCTCTTTCAAATTACCAACCCTAACCCCCTTCCTATGCAGTGCCAAGTGCCCTAGACAAGCAAACAAGCTCTACAAATTGTAATGAAAAACTGGAAGGAAATTTTAATCTTAATGAAAAACTTTACACCCCAGTTACTCCCATCCTAATGCTTTACTATTTGTATAAATGTTCCAAAACATGGACTAAATAAATTACAAGGGACCTATAGTCAAACTTTTGTAATTTTCTAACTTATTTTTTATGTTCTTAAATCTTACATAGTAACATTTGTATTTTCTCAGTGTACCTGATAATCTAATGTGACAATTTTTGAGGATGAACTGCAAGAGGAGGGCTAGTGCATAATTCTGGTAAGATTAGTAATGAAGAATTGTATCCTGCAAGTCATTTCATTAAATAGTGAACAAGAGGCACAAAACCCCATCTTCACAGTGAAAACTACTTATCAACTATTGTATACATGTGCTGGTAATCCTAATGATTGTATTCCATTTAACGCCTGTGTAAAACAACTTTAGAAGTACAACAATGACTCCAGAAATATTCAAAAGAGTTAACTACAAATTATAGTCATGTGACAAATTAAAGATATTACTGGAATCTCAAGCAAACATAGTTTTTGTTTTTAAAAATTGTAAACAGTGAAAAGGCTGAAGTACCAAGTTACATAGTAGCAGAACTTACTGACCAGAAAACGGAAAGCCACCCAATTACAGAGATCCTAATAAAGGCCAGAATATAAAATTATGCTGAGTAAAATGCTTCTATGAAATGAGGGAAACCTTCTAAGCTCTGCAGCACAATAGCAGTAAATCAACACACTGACATGTCATGTGATGTTAAATACCTATGTAACAAACAGAAAAACAACTTTCCCTATCCAAATTGGTGAGTCAAGAGTTCATCAACTGTAATATTTGTAAGATTATATTCTATATATATATTATGTATTTATAAATATTGTAAGATTTTTTAAGTGATAAAATCAAGAAAACTTTTTTTGATACAGAGTACTGCCAAAGCCAGCAAAGGACATGATATTTAATGTTTTGTCCTCGTATCTGGGAACAAAAGGTCTATCATGGAGGGACCATGTTGTCACCTGTACTGACAATGTCCCATCAGCAGGTGGCTCCATGTGAAGATTCCGCACTCTTATTTTAAATAAATAAATAAATAAAAATAAAACCTGACTTCATAGCACTGTGTTTCCTTCACAGAGATGTTAGAATCAAAAGCTCTGGGAGATGAAATGAAGAGTTCTCTTTGAAGCAAAAAAAAATGATTAAAACTAAACAAAAACATCTTCACTCAACAATTTTTAAAGACATAAAAACGTGGACAAGAAGCACATGAATCTCCTGCCTCATGATGAGGTCTCAGCAGGTGTGCAAGCTGCAAGGTGAATTAAAGGAGTGCTTACACACACACCAACGGCCACATTATGCTAAGGGCTGGAAGAATGGAGAATCGCTGCTGAAACCAGCCAACTCAGCAAACATTTGCATACCATAGAACAGCTGAGCAATGCTCTGCAAGACCTTAGAAAAGACATTTTGACTTCAAGTGACAAGATTTTGGGGAGAAAATCATGTGACAAAAGAAAATCATAACATTGTTCCTATTGCTACTTGCTTTAGACTGGAGAAGGAAAAAAGGTATCTACAAATCTCAAGTCCTGCTGACCTAGACGAACAAAATGAAATAGCAAATTCAAACAGCATTTTCTCTTCTTTTCAAAAGAGTGTAAGACTGAACGAGGGATGCTTTCTCTTCATCTTCTGCTCTGGCTGAGAACTTGACTTTGAGAAGAAAGATCTGATTATATGCTCAAGATGAGATATCCTAATCTGCCCATTAAAAGGTTATGGAGTTCTATGAAAGAATCATGTCCTGCAAATCATAGAAAAGTAATAAATATTAGGCTGCAGATTTCAACTTCTTCTGTAAGGAATTTTTTCCTTTATTTTTTTATTACGGTATCATTAAAATAATATACAATCACATGAGCAACATTGTGGTTACTAGATTCCCCCCATTATCAAGTCCCCACCACATACCCCATTACAGTCACCGTGCATTCCATATGAATTAATAGAACTATTTGTTCCAGTTCATTGAAGAATGTGTGGTAGTTTGATAAGGATTGCTTTGAATCTGTAGATTGCTTTAGGTAGGATGGCCATTTTGACAGTATTAATTCTTCCCACCCAAGAGAATGGTATGAATTTCCATTTATTAGTGTCCTCTTTAATTTCTCTCAAGAGTGTCTTGTAGTTTTCAGGGTATAGGTCTTTCACTTCCTTGGCTAGATTTATTCGTAGGTATTTTATTCTTTTTAATACAATTGTGAATAAAAGCGGGGACAGTGGGCATACTTGTCTTGTTCCCGATCTTAGAGGGAAAGCTTTCAGCTTCTCACTGATGAGTATGATGTTGGCTGTGGGTTTGTCATATATGGCCTTTATTATGTTGAGGTACTTGCCCTCTATACCCATTTTGTTGAGAGTTTTTATCATGAATGCGTGTTGAATTTTGTCAAATGCTTTTTCGGCATCTATGGAGATGATGTGATTTTTTTTGTCCTTTTTATTGATAGAGTGGATGATGTTGATGGATTTTCGAATGTTGTACCATCCTTGCATCTCTGGGATGAATCCCACTTCATCATGATATATGCTCATCTTGATGTATTTTTGAATTGTTTGCTAATATTTTGTCGAGTATTTTTGCATCTATGTTCATCGGGGATATTGGTCTGTAGTTTTCATTTTTGTGGTGTCTTTGCCTGCTTTTGGTACTAGAGTGATGCTGGCTTCATAGAATGAGTTTGGAAGTATTCCATCCTCTTCTATTTTTTGGAAAACTTTAAAGAGGATTGGTATTATGTCTTCACTAAATGTCTGATAAAACTCAGCGGTGAAGCCATCTGGTTCAGGGGGTTTGTTCTTGGGTAGTTTTTGATAACCAATTCAATTTCATTGCTGGTAATTTTTCTGTTCAGATTTTCTCTTTCTTCCTGGGTCAGTCTTGGAAGGTTGTATTTTTCTAGATAGTTGTCCATTTCTTCTAGGTTATCCAGTTTGTTAGCATATAATTTTTCTCTAATAATAGCAATAATTATAATAATAGTATTCGCTAATAATTCTTTGTATTTCTGTGATGTCCTTAGTGATTTTCCCTTTCCCATTTTTTATTCTGTTTATGTGTGTAGATTCTCTTTTTTTTCTTGATAACTCTGGTTAGGGGTTTATCAATTTTGTTTATTTTCTCAAAGAACCAGCTCTTGGTTTCATTAATTTTTTCCTATTGTTTTATTCTTCTCAATTTTATTTATTTCTTCTCTGATCTTTATTATGTCTCTCCTACAGATTTTGGGCCTCATTTGTTCTTTTTACAGTTTCAATAATTGTGAATTTAGACTATTCATTTGGGATTTTTCTTCCTTCTTTAAATAAGCCTGTATTGCTATATGCTTTCCTCTTAGAACTGCCTTTGCTGCAAACCACACAAGTTGGGGCATTGCAATGTTGTTTCCATTTGTCTCCATATACTGCTTGATCTCTGTTTTAATTTGGTCATTGATCCATTGATTATTTAGGAGCATGTTGTTTAGCCTCCATGTGTTTGTGAGCCTTTTTTGTTTTCTTTGTACTATTTATTTCTAGTTTCATACCTTTGTGATCTGAGAAGTTGGTTGGTACAATTTCAGTCTTTTTGAATATGCTGAGGCTCTTTTTATGGCCTAGTATGTGGTCTATTCTGGAAAATATTTCATGTGCATATACTTGAGAAGAATGTGTATCCTGCTGCTTTTGGTGATATGTTCTGTAGATGTCTGTTAGGTCCATCTGTTCTAATGCGTTGTTCAGTGCCTCTGTGTCCTTACTTATTTTCTGCCTGGTTGATGTGTCCTTTAGAGTGAGTGGTGTGTTGAAGTCTCCCAAAATGAATGCATTGCATTCTATTTCCCCCTTTAATTTTATTATTTGTTTCACATATGTAGGTGGCTCCTGTGTTGAGTATGTAGATATTTATAGTGGTTATATCCTGTTGTTGGATTGACCCCTTTATCATTACGTAATGTCCTTTTTTGTCTCTTATTACTTTCTTCATTTTGAAGTCTATTTTGTCTGATACAAGTACTGCAACACCTGCGTTTTTCTCCCTATTGTTTGCATGAAATATCTTTTTCCATCCCTTTACTTTCAGTCTGTGTATGTCTTTGGGTTTGAAGTGAGTCTCTTGCAGGCAGCATATAGATGGGTCTTGCTTTTTTATCCATTCTGTAACTGTATCTTTTGATTGATGCATTCAGACCATTTACATTTAGGGTGATTATCGATAGATACGTACTTTTTGCTGTTGAAGGCTTTGGATTCGTGGTTACCAAAGGTTCAAGGGAAGCTTCTTGGCTATCTAGCAGTCTACCTTAACTCACTTATTACACTATTACAAACATGGTCTGATGATTCTTTTTTCTCTCCCTTCTTTTTCTTCCTCCTCCACTCTTTATATGTTAGGTGTCACATTCTGTACTCTTTGTGTATCCCTTGACTGACTTTGTGGGTAGCTGATTTAATTTTGCATTTGCTTAGTATTTAGTTGGTCTACTTTCTTTGCTGTGGTTTTATTTTCTCTGGTGACAGCTATTTAAGCCTTAGGAGCACCTCCATCTAGAGCAGTCCCTTTAAAATACACGGTAGAGATGGTTATTGGGAGGTAAATTCCCTCAACTTTTGCTTGTCTTGGAATTGTTTAATCCCTTCTTCAAATTTAAGTGATAATCTTGCTGGATAGAGTATTCTTGGTTCGAGACCCTTCTGCTTCATTGCACTGAATACATCATGCCATTCCCTTCTGGCCTGTAAGGTTTCTGTTGAGAAGTGTGATAATAGCCTGATGGGTTTTCCTTTGTAGGTGATCTTTTTTCTCTCTCTGGCTGCTTTTAATACTCTGTCCTTACTTGATCTTTGCCATTTTAATTATTATATGTCTTGGTTGTGTCTTCCTTGGGTCCCTTGTGTTGGGATATCTGTGAACTTACATGGCCTGAGAGACTATTTCCTTCCCCAGACTGGGGAGGTTTTCAGCAATTATTTCTTCAAAGACACTTTCTATCCCTTTTTCTCTCTTCTTCTTCTTCTGGTACCCCTATAATGCGAATATTGTCCCGTTTGGATTGGTCACACAGTTCTCTTGATATTCTTTCATTTCTAGAGATCCTTTTTTCTCTCTGTGCCTCAGCTTCTCTGTATTCCTGTTCTCTGATTTCTATTTCATTAATGGTTTCCTCTACCTCATCTAATCTGCTTTTAAATCCCTTCAGTGTTTCATTTCTGTTACCTACCTCCTGAATTCGTCCCTTAGCTCTTGAATATTTTTCTTAGCTCCATCAGCATGCTTATGACTTTTATTCTGAATTCTGTTTGAGGAATATTGGTGATTTCAGTCTCACCAAGCCCTCTTTCTGGTGTTTGAAGGATTTTTGGATTAAACAAGGTTCTTCTGCCTTTTCATGGTCCTGGAGAAATGGGAGTGGTCACCAGCGAGTGGTTGTCCCTCCTGCTTGCCGGTTGCTGTGCCTGTCTTCACTGTTTGTGCCAGTTAACTGCACAGGGAGCAGCCTCTGGTTAATCCCCTTAGCTGCTGTGGGCAGGGCGGCCCTCGAGATGGCCTAGAGTGATGGCCGGGGTTACACACGAGAGGAGCATGTGTCCTCTGCGAGGTCAAAGCCTTTTTTTGGCTCCCAGTTTCAGCGCCTGTCTCCACTGTCTGTGCCAGTTAACCGGGCACAGGGAGCAGCCTCTGGGTTAATTCCCTTAGCTGCTGTGGGTGGTGCAGCCCTCAGGATGGCATAGGGCACTGGTGGGGATCGCAGGCAAGTGGCGTGTGTTCTGCCGTGAGAACAGAGTCCTTCCGTGTCTCCCAGTCTCCACGCCTGTCTGCACTCTCTGTGTTGGTCAACCGCACTCAGGGAGCATCCTCTGGGTTAATCCCTAGGCTGCTGTGGGAAGGGCAGCCCACGGAATGGCATAGGGCACTGGCGGGGATCACAGGTGAGCAGTGCATGTTCTGCCACAAGAACAAAGCCCCTTCATGGCTCCTGGTCTCAGCGCCTGTCTCTGCTGTCTGTGCTGATCAATCACGCGCAGGGAGCAGCCTCTGGATCTGGGCCAGTTAGCCACATGCAGGGAGAAGCCTCTGCATTAAACTGTGTGGTTGCTGTAGGCGGGGCTGCTCTCCTGCCAGTCTGCAGCAATGACGCAGACAGCTGGTTTGCATGCAGGTGCAGTCATGGACAAAGGAAAGGCAGGCTGCTTATTGCAGTGAGGGGCCTCAGGGCTGCACTGCCAACCAGGGGGATAGGGCACCTAAAGCTCCTGAAAGTTTCCAGCCTGCTGGGCTGAGTGTGCCAGGATAATTTTGTCCACCTGTAAAACCCTTGCCCCTTTAAGACTTAAAGCACCTCTTTTGTTTTGTCCCAGGGCAGCCAGTTGTGGGAACCTGTTCGCAGTCCTAGTCTCAGACCTTGCTCCTCAACTCCTCTAATCTCCAGAGCACCATGCAATGTGAGTCTGTGCTCCCGGGGTAGATTTCTAGTGCTGGTTATTTAGCACTCCTGTGCTTCCAATCCCTCCCAGCTCTGATTCTTTTCCTCCCACCAGTGAGTTGGGGTAGGGGGAGTGCTCAGGTCCCGCCAGGTCATAGCTTTTCACTTTACCATTTTCCATGAGATGTTGACTTCTCCCAGATGTAAACTGGCTGGGGTACTGCTACCTCTGGTCACTCTTTTAGGAATAGTTGTATTTGCTGTATTTTCAAAATATATGTGGTTTTGGGAGGATATTTCCACCACACTATTCACACTGCCATCTTTTTTTCCTCCCATGTGTAAGGAATTTTTGTGATGTTTAACAAGCATCAAGAGCAAGGAGGAAATATTTCATTTCAGTTAAAAATGAAATCTGTGAATGGTTATTTGAAGTTCAACAAAAGAAAACAAAACCAAGTTTACATGGAGATAGACTTCATTCTTCATTTTTAGTTTTAAGAACAATTTTACTGTGTAAATCCTTTTCATAAATGGTCAAGTAATGAACAAATATAATCATTTGTTACTTCCAGACCCATATTTGATCCTCATTGTCAGCCAACAAAAAGTTTGTCTTTTCTCAAATTCTGATATAATTATGTTTAGGCTATATTTTTATTAGTATTATTTTGGCTTATGATATTTAGTAGCTTTGTTATTTGACACACTCAATAATTTTCACGTGGTAAATGTCATTAATTAAAATCAGCTTACAGTGGTACTGGCAAAAAGATAGACCAATGGAATAGAACTGAAAGTCTAGAAATAAACACATCTATGGCCAGTTGATTATTGACAAGGATGCTAAGTCCATTCAATGAAGAACAGTCTCTTCTATTAACTGGGAAAGTGGATTCCCACCATATAAAAGAATGCAGTAGGTACTTATACCATATATAAATGTTAATATGGGTCAGTGACCTAAATATAAGCACTAAAACTCTTATAAGAAAACAAGAGAGTAAATCTGCATGACCTCAGATTTGATAATGGATTCTTAGTTGTGACAATAGCAACAAAAGCAACAAAAGAAAAAAAGATAAACTGGACTTCAAAATGGAAAGCTTTTGTGGATCAAAGGACATTATCAAGAAATTAAAATGACAATGACAGAATAGGAGAATCTGCCTATCATGTATATAGTAAATGTTTATTATTCAGAACATATACAGAACTCCTACAACTCAACAACCCAAAGACAACACAATTTAAAAACGGGCAAAGGACTTGAAAAGACAGTTCTCCAGAGAAAACATATAAATAGCCAGTGAGCAGATGAAAAGATGCTCAACATCATTAATCATTAGGGAAATACAAATCAAAATCACAGTATTACTTCAAACCTACTAGGATGCCTATAATGAAAAAAAAAGGTAAATAAGTGCTATCAAGAATGTAGATAAATTGAGATACTCATACATTGCTGGTAGGGATATACAATGGTGCAGCCACTGTAGAAAATAGTTTGGCAGTTCCTCAAAAGCTAAATATAGAACTACCATATGACCCAGCAATTCTAATCCTAGATATATACCCAAAAGAATGGAAAACAGGGACTTCAACAAATAATTGTATGTCGATGTTCGTATCAGCATTATTCACAGTAGCCAGAAGGAAGAAAGAACCCAAGTGTCCACTCACAGATGAGTGTACAAAAAAAGTGGTGCATACAATGGAATATTACTCAGTCATAAAAAGGAATGAAGCTCTGATACATGCTACAACATCAATGAACCTTAAAAACATAATGCTAAGTGAAATAAGTCTGAAACAAAACAACAAATATTGTATGCTTCCACTTACATGAACTATCTAGAATAGGCAAATTCAGGGGTTGGCAGCATGGCAGAATGGAGAGTCACTGTTTAATGGTAATTAGAGTATCTGTTTGGGATGATTTTGGAGTAGAGTGGTGATGGTTGCACAGCATCATGAATGTAATTACTACCACTGAATTATAAGCTTAAAAATGGTAAATTTTATGTTAGATATATTTTATCACAATAAAAAGAAAATTAACTTACGGTATTTATTTAAACTAAGTCTATCAGGCCTGCACTTAGAAAAACTGAATCCTGTTTTAATTTAAGCTATTATCTTCATCATAAAAGTTTTTAAAAAGGAAAGAAATTCATTTCCAAAATGGTAAGCTAAGTTTAACTACTTGTTTGCTTTTCAAGTAAGATTGGTAAAAGTCTGTTTCCACTTGCTTTCAATGAAGAAAAAGAAGACTACTCTGGCAAATTCCACATAGCACAAGCTGTATTTTATTAATATCTTGTGTTGTAAAAATTGTGGTAAGACTCCCAGGCCTACTTGTATAAAGTAAAAAATAAAGTGGAAAAGTTAAGAAAAGGAAAACTAGTTAACTGCATTACTAAGTCTCATTAGAGTTTACATCCTTTGTGGGGATGGTGATCATACAAAGGAGTAGACTAATTAGATGGCCAAAAGAAATAGATGCACAGAAAAATGGTCCCCTTCAAAAGAGTATTAGCAATTATTACTAGAGTACTGTATTATAAGACCTAAAATTTCAACGCTGCGCTGACAGCTTTGTGCCCCACAGGGCTCCAAAGGCCTAATGGACAGTTCTCATGCTCCTGCTGACCATGCCCCCAACCAACAGGAAAAGCTCCTCACCCAGCTAGTTCCTATCAGTCTGACCAGTTGCACTCCACTCAGTCTTCAACCTAAGTTCAGTTGCCTGTCAGACCTCAGAATTCTTCAAAGTAATCACATTCTCCCATGGGGCTGGGGAACAGGCAGGATAGTTTATCCTTTTGTTACTATAAATCCTGCCTCTCACAGACTCTATGGCTGGCTCATTCTATCAAGTGCAAACCCTATGTGACATACAGTATCTTCCTCTCCCAGGTTATGAGTACATATGACTAATAAATTGCTGTCAGTATCATCAGTGTCAGGTAGTGGTCATCTCTTACTATTTAAGACAGGAGATCCCTGCTTCACCAATGGATTGAACAGGAGAGTCACTGATTGATCAGAACAATTTTATCTAAACTTCCCATTCACACTAATGGCACAGCTGTAGATGTAATCTTTGTGTAGTTCCTTGAGGCCTGAAAATTATTTCATGGATAAAAAGGCTTATAAGGAGTTTAAAGAATGAGAAAGGCTAGTCTGGTCACTCAAAGGCAGAGCTGGTGCAGACCAGATCAGGTCCTGGTCCAGTGTGGTTCTATGGCTAGTTAAGTACAGCAGGAGATTCCTGATCACCGTAGCCTTCTGATCACAACAATTTCCTGATTTTAGAACAGTAGCATGGTTCTAGGAATGAAGTTCTAGAAGCACATTCACACTTACACAGAAGGCCTCTTAATCATAAAAGAGACAACACCTCCCTTAATTTCTCCATTTTATGCAAAGATTGTGGGAATTGTTCCTTAAAGCACAACCTAGTGTGTTTCTTTAACTTGACAAACAATTATGTAAACCTCTTAAAACCTGTGCCAGATACTGATTTATTGCCCCCATTTCTAAATTCACCCTTTTTGCCTGCTCTGTATAAAAGGATTTGTACTCTTAAAATTGAATTTCTTTGCCAGGTGCATGATATGAATGAAGCTTTGCCAAGAGGACAGTAGAAAGACCTTGCAGGGAAAAAGAATTTCGCATGCTGGTTTCAGCACATTCTGCTGCTGCAGGCAAGTCTTGCCCAGGAACCACCCATGCCAGCAACAAGGATGGTTTCTCCAACACCAGACTCCTGACACAACAGGCAGCTGCGCTCCCACAGGAGGCTGGGCAGTTTGGTAGCAGAGGGCCTCTGGTGATACATCTTCCCATGAACAGCTTTCCCTGGCACCCTAGAGGGGGGATATACAGCAAATTCCAGAGCTACTTGCTTCAACCTTGCCCTTTCCAACAAGGTCAAGACCTCACTGGTGGTGGGGGATCCACTGAATCTCAGCCCTGGGGGTAGTAACTGCTCATTATATCCCCTTTTCCAATTTTCTTTAGAGTTCTCTTTACTTCTTGCTGGTAAATCCCTCACAGTTTCAATCCCCTGTTATAGTCAATTACTCTTCACATTAATATTTCCCTGGTAAATTACTGTGTTGTTTCTGTCTCCTAATTGAACCCAGACTGATATATCCCCATAATTCCTTAAGCTATTTAGTACCCTTGTGGGAGAAAACTGTACAATAACCTCAGAGATTAGATAAATCTGTGACATCACTCTTCTAAATTAGGAGATACTAATTATACACAGCCAGAGTTAAGAATGGCTACATATGTTTATATTTCTAGGTCAGTCTGTTAAATACTTTAATTACAATATTAACTCCATCTTAGAGTACTATCATTTCTGTTATCCTTAACTACTATTTAAAAAATCTACGCACACCTATGTTCACTGCAGCATTATTTACTACAGCAAATGTATGGAAGCAACCCAAGTGCCCACCAACAGAAAAATGGAAAAAGAAGACGTGGTATGTATACAGAATGGAATATTGGCCACAGAAGAGAAAGAAATTCTGACATTTGTGACAACATAGATGAACCTAGAAGATAACAAGCTAAAGGAAATATGCCAGGCAGAGAAAGAGAAATAACATTATGATTTCATTTACACGTGACGTCTAAAAACCAAAAAAAAAAAAAAAAATAGACCAATAAATACTGACAAGACTGTTGCTTCCCTAGGGGGAGGGAGAGGGGGATGGGTGAAATAGGTGAAGGGGATAGACGTACAAACTTCAAATTGTAAAATAAATTAATCATAGAAATGGAAGTACAGCAGAGAATATAAACAATAATATTGTAAAACCTTGGTATGGTAATGGGACAACTACACTTATCATAGTGAGCATCTAGTTCTGTATATAATTATCAAGTTACTATGTTGTACATGTGAAAACAATATAACATTATATTTCAACTTTATTTCAATAAAGTAAAATACCGTAAAAAGTAATATAACAAAATACAGGTTAAGAACATGGGCTCTGAAAAAAGAAAATTACAGACCAATATCCCTGATGAATGTAGATGCAAAAATACACAATAAAATATTAGCAAACAGAATTCAACAGCATATCAAAAGGATCACATACCATGACCAAGTGGGATTCATCCCAGGGATGCAAAGATGGTACAACATTTGAAAATCCATCAACATCATCCACCACATCAACAAAAAGAAAGAAAAAAACCACATGATCATCTCCATAGATGCTGAAAAAGCATTTGACAAAATTCAACATTCATTCATGATAAAAACTCTCAGCAAAATGGGAATAGAGGGCAAGTGCCTCAACATAATAAAGGCCATATATGATAAACACACAGCCAACATTATACTGAAGAGCGAGAAGCTGAAAGCTTTTCCTCTGAGATCGGGAACTAGACAGGGATGCCCACTCTCCCCACTGCTATTTAACATAGTACTGGAGGTCCTAGCCACGGCAATCAGACAAAACAAAGAAATACAAGGAATCCAGATTGGTAAAGAAGAAGTTAAACTGTCACTATTTGCAGATGATATGACACTGTACATAAAAAACCCTAAAGACTCCACTCCAAAACTACTAGAACTGATATCGGAATACAGCAAAGTTGCAGGATACAAAATTAACACACAGAAATCTGTAGCTTTCCTATACACTAATAATAAACTAATAGAAAAGAAATCAGGAAGACAATTCCATTCACAGTAGCATCAAAAAGAATAAAATACCTAGGAATAAACCTAACCAAAGAAGTGAAAGACCGATACCCTGAAAACTACAAGTCACTCTTAAGAGAAATTAAAGGGGACACGAACAAATGGAAACTCATCCCATGCTCATGGCTAGGAAGAATTAATATCATCAAAATGGCCATCCTGCCAAAAGCAATATACAGATTTGATGCAATCCCTATCAAATTACAAGCAACATTCTTCAATGAACTGGAACAAATAATTCAAAAATTCATATGGAAACACCAAAGACCCCGAATAGCCAAAGCAATCCTGAGAAAGAAGAATAAAGTAGGGGGAATCTCACTTCCCAACTTCAAGCTCTACTACAAAGCCACAGTAATCAAGACAATTTGGTACTGGCACAAGAACAGAGCCAGAGACCAGTGGAACAGATTAGAGACCCCAGACATTAACCCAAACATATATGGTCAACTAATATTTGATAAAGGAGCCATGGACATACAATGGGGAAATGACAGTCTCTTCAACAGATGGTGCTGGCAAAACTGGACAGCTACATGTAAGAGAAGAAACTGGATCACTGTCTAACCCCATACACAAAAGTAAATTCAAAATGGATCAAAGACCTGAATGTAAGTCATGAAACCATAAAACTCTTAGAAAAAACCATAGGCAAAAATCTCTTGGACATAAACATGAGCAACTTCTTCATGAACATATCTCCCCGGGCAAGGGAAACAGAAGCAAAAATGAACAAGTGGGACTATATCAAGCTGAAAAGCATCTGTATAGCAAAGGACACCATCAATAGAACAAAAGGGTATCCTACAGTATGGGAGAATATATTCATAAATGACAGATCCGATAAAGGGTTGACATCCAAAATATATAAAGAGCTCATCCACCTCAACAAACAAAAAACAAACAATCCACTTATAAAATGGGCAGGGGAACTGAACAGACAGTTCTCCAAAAAAGAAATACAGATGGCCAACAGACACATGAAAAGATGCTCCACATCGCTAATCATCAGAGAAATGCAAATTAAAACCACAATGAGATATCACCTCACACCAGTAAGGATCGCCACCATCCAAAAGACAAACAACAACAAATGTTGGCGAGGCTGTGGAGAAAGGGAGACCCTCCTACACTGCTGGTGGGAATGTAAATTAGTTCAACCATTGTGGAAAGCAATATGGAGGTTCCTCAAAATGCTCAAAATAAACTTACCATTTGACCCAGGAATTCCACTTCTAGGAATTTACTATAAGAATGCAGCAGCCCAGTTTGAAAAAGACAGATGCACCCCTATGTTTATCACAGCACTATTTACAATAGCCAAGAAATGGAAGCAACCTAAGTGTCCATCAATAGATGAATGGATAAAGAAGATATGGTACATATATACAATGGAATATTATTCAGCCATAAGAAGAAGACAAATCCTACCATTTGCAAGGACATGGATGGAGCTAGAGGGGATTATACTCAGTGAAATAAGCCAGGGGGAGAAAGACAAGTACCAAATGATTTCACTCATATGTGGAGTATAAGCACAAAGAAAAACTGAAGGAACAAAACAGCAGCAGAATCCGACAGAACCCAAGAATGGACTAACAGTTACCAAAGGGAAAGGGACTACTCAGGAGGGGTGGGAAGGGAGGGATAAAGGCAGGGAAAAAGAAAGGGGACCTTATGATTAGCATATATAATGGGGGGGGCATAGGGAGGGATGTGCAACACAGAGAAGACAAGTAGTGAGTCTACAGCATCTTACTATGCTGATGGACAGTGACTGTAATGGAGTTTGTGGTGGGGGCGCTTGGTGAAAGGGGGAGTCTAGTAACCATAATGTTCTTAATGTAATTGTAGATAAATGATAATAAAGTGTATAAAAGAAAAAGAATCACCCCAAAGAATGCCCATACATCATTAAAAGAAAAAGTGATAAACTTTGAAGGAAAGAGGTAAATAATATCTGTTGTCTAAAATAAAGAGGAGTAACCTCCCCAGTAATAGGCAAAGACAGATATTACCATTTAAAGAGAGAAAATATGTATGTTGGACATGATCTGTGTGTATTAACCTACATGTCCAGCTATATTAACCTATTTTAAATCACTATATTAAGGTGTATACATTTTCATCTGATTACCTTATTTATATACAATCAATAATTAGTTTATGAATGTTTTAGCCCAATCTGCAAACAGGCAAATTTATTCCTATATCATCATCAATTTTATCAAAACATGTGGGTAAAAGTAAACCTATAAAGTTTACAACTTTTTCCTTTTCTCGTCATGCATCCTCATTAGAAATACAAGTTTGGATGGTTCACACACTACTTCAACAAAAAATGTTGCACACAAATAGCAAAATGACAGAAGTTCCTCCTTATCAGTAGTCACCTTAAATGTAAATGGATTAAAACCTCTAGTCAAAAGGCAAAGACTGGCAAATGGATTAAAAAACATAATCCATGTATTTGCACACAAATAGCAAAATGACAGAAGTTCCTCCTTATCAGTAGTTCCTTTAATGTAAATGGATTAAAACATTTAATCAAAAGGCAGAGATTGGCAAAATATCGTTAAAAACATAATCCATGTATTTGTGCTCTACAAAAGACTCACTTTAGATACAAAGGCACAAATAGATTGAAAGTGAAAAGATGGAAAAAAATATTCTATGCGTATAATAACCAAAAGAGATAAGGAGTGGCTATATATCAAACAAAAATAGACTAAGTCAAAAAAGGTTACAAGAGACAGAGAAGAATACTATACATTAATAAAAGTTTCAAGAAAGCAGGAAAATATAACAAACATTCAAAACAGACCATCAAAACATATGAAGCAAAAAATGACACTAAGGGAGAAATAATTCTAGAATAGTTGGCGGCTTCAATACCTTACACTCAATAATGGATAAAACAACCAGACAGAAAATAAGCATGGAAAAAGAGAACTTGAACACCACCATAAACCAACTAGAGAAAACAGACATATATACAGCACTCTACCTAACAACTATATCAAGTACACATTCTTCTTCAGGGTACCAGACATTCTCCACAATAGACTATATGTGAGGCCACAAATTCAGTCTCAAACTTAAAAGGATAGATATTACACAAAGAATATTCTCCAACTACAACAGGATGAACTTCTTTAGAAATCAATGAGAAGGAAAACTAGAAAATTCATAAATTTGTGGTTACTTAAACAACACACTCCTTAGCAACCAATAGGTCAAAGAAGAAATCACAAAGGAAATTATAACTACTTAAAAGATAAATAAAAACAAAAGAGAAACCAGTATGTAGGGGGAAATTTATAGTTATAAACCCTTACGTTAAAAGGAAGATAGCCAATCAACTACCTAACTTTACAACCAAAGGAGAACTAAACTCAAAGATCAGCAGAAGAAAGGAAATAATAAAGATTAGGGCAGACATAAATAAAACAGAAAATAGAAAAATAATAGAAAAAATCAATGAAACCAAAAAGTTAATTCTTTGTAAAGATTAATAAAAATTGACAAACCCTTAGTGAGATTAAGAAAAACAAAAGACTTAAATTATTAAAATCAAAAATGCAAGTGGAAACACTACTGACTTTACAGAAATAAAAAGGATTTTAAGAGTACTATGACCAACAAATTGGATCACCAAGATGAAACAAATTTCTAGAAACACAAAACTCACCAAGATTAAATCAGAAAGAAACAGAAAATCTGAATAGGCCCATAATTATTAAGGAGATTGAATCAGTAATCAAAAACCTCCCACCAAAGAAAATTCCTAGACATGATGGCTACACTAGTGAATTTTACCAAATATTTAAAGAACTAACATCAATCCTTCTCAAATTCTTCCAAAAAACTGAAGAGCAGGAAACACTTTCTAACTTATTCTATGAGGTCAGCACTGCCAGGATACTAAGACAAAGACATTATAAGATAACTACAGACTAACATTCTTTATGAACACTGATATAAAAATCCTCAACAAAATGCCCTCTCTCAAAAAAATAATCAAAAAAAATCCTCAACAAAACAACAGCAAACCAAACTCAGCAGCATAAGTATAAATCAAAACCCAATGAGATACACCCATTAGAATGGCTACTACCCAAGAAAAAGAAAAAAAACAAGTCTTGACAAGAATGTGAAGAAACAGAAACCCTAGTGCACTGATAGTGTGAATGTAAAATGGTACAATGCTATGGAAACAGTATAATGGTTCTTTAAAAAATTAAAAATAGAACTAACACATGACCTAGCAATCTTCTGAGTATATAGTGAAAAGAACTGAAAGCAGTCTTAAATAAATATCTGTACACCAATGTACACAGCAGCATTATTCACAATAGCCAAAAGGCAGAAGCAACCAAGAGTCCAATGCCCAATGAACAGATAAACAAAATGCAATATATACATATAATGGAATATTATTCAGCCCTGAAAAGGAAGTTTTAATACCTGCTACACAGATGAACCCTGAAGACATAATGTCAAATGAAATAAGCCAGTTGCAAAAGGGCAAATACTGTATCAATTCAGTCATATGAGGTATTCAGACTAATCAAATTCAGAGAGAAGACAGAATGGTGTTGCCAGAACTAGAAGAAGAAGTTACTATTTAATGGGTACAAAGTTTCCGTTTCACAAGACTGCAAAGTTCTGGAGATAGATGGTGAATGGTTGTTGCACAATAATGTAAAATGCCACTGAACCGTACACTTAAAAATGATTAAAATGGTAAACTTTACATTATATATTTGTACCATAATTTTTTAAAATAGACGTTTCTAAAAATAAAACTATAAACCAAAAATATGAACCAATTGTTAAAACTTGAAAAAACAAGTTTCAAATGAAAAAGCAAATTAAAACTGATGAGTTTCAACAGGTAAAGAAAAAAAAACAGAACTAAAGTTGCAGGAAATTACAAAGATGACATGTAAGTCAAATGGTCTCACTTTGCAATTAGGAGAGAAACTCATCAAAAAAGTCTGCTGTCTTGCATTACCAGTCATCAGTTCTGCCTACCTGCAACTAGAAACCATGCCTACCACATATTAATTAATCTGGAAAGTTCTTATCAAAAATAGTACTCTTCAATTCATTAAACTCTATTTTATGTAGGCAGTATTTACATTTTTATTAACATTATTCTACCATAAATCCTCTATGGACCTTGTTATTATTTTTATTCCCAATGTAGCCTTTTTTTATTCCCAATGTATCCTTATAATCTTCATAATCTCGAATCATCTTCACCATAAGAAAAGATATAAGGCAAAGACAGGAAATGCTGGGCACCTCTCCTTAGGATGATTCACCCTCAGCATGAATTAAGTGAGAAATGAACAGAGATTGAGCGGGGTTTGTTTTAGTTTATGAGCCGGGTATCACTTGAGTTTTTCATACTGTGCCTTCACTACTTGTTTAATACACAAAATCAAAAAAAATTAGATCTGAACATCTATGTGGAAATGTGCTACCAAATCTTGTTTTTAGATAGTGTCATTTCAGACTGCTAATACTATAGTACCCTTGAATCAGCACCTGACTAAATAAAACCTTTAAGGAACCTCTCACCTTTCTGTGAATAATTTTACTCTGCTTAGTTTTCTTTTTATTTAAAGAAAGCCCCTCCAGGGCCCAAAAGTCTGAAGCAAAAACAGGCTGGAGACAGTCGCTACCACTTCCCTTCCTAATCAAAATTTGGTAGGAATCCGCTGACCTATACAAGTCTTCAGAATGTGGTTCAAGGACCCTGGCATGCTGACACCTTTTTAGGGGCTTCCCGAGATCAAAACTATTTTCATAGTAACACTAAATATTTTTAGCCTTTTTAACACATTAATATTTAACAATGCAAAGCAATGGTGTGTAAAATTTCTGGCATCTTGAAACAAATTACAGTGGTGGCACCAAACCGTACTACTAGTTATTGCATTTTTCACCATCAAACACCAGTAATTATATTTTTTAAAAAAGAGGCTTTTCACTTACGAATGACCTAAAGTAGTAAAAATTATTCATTTTATTATATCTCAGCCCTTGATTGTATGTCCTTTAATATTCCATGTGACAAAACGGTTAAGTATGCATGAAGCAGTTCTGGCTACATTCTGAATTAACAACAGCCAAAGGCTGCCTTAGGTAAAAGTGCATAACTGAATTAAGAGCTTAACTAGCCTCTTTTTTCATGAAACATTGATGCCGGGGTTCTTGTTCAGGAAGGTGAAGAATGAGCTTCACAAATACTCAAGGTAGGAGAGCAAGGTACAGGCTTTTATTTAGAGATAAAGTGAAAGGACAGAGCTCCCTGCTCACGCCAGGAGGGCACAAGAGAGTCTGGGGTGGTGTGCTAAGGGTTTCATAGGCAGATGAGGATTTTTCGAGAACAGGAAAAAAAGCTTAGGGGTGTGGACTTATTAAGTGGTCCCAGGATATTTAGAATTAACTTGATACAAGTAACCTCCTGCTCTGTTGATTTCTCCTAGGAGATACCAGCATCTTGGTCTGGGGGCATATGAAACAAGGCCACCTGCTCAGCCCCCAAGGTGGGCTGAGGCATTGTTTGCTAAAGAGTAAATTAAGAGCAATCTTATCTTTAAGGTGGAATCCTTCTTGCCTTTTACTGTTATGGGGGGCTTGCATGCTAAATCAGTTTGCACAGTTCGCAAAATCACTTCATCAGATCTGAAAGAGGAAAGACAGCACACAGGCCTGGGCATTTTAGCATGTTAAAGTGAATCTTACACATGATTATAAATGATTAGCATAAAATAAACATGTGCTACTCTTCTTTATCTGGGATAAAGATAACTGATCTCACTGAAGAATGACCCTAGAGCTTAACATTTAACAGAGTTTTGGTAGGGGGTTTCCTTGCATGTAGTTACATTGATCTGACTGCAAATATCCTGCCTTGTTTTTTCCGGAGGCCCTCACCCTACTCTGACTACACCCACGGTCCCCGTCTCAACATCATTTTTACTTGAAAGGATGAGTACTGTTATTAGACTTAGGTTCTTTGGCAGAGGTTCTCTCAGAGATGATCAAAGTCTGCCTGCTGCTTCTGGGAAACCACTAGCAGTCATATTTGTTGCCAATGAAAAAATCTGAGCTTGCAAGTAAAAACCAGATTTCTGGAAAACTGGTATTCACCATCATATCATGACCTTACAGCTTCTCAATAATTTGTTTCTGATAGAATGAGTGATGATACTAACAAACGTGATTTTTTGATACTGTATAACAAAATGAGTCAACATTTGGAAGATCTGCATAACTGACTGAATCAGTATTTACAAATGATGGAGGCATGAGGTTATAAATTCAGGCATGGTTTTAAAACACTTAACATTCAGGTGGATTAAAATCAATGGATTTTAACATAGTATTATGAAAAATTCCACTGACAGGATTTCAGATTCCATAACGCAAATAACTGAAAAACCACCATAAGTTGAGTTTTGAAGTAATACCAAACAATATCCATAATTATCTGAAAAGGTGATTAAAGTAGCCTTTTCCAGCCATTAAACGTATAAGGCTGGATTTTCTCCTGACATATATACACTTTAAGCCAAACTACATGTTGCAACAGACTGAATACAGCAGCAGATATGACAATGTAGCTGTTTCTATTAAACCAGACTTTAGAGATTTACAAAAATGCCACTCTTCTCACTACCATATCTGCTTTGAAAAAGTCATTTTTCATTAAAAATGTTTATATTAACATATAATTGTCATCCTTAAATGAATTTAAAATGTCTATATCTTTTTAATTTATAATGTAATAAATACAGATATAACTCACAAAAGTTCTTTGGGGTGCTCAATAATTTTTCAAGAGTGCAAAAAGTGTACTGAGACTGAAAACTTGAAAACATTTGATTTAAAAAAAGAGTATGAATATCAGATCCCTGCAGAACCAAGAACATGAAGTATATAAAATCATTAATTTAAAAACAACTTTCCTAGGAAAATTACATGAAAGTTGAAAAGAAACACAATGTCCAATCTAATCTCACTCTGTGTAACATCAAATAAAGAAGAAAACAAAACAAAGAAGGCTTAGATGAAAGCGATTTTGCATATCCTGGAAATATCAGTCTCTTGATCAGATAAACACAGGTATTACCTATTAATAGTTTGACATATTTTTGATAGCACATGACAGTCAAAGAAACACACAATCAGACTCAAAAACAGGTGATTAAAATAGCAGCCATCACCACCCTGAGGGCGACAATCCAAGATTCTGTCAGAACAGACAAACAGGAATACTTTGGCAGTCCTCAGGCAGCATCTCGGAGCACCCAGCTCAGGGTCTAGCTACTCTATTTAAAATGAAATTACATGCTGCCACGGTGGGACAGTGAAACTAAGCTCTCATTTAGCCCCAAAGGAGCAAATGGGTCATAGTGGAATTAATCTGCACTAATAATGTTCCATAAGCCCAAAGCCCTTCTTTCCGCCTTCTAGATCCCTTGGAAGACTGAGGAAAAGCAATAGAATAATAATATTTACTGAGCACTTTCTACATGCCAGGCACAATGGGCTAAGCACTTCATGTGTATTAACTCTTTAATATGCAAGATCATCTTAAGGGTATAACCATTATTTTACCCATTTTTGGAGTTAAGAAAAGTGAAGCGCAAAGGATAAATAACTTGCCTATAGCAAAACCAAACTTCACATCCAGCCAGTCTGGCTCTGAGGCCCAACCCCTTGGCCACTTCACTATAATACATGGGCACAGCAACCAACAAAAATATATATGTGAAGTTTAAAATTTAGTGTCCACTCTAAACAATTTCTGTTGTGAGACCCATGGCCTACGGGAAGCTACCAACTTGAAGAGAGCCCTCTGAACACCCATTACTACAGATGCACTGTTCATTCCCCAGATACTGAGGGATTTCAAACACGAAGAGCAGATTTTGGAAGTTGAATACTGTAGAGGAGATTTTTCCTTAAACTCTAAAATATAGAATACAATACAAATTAGATAATTTCACAAGTTTAAGGCCTACCTCTTTTCTTTCTACTATTGAAAACAAAAGCATTATCATGTAAGTCTAGCTCGACTGTTCTAAAGAGAATAATGCCTCAATTCAAGTCAGTTGGAAGCTCTATAAAAATTGCTTCTACAAAAGCTTAAATTACATTAATACAATTAAATGTTTTGCAGTGTTGGCTAATTACAAGGTAACTCTAAGTTCATCCCCTTCATTTCAGAATTTAGAGTGAGACTGCAGTTTTAAACATGTGTTGAAGCAATACAAGGCAGAGTTTTGAGGTCATTAAAAATGAACCTATAACTTCACTGTAGAACTTGACTCAAGAAAGTGGAATGGGAAACTGAACAAGTCATACTACAACTCTCCTTAAGGATGAAAAGTAAGGAGTGGATTAAGACACCACTAAATAACTCACAGTAATTACACAGGCAAAGCTTATAGATCCTTCCAGGGTCTAGTTTGGTTTTGATTACCATATGGCACGTTTTAAAACAAGTACCACTTACATTGCCTTAAATGAACTACTACTTTTTTGGCCTAGTGGCAGCGACAACCGAGGCGGCGGAGACAACGGAGGCAGCGGAACCTGTCTGCCTCCGGGCAACGTCAGCGCCAAAAAAAAATTTACACAGAATTAATACAGCCAAAGAAAATTTTTTCTGAGAGTTACAACACAGGTATCAGCGGCGCTAGAACTTTAAGCACTTGAGCAAGCTATACTAAAACGAGAGAGAGGATTTAAATTCACCAACATTCCACATCGATTACACTAAAATGTATAAAAACTTCTATAATGGATAAATGACCAGGAAAGAAAACCAAACGATTCAAAACTGCACCGGTACTAAAAGGAGGCTCAACTGGCACACGAGGGCAAACAGCCGTAGAGACAGGCAAGCCTTTGCATTGGGATTCCAGGAGTCCTTTAATACCAGCGATTAAAAACCAGCAACTCAGGAAGAAAGACGGTGGGGACACTCTACACTGTCATCTAGGGAGATCCGATCAGGTTCAAATCAAACAGATAAAGTGCTAAGTTGTAAACAGTGAACACACTTCAGGCCAAACCATCCATTCGGAGGAAGCAAACCTAACCATCGCCGCTGTCACAACACACACACAAAGGCCCCCCCCGGAAAACCGCACGCCTAGAGGGTGGGGTGCTAGGGCGGGTGGGGAGGAGGGCCGCGCGCCTGCCCCCGGCCAGCAGCTCCTCGGCTGTGCTCTGCTCTGCAAGGCAGCGACCGGCGACGGCAGCCGGGAGAAAGGGCAGGGAGCTGGGGCCGCCGCTGCCCGGAGACTGCGCAGGGGACCCTCCGCAGGGATTCTGGCGGGGGCGACCGAGCGTCCGCGGGTGGGGGGTGGGGCTGGGGGGAGCATTTTTCCAGAGAGCATCCAAAGCCCCAGCCATCAGGGTTTCCCTCAAGATCAGATCCATCCCCAAAGACGCGCGTTACACAACCTGTCAGGTGAGGGGAGGAGGGGTCCCAGGGCGCAGACCGCGGCGGGCAGGGGTCGCTCCTTCCCCTTTCTCCCCACAGGGATGCCGTGGCCGGAGAAGAGGGGAACACAGCGGAGGGCGGCAGGTGGGCGGGAAAGCCGCGGCCGAGGGGCTGCAGGTCCGACGCGCGGACGGCTGCGGGACGCGCAGACGGCGGCGGGGCGCTTACCGGCTCAGGTGGGGCGCTGGCAGGACTAAGCACAACCGCAGCACAAGTCTCGGCGCCGGCAACACCGGCGGCTGCTCTCTGGGCGCACGGCAGATCCCTCGCAGCCCACTGCTGGCTGTTTTCATACGAACCCGGGAGCAGGTAAGGCGGAGGCGGCGGAGGCGGCGGAGGCGCGCCGACGGCGGAGGCGGTGGAGACGGCGGAGGCAGCGGGACCTGCCTGCATCCCGGACAACGTCAGCGCGGCGCCCCGCCCACCGCACGCCTCGGCCAGCCGTCTTGCGCGCGCAGAACAGGAGGGATGGCGGAACGCGCGTGCGCGTGGGCGGCTTGGGTACGCGTCGTGGGGAGGACGGGCTCTTGCGGGCAGGAGGGGGAGTGGTTCGGGGGACGCGCGGCAACAAGGAGGGAGCGCGCGCCGGCCTTGGGAGCGGCGGGGCGGGCACAGTGCAGCAGGATCCCGGGTGCCTCCGCCGCCGGCCCACCGACCAGAATGTGTTGGCGGGCCGCTGGGTTCCCAATTAGAGCTCCCGCTTTTTCCCCGAACTAAGCCGGTGCCCACCCTCACTATCGTCAATCACCCACCCTCTTACGACCCTGTTAAGAACCGGACCAGCTGTAACTCCCCAAGTGGCACTGAGTTCGCATCAGACCCTGGGGAGAGTCTATAATAAGAAGGTGGAAGACAAGCCGTCATCAAGCTGGGCTCCCAGAACACAACCAAATTGCACCTCGTAACCAAACCTCAATAAATTAGATACCTAGTGCTGCAGCAAACAAAATAACATGCTGATTTATTTTTTGCTTTTTGGTAATGTGCCTACGTATAATCACGAAAATGGTAGTGCTAAATTGTCCACTGAAGGAATGTTTTATCTGAGCCAAAGTAATGTGTCAGAGATTAAATACTGATGCACTTCCTTCTGTTTTGACTGCACGTAAACACACTATAGTATATTCCTGATAATGAGATTTACTTTTTGTCGAGAGAATGGATCATGTGTGCTAATGCTTATTATAGTAGCTGGTAATATATATAAAATTATTACAACCAGATAGGGAAATAAATTGAGAGCTGTGAGGTTTTTGTTTTGTTTTCTTATAATGTTTAAAGGAAATTAAGCAGGTGTAGACAGTTCAAAAAGTAATCCAAGATGTACCACCCATGCTTCTTGCAGTTGCCCTTGGCAGATGTCTTTATTCAGATAAACAGGCTGCCATTTTATAAGTGCCATAGTTCCCTGATTGTGAGCGCCAAAGTTATGATATTTTAAATAATTTTTAAACAACGACCCTCCCAAATCACCCAGTCTGGAAATTGCATTATCCGAGAACGCCTAATTACCTAATACTTAACATTTTACAGAAATTAAATATATGCAGTATATATGAAGCTTTATTTGAGGTGCATCTTCCTAAGTCAATCAACCTGCAATATAGAAAGACGTGAATGTGTGTGTTTGTAGAATTTGAATTCCACTGTAGCAATGAATTGTTAGTGTGGTTTGATGGCCAGGACACAGACCCAGTAGATTAACTCACCCAACTAGGTAAAATGCAGAACCAGTCCCTGTTGTCACTCTTCCATTCTTTTAAACAGAGTACTCAACATACCTTATTTTGATATATAAAGCTAAATAGAAATAACTGTGTGATGTAAATCAGAGTATAGTATATAATGATTTCATTTAATGGGTTCCTCAAATCAGCCTAGTCAGCGCCTTGTAGATATTCAATAACCATTTGCTTATTTTAACTTTGGACTAGGTGGGGAGTGAAAGGTGAGCATTGAAGCTCAGCTCTCTTCTTTTGCTAATTTCCTTACCTCAATAATTTAATAGAGTATCTTAGAAAATGCAAAAAAGTTTGTAACAAAACTCTATAGCCATAGGTTTAAAATAGGCATGGACCTTTCAAAAGTCTACAGTCATAATAACATACATAAATTTTAGGAACACAAGCTCAATCATATAGTTTCTGAAACATATCCAGTCCTCTGGAGTTGTAGGATTGTTCAAAATATTCAACATCATTCAACAGTTAACAATTTATCAAGCATCTCTTACATGCCAGAAACAATCCTCCTGAAATCTTCTAAGAGATAAGCAAATGATAGCATTCAACAAAATACTTAACAGTTGCCCTATGTCAAATTAAAAGGTTTATCAGGAATATAGACGACAGAGCAGAAAAGCAGGAAGAACAGCCTGAGCTGAACCTAAATGCATGTGACAAGGCTGGGAAATAGAAGCAACCCCAGCATTGCGCAGGATGGAGTCATTCAGGAGGCAAACCTTTAAAGTGGCAAATGGTTTCCAGTAGTTATGTGGTATGCTGTGAATGATACATGTGATTCAGGGTCAGAAAACTTGAGTTAAAAGATCCATATCTGTAAACCACTACACCATCACTTTCTTTATTTATGAAATGGAGCTTGACTATTTCTGCCAAATCTAAAACTTAAAAATACAGCATACCCTTTGAGCTACTTACAGAAATTTATCTTAAGGAAATACAGGGAAGTGTGCAGAGATTTAGCTCTAAGGATGCTTATCCCAGAGTGGTATTATAAACCACCTTAAATGTTCAACAGAAGGCACCTGATTAAACACATTATTGTACATCAATGCAATAGATAACTAGGAAGCCACTAAAAATGATGTGGTAGAGTAGTTCTTAACCTGCATACAGGAGGCTTTATTCATGAACAGCCATGGACTTACCATGAGGCTAATAAAGTAAGGGACTAAAAAAGTCCTTTCAGCCTCTCACTTATGCAAGCCAATGTGAGTGCTGAGTTGCTGAGAGTTAAAAGCATTTGTTTGAATTCGAAAGGGAATTCGGGTTGCAATCAAGAAGCATTCCTACAAAGCATTTCTGGTAAATTTCCTGAACAGATCTTATCTTAAAGGACCTAAATCTTCAAACCTCCAGCAAGACATTGTGAATTCTCATTCTAAATAAATATTCATATTCAAATATAATTACAGGGCTCCCCAAAGTATGAGAAAAAGGAAATGTCCTATCATTTTCAGGGCTCCCCACAGTGTGAGAAAAAGGAAATGTCCTATCATTTTCAGGTCAATTTCTCAATTTTACCATCTAGACAAGTGTTTTGTTTTGTATTTTTCTTAATAACAAAAATAAAATAAACTTTTTAACAAAAAATAACAAAAAATACTCTTTTCATATTTAATAAAACTGTTCAGCATTTCCAAGATTCCCTCATTATTAACTAATTTGAAAACATTAAAGAAAGTTTTATATCAGCTAACAATTAATTAGATTGAAACTTAGAAATGGAAAATCAAAATTCAGTTCACTTTCTCCCACTTAAGAAGCTCTCTGAATACAGTCGGTAGTTCTGTAACATCTTCCTTTGTTGACAGATAGTAACTACACTAGTTAAGGTAAGGATTCAATAATGTATATAACTATCAAATCACTATGTTGTACACTTGAAAACAATATGATATTGTATATCAGCAATACTTCAATTTTAAAAAATATAAAAAAACAAGAAACCTTTCTATGTTTAATACTGAAGGGTCCCCACCAGTAAGATGGCAAACTTCCAGCTTCTCTTTGGGGTCCTCGGTTCCCGCCGGTGCCACCTGAAGCCCAATCACCTCTCGCCCCCCTCCCAATCCCAGCACCTAGCCAACAGCCACCAGCCCCGTAGAAGTAACACCACAATCACCCTATGCCCCTTCCTATATAACCCAGCACCTTTCCCTAATAAAGCGGAATTCTCCGGTGAATTGCTGCTGTGTGTCGCTCCTTTCCTTTCATTGGTGCCGAAACCCGGGAGACGGGACACCCCAACTGGGCCCCGTCTTCCCCC
Source organism: Manis javanica (assembly GCF_040802235.1). Taxonomy (NCBI): domain Eukaryota; kingdom Metazoa; phylum Chordata; class Mammalia; order Pholidota; family Manidae; genus Manis; species Manis javanica. The sequence goes on from NC_133157.1 coordinate 81,584,534, forward strand.
CGACACCAGCAGCAGCTTGCCCTCGTCCTCTTTTTCCGGCGCTGGCTCATCACACTCACCACTCCTCTCTGGCCTTTAGGTAAGTTTTTCCCCCCGGAGTGGGCCACTCTTCCCCGAGCTACCGCAGTGCCATTGACCGTGATCGTCCAGCAAGGCCCTGATGCTTGGGGATGAGGAGGGAACTCTCCCCGCCTCAGGCCTTCACGGCTGCTGCGGACCCTCAGGCCCCTCCTCCGACAGCCATAAATCCCCCCCTCAGGCCTTCATGGCTGCGGCAGACTCTCAGGCCCCCCTGCTCCAACAGCCATAAACGAGGTGACTCCTTTGCGGATGAGAACGCTCCCCTTCCTCACCCCCTCTCCTTCTGCTCCGTCCGCCAAAATCTGTTCTGTCTGCCGAAAACTCCTAGCGCTAGGTACCTCGTGACTCCAGCAAACTGCCTTCTTAGGGAAGTCTGGGTGGCGACCCACACTTCCTAAGAAATTCCGACTTCTATACGAGTTTCCGCAGACCACCAAGGATCATCGGGGACGCCCTTTGTCTCCTTGCAGTCTGCTTCCAGTCCGAGGATCTCTGTTCATCTCCCCCTGTTTGTCTCCTTCTCTGTCCTTTAGCCATGGGAGCCTCCTCATCCCTCCCTGAAAGTTTACCTCTTGAATGCCTGCTTAAGCATCTGGCTACCCTCTCCCTGACACCTGATATAAAACCAAAACTTCTCCGTAAATATTGCTCCCAAGATTGGCCGACATACCCCCTAGACAATAACAACCAATGGCCCGCAGGGGGAATTCTTGATCCTAACATCACTCACAATCTCTTTAACTACTGCCAGCGCCTGAAAAAATGGAAGGAGATTCCCTATATGGAAGCTTTACGCCTCCTCCCCCCCCCACCGCCCCCTCCCAAGTTCTCCTAGCCTGCAAGCTGCCGCCCCCGCAGAAGCCTCCCGTTCACTCCCTTCCCCTTCTTCTCCTACAACAGCCCTTCTCCCTTCCTCCCCCACCATCTCCTCCCCCATCTCACCTCCTCCACCTTCATTCCCTGCAGATTAAGCCTGAGCCTTTCAGCCCCCCTTTAACTAGGTCCCAGGGGCCTCCTCTGTCTTTGCCCTCATCACCTGTTTCTCTCTTGTTAAGGACCACCTCTGTCTTCTCACATGTTTGTAGAGAGAATGGGAAAGCACCTCCCCCCATGTCTGAACGCAGCATGGGAAAGCACAAGCTAGAGAACAACCGGTGCAGTCCTTAGAAGTTATCTGTCCACAAAAACATATCTTGTCCTCGAAAATGAGCCAAGACTCCTCACTCTGAAAATAAGGAGACCTTGAAGATGTGTAGAAACACCGCCCCTGCTTCTTCCCCCACTTGCCGTGGCAAGAATGGAGAACAAAGAACATTCTGTTTACACATTCCATAAGCAATTAACTGGAGCCCTGCTGTAGTTCAGTTAGTAGAGCATGGGACTCTTAACCTCAGAGTCATGAGTTCAAGCCCAACTAGAGCTGCAGAGGCAAGCAGCTGGGCTGCAAGCTGGCAACTCGTGGGTCCGATTCTATCTTTCTTTATTTTCTTTGCTCCCCTTCCGCACTTCAGGACCTGCTTGACTGGGCGCAGCTAGACCACGTCACTCCCCCACAGACTGAGCCAGAACCCTTCAGTCCCCCTCAGACTCGGTCCCGAGAGCCTCCCAAAATTATTGCCCCCCTCCGGGAAGTAGCACAATCTGAAGGCATCGTGCGCGTTCACATCCCTTTCTCCTTAGGAGATTTAGCCCAACTAGAGAAACGCCTAAGTTCCCTTTCCACTGATCCCACGACATACATCAGGGAGTTTCAATAGACCCTCCAGTCTTACAGCCTCACACATCATGACATTTTCATGCTCCTGGCCAATACTCTCCTCCCTGAAGAGCGTAGACGAGTTTGGGACTGGGTCTCCACTCTCGAGATATTTTTGCCTCCTGCTTAATAGCAGGTCTAAAAAAGGCAGCTCGTAAAGTAGTCAATTTTCAAAAGCTCCAAGACATAATTCAAAAGAGAGACAAAACCCCCTCCGAGTTCTTAGACAGACTCACTCAAGCCCTATTACAGCATACCAGCCTGAACCCAGAAACACCTGAAGGAAGACATGTCCTTATGACATACTTCCTAGCTCAAAGCTACCCCGACATTAAAGCTAAACTCAAAAAGTTAGAACAGGGCCCCGCTACCCCACAGACTGAGATCCTAACAGTGGCCTTTAAAGTCTTCCATAACCGGGAGGAGGAGAAAGAATGCCGTAAACAAAAGGCTGATCAGGCCAATTTCCAGATGTTGGCCCAGCTGATAAAACCACAACCTGGGCGCCCCTCTACAAACAAGCCCCCCCCAGGAGCTTGTTTCAAGTGCAGAAAAGAGGGACATTGGTCAAGGGCGTGCCCCTCCCCCAGATCTCCTACCACCCCATGCCCCAGATGCCACAAAAAGGGCCACTGGGGGTCTGATTGCCCAACCACCCAAAGGGGAGGCTGGACGAACAACCCCCATCCTAAGCTCGCCGTAGTGGGGCTGGCAGAAGAAGATTGACGGGGCCCGGGGACTTCTCGCCCGACCATTTCCATCACCAAACAGGAGCCCAGGGTTACTTTAACAGTAGACGGTCGTCCCATCTCCTTCCTCTTAGATACAGGAGCCACCTTCTCAGTCTTGCGATAATACCGGGGCCCTACCACACCAGCCATTACTCCTATAGTCGGGGTAGGAGGTAAACAGATTTTCCCATTAAACCCCCCCCTTTTATGCACAATCCTAGACAATCCCATACCTTTCTCCCACTCCTTCCTAGTTATGCCCCAGTGTCCCATCCCTTTACTAGGACGAGACATCCTTTCCCTCCTCCACGTTTCCATAACTATATCCACTCCCACAGCCCCCAGTACTCCCTTTCTGATGGCCCTCATAGCCGACGACCCCCCTCTACCCAATGAAAGCTCCGGTTCTGCCCTCATACACCCTGTAAATCCCAAAGTTTGGGACATTACAAGCCCCTCTGTGGCCCTATGTCCCCCTGCCTCTATCAAATTACGTGACCTCTCTCAGTATATCTGTCAGGCCCAATACCCCCTAACCACTTCAGCCCTCATAGGCCTCCAACCCATCATTCAAGATCTCTTAAACAAAAATTACCTCAGACCCACTCACTCCCCATTTAATACCCCCATATTAGCTGTTAAAAAAAACCAACGGATCTTTCCACCTTGTCCAGGACCTTCGCCTTATCAACATGGCCGTTGTCCCTATCCATCCCTTAGTTCCAAATCCATACACCCTTTTATCGCAGATCCCTGCCTCAGCATCCCACTTCTCAGTCCTAGATCTCAAGGACGCATTTTTTTCTATCCCTCTAGACCCCTCCTCCCAAGATTTTTTCATCTTCACCTGGACGGACCCATACACAAAACATTCTGAACAACTCACATGGACAGTTTTGCCACAAAGCTTCCGAGATAGTCCCCATATTTTTAGACAGGTCCTAGCTCAGGACCTCAAACAGTTTAATCATGATCACCCCAAGTCCACTTTATTACAATATGTAGATGATCTTCTACTCTGCAGTCCCTCGTAAGAACAGTCTCAACTTGACACTGCATCTCTACTTAACCTTCTAGCTTCCAGAGGTTACCGGATATATCCCCCGTCAAAGCTCGAATCTCTTCCCCTTCTGTCACTTACCTTAGATTCCTTCTGTCTCAACAAAGAAAGTCCATTACCTTAGACAGAAAATGACTCCTCTCTGACCTGCCCGTTCCCAAAACCAAGACAGAAATCCTTCCCTTTCTAAGCCTGGCTGGGTATTTTAGAGCGTGGATCCCTAACTTCTCCCTGTTGGCAAGACCCCTATACGACCTCAGCAAGGGCCCCCCTGAAGAACCATTATCATCCTCACCCCGACAGTCCTTCATTAAGCTCCGTCAAGCCCTTGTGGAAGCTCCAGCTCTCCATCTCCCTGATTTGTCAAAACCCTTCTCATTATACATTTATGAGAGGTCTAGTCAAGCTCTAGGAGTTCTAAGCCAATATTATGGCCCATCCTTTGCCCCAGTAGCTTATCTCTCCAAGCAATTAGACCCCACAGTTCAGGGATGGGCCCCCTGCCTACGGGCATTAGCCGCTGGACAGCTCTTGCAGAAAGAAGCTCATAAACTGACATTCAGGGCACCCCTTACCATTCTGTCCCCACATCACCTAAAAGATCTCTTAACCTACAAAAGTTTACAGACTCTCCCTCCCTCCAGACTCCTGACCTTACTGTCCTCTTTCCTCCAAAATCCCGTTCACCCCCTTTGCCATCCATACCCGAATCATGACTTTTTCCTCCTTTACTGCTCTCTCACTTTTTTTCCTCATTCCTATTGTCTTCCCCGCCACCCCACCCTCCTTTGTATGGCGACTCAAAGTCAGGCAGACTTACACACAGCATCAAACAAAAGTTACTGCCCTCATTGCCACATCAGACTGCCCTCTGAAAAGCTGCTCTGAGCCTTTGTACCTCCACTTTCCTCCCTCCACCGAAGTGTTCACTTACAGCTACCTTTATTCTCCCTACCTCTGCTTCCTCTATGACCACAGACAAGCCTATTGCAAGCGATGGCAAGACACCTACGGGGGATGTCCCTACTGGTCTTGCGCCATTCACTACATGGGTGACTTCCAGTACCCACAGTATTACTCCTCCAACCGTTTCATGAAATATCCCAACGGCTCATTCTCCTTATCAATCCCAGATCCCTGGGACTCTCAATGGGCTGCTGGAGTCACAGCCTCAGTTTACTATGGGGGGTCTTCGACCCCCCACGGTACCCTTCATATCTCTTGAGAGTATGTTCCCTCTCGCTCCCAGATCTCTCAAGTTGCATCAGATATCAGACATTCCAAAAAAGTCATTATCCAAACTCTTGATGGCACCTCTTCATCTTCTTATTCCTCCTACTCTTGGTTACAGCTCATTCAAGACACCACCATCTTTCTCAACCACACCCTCAACACCGCCAATTGTTTCTTGTGCGCATCACTACAGCGCCCACTGCTGGCCACCGTGCCCCTCAATATTTCCAACTACTCTTTCCATGCAGAAGGACAACCCCTCTGTCCCCTGGCAGACATACCCCTATGAGAACCAGAATACGCAGATAATCTCACCATCCACCACTGTATAGGCCCAACTCCACCCCCCTCCAGTGCACTTCACTGCCTCTCTATCTACACCCCTACCTCTGGCTCTAAGACTTTTACACAACCGGGACACTTCTTTTGGTGTAATGGCAGTCTTTCCAACTCACTGCCTCTCAACTCCGATACACCCTGCATTCTCGTCACCCTAATCCCACAGCTTACACTTTAGAGCATGGCAGAATTCCTTGAGCTCCAACCTCCCTTGCCCTTGTGCACAAAAAGAGCTGCTTTCCTTCCCATCATGGTCGGTATCTCTTTGATCACCTCAGCCATTGGGGCAGGGTTTTCGGGAAGAGCCTTGGGTCACTCTTTATGGGCAGTTAGAGATCTCGACGCCAAACTTGAGGGAGCCCTGACATCCACTGCCGATTCCCTAGCCTCTCTCCAAAGACAGGTCACTTCGCTAGCTAAAGTCATCCTTCAAAACCGGCGGGCCCTAGATCTGCTTACAGCCGAGAAGGGCGGCACCTGCGTCTTCCTCCAGGAAGAGTGCTGCTATTACATCAACGAATCCGGCATTGTAGAAACTGACGTCACCAAACTCACTGACCTTGCCTCCAGTCTCCACTCTGCTTCCAATCCCAACGCATTCTCTTCAATACTAACAAACCCCCTCCTTACCTGGGTCTGGCCCATTGCAGGCCCCATAATAGTCATTCTTCTCGTCTGTCTCTTCTTACCCTGTATAATAAAGTTCATCAAATCCCAAGTCGGAAAAATCTCTAATCAAGCTTTCAACCAGCTTTTACTCAGGAATTACCAGCTTCTGGCTACAGAAGATCCCTCACCCTCACGTGACCTCCTCACCACACGCTGAGATGGACCCCTCTCTCCACTGGAAACTGTTCCTGGAAACAATGGCTGCAGACGCCTGACTCCTGACACCCATATCCTCTTAGCACCATTAGAATCAACAGGTCCTCGACCTATGGTTACAGGGAACCTTCATTAATTTCCAACCTGAAGAAGTCCACATCTACTCATCCTTACTGTGGGGAATCCTATCAACCCTTTCCTCCCAATCCTCAAGCCCTCACTCCCTTCTCCGCCCCTGTTCAGCAAGAAGCAGTCAGAGAGAAAGCAACGTCCACAACTCCATAGAGGAGAAAGGGGGGAATGAAGGGTCCCCACCAGTAAGATGGCAAACTTCCGGCTTCTCTCTGGGGTCCTCGGTTCCCGCCGGTACCTGAAGCCCAATCACCTCTCGCCCCCCTCCCAATCCCAGCACCTAGCCAACAGCCACCAGCCCCGTAGAAGTAACACCACAATCACCCTATGCCCCTTCCTATATAACCCAACACCTTTCCCTAATAAAGTGGAATTCTCTGGTGAATTGCTGCTGTGTGCCGCTCCTTTCAAATACCTTATTGAGTGAGAAAAGCAAGTTGTTGAACTGTATGGATTATATGATCCCATTTATATTTTTTTATCAATACTGTAGAAAATATGATGCATTTATAGTTTCATAAAAGTTCTATAAGGGAAAATAACATTCTGTTTACTAGAATTACTTAGAGTCAGGCCAGGTAGGTGCTGCCACTTTATATATTTTGCATTATTTAAATATTGAAAGTAAGCATGCAACCTAACAAAAAATAAAGTTGAAGACAAAACAACAAATAGAGTCCTCCAAAATTATACATCAAATACCACAAATCCAAGATTCTCCTCTGTGCATTCACTGATTTCAATTAAGTATTTGCATAACTGCTTATTCTGCAGCTTAAAGAATATAGCTTTCATTAGATTCTTTAAAATGTCTTAATTCAAAAGAATTAAGATCATGGTTTAAGAGGAAAATACTTAATGACATAAAAACATTCATGATATATTGTTATGTAAATTAACAGATTACATGCAACGTAATTCCATTTTTACAAAAACAGCTCTTGTATGAAAACAAGACAGGAAGAATATACATTAACTTTTAACAACAGTTACCACTTGAAAGAAGGCTTACAAGTCATTTAAAATTTATTCTTTTTTTATCTCAATATTTGTTAAATGTTCCACAATAAAATACACAACAAAACCTGAATGTTACATTATTTAAATTGTCAAAATTAACTTTGAAGTTTATTGAGTAGATTAAAAGGTGCCTTGTATGTAAAAGCAGCTTGTAAATCATAAGGCACCTACAACAATTAATTATTGTTTTTCAGGCTTTAAAGGAGACATGAATTATAGGTACCAGAAGGTAACGTTAGCCTGAAACCACAGGTGAGCATTGGAAAGTCTCATTCATATATTAACATCTTCTCTCACAATCAATCTTACTGATAACACTTTGTTAAACAAGAGTTTATACAAATATGAAGGATTTTGATCTATTTTTAATTACAAAGAAAAATCACCCAGAATTACTTTAGTATATTCAGCTTCAGGTTTAAACATAAATATTCATAAATTTTTAAAGAAACATTATTTACTGTTTTAGAACATATGAAATTTGGGGATACTTTCTTATCAGAACACAACCAGACTTCGATTACTTTCATTCATTTGACTCATCACATTAAAATGGACATTACAGTTCAATAGTCAATCAAATCAATGAAAGGGTTTTTTGTTCTCTGTAATCAGTCTCACAGGTTTGGAATTCAGATGGAGAGAGTGCAGCAGTGACCCACTGGATGGCAGAGAAGTCACTGTGGAGCTGTGCTGCTGGAACTTGCTGGAAATCTACCATCTAGAGAGCTGGGGATAGCTATTCATGGGGAGAGGGTGTCACTGGAGATACTCCACTATGAGACTGGCTGAAGGGTTGCCAGCTTCTGGCTTCAGGTGCTGGTGATCACTGTGTGCCACAGAAGCCATGTGTTAGGGAAGCCACCTAAGGGGACTTAATATTGGTCTATGCTATTGGAAAATGAGGCACTTGGCAGCAGCCTTATAGCCATCAGCCTCAGGAAGGGTAAGTCTATGTTGTTGAGCCCACACATAACCCTCATCCCTGCCACTACAACCACTTTGTTTAGGGGTCTATTGAGCAAACACTAGGGTGACTGGAGAAAATGTCTAACATCTCAGAAAGCATCATTTTGTCCACCTGATAATTAAATGCTTTCTCTGCAGGGGATGCCCTCTGGTGGGCTTTCATGTGGAGCACAAGTATCTTCACAGTTTGCGCCCTTTCATAGAGAGGTGCATCCACATACCTCTTCCCTAAACTTCCTCATCACCAATTTTTTAATCCTGTTTCTTCCAATTCCCTGACCCACCAGACAATTGGCAACTGCCCACTAACCAATGTAGATCCGCACTCCAGCTTCTCTCTCACTCTAGACATGAAAAGCAAAGACTATTGCTCGAAGTTCTGCCCACTGGCAGGATTTTCTTCACCATTTCCTTGAAGATCACTCCTGAGCAGGGCCATAATGCTATAGCTACCCACTTTTGGGTGGTGCCAGCATATTGTACAGACCCATCTGTAAACCAGGTTTGACTTTTTCTTCAAAAACTAGTCATATATACAATGTCCCCAAAATACATAGGTATTAACCTGTAATGCTTTCAGTTTTCCTCCTTAAATGAGAGTCTTTAGTTTTCCAAAGGGCTCTTAACCTGTAATTCCTCATGAGAAATTAAGAGTTTTCCATGACCTTACTGTGGAGTCTCTGCAGACTCAACAAGCTTTATTTCTGGGACACTGGTAAAAATACTTTTATAACATTCTTTTCAATTGTTTAAGGTTCAAACTGATAAGCTTATTCCTTGACTATTTATAAAGAAATGAATGTCAAAAAAGGAAACAGGGTTCATAAAGAAGAGGAATTTCAACCAAAGGATTAGTGGCTGTTACTCAGTAAAGACATGAAAATGACTCAGTAACTCTACCCTGCCTTGCTTATGAACAGTAGTCACAATATTCTGATATATTATTCCTATAAGAAATGAAAAATTGTTACTTGGCTAGGGCCAGACATTTCAGGCCCCATTTGGGGATTTTCCTAAGAATCCCTCAAAACATAGGACATCATAGAAGGACTCCTTTCTTTCGGGAATTTATTTATCTTGATCCCTGTTGTAGGAAAATAACGCCCCCTACCCCAAGATGTCCACATGCCAATCCCAAAATTCCTCATTATTTACCATTGGTTCTTTATAGATTTGTACTGTGAATTTCAGCACAGCACTGCTGTCTTTGTGCTCCATGCAGAAGACAACCTGCTGTTTCTTCTTTACCTGTTCAGGCATTTGGTATATACATGTGTTCATACATTTAGTGATACAGTTTATTAGGATAGTTTTCTCTAGGACTGTTCCTATCTTGATGCTATCTAGATCACTCTTATAAAAGTTAGGGGTTTCCCAAATCTCTAACAATCATATATCTGCAAACCATTTCTGGATGGTTTCTGTAATTGGTAAATCTATGGTCATATGTTGTCCTTGTCATCCTTACTGTTTTGTTCAGAAAGCAATCAAATTCTGAATCTCCCACTATTTATTGACAGCAGTGTTACTGACAAAGTGTAGCCATCTCTTTGGCCTGGTGATGATTTCATGCCTTATGGACCTTTTCCTCCCTTATGAATCATGCTGTTTATTCCTGGAAGTGAGGTGAGCAATTTTTAATAAATGCTTTGTTCACACAGCCATGGAACAATTTGACCTGGACCAATAACTGGGTTAGTCCTTGTTCACTGTTTATTATCCATATGTTCCAGTTTCACACTGAGGACCTAGATGACTAGGTCTCCTTTCCATGATAAAGTAGCTCCTGGTTCAGCATTTCACACAATCATGTAAGATTACCATCTTGTGCAAAATCACAAACATTTTGTAAAATAGTTCCATTTTATGTCCTAGGTGACATTTTCTACCATTAGTGGCTGACGTGAAGTAAAAGAAACTTAAAACAACTGCCTACCCCAAAACACCTCCAGTTGCAGATACCATGTTACCTGAAATTCTCAGCTTAGAAGTCACTCTTTTGAGGTATATTAAAGTTCTCCAAGGGAAGTTACAGCTATGAAATATTTACCCTATGAGGAAGATACCTAAGCAGTCATAAATACAATTTTTAGATACTTCTGAGTTTAATGAAAAGCAAATAAGGCACAAAAGAGGGATTACCACAAGAGTATGGGGAAAAGGTTAAGAGCCTGGGAAAATGCAGTGTGCAGGCTCTGGACACAGAGAAGCACAGAGAGTTTGGAACCGAGGAGAAACTCACCCTGATGGGGAGCAAGGGAGTGGGAGACAGACTTTAATTCTGGGACTTTTCTTTCTTTCTTTCTTCTGCTGTCTTTGTT